>NC_138675.1:1507082-2107082 GCF_964273445.1 Streptopelia decaocto | reverse complement strand
GTGAGGGGGAGAGGCCCCGGGGGGGACAAGGGGAAGGCAGCCCCAGAATCTTCCTCAGTGCCGGGGGTGCACAAACCCTGTCCCCCCCAAAAAAAACAGGTCCCCCCAAGTAAAGCTAAGGTTTCCCCCCCAAAAAACGACAAGATTCCCCCCCCAAACGCCAGGGTTCCCCCCCAAAAACCCCAAGTTTCCCCCCAAAATATCCCAGGTTCCCCTGCCCCCCAAACCTCAGATTCTCCTCCCAAAAACCCCCAGGTTGCTACCCCAAAAAAAACAAGTTCCCCCTTCTCAAAACCCCCAGCTTTCCCCCCAAAAAACCCAGGTTTCCCCCCAAGAAACCCTCAGTTTCCCCCCAAATAAAATCAATGTTGGGGCCGGGTGCTGCTGGCTGGGAGGGGGCTGTGGGTGCCCCAAAGGCTCGTGTCTCATACATATAAAAACAAAGGTGAGGCTCCGTCTCCGGTTGTTCACCAGATAACTCTGTGTGAATCCACATCTCGACTCGCATCCGCGGCCGCTCCTCGCGTGCTGCTCACCGTATACGTGTGTACATATATTTGTTTTGGTTCCGAAAGCGTTGTATTAAATCAGGAGTGGTGGCAAGCATGGTATTTATTAGCCCAACAGGGTTTGGGGTGTTACCCCCCATTGTCTTTGCTGGTAGTCTCATGTCGGTGGATTGATAATGGCTTTATTTGTGATTATTTTTTTGTCACGGCGGGGCTGGGCTGAGCAGACACTGCAGGGGCTCCGGCTTGGGAGGATTATCTCACCCTGCCTGCGAGATGCTGCCCAAACCTCTGCCTTTGAGCAGTGAAGTGTCTCGTTTCCAGCCCGTTTGGGGTTTTCAAATCGGGTAGGGTGTTTCTTAGGAGCTGTGAGTGCAGGAATAGAGCCTTGGCGTGTCGCTTTTCATAACCTAAACTCTGATGGATGCTTGGAGGAAGAACAAAAGAGAAGTCGTGCAAAGCGAAACGCTTGTCTGCAGTATGGTGGGTCGGTTCGTTATGTGGGGATAACCCGGTTGCTCACTGGGGGTGTCGTTTGCTTTAAGAATCACGTAAATCACTGATGGCTCGTGCTGCAGGTCACAAGCTGCAGATCTTCCCCTTTACTGAAGGGGACGTGAATTAAAATAAATGACATTTGAGGTGCTGCTGACCTAAATTTGTAACCTGGGTGTAACGATGTATTTACCCTCCCCACCCTTTGATAGTGAAGGAGCCCAACGCCTGAATCGGTGGCAAATGGCCTCCTGAAGCCTCAAATTGACGACAATGCTGCAATGTCCTAACGAACCGCTTTGTATCACAACGCAGCGGCCGCAGCCCGGGCTTGGGAGCCAAATCTCTGAGCTGGAGGTTAATTCGAGAGTTAAGAGTGACTCGTAATTTCCTCATTTCCGTCGCCCTGTGCGTTCCCATCACCGTCTCTCCTTCCTTTTCCTCACGCTGATGCCAGAGAAAAGCCAAATATCGGTGGTTTTCCCTTAGGTTGTGTCCCTTGGGGTCGGTGTTTCCCTGGTGTCAGAATTAGGACAGAAAGGAGTAGGATTCTGGGCTATTTCCAGGGCAGGATCATCCCTCTGTTGTAAAAAGAGAAAATATGGTTGTTAGTGCATCGGGTTCAATCCCTTCACCTGGGTTTTTGTCCATGCGTGCTTCTAGAAGCATCAGAATCTCATCCAGCGGTTGTTTTCGCACAGCGAAGATGTTTGTGTGTGATTTTCCTGCTGTGTTACCTGGTATTTTCACCAGTGGGTGACTCCGCCCAAACAGATCTTTTTGGTTTTGTTTTTTTCACCGTGGCAAATGAAGCACTTGGGTTTGAAAGACACCCGACGGTTTTATTATTGCGCTGCTTTACAAACCTGTGTTCTTTTACTCTCATGGACTTTTAAAGGCAGTAGGTGTGATTTTAAATTTTGAATTTTCTACAGTCTCTGGGACTCAATTTTTTGGGAGGCTTGATTGATGGAGAAGCCCTAGAAGAAATCTCACCTGCAAAACAAGTGTTATTGTCCTGCCTGTGGTCAGTATAAAGATCGGGATGGTTTATTGCTGCTGTTGAACGTGTGTTACCTTTGACTTGGGGATTTCAAGCCGCCGGTGTTAATTACAGGCTGCTGCATCAGGCACTTTCTGGAGGGGGTTATTTGATCCAAGGATTGCAGGGATGCGCTTGACTGTCTTGTCCTTATTCTCAGGATATTTAATGTACATAATCTTCACGTTTAGCAGGAGGAGCGACACCAGCTGTACTTTTGGAGTGGGAGGACTGGGATGATCTGTTCCCCATGCGTTCCCAGCACACGACTGAGTTGTAAAAGTCTGTTTTCGGGGCTTGGAAAGAGGCGTTTGGTTTGGGCTGCTTCACCCGCTGCCAATTCCAGCCGCTTCCCCAGGATGTGAGCGGGTGCTGCTGGAAGAAGCTTCCCACTCTCTGTGTAAACAGAGCTGCGCCTCCCAGGGAAGTGATTTTTCCCCCGTGTGTGTAGTCACAGCAGGTTTTGTTGTAAAACATTGATTCAGGCTTTGCCCTCGCAAATTTTCTGAATGTTGAATGTAAATAAGCCTCCAAGCCCTTGGATTTTGAAATGCGGCGTCGCGTGCGAGGGCTTGTAAAAGGTGTTAGAGCCAGAGCTCGGCTCAGGTTTGGTCCAGATTGAGATAAAAGGCTGTGAAAAGAGGACTTTGGCTCTGATAATGTGCTTTTCTGCAGGTAAGAACTCCTTTCAGAGTGAATTTCTGACCCGAGTGAGACTGACTGCAGCTGGTGGCATCCCCAAGAGATGCATCGAGATACCTGGGCTGTGCTGCCCTTAATGCCTAATGCAGCTTTTTGATGTAGTTCAGAAATTCAGGTTAAATCTCTTTCTTGTGTCTTAGATGAAAGGAGAGGGGAGTGACACATACACGTCAAAAATTGTGCCTTGACTTGAGCAAGATGCAGAAAATGTGGCCCTTGCCTTCAGGAGCTATTTCCAGAGCTAGAAGTGTTCTAGAGCTTTGATTAATTCACATTGGGACTGTGCTGTGGACTGGATTTGCTTCCCCATTTCTATGGCAATTTAAAAAATATGTATCTTTACTAGCTAAACACCTGTCTGAGATTTAAAATGTTTGTTTCCCCCCTACTTAATGCATTTCAGGCAACAGTGATTTGTGACTTGGAGAGGCTGTGTCTCTTCATCTGCTTCAGACTGACTTTGAAACCCTTGTCTGGCTTATTTTGTTCTGTTCCTGTGCAAACTTTGGCATAATGCTGGTTTTTGAAGGTTTTAGGTTAGTTGGTAGAGCTACTTGAATTTATTTGGGGCTTCTCATTAGGTTAATATTGACGTGCTGCGGGAATGCTGGTCTTGGCAAACCTCAGATCAGCCGTGACGGCCCCGTTAGTGCTTTGAGTTGTGTTTAAGGACACCCCGGGTCCCCACGGTGAGTCATTTTTGGTTAAAATCTGCTTTAATTTGAGCTGGTTATGAAGGGATGATGCTGAAGTGTGTCCTGCCGCTTCATACCAGGGGTGTAAAAGCAATGGGCTGTTGCTGAATGCTGCAAATCGCTGCCAAAAATACATTATAACCTCAGCAAAATCCATATTTTGTGGCATAAGCTCCCCGTGAAGCTGCAGAAATGATTGCTCATGCCGTGACTGACTGTACGGTCTGTCTGCGAGTGGCACATTTCAGCGGGCAAAAGATCATTTCTCGTTTGCTGAGTGATTTGGGGGGTTTTCTGGATAAAAAGCAGCTCACGAATGTAAAAATCTTGCTGTGGAGTCAGGGCGACTGTGGGAAGAAGCCATCCATCCGGCAGCTTTTTATATTGGGAAATCTGTTATGTATTAATCATTATGGCTGGGTTTTTATCACGCTGGAGAGCCTGCGATGATACAAGTGATTTATTTGTGCTTTACCGAAGGATCACGAATCCCTTTGGTGCCGTTATCTCTTGCTGAGCTTTCAGGGAAGTGTGTATGGGCTACTAAGCCTGATAAAAAAGCACAACTCTCAAAAAGTCCCAACGTTTTCAGTGAATCTCTGCTTTTTCTTATCACTGATATCGGATCCACATTGGACCCTTTCGCTGATACCCAGAGTTGCCCAAAACACCTTAAACGAGAAAACCAAACACTTTATCCCACTCCAAACATGATTCTTGGATGCTGTGACATCCCTGGGTTTCATAATATGTGCTAATACCTGTTTTGCCCCATTTGCCCCCGTTGTGGTGGCAGGAGTGCTCTCGTTTGGGGTGTTAACGAATGGAGACCTCAGGAAGCTGACATTTTCATTAAGAGGTACGGATGAATTTGAAACTAGCACAATTTTCCTGAATTTTTATTTGTTTATTAACATCGTGTGGATTTGACTTGTATTTTTTTGTCTTTTAGTATTTAATACCTAATATTTTTAAGCCTCGCTTAAACAACTGGACTTGAGATATGGCATATAAGACAGAAAGATAATCCTCGCCTTTCTCAGCAGTGACACATCCCCAAGTTGCGCCGCTTTTCCTTCTCAGTGCGTTGCCTTTTTGATTAGCTGGGCAATAAAATACCCTATAAAAAGGAAAGCGCATTCTCAAAATGTGTGGAACCAGCAGCAAATCCTCTTCCAGCCTGTTGAGTGGTTCAAACTCCAGCTCTTGTGAAATTTAAGTGGAATTGCATTTAATCTGTCCTTTTCATAAATCGTCCTCTTTTCCGTCACCCTTTCACATTTCGATTAGCGCATCTTCGTTTCCAACTTGCCCATCAAAAATAAAGCAGAGCTCTTGACCCTATCTGTATATCCATCTGAACTGTGGCCTCGTTTCTTCAGCGCAGGTCAGGGGACCCAAAAACTTGTGGTATTGTCATCCCAGTGCTGTTGAGGACTGCCTGACCTCGCTTTCTTGGTGCTGTTGTTCCTTTATCTATAAAATAGGGTTAATTATTGGTCCTTTACCTATAAAATAAGGTTAATTACTGCTGTGGCACTTAGGATCGAAGCGATGCTGCACTTTTGTCATGTGAAGACATTTAAGGTTGTGCTGGGCTGGTACGTGCTACATGGCCAGAGGATTTTCCAGCCAGGTGTGTATATATCAATAAAACCTCCTTTTTTTTTCTTCCACCATTGTTGCAGTCGCCGTTTAGCAAGCAGATGTACCTTTAAATTCTTTTTGGTGCAATCCAACCCTGGGCAGTATTTGCTGAACGGTTAACTCTGGTGTTGGCAGGTTTTGCACTGGGAATTACACCAATTAGTTTGAAGGTGGCACACAAGTTTATTCGACGCAATGAGACGAGTGGACATGGCAAACTCGCATTTTATCGCGTTAGACACACGATACACGTTACAGCTGAGCGGCTCATCTGCTGGGGGTTAAGATCAAGAGAACAGCATCATTTGCAACGCTGATCCGCTGATAATGTCCATGTCAAGGTGGTATGAGATATCTCGGTACCCTGCTTGCTAACAAAGATAAAAACATTGCATCAGCACGCTGCTGCGAGTCAGCAATCTGTCTAAAAGCTGGGGATATCGATTGAAATTCAACTTTGGCTACCGAGCCTACACCAATAAATGGCTTTTTCCAGCGCATCCTTCTCTTTTTGGCCTGAAAGTCAGTACCCTTGAGCTCTTCTTCACTTCAGATGAAACATCTCAGGGTTGCTCAGGACTTATATTTCTTGCACTTTGTGAATCTCAACTGCAAAATAACGTTGTTCTGTTGCAAACATTAAGTTCTTCCCCATCTCTCCTCCATTGTGTGTGTGCTAAAGCAAAGACAACATCACGGGGGGAACCAGAGGCTTAAATGTGAGCGCCTGTCCCTCTGGTAAACCCTGACCTTGACTTAGTGTTTGCTTAACTTAATTTTCCCAAGTGTTAAAACTTGGTTCTTCTCTTCCGCAGCGAATCATTAAGCCTTAGTTTTGCGACAGTGTTGGAAATTTTCATCTGGTTGTCCTGCTGCTCAACGAGATATTACCTGAATTACATGGCCAGCGCTGTGGCGTGGGTGTTAACGCTGATTATTTATCAAAATGTGGGTAGTTTCTAAAGGAGGTTACGTGGAATAGTGTGTGTACCTGTCTCTCGATGGGCTTTTACCAGGGTTATTTTTTTGGAAACAAGGCTTATGCAGTTTGCTTTCCCTCTCGCACCAATTCCTGATGCCATTGCCCCTTTCTGCCTGATTCAAAGAAAGGATCAATATCTCAAAGATCCTGCGTTCCCCCAAGTTTGAGGTTGTCATGTGCACGGATGGGAGTTGGAGTCGATGGTCTTTGGTCCTTCCAACTCAGGACATTCTACGATTCTGTAAAGTTTCATGGGATGCAAAAGGGAGAAGAAAGATGCCGTAGAAATCAAGAAAACTCCAAATCCGTGGAGGAAAAGGAAAAGGCCCCAGTCCGATCGCAGCAGACAGCGCAGGCTGGACCAGCAGCGATGCCAGGGTAGGAAATGCTATTTCTCTGCTTCCCCAGCTGCCTGTTTTGCTGCAGTAGGTGGATTCGATTGCATTGGGGTAGCTCCTAGTTTTGTTAGCCAACCCTTCTCTAAGATATTTCTGGTTCATTATTTTGCCTGAGTAGGTTTTCTGGTATGTTTGGACATTGAACATTGGGCCATATGGAAATGTAAATCCAGAAATTATGTTTCTGTATTGCTGTTTTCCACTTTATTTTTCATCCAGTCATCCTGGGCTGGCTTTTAGATCCGTAGCGCGTGTTTTCCTCGCAGTTCAACTGTAAATTTGCTTTCGTTTGCCTGAAACTTATCTACACATTAGCTGATTTTAGCGGCTTTGAGAGGTTTAAGAGACATCAGTGGAAACTGAGGAGCACTGTGTTGCTTTTATACACTGTCCTCAAGATAATGTATTTAGCTGCACCTTTCCAAGTGCTGCCATGAGCTCCAGACCTACTGCGCTTCCATAACGAAGGTGATAATTATCCCCAGGATGGTTGTCAAACAGGGGTTCTTGTGGATAAATCATCCTGAGGAGGTTTGGGTAGGTACTGGAAATCACATTTGATCCAGAAAGCCGCTGTGCAAGCTGTTTGTAGCGTATAACAGAAGCATCTGCACATCTTCCCGTCAAATCCTCTATTTTTGATGTCTCAAAGCCTTGTATTTGCATGTTTAGGGATCGTTCTTGTTTTCTGGCCAGCATGCAGTTCCGCCTTCATTTCAAAATGAATCATAATTATTGCTTTTGCTAGAAGAAGCTCAGGCACGAATAATTGTAATTAACAGCTTGCAGGGAGCCGGTAGAGGGAGTTTGTGAGCCCCAAATCCTGTTTATTGACAGCCCTACAACATTTAGGGTGATTTCAATAGAAGGGATATATTTTAAGAGCAAACTTATGTACGGTCCAGCTGATTCCTGCACCCGAGCAGAACAGTTTTCGAAAGAGGCAAAATTTGGGTCTGAGTTACCAAAATCACCTTTATGCACTCTGAGAACCCCAGCTAGGGGTTGATTTTTCAGACTTATTAACTTTCGGCTTCATTTCAAAGCGATTACTGAGGTTGCAAAGTTGGAAACGTGCGCGTGGAAGCCGGAATTTTGCTCCGGGAAACCCAAATAATATGTTGCCACATGATGCCCGGCCCATCAGATCAGCTTTTGAATCAGAGAATAAATTTATTTAATGCCCAGCATGGTTAAATTTGGGGTTTGTTGGCCACCAGCACACATGTGAGCTCAAGAAGTACCTAAATAAGTAAAACAACAGCTGCTTCTGTGCTGTAAGTGCCAGATTTCAAAAAGTTTTAGACAACTTAAACTCATTTAAGGGTAATAATCCGGTCAAATGAAACTGGGAAGTCACTAAATCCCATTTCTTACAGATTCATTTGGGAGGTTTGGGGGATCTTGGCTTGTTTAGCGGCTTTCTGCAGGGTGTCGAGGGTTTGGATTGCGGGGTGACAATAAAACCCTGGCAGGTGTATTGTTAACCTCCTCTCCCCCCGTTTCCCTCTCCAGCCCCTCTCCCCACTTCCCACTCAGGACAGGCGATTGGGAGGGAAAGGACAGAGAGAGGAGAGTTGGAAAAATTGAAAATGTTTTACTAATGCTACTGATAAAATAGAGAAAATAATACAAAATATACAAAACCAATCTTGAAAGTCCCAGCAACTGCAGAGCCGGCACCCGAAGTCCTGGACTGGACTCTGCAGCCAAGCGGAGCTGGATTCAGTCTGTCACTGGCCTCAGTTCACAGGGATGACTCACAAGGTCCTCTCCTAATGTCGCCATAAGGAAAAGGGACGAGATCCTCGTGATCTCCCGCTTTATATGAAGTATCATGTGAATGGGATGTTATACTCAGTTGGTCAGTTTCTTGGTCGCCTGTTTCTCGTTGTCCCTCGGCGAGATGTCCATCCATGCTTATCAACAACCTCACATTCCATTGCTATGTTCACCAAAACATGGATCTGGTTCACCAGGAAAATGTAGCTGATATGAAGCTTTAGCTGACAGGCAAATTCACTAAGAGAGAAACTTGTTTTATAACAAACCCAGGACACAGGGTTATGTGGTACCTTCATTGTTTGATTCTTGATTTGTTAATATTTTATGAAGCTTTTAGGCCGATTCTGAGGTTTTCGTCCCGTTTATTCCATTAGCGAGTCCAAATGCCGGGTTTTGCAGCGTACACCTGAAGTGTGGCATCACTAAACTCAATAAATAGACAATAAATCCAGAATAAAGCTCTGTTTTTCTTATTTTCAGTGCTTTTGTGGGAAGATGGATGAGCAGAATTTAGTTTCAGGTTGCTGTGCTGTTTGTGCGATAAATCTTGCTGCACAATGTTACATTAGTACTTTAGGGGTTTTATTTGGAAAGAGTAGAATAAAAAATGAGCAGGAATATGGAAGAGCTGAGGGTCAACTCATTATTGGGCTGTGAGGGATTTCTGGTAACTCTAAACCTTTTTATTACAATAATACCAATTAAAATTCAGTCGTAACCGTGCTGTTTTATTATATGTTACGTGGCACTGTAAAATACACTCACGTAATTTTGAATTTCTCTCTGAAATCTATATAAAAATTATCAGTTTAACACTTGAAACACGTGGCAGGGAGGTCAGACTGGAAGTTTTCTGTTTGGATTTTCAAACTTGTGGATGGAATATGGGCAACTGTTCTTTCCATGGGTGAAGCTGGGTTTCATATGAGAGAAAAAAGCCCTGCAATTTCCTATCGAGAGGCAGCCGAAGGGAAAAGCTGCGCTTCAAAGAACTTGGAATCGCCTGTTTTGCCGGGATAAGAAGCAAAACGCGGTGCAGGTGTCGCCGAGGTCTCACCCGTTCGATGGGCACGGTGCTCGACGGCAGCACAGACGGGATATTGCTCATCCTTCCGCTTCCCGCAGCCTTTGTTTTCTTACTTTTTGACTAAAATCTGCTTTTTCCCCCCATTGTCAGACTCATTGAACAGCTGATCTTTCAAATGGGGCAGTTTGGAGGACTGGGAGCATCTTTTTGTTCCACGGCATGGATCCTGAATCCCATGGCTCCATCAGACCTTTCACTCCCTTATTTTTACAAAATAAGGTGCTTCTACTTAGGAAATAATGCTTTATTTTCCCTCTTATATCGCTAGAAAAGGGCTCAGGGCTTTTGCAGGGCAACTGGTAGGAGGGAAAAATGAATTAGAGAGGGGGAAGCTGCCACTAAGTCCTTGATGGCACAGCTGCAAAATAATCCTTCCAAATACAGAGAACTTTGTTCTGCAGAGTCCCCTTCTCCTTCCAGCCCAAACAACCAACCAGGGCTGGGACCTTTTATACACCTTTAGCATTTTGTTTTAAATTCTATTTCTTTCCCTGGGTGAGAACATCACTTTAACAATTATGTTCGGCGAGAGGGTTTTTTGCGGCGTGCGAAAACGAGCATTCCCTTATGACTAACACGCTCTGACTCAGGACTATTACACGGCCTCTTATTTTCATTCAAGAACTTTCCCTTGGAGGCTTTTTTTTTTTGCCTAAAAACTGTTGACTTTAGTTTTTTCATAAGAGAAGAAAAGCCAAGTCCAAAAGCCTGTGAATTCAAGCCCTTAACACAGCTGAGAAGAACAGGGAACTCGGGATGGGAACCACCGATGAACTGGGCTCCGTGCGACCAGGAAAGGTACCTGCAGGTAGGAAAGTCTTATATCCAGAGGCGTTTTGCAGGATCAGCGCCCAGCGTCGCTACCGGGATTCAAAAAGTCCTTAAACCTGGTGGCATTTTTCTGCATTTAACATTTTTCATCCGTTTGTTCCGCTGCAGCGAGTAATTAACTTATGCAGAATAAATAGCCAGTTCTTAAATAATTTCGGGAGGGGTGAAGGGGAAGATTGAAGCGCTCAGAAAGGAGTTATCAAATGTTTCGCCAGCTGGCAGAGATGCAGATTTGATCGGCAGAGCTCTGTTTCCATGGCCCTCCGAGCGTTGCTTTATGTTTTATTTTAAGCAGCGATTCCCCCTCACCGGTGCTTCGGGCTGATTTCTGAATGCTGTGAAACATTCCTGCTGCCGGAATATAAAAGCGATTCTTCAAGAGCAGGATGGTGTAAAATATAAGGTGGTGCTTTGAGGAGCTCGTGTTGGCCTTCGCAGCGACGTGTCTGAGCAGAAAAGGGGCAGAAAAGGGACTCCTTGATCCGTCCTAGTGAGTTAATTGAATTACACCTACTTTTGGAATAGATACAACTGCTTAAATCCCTTTACTGCGGCTTTTTGAGCTCTCGTTTAGCCTGTGTGCACACTGACACCCAGCTCGGTGCAAGCAGAGAGCGCCTGGAGAGCCAGGATGAGTGAGAAAGCACCTTCTGCATCCCCCCCAATGCAAACGGGACTGAAACGCTCCGTTCTGCTCATCAGATAATGAGTAAAAACACTGCAATGGGATTTTTCTCCCTTGCATCTGCTGAATAATGGGTAATAGGAGCTGGGGATGCTTTCGCTCTCTTGTCACCGACTCCCTGGGTTTATTGTTCCTTTCTTGATGTCGGAGCCGGGTTATAGGCCGGGGCTTTGGCTGTTTTGCCATCCAGGGGTGGTTATTCCCGTGCCATAAGGGCAGAGTCTGCGTTCATGGCAGGTCAAGCTTGAAGGGTTATTTTGACAGCAACTTGCCTTTTGGGAGTCGAGTTTCTCGCTGGGCTTATTTTCCCTTAGAAAAATAACATAGCATGGGTGTGAAAACTTTCTTGAGCTCAAATGTTTAGAAAATGAGGATCTAGCAAAGTAGATGCGTTTGAATAGAATATTACCAAGTGGTCTGGTGAGACCAGACGACACTCGGCGCAGCTTCTCCACCCCCACGTGCTGTTGGGAGGGGGTTTCCCTGCTCCTCCTGCCTTTTTACAATAGGCTTTAAAGATGTTTTTCTAACCCCAAAGCTGTTTTGTGCCTGGGATTAACCTGCTGTGTTGTGTTACTCCCCAAGTCTGCTCCAAAGAAGCAAAATGAGAATTTAATAATTGAAAAATCAACCAAAAACCTTTGCTAGCCAGGCGTTCCCTCCTGCGCTTCTCAGCTGGATTCCTCCAGCAGGTTTTGGCCACGATTTAAAGGGTAAATAAAAGCTGTTGAGAAACACACATGATCTTGGCTTCTAAACCTTCAAACCACAACAGATGCCCCTTGCGAACCCGTCGAGCCGAGGCGTATGGTCGGCGTTGTCACCCGCGGGCGTCCCCGTGTACCTGAGCCGCTTGGAAATGAAACGCGCTTCGGTTTGATTTTCCAGCACGTTTTTAGGGTGTGAAACCGCTCTGTTTTCCCAAACTGCGAGAAGAGGACCGACCCTCCAGCAAAACCACGTCCCGAGGTTGGAATTCAGGAGCCTTTCCATGTTGAGGTGGAAATCAGCACTTCCACTTCACAACCGTAGGTGCTTTTGCCTGGAAAAGACCCAACCTTCTGGCTTTTAAGTATTTTTTTTAGTACAGCTCTTAATCTGGGGGAATTTGCACGTTGTCTGCTGCGTAATGCAGTTTGCTGGTGTCGAAGCGTTTGGGTTTCAGCCTTTCCCTGTCACAACATTGACTATGAGAAGGATTTGTGACATGGGGAAAACGTGCCGAGCATCTGTTAGGCTGATAACTCTCATTTTCTTGTGGTTTCCACCCGAGATTGACAGCCCCATGGATTTTCTGAAGCTGCTTCATCGGGGAACCTGACAAAAGCGGAGAGTAATGCTGTCGAACGTCATTTTTCTGAGCATGAATTAGTTGTCATGGCAAAATTTTCTGCTCCGCGTCTCCGCTATTCCCATGGCTCTCAGGATGGGAACAGCCTGGGTTTAGCTGGGAAAGATGGTAGAGTTTGCATTGCTGGGAGCTTATCACAGTTTCATTTATTCCCTTCAATTCCTTCCAGGCGGTTTTTCTGCGATACTAAGAGCTCGGTAAAAATAAGTTACTATAGTTTATGACCTACATGGTGGTATTTAACTTATATATTGGACAAAAAGCTGTGTCTCGTCTCATCCTGGTGAGTTGTTTTGGTTTGAGCTATTGGTGCAGGTATAATCATGGAACAGTCGCTTCCCTTGGTCTTCACCCAGTGATGATGGAAGGGAAAAAATACCACGACGGTCCCCGAAACAGGTCGGCTGCTTCCTGGAAAATAGAGTCCAGGGATTTGTTTTGCAGCGATGGGCATGGGTTTAACTGCAGGCCGTGCCAGCTGGCCCAACCGGACACAGCCGCTCGTTAAGATGGATTTATTGCGTGATATATTCCTGTCATCAGTATGTTACCTTCCACTTAAGATGTTCTGAATAGCTGGAGATAGAATATTCACTATTCCAGCCTTTCATCAGCAGTAAATCCTGTGGGGGTTGTTTCTTTTTTCACCTTATGTGCAAATATTTAATTTTTTGTTTTTAAAAAGGGGGTGTTAAGGGAGAATGGGACAGGGATTTTTTGTTGAGAAGTTGCTTGGGGTAAAGCAGACCCGCTGGCCAAACTGGTTTCGCAGGGGAGGAGGGGCTGCAAAGCTGTCGCTCCCATCCCGGCTCGCCTTGGGTTGCTCTCGATCCGGTGGGGATCCCTTTCCCCATCACCACAAACCAGCTGCGACCACCAGCACGGCGCCGTGACACCTTCTCCTCTTGGAAGGGCTGGAATTCCTCCGGCAGGTTGATTATTTTCCTCTCTCTAGTACCGCCCGTAGGCAATTGTAGGGCTGCGAGAGGTGAAGAAACATTCTGGGCAAACGTTGCGCTGATGGAGGACGCCTCGTTCCGAAATTGCGTGCGGCATCCTTCAAATCAAAGCTTTGCGCAAACCACATCCTCAACTCGCACTTTGGGGCAGAGCTCGATGCAGAGGCATTTCTGATGCTTTTAATTTCCTTTGTGACCTTATTGTTGTCTGTTTTTTCCCCTGCTCGGTGAAGCTGTGAAGTGGAATGCCATGGCCAGCTCCTCGGACAGCGAAGATGATGGTTTCATGGCCGTGGATCCAGAAGACACCACGGTGGAAGGGACAATGGAGCAAGACGATGAGCCGCACGCTGAGCTGGAGATCGAGGAGACCAGGCACAACAGATCGATGTTGGAGCTGCCAGAAGAGGTTTTGGAATATATCCTCTCCTTCCTTTCGCCCTATCAGGAGCACAAAACCGCCGCCCTTGTCTGCAAACAGTGGTATCGACTAATCAAAGGTACAAACAGCTGTCATTAGAGTACTTGTGTTTTAATTGTGGGAATGCAGATTTGTATCCCAGCTTTGGTTTAGCCTCACCTGCTGTTTTCCCATCATACTCAGAAGTTTGATACTTGTAGAATGCCAGAAAAATAACTCCAGCCCTCAGGTCACTTCCTCTGCTCAAGGCATTGCTACTAACGACGCAGAATTAAGCCACTCTGCTTTTTTTGAAGTATAAAAGAGTGAAACCCCAAAACCCCCATGACAGAGCTGCTCACGTTGCTTTTAAACGCTCCCCATGTGCTGTTGACCTTGCGTTCGCGTTTCCACCACACAGACACCGGCATCCCGTGTCTGATGCGGCTCTAATTGCGCTTCGTTTGCATCTTGCTCGGTAATTAACGTTCCTGAAGCTTACGCTTTTGGCTGGCAACAAACCCATGCCTGGTTCTTACAGCTCTGCTGGAGATAAGTGGTATATAAAATCTACATTAATAGAGATCTACGTATTCAGACTTCCTGAAAGAGTAGCCCTGAGATACAGATACTTTGCCTCCATGCAACATTAATTCTGAAGGCTCATGGGGATATTTTAATGCTAAATATAGATGGTACAACAACTAAATAGGTAAGATTTGGATGAGGATACAAGCAAAACTCTCTGCTTTGGTATTTTTTTAATACATTGGATGGTTTCTGTTGGGGACCCACGTTTTGATTACGAGCATCATTAAAAAACATGCAATTTGGGAGGAGACCACAGTGAAATCTGTAGAAAACGAGGCGCGGGGGTAACTTGTTCCTTACGGAAAACACCGAGCGGGTGTCGGATGAGAAACGCCTGTGGCAGGTGAGTGGTGTGATGTCTCATTTGTGGACTTCCCTGCACATGTGAAAGCATCACTCAGATTCCAGGCATTTTCTGCCTTGCCCAGGTGAAAGAAAACACGGCGAGCGTTGCACAAAATCACTCATTTTTTTGCATAATTTTGGGTCAGCACCAGCCCGCGCCCCTGTTTTAAAGGGTTTTCAAGCGTCCGCAGCCCTTGAGTCACCACTCGGCTGCACTTTCTCATGCATACTTGTTCCTGGAGTGTCCTTAAGAGACGCAAAGGATGCAGCTGGAGCGAGGGAGCGCCTGGTGATTCACCCCAAAAACTGTGGGAAACATCCCCGGAGGGGAGGGATGAGGAGCCCGAGTTGTCCGAGTCTCAATGGTGCTCCCTGCCATTTTTGCAGCAATTATAGTAAAATAAAAGGGAGTGTAATCGCCAACTTGCCACAAAGCAGAGAGGTCACTTGTGGTAAACGCTTGATTTGTTTTCTTCTGGCTGATTTTTCCTGTTTGTCAGGATGCATCTGCTACAAAATCCTATAGTTCGGGTTACATTTCCCATGTGCTTCTTGGGGACCAGCTGCTTGAGGACCCTAGGCTTCATTTAAAAATAAAATAAAATAAAACCTTCCTGCTTTCTATCCCAAAGTGTGATTTGATTTCTTGCTGGAGGTCTTCCTGGCATGGGGTTTTCAACAGGCAAATCCTCAGGAAAAAATCTTGGCAGGTTGTGGCATCCCCATAGCTTAGCGGATGCCACTGAGCATCTGCGGTTGTAAATCTTCACCAGACCCTTTCTTTTTACCACCCGGACCCATCTCTGGCCCCTCTCGCCACAAACGCAGACACGTGTTGTCCGTACGGAGAATTAATCACAGTGCTGGAGCTGCCCTGCTCTGTTGTCAGCCAGATCCTGTCCCTCACGCGGCTAAGGAGGAATATTTTCACCTAAACCACGCTGACTTTGATCACCAGTGTCTCCTCTCGTGTTTATTTTAGGCTCCTGTGCTCCTGAGCTCTTAATTCATTATTCCTCATTATTTGCCCTCTAAGGTCCATTAAGGGAAGGGCAGCGGCTCCTTTGGGAGTGCGATGAGGGGGCAGCAGAGGAGGCTGAAAAGCAGCTTTGCAAAGGCATCACTCGCGCTTATCTTTCACTAAAGCTTTGCTTTACTAAGCCAGAGCCAATGGATATCGGAAATGCAGCGAATCAGTTCAGCGAACATTGCCGATTTGCACAGTCCCCGTTTATTCTCTTTAATCCTCTGAATCTCCACCTGAATATTTCTAATCTAAATACATTATAATTGCTGTCAGGCTGCTGTGCACGCAGTTTGTTCGTGACATGCCCCAAATTTTGCTGACATCGTGTTTTTTTGGTTTATTTTTTCCCCTAGGTGTGGCCCATCAGTGTTATCACGGCTTTATCAAAGCGGTGCAAGAAGGAAACATCCAGTGGGAGAGTCGCACGTACCCCTACCCCGGCACCCCCATCACGCAGCGCTTCTCGCACAGTAAGTACCTGCCGGGAAAAGCTCTGATCGCCCCTTTCCAGCTCCGATTTGCAACGGGAACCTGCAAACGAGGGGTTTACGCTGCGTCGCTTGGGATCGAGCAGCATTGAGAACCTCCAAACGAGGGGTTTATTCTGTGTCACTTGGGATCGAGCAGCATCGCAAGTCCCCATCTCTGCAGCAGTTTCGGCCGATCGGTGTTAAACGTGGTTCTGCCAAACCATGCGCTTTGCACTAAAATAGTGGTTCGGTAGCAGCTCGTGGTGGTTATTGGCTCCTTGCTCCTTGGGAATGTTAATGAATCAGAGCTTGGGTAGGATTTTTGCGTTCTGGTTTTGCAAATCTTACGCACAGGCGCCTTTCCGCAGTTCCTCATCTAGTCTGAGCTTTGTGTCCCCTTTGCTAAAACCTCACTTAGCCACTAGACTCGAGTCGTTAGCATCCAAGCTGATGAGTTTGCACGCTCGGGGACGTACGCTGGCTGCTTTCACAGCACGTCATCTTCGTATGGGAGAAATACAGTCATGAGGAGGCCGAGCACGTCTTCAAAATAAAACACGGAGCTGCACGTGAGAAGCATTTAGAGAAGCGTATTTGCTGATAGAAGTAGCGATTCAGTCGACAATGCTGCTTAACCTGTGGGTGAATTTTTGCCCTGCTTCCAAGTTTCTGGAAGAGAACAGCAAAAATGTTCCCGTTGAGGGAAAGACACTTAAATAAAACGTGTTATTTGCACTTCAACAGCATGGAGCGGCCTCAGCCCGCTCTGCCCGGCGACGTGGTCAAATAGGACAGAAATTCAGTTCTTGTGGCTTTTTTGGTGGGTCTGAGCCCTCGGGGAAGTGGTGGCTCTGCCAGGGAGCAAATTTCAGTTGTTTCTGAAGGTAAATAAACACGGGACGAGCCGTGCGATCCCAAGAGCGAGCAGGCATCCACTTTACATCGTTCCTGAGTAATAATTCATGAAGCAACCGATGCGCAGGCTCCTGCCAAGACAAGTCCAGGAGCCGCTGCGGGAAGCTCTGGCAAAGTCATCGTACTCTTCAAAGATTCCCTTGTCCTCCTAAAAAATCAAAAAGGCACCACCGTTCGCAGCTCGTTTTTAAGTAGGCGTGTTAGTGAAGTGCTTATTAATGATTTACATGGATTTTTCCCGGCAATTTTTGCAGCCTTTTTGCAACTGGCTAGCTAGAAATTACCTGAAAACGGCCCAAATATCACACCAGGGACTCGCTGCGTGCTCTTGAATTTATTGTGCTGCCCAAGGGGGCTTCCTCAATCCAAAATTCGTTGTTTTACTAAAGCCACTGCCCTCTGAGTGTGTAATCTGTATTAACCTCCTATTTGACAGTGCCTTGGCTCCCATCAGCCCTCGGTTGCTACAGAAGCGTTATTATTGCACTTTATGCACAGAAAGCTGATGTGGATTAACTTGTTTGCCGACTTAAAGTGATTTCTCCAGATCTGCGGTATCTGCTTTCCCTACAACAAAGTGTTTGTGGGTAGATTCGGGTGTTAAACCCAAGCTACAACTCATCAAAAGCAAAAATTCAAATGGAATCTGTAAGGCTGTGACCTGAAATTCTAAGATGTGGTGAGCTGGGTGAAGTAAGAGCAGGAGGGAGTGAGGGAGGATTCACAATCCCCTTTTTTAGTTAAAAAGTGAGTGATTTGCCAGGTTTTATATGAAGACGTCATCTACCAAGCACGAGTTGTTTGAAGTCAACAGATGATGGTAACCGGCATCAAAGAAATGGTATGAGATTTATTAGAAATATCCCAGAAATGCTCACACGGAGCATAAAAGGACAAGCGAGAGGATTTTAAATCATTGGAGGTCACTACATCACCTATCAGTTCTGAGGGAGTATTGGGAAAACAGTTCGATAAGGAATAATTAATGGAAGTTATTGTTATCTCGTGGGGAGGGAGCATTTGGCAAAGTCTTTGATCATATGACTGATAATGAACTTTATGGATGAGCTGGAGGTTTTCTAACTGATTTGACCAAAGCTGCAGAACATCATAAAATATCAAAAACGCCGCTTGTAATTTTTGGATCTAAACCTACGAGTTTGCTGGGGGAAAAACTCCACGCGGGGGTTTTAGAGCTGAGCACCAGGTATAATATTTGCAGTCATCTAATTCTTTTTTAAGCCCTAACGTACGAAGCTACGAATCTCATAGCAGGGTGATGACTCATGTGGTTAAATAACCGGCCGCAATCGGAAAGCGATGGCAGAAGGCGCAGGAATGCGACCGTTGCGCCAGGAATATCGATCCTTTGATGGCAGAATGACTAAGTTTAAATAGCGATTATTATTTTTTCCGTGCAGTCTGGGGAACGCGGCTCCAGCGTGATGAGTAATTAAAGCGATTTGGTGGGTTTACCCTGAGAGGCGAGGGAGAGGTAAAAGCTGGAATGCTGTTTGTTTTACAGGACGGGCTGCTTTTTTATTAGAGCTCTGGCTCTTCAAATTACCCAACTTTGCTCAAGATACCGCTGCTGTTTGGCTGCGCTGAGTCCCCGCGCTGCAAGACACAGGAAAATAGTATTTCAGAGAATAAATGTGGGGTTTTTCTTACCCCAAAGTTGGGCTTTCTGGGGTCTGGTGCATTTTGATCGTGCCACAACTTGTGGTGTAATCAGTGGTGCTGGGTGCGGAGAGGTTACCCCAAAACCCACCCCCCGAGGGATTTCAATAGCCAAACTGACTTTTATTCCCCCTTTTTGCGACCTTTGAACTTGGACAGGTCACTTTATTTGATGCACTCGCAATTTCAAAAGTCAATGCCCCCTTAATTATTGCAGAGGGCACGCGGTTTGCGTTCGGTTTTCCCTTCCCGGGGGATCTTTCTTTCGGTGACTCGTGGCGGTCTCTGGTGCTTTGTCGTGCAGTGTGGAGGGGAAACGGGGCTGCGTTCCAAACAAGCTGGCTGTGCGCTCCACGGGGGTATCAGTGTCTCCAAGCTTCAGAAACATTTATTTTCGTCATTTCCAGTTCCAAAGATATGCTGTGTCTGCAATACCGAAGCTGAATTTTATCAGGACTTTAGTCTGGGGTTGTTTTGTTCTGTTTGTTTTAAATCCATGCACTGTTTTCCACCCAAAAAAGAGCTAAAGGCACCGAAGACTCACACCCTCCTCCCCGATTTATTCTACACTGTTGCAAGGCTGATATAAACTTGAATTTCCACTTGTACACTTCTTTTTTTTCCCTAATATTTTATCCAAACTGATCCATCTTCCTCAGCTTCAGAAGCTCAAAACGGTTTGTGAAGAAGCAGGAAAATGCAGTTGAAATTATTTTGGTCTAGGATTAAAATCCGTGGCATGGGGACATCACGGTGCCTGGCTGGCTGGCCTGGGGTTTTTGTTTTAAATCCAAATAGAGGAGAGGAATGCAGCCACCTCCCCTCAAAAATAATAAATGAGCTGTGGGGTTGTGTGAACGCAGCGCTTGCCAAGGGCTTGGCCTGGGGAGGAGGCAGGAGGCTCTAAAACTGCTGTGGGTTAGGTAGGGATTAGATGTCGAAGGCAACTAAACCTTTTGAGAAAGGTTAAAGTAGAAAAACCGCAGCGTTGCTTTGCACAGGGTTTTAATTGCACAACTGCCTGAAAGGAGCTTGGAGCCAGGGGGGTCGGGCTCTGCTCCCCAGGAACAAGCACAAGGAGCAGAGGAAACGGCCTCAAGTTGCACCAGGGGAGGTTGAGGTTGGATCTGGGGAACAATTTCTTCCCCAAAGGGCTGTGGGGCATTGGAACAGGCTGCCCAGGGCAGTGCTGGAGTCACCATCCCTGGAGGGCTGGACAGACGGACACGAGGTTCTCAGGACATGGGGCAGTGCCAGGGGTGGGTTATGGTCGGACTGGATGATCTTGAGGGTTTTTCCAACCAAAATGATTCTATAATTCTACACTTAGGGTGCAAAGCTCTGGCTGGTACCTTCCCAGGTGCAGGTGACATTGCAGCCTATGTGGGGGTCTTAATGCATAAAAATGGTGTAGACTTGAATCTTAAGGAGTAGGTAAAGCTATAAAAATGCTCTCAATCATTATTTCTTCCTCGATCCCGTCCCAGGTAAATCCCCTACACAACTCTTTATAAATCCTCCACCCCAGACAGAGCTCCGGAGGTGCTGTGTAGGTGTATATTAATTTGGCAAGACGTGGGTCGAGATGAAGAGGTTTCAGTTGCACGTAAGGACGTCGTGTGGCTGCACACGGGGGCAGAGCTGGGTGGTCTCACATCCCGTGTCCCCAGCTCCCTTTTCCTGCTGTGTGCTTAGTAAAACACCCTGGACTTGTCCCTAAAAGCCAAGGGCAGGGGGGCTGCTGCCTTTTCAATAGCTAATCTGCATGACAAGCCCCAGGTCAGACAACAGGACCCTCGGCAAAGGCCACCGGGCGTCACCATGTCCCCCACTGAGCACGGGGTATTGTCTGCAGCGCTCCAGTGTGCCGGTTGCGATTCATTCAGAGTGGCGAGATGGATATCGCTGGTGTACGTACGGGTGGGCTGCCTATAAAAAGCTCTTTCATGCTGGAAATACGTTCCTGCAGCTGTAAAATTACAGCTGCGGGGCTGGATCACTGGAAACCAGGGACGCGCATGTGCTGGTGCAGAGCAAAGCTGGAAGCGCCAATTTCTCTTGCTCCGAATTGTTTCCTCTTGCTACCAAAAGCAGGTTATCAACCCTTCACCCCAGACGCTGCTTCTTTAGTTTCGTTTTCCTTCTTGCTGCGGTTTCAAAAAGAAAAAAGCCTTTACGTCAGTACAAGCTCCAGGGCAGTCCCATGTCAGGTCAGCTCATCTGAATCTATTCTTATATTTTTTAACTGATGAACAGCCGAGTGCAACGTGTGATGAAGAGAGAGGGAAGGAAAGGTGCAATTACACCCTGCCACGCATCTCCCTCCGCTTTTGCTTCGACACAGACTAAATATCGGGGCTTTTTACCAAAGCCCTTGTGGTGGTTATTAATGACGCTGTGTGGTCCTCAACCTGGAGAGGCTGCTGCAGAATCCCAAGAGCTTCTCACCTCTGTCTCAGACCCAGGGCCAGATGCCGCCCCACGCCGTGGGCTTGGCCGCCTGAACTTTGACTTTTCCTTCGGGGCAATATATGGCTTGTCAACGCGGGGGTGACGACTTCTGCTCCCTCCGAGCCCTGGCTGGTACCCTCGGTGTTCCCAGAGCATAAAACATTGTGGTTTTCCACTGCATGCTAGCGTATGTGCGCTTGGGAATGATATACCATGTTTTTCCCCCCCCTTAAACTTGATAATAAATGGTGGAGGAGTTGCTGGGGAGGCCTTGCTGCGGTTGGGAGGGTTGATGTTAGATTTTTCTGTCTATTTTTGAGGACATTGGTGTGTGAAGCTGGGCTTTACAGAGACATGTTGCGGTTTGGAGCGGGATTCGGGCAGCCGAGTGCTGGTGCTAAGCGGGATTTGGTGATTTGGGAGACCTTTAAATATGTCCTGAGAGATGCAATAACGAACAGAGCAACACCCTGACGTGCAGATTGAGGCTTCAGAAACAAGCTTGTCCTTCCTGCCTCATCACGCAGATCAGCGCAGGAGCTGAAGTCGCCTTCTCTCCTCCATCCCCGCTTGCAAATTTAGGAACCGGCGTGAGTTTGAAGGGTGAACTCGCTCTTCCAGCGTCACCATCAGGCGCTTGTCCCGCTTCTCCTGAGTTAGGCAAGACGTGGAGGAGATGCCACAAAGGCGAAAGGCAAGGGGTTGTCGTGCAAAATCAGCAGGTTGTGTTTGAGGAAGGAAATGCAGAAATTGGGAAATCCTCTCTGTAATTGCAGGGCTTTCACTCTCTGGACACATTTGCTCATCGTCCAAGGGGAACAAGCTGAGCGAGTCCTCTCTGCTCTCTCACATATTTATTTCTTGTCAGAGGTGCCTGGGTACCACAGGACACCAACCACCACATACAGACATTTGCTTTCTTGTTTTTTTGCTGCCGAGTTTGGGTCCAAAAGCTCTTTATATCCCTGGGTATCTTTGAAGGGTTGGCAACTACTGTGTTCCCTCATTCCCCATCCCTAATCCTTTCCCATACGGAGCAAAGGGAATGGTCGCCTGAGCGTCAGTGGTGCTTTTCTGTGATGAAATACGCTGAAATACTGTCAGGTTTGGAAAAACAGAATGATAGATTACTATATAATAGAAAAATAGAGTAGTATTTAATAGAATATTATAAAAATAGAATATTATACAGTAAAAAAATAGAATAAGTGACTAGGTCTAGGTACACAGGCCAGTTTCTTAGTCTTAATTCCTCAATCTATAAACCACATAAACTAGCTTAGAGAAGGTAAGCGTGCTGAGTGCATTAATTGTAGCTGATCTAATTAACTGCAGGCTCCTAAGGCAGCTTTCTTTGCGCTTTCAGGAGCAGCTCTGCTTGAGGGGATCATCACCTCACAAGGTTCTTGCTGGAGCTTTCCAGGGACACTCCTAAGCTGGCCTGTGGTTTTATTGAAGTTGGAGCTGCCCATTTACTTTTTTTCCCATCCAAAAGAAAAGAAAATAGTCTCTTTTTTCCACCCAAAAACGTGAAGGTCGGAGAATCAGCTCATCCGTGCATTGTTTTTTATTCCCAGGTGCGTGTTACTACGACGCCAACCAGTCGATGTACGTGTTCGGTGGCTGCACGCAGAGCAGCTGCAACGCCGCCTTCAACGACCTCTGGAGACTGGACCTGAACAGCAAGGAGTGGATCCGGCCCCTGGCATCGGGTGAGAGGCGCCACGTGGCACTTTATCCAAATTTACCTCATCCCGGGGGCTGGCTGGTCTGATTCTGTATTTCCCCCTGTGTTTTATCATTATCCAACCATTTCTCAGTTTATATCCATTCGTTTTTTTGCCGCAAAACATCCACACAGGACAAGTGACACCTGCGCCTCTGAGAACGTGTGTTGATAAGAATCATTGTCCCAGCGCTGAGATTTTTATTGTTTTTCATAACTTTAGTAGCTGCCACTGGAGGTATTTTGAGGAGTGGAGCAGACGTGCCCGTGCGAGCGTGGGAAAACAGGTACATTCCTGCGGCCCGCGAGCGGGGCAGGAAAACGCCGCAAAATCCTTTCCCACACTGGTTTTCGGGCTCCAAATGTCACCCACTGCACGCTTGTTTTCCTTATGTTTCTGAATTGGACCAAAATAACACTGGGGGAAGCTCTTGGAGGGGCGTCAGTATTCAATTAGCTTTTCCAGCAAAAGCTTTTAACATTTAATGAAGAGTGGGATGAAGAAAAGCTCAGCACCCACCAAGTGCTCCTTGCTGACTTATCTGCTTGGATCCAGGCACCCTCTGACCCTCCTCCACGTGCTCTAAATATTGTGAATTACTTGGTTATTTTGTTTTAAAGTCTGATTTGCTTGTCCGATGCTTTTTTCTTACACAAAGTCCTCCAAAATCCGGATGTTTTTGCATACTGGTGTTATCTGGGAATGGCTCAGATGTCACTTTGAAGTGTTAACACGTAACTTGGTGCTTGGTGACTGCTCGTTGGATACCAGTCTGTGCAAACCTTAATATATTTTATTTTTGTGCCCGCACACACAGTGTATGATACCTAGAGGTGAGAATTAAGCAGTCGTGGGCTTAAAATGGCGTTAAAAACCAAACCACAGTCTAGAGATGCATGGAAACCATCTCTTGCTCTTCCTCCCTCCCTACCGTAGCACTTTCCCTCTGCTCAGGGGTGGAGAAGAGGCCGGGAGTGGTATAAACAGCACCCAAGGTGATGCAGATCTTTGCTCTGACATCTCTTCTTGCAGCCCAGCGAGTTCTTCCATCGGATCAAACGTGGGGCCGCGACTCGCAAACCGCGTTAACGAGCCCGGCCCCCGGCTCCGCGCCCTTCTCGCGATGTTTCACCGAGTCCGATTCCCGCTGCCTTTCGAACAAATAACGCTTTTGCGAAAAGAACGAGTCCTGTGGGAATATGTGTCAGAGTTAAGTCCCATGGGAAGATCCCCCGAGGAAATATTTCTGCGTTGCTGTCATGAAGCGCGTGGAGGGAGATGGGATCGCAACTGAAACTTGGGGCGGTCTCGCCGAACAGAGAGCGCTCTTGTTCCTCCGGCTTCAGAGGAGATGAGTCACCCCGCGCCTGTGCCGCTGGTTTTCTTTACACATAACTGCTATTTTATTGTCTTTTAGTCCTTAACCAGAAGGTTGGCACCTCCTGCCTGGGAAAGAACAGTGACTGGAGGGGGCAAAAGCAGAGAGAGCTTTGAAATTCAGGTTTCAGAGATATAAATAAGGCGGGAGGGATTTTAGTTTTAAAAAAAGAGCTGGCGTTGATTGATTAACACTTGATGTGTGTGCAGGCTAATTGCTCGCAGAGGTTGAGGAGGAGTTCCCACCCCTGCCCTTATTCTGGAGTAAAACCCACCCTATAGAATCCATAAGACGGCGGCTTTTCCACAAGTTCTTGTGTGGATAAGTTTGATCGCATTCCTCTTGCGCCCTCATTAATCACGACCATCTCAGCTAATGAGAGCTGGGCAGGGCAATGCCTTAGACCTGGCTCAGGTGAGCTGCAGCAGCTTCATCCCTTTCCCCTCTCCAAAGGGCTTTTCCAGGAGAAAACACCCATTGTTGTTGTTGTTGTTGTTGTTTGTTCAGACCTGTTTTCATTTGGGTTTTCTTACTCGGAGGCATTAGATGACATCAGAGCAGGAGAATTCATCTCCAGCCCAAGCCGCTGCACTTCATTTAGGAGTAAATATTTATCCTTCAAAGAAATAATTGGCCCGTGTTTCTTTAGTCTCGGAGACGGAGGAGGGAGATAATTGCTTCAAAAAACCCTAATTTTTGAGGTTTCAAAGTATTTTTTGCCTTAGATCTAAAACAATGGCATTGACTTTCTACTTATTAGGCTGGAGCAGAACAAGAGAATTCATCTCCAGCTTTTATGTAGCTCTTTTTCCTGGTGGGGCTTAATGCTCTACAAAGGAGGGTGGAAGGCAGCAGGATCTCTATTTTAAGAATGTGGAATGTCTCTCAACTTTTCCTCCCTCAAGATTTTCTGGCCCCTTTGGAGCTACTTTTCCACCTCCTTCACTCCCACAGCCGAGTCTCGCTGGAGCAGGCGGGGGAGCGCTAATTAATGGCGTAATAATGACTTAACGTGGGCAGCCGGCAATGTTATCCCGGGGTAGGTGGTCCTTGGGAGGCAGGTGCCTTCCTCCACGGGTTGGGGATGCTTTTCTTTGCCTTTATTTGCATAATTAATCTGGGCATTTTGAGCTTATCTGCCGAGAGGAGAAGCCGATGGAGGCCGGGAGGTGGTTTAGGCTGGAGTGTGTTTACCCAGCTAGAGGCGAGGGTTAGTCCCGACTCCTCGGAAGCTCAAGCCGCGGCACGCCGCTCTCGCAGCCGTGACTTTGGGGGCGATCACCCTCCGCTGCTCCCCAGAAACGAGCTCTCCTACAGCCGAAACAGCCCAGGGAAGAAACCAAAAGCCCTTTGAAACGGCAAATCCCAGGGCTTAACGCAACGTGTAACGCAAGGAGTGCCACCGGGTGAGGGTTTTGCTGATGCCTGGAGGTGGATAACTCAGGATTTTGGCTTTTTGGGGAGGAACTTTTGTCCTGTTTCCATGAGACCTTCTTGCTGAGATCCATCTCTGCGTGATAAGAACTGCGGGCACGTCCTGGGAGACACTGCCTCGGCCATCAGCGCTGACCCAAACCCGTCGTCCGTCTCTCCCGTTTGCGACGTTCTCAGGCTGCAGTGAATAATTTATAGGCAGAATTGCGAGTGTATCCCCTGGCAGTTCTCCTTCTGGCCTGCCTGTGCTATTCCAGACTGTATTTCTGCAGATTTTCTCCCTTCCTGTGTTTGTTATATTCCTCGGGAGCCCTGCGCTTGGCCTCTGTCTGCCAGGACCCCACACTGAACTGAGAAATCCCTTTTTTAAATCTGAGAGAAAACTCTGGTAGTTTTGCCTGTGCTTGCAGGACAGAGGTGGAAGGTTTGGGGTTTTTTATAGTGTCTTTTACTTGGGAATGATGATACAAAGACCTGGTCTTTGCAGGGAGACAAACAATAGCTGAAGACCTATGGACTCTATGCATCCTCTTTGTTGTTCCTGCTTTATCATCCTCGGCCAAGCACAATCCCCCTTTTGCTACCATCTTCCCTATGACTATGTGGGAAGACAAGAGCTGGAAAAAAAACAGTTCCCCCTCTTGACATCGTGTGTTTTATCGCTACGATATCCCGCTCTGATATTGGGGGAGCTGTGGCTCCGTTTTGGGTGTTTGCCGGCCCCACGTCCACCCTTCCACTGGGGGACTAAACCTCCCCAGGGTTTGTTTTCTAGTGCTTCTTTCATGCTGCATTTGCTTTTGCTGGGGAGATAGGAAAGCTTCTCATCTCTTTTTCAGGATAAAAACAGACTCGGAGGCAAAACTCGTTGGTTAGATGCTTTTCTCTTTGTCCGTGTTCACAGCGTTGTGACGTTGCCACATCAGCGCAGCTGATCCTCCCTGTGTCTTATTGCTTTAGCCTGAAAATGAGTAAGGACCATCAGCTTGAAGTTTGTGCTTAAAACCTCCTGTGTAGGCTTAACGAGACATAGTAAGTGTACAAAAAATAAAACCGCTCCCCGGTCGGATCCTCTTGGCTCTGTCCCCTCCGTGCTTTGAGTGGGAGCTGCTGGGGTTTGAGGATGGGGTTTCCCCTTGGGAGCTGAGGGGAAGGTGCTTTTGATGGTGTTGTGTCAACAAAACGAACAGCCCGAGGAGGCAGGAGAGACTCTGCTGTCACCTGCCCCAGGTGTTTGTATCAGATGTGGTCCCCGTGCGGTGGGAGGCTCTTTGAGCCGAGAGAGCCAAAAACCCGCCCGTTAGTCGTTGAACGCGAGCGGAGTAGTTTGCCCTTGACGAAGCTGTGCAAAAACCTTGCCCTGAGCAAAACAGAATAAAAAAGCAAGCCGTGTTTTCATCAGTTTTCATCATCTCCTTCTAGAAAACAGCGGCAAGTTTGCAAAACAGTTGGTGAAGTTTGATGGCGCTGGTCCCGATCCAGGGTGAGCTGCTTCGCGCAGGGCCTCCCGGGTGACGGGAGCTTTGTGGAGCTGAGAGGAGACGGGAGCTGCAGCAAATTGGGGTTGGAAGGATCTCTGGAGAGCATCCAGTCCAAAAGGTGAAGGACTGGACTTCATGAGGAAGGGATGTTGTTACGCGACTGACATCCAGCCCTCCGCATCCGCAAATCCGTGTGACACCTTCAGAGTGGCAATCCAAAGGGTCGGTGTGTTTCTAAAGAGTAAAACAAGCTACAGTAGTGGAAACCATCTCATATTTGGATTTAAAACCCTGATATTGTGCAGATCGTTCAGTCCTTGGTTGTGTTTTGCATCTTTTTCCTGAATAGCAGTAACCAGCCGAGACTCATTCGCAAAATCCTCCTCTCTGACCCCGTATCGCGATTCTCCTGCTCCCATTGCAGAGGGACTTGCCTCACAGTAATGTAGCAAGTGATCCAAGGCACATCCTTGCTTTGGGGATTAAAAAAATCCCCAAAATCCTGCCCTGACCATGCCAGTATCCTCTGTAGGGCAGCATTTCTGTCTGTGGACCACTGCCCGTCCACAAGACTCCATTGGCGAGACGTTTCTTAGCAAAACCAAACCCGTTCCCAGATACACAAGGAATGAAACCAGCAGAAGCAGATTTTGAAAATAAACTTGCAAAATGTAGCCCATCTCA
The DNA here is from genome assembly GCF_964273445.1 of Streptopelia decaocto. NCBI lineage: Eukaryota > Metazoa > Chordata > Aves > Columbiformes > Columbidae > Streptopelia > Streptopelia decaocto. The sequence continues at coordinate 2,079,331 of NC_138675.1, read as the reverse complement.
TTTCCACTGACAGCTCTTGAGAGGGGAGCTCTTCATGCACCCGTGTGCGTCTGCACTCAGTGCAGCGTTGAACGTCCCTTTTTAATTGAAGACGCGCCTAATTTTGTATTAGAAATTCAGGATCACCTTGAGCGCGCTGAAGCCAGGTCGTAGCTGCTCCTGGGAATCCAGATGAGTGAACAGCTGATATCTGGCACAGAATCACGTCTCTAATTATGACTCCGGCTACTGGCTGCAGGTGTCTGGTATTTCAGAGTAGAACAGGTTAGTGGAACGGGTGGAAATCCCTCGCAATACGTGCTGCCGTGGGATCGAACAAAGAGGAAACGTTTGCTCCAGCTCTTTTCCTGACCTGGTTTGTTTTTCTCCTTTATTGCCCTTTGAGTTTAGCAGCAGGAGGGGCTGTTTCTGCATTTGCAGAGCTAAAACTTTGTCTTATCATTAAAAAAAAAGATCCCTGACTTTCCCACTGTGATCAAAATGCTCTTGGAGCACAGAGCGGCTTGACCCTGTTGGAAACTCTGCCTTCATTCTGGTGAGTCTGCTGCCTGCCCGCAGCTTGCTTAGCACACAGCTCTGTTCTTTTAGTAAATATATTGAGTTTTTCCCCAGTTTGGGCTCACAGGTTTGCAAGGAGGTGAGGAACCAGCAGTAAAGCAATAGTAGCCTTTGACAGCTGTGTCCTCCAACCCGGTGTTGGGGGGGGATGAGAAGCGCTGAAGGATGAAGCCTATTTAAAATGTCAAGCTGCAGCATGAAAATAAAAGGCAAAAGTGCATCTTTTGAAGAAGAACCCTGGTAAATAGAGAAATCCAGGTGACAGTACATATAGAAATGCTGCAAAGTGCGCAGAGGCTGTCCTGTTGGATGTACGCAGGGCAGCAGTCTGCTGCTCCCAGGTGAAAACTGCGTCTGCAACACCTTAAATCATGCCTTTTGCAAAATGCAGCGTTGCAGGGTGGCTGGGTTTGCAGCGCTTGGAACCAGCAAGCTACACCCTGCTTTCCAAAGGAGCCGATAGCCCTGAATATAGAGTTTAAACTTCATTACAGCCCTACAAGAGAGCAAACCGAGAGCTTGTTTTTCAGGCTCTGGGCTGCGGCTCAGCGCAGCTCAGGTGATCCTTGGTGCCTTTCGGTCCCTCGGTTCGTCTGTCCGAGGCAGACAGGATGCTAATTTGTTCCATTCTTCGCTTGGGTGGTTTTGAAAAATGTCTCTAATGAAATGTGCATTATTAAATATTTCAAGGGCAAGAGATGAAAATTCATCAGGTGAAGGTTTTGGTTTTGTCTTTCCCCCAAAAGCTCTGACGTCTCATTGGGAAAGTGCTGCTCATGTTCCAGAGCTGGGTTCCAGGAGGTCAATTAATCCATCGCTGTTTGGGTGCAATAGGGTTGCTCTGCGGCCGTGATGAGATGCTTGATCTGAGTGGGTTTAGCTTGACAGCATTTACCAGCCCTTTGGTTTGTCCTCTGCTCTGGTGGCCTCTCTTGCTGTTTGTGTTTAACCTCTGAAAGTTTTTCATCAGCTGGATCCGTTGCCTTCTGAATCGCCCTCATCCAACATCACCCGTCGTGCGCGGGGCAGCTCGTACCCCTCGGGATGGACACCTGGTTGAGTGAATTACACCAGGGACGTGGAGGTAGAAAACACACACAAATTGGGTGTGTGACCTTTTTGCGACGATCTGTTGCTCGGGAGGTGACCGTCCCCTGTGTTGGGCACTGGGGAGGCCAAACCTCAAATGCTGGGGGCAGTTTTGGGCCCCTCATGCCAAGAAAACTGTTGAGGTGCTGGAGCGAGTTGAGAGAAGGGAACAGAGCTGGGGAAGGAGGCTGAGGTTGGATGTGGGGAACAATTTCTTCCCCAAAGGGCTGTGGGGCATTGGAACAGGCTGCCCAGGGCAGTGCTGGAGTCACCATCCCTGGAGGGTTGGACAGACGGACATGAGGTTCTCAGGACATGGGGCAGGGACAGGGCTGGGTTATGGTTGGACTGGATGATCTTGGGGGTCTCTTCAACCAGAATGGTTCTCTGATTCTACACTTAGGGTGCAAAGCGCTGGTTGGTGCCTTCCTGGGTGTAGGTGACATTGCAGCCTACGGGGGATCTTAATGTGTAAAAATGGTGTAGAGTTGAACCTTAAGGAGTAGGTAAAGCTATAAAAATGCTTTTAATCGTTATTTTTCCTCAATCCCATCCCAGGTAAATCCCCCACACCACTCTTTATAAATTGTCCACCCCAGACAGAGCTCCGGAGGTGCTGTGTAGGTGTATATTAATTTGGCAAGATGTGGGTCGAGATGAAGAGGTTTCAGTTGCACGTAAGGACGTCGTGTGGCTGCACACGGGGGCAGAGCTGGGTGGTCTCACATCCCGTGTCCCCAGCTCCCTTTTCCTGCTGTGTGCTTAGTAAAACACCCTGGACTTGTCCCTAAAAGCCAAGGTTCTCAGGGACATGGGGTGGTACCAGGGGTAGGGAAACAGTTGGACTTGATGATCTTGAGGGGTTTTTCCAACCAAAATGATTCTATGATTCTATTTTAAATCTGCTCGTATGGCATTTTTCTCTCTGCGCAGAGCAGCTCTTCTTAAGACACTTATCAGTGTGAATTAAGCAGAGAAGCATGAAAAATAGCTTGTTGCTTTAACCTTGTCAGACTTAGATTCCCAGAGAGAAGCGCAGATCCCTCCAGAGATTAACGAGGAATTTTTCCCACTATCGCCTTTATCAGCCTCTGGGATGGATGCAGAGAATTCTTTGCCTCCAAGGTCCCCGTTTGCGACACACAAAGGTACCCTGGAGCAGGGCCGGGGCAGCTGCACGTCGCTTTTCGGCATCAGTACGTGTTCATTTTAAAAAATGACCTCCAGGCCATCTGAAAATCACGCTCTACCAAAATTGGGGAAAACTATTTGCAGGCCTGTTGGTAAAGAAGAAGTCTGCAATCTGCAAAAATAGGTTCCTGGGGTTGGGAGTCCTTATATAGACAAGTAGCTGTGTCTCCTTGATGGTGCTGAGCATCCGGTAGCTCCCAGTGAGTTCAGGAAATTTAATGTCTCATGTGCCTGAGATTTGGGTGAAACTTTGAGCACCTGCTGTTGAAATGCTGAGTAGGAATCTCTCTCCTTTAATACTCTTTCCTCTGCCTCAGAAAGCCAGCAAATGATTTAATATTTCATGGTGTCAAAGTGTGGGCCGGTAATCTTTCAAACCAGTACTTCAGGGTTGATTTTGCAAGAGCTTTTTATTATTCTTTACAGATTTCTTTTTTCTTTCAGGGGTATAACTTTATCCTGACATTTGATTTCACAGCCTTGCAGAGGATTTAATTCTTGTGGCTTCGTGCTTGTCCGAGTTCAGCTGACTCGAGCCAAGATACTCACAAACTGTCGTAGGCTGTGAGAGCAGCTGAGGCAGCCGCAAATCCTCCTCCTTTTATTTCCTTTTGAGGAAAGAAGGCTTAAAAAAATACGAAACGGGCGCCCCAGCCCCACACGCTGGTGTTTATATTGGTGTTGTCTCCGAGATAATTAATGCCTTGGAAGCTGATAACCCGATCCGGCTCCTGCCCGAGGCTGGTGCCGTCATCCCGGGCGGGAGGTACCGAGGTGTGATGGAGCTTTGTCCAACCACAGCCTCCCCCGGGTGTTTTATTATCGAAATATTTGGGTTTCTCGCCAAGCTTTCCCTCCTCAGTGGGTACATTCACCTTCGGAGACGCTCCCTTTTGGGGTCGGTGGAATAAAACCCCGCTTATCCCGTGGCTAAATGAGCCTTGTCGGCCGGGAAGGAGCTTTGAGGAGCTTTTGGAAAAATCCTGCTCGGAGGCTTCGGGCAGACGGTGCTGACATCTATCGGCAAAAGCTCCTTGCGAGGCGTCCCAGAGGGTGGTTTTCCTCCTTTAAGCTGATGCTGCTGTTGTGCCTTTGCCTAAGGACCCTGTCCACCAAGATTACATATGTAATACCTCAGATTTAATACACAATATTCACTTGACGGTATGTCTCCTGGCTGGTGAGATGTGCTTCCAAAGACTTTTTAAATGCTCGCAGCATGATTTTGTTAATACATCTTTCACAAAAGCGTCTGCTGTAAAATCTCCTTAATTCCGGTTGGCGTGTGGAATGACAAAGCACCAGCTCATGCTTGTCCACGATCCAAAAAGGTGAATATTTATTCCGGACGTGAAATATTCAGCCAGTTTGGTATTAAAGTGGAACAAGCCAGAAAAGCACAGTGCTTGGGTGGCTTGGAAAGTAAAATAAGAGGGAAGGAGGATTTGAAGAGCCGGACTGAATATGCCTTTGTGTGTCGTACCGGGATTTTCACTAAGCGGCTGAATTTTCTTTGAAGCAAATTTTGAGCTTTTTGCATTTATTCAAGTTGACTTTTCTGGCCGGTTGCTCTTTAAAGGATGGTTGAGCGTTGTTTAGCCCCATGGTAGCTGTAACCTCACCTAATGACACAGCGGCCGTTTCCTGAAAACACCTGTAATTTGGGGCTTCTCCGATGTCTGAAAAGCCTCGTGCTGCGGCGAACGAAAGGGGAATGTGGCTGGAGCGAAAAGCGCAGAGCTCAGCATAGCAAGCACGCTCCTCCGCTAACCCACACGTTCCTCCCTCCCTTCCCTACAATTAACCGGTTACTGCTTCGTTGGGTAGCCCAATTTCCATCCCTCCGTTTGCCTCCTGGAGGGGAAGCCAAGAGTCACAGGAGCCGATCAACCGAGCGTTGAGCTCTTTAATTAGCGCCGGAGCTGTTTTGTGTAGGATGACAGACTGTTACTCAAATCACTTGAAAGTCTGCAGGGTACGGTATCGCTCAAGAGGAGGAAAAGAAACAAGTGTTAAAGCAGAGAGAGGTGGATCGCTGGCTGGCGCTCGGATTCCACCCACCTCGAGGGAAAAGCAGCTTTTGCAACAGCGGCACCTTTTACCGCCAAGGCCAAATTTGCATTTCCCAAAAGCGGGTGAGGTGGTTGCGAAGGGGGAACCTGGGGTGACCTCACTGCAAAGAAGGACTCAGCGCCTTGGAGCGATGCTGCCGGTGAGAAACACTCGGGATGGACCCAAATTAAAGCTCGAGGTGCAGGAATTGCGGTGATTGAGGAAGGGGCAAAGCCCCGGGGCGTTCTGCCACCTTTAATCTCATCCCTTGTTTGCTCAACGTGCTGCGTAAGGACATTTTTGCTGAGCATTAGCGCCGAGTGACTCAGTAATCCTGTTGCACGGGGTTCAGAGAGCACTGCCTCTCCTTTTCAACAGCTTTATCGGCCTCGCAGTCACAGTGTGTAAGAATTTCCCGGGTGAAAAAATAAACATGACTATGACATTGCAAAAGCTCGGGGGTGACTTATCCTCCCTGGTGGGGATTTCTGCCTCCGCTTTGTCAAGACTGCAAGAAACCAGCCCTTTGGTTCCATGCTGGAGGTTTGACTGGGCTTGCACCATGAGCCCGTGTCATTGTAGGGTGGAAATTCAACTTTTTCTGTGTGTGAATATCAGATTAAGCCACTGTGGTTTGGTTACATACCCCCCATAACTTGCAAAAAATGGTGCACAGATATTTTTCCCCCCACTACCTGTTTTGCAGTCGGCAGCTGCACGTGCCTGCAAAAGTTTTGTTGGGAAGACAAATCAAATCTTGCTCAATTTTTCTTTAAGCTCTTGCAAAGCTGAATTCCTGTTCTCTTCCAAGCAAGGAAGTGGCTTTGGTAAGGGAAGAAGATACTTTCCTGGCTCTTAAAAGCTTTAAGGTTTAGGCAGGCCTAGTCAAAGCCAGGCTTAAAAATATTTGCAGTGCCAGTGCCCTGATTTGAACGTCTTGGGGATAAAACCAGGTGAAGGTGAGGTTTCCGGGTTAGGACCCGTGATTTGGCATCTTTAAGTCTCTGCCAGCCTAAAACCTGGACTAACAAATCCAGACTGAGCATCAGAGCGGCTGCTGCGGGTCCGTGGGATGCAGAACAGCAGGTTTTACCCGCATTCCACGTCCCACAGAGATGTATGCGGTTTAAAACAGCAACGGGACGGCCAGTTCCAGGTCTGAGATGGGGCTTTGTTAGTCGGAGGCAGAGCACAGTAAGTCCAAGCCTTCCTTTTAGCCCCATTTTTGCTGCGACATCCACCAGCTGGCTCCATTTTTTTCCCTTCTTAAAGTAATAATTTGCTTTTTACCCCTTTTTGACTCTCCTGAAGCAACACAAGCTCCCCGGGGTGAAATCCCGCAAAACTGTTTAGTTTTCTGCAGCCGGTTTGTATTGAAACTCTGTGACTTTGCAGAGGTCCAAACCATTTAGGAAAACCCAGCAAATGTTGCTGTTGTACCTGATGATGCAGGTTCAGCATCTCCCTCTGGCTTTTTCTCTGGAATTACAATACGCTCAGCTGATAACGCACCCACCAAATTAAGCGCATCCTTGTGCCGGGCCATAATTTGTTGAACAAATTTAATTTGTTTGCAGGGTTTGGCAGGCAGCTGCTGTTTTTCCAGCCTGGTTTGAGCCCCGGTCACCTTGTCCCTTTTTGTCCTGGTCCAGGTAGTGGCTGTTCACCCCAAACCCTTCCCAGGGATGGTTTTCTGTCCCTTTGCTGTGTGGATTGTGGGTGGTTTTTGACCCTCCCTTTGCACATGGAAACGCACTGGATGAGCTCGCCTTCATTGCTTCACTTCAACATTGGAAAAGTGGCTGTTTATCGTGGAATTTCACATGAACCAGCTGACGGTGACAGGGATCGGCTCGCCAGAATTGTACCATCGTCTCTTGCTGGAGCTAATGTGGCTTTAAAAAAACCCGTCAGATCTGGCAATAACATCCCTGGGCCATTATTGTCTCATTTATCTCCAGAAAGCTTAGTCCACCATAACAAAATTCCCCCAAATGTATCTCCTTGACACAACCCTAGAACCCTTTCCTTATCTCAACCTTCCCTCCAAGCCGGTACAAACTCCGGCTCCGCTCCAGCGCATCTTTTACAATATTTCCCCAAACAACATCCATTTGAACTGCTCTTTTCATCTGGGTAACCCCATCAAACCAGGCACTGGCTGATTTTTATTTTTCCTCCTTTTCCTCTTTTTATTTTAAGCTCCACTTGGTATTTTATCCTCAGAGTCGCTCGGGGCTGTGCCTGCTGTAGGTAAAAGGCTGATCTGGAAATTCGTGTTACACGTGCCCTTGCAGCCGGGTTTTTGTGGCCGCTGAGCTCTGCGTGCGCTGCTCTGGTTGCATTAGAGAGCTGAATAAATGGGCTTTAAAAAATGCTTATAAGGACAGATCTTAAATAGATAGCGGCCAGAGCTCGTGTCAGAAGCGATTAGAGGTTGGCATTTCTCTTCCAAACATCCGTGGAAGCCAGAGATCTTTGTTTGTTTGTTTTGAAAAGTACGTATCTGCTTTGCAAGCCAGGAAAATCCATCAACTGGAAAAAAAAATAGCTCAGACCGGCTTTTAGCTCCTCATCCTGACCGAATAAACAGCGTCAGCTGGAAATAGAATGTTGCCTTCTATGTTTAGGGGTAGTTAATTGTGCTGCATCGTCTGCGTGCTTGGATTTTTATCCCCAAGGAAAGATAATCTGATATCGGGCTGGATGGTGTTATCGGGGTGTGGAGCTTGGAAACCCAGCCAGGATGAGTCCTGTGTGCTCCAACCCAGGGAGCAGCTGAAACCGGTGCAATTAGCTAACGATGCTCTTCTGCAGGCACTTCAGTCCCTGGTGAGGAACAGAAGCCGTTTCATTTAATCCCGGCGAGGAAGGAGCCCTCCCACGTCAAGTATGTTCCTGCAAACCTTTGAAACGCCGCTCAGCGCCTCCTCCAGAGAGCTCGGACTTTGAGCAGGTCGTTACGGGGCCCCATATAATTAAGCCGTGTCCCTTTGATGTCCCTGCTGCCGTACCTTGGTCCCTGCATTCCTCATACTTGAGACCTGAAGTCACCAAGTTGCCGTCGCCACTCCTGCCCTCCCTGGGGACGGTGGCAGCAAAGAAATGGTGTGAATTCTCCAGGTTTCAGCAGCTCTTTGCTCACGGATTTCTGCTCGAACGCGAAATCACTGAAGCCCTCTCTGGTACATGAGCATCTGTAGATAATATGAGGACGTTAGGAAGAAATTGTTGGCCCTGAGGGTGGTGAGAGCCTGGCCCAGGTTGGCCAGAGAGGTGGTGGATGAACCATCCCTGGAGACATCCCAGGCCAGGCTGGATGGGGCTCTGAGCAACCTCAGCTGCTGAAGATGTCCCTGCTCATGGACTGGATGAGCTGGGAAGGTCCCTTCCCACCCAAACTATTCTGTGGTAACCCAACAGTCTGCTTGGAAGAGGCTTTGAGAGGTCAGCTCTTCCTTTGACCTGTAAAATTGAGATTTTTTCCTGCATTGCAGCATGCAACTCCACTCATTTACACCCATACAACATCCAGTAGCAGGCAAAGCTTCCTGAAAAAACAGGACTAGCCTCTGCCCTGGGCTGTTTGCAGCTCATTGACTCATTTTGGAACCGTCTCGCTGGCCAAGGCTGGGGTTGACCTTCAGGTTACAGCACTAGGAGGGTGGGTGGTTTTTCTCTGCACCATCCCAGACCTTTCTAAGCAAAGAGCCAATCTGTTTCTCCATTCTAGAATGACTCTAGCTAGCCCTTTTTATTTAAAAATAACCCCATTTAAGCCCAGCACCTTTCACCCTGTGGCTTCCTCGATGGAGAAGCCCAACCAGCCGATTCTCCACAGACCACGTAGAAATGTTTCTAGTTTGCGATGCCAAGCTTGGGAGAGCAACTTGATGCTCTGCCGGGAAAATATTTAGGCTGGCAACCTGCTGGTGTGGATTAATGAATTACACACAGCCACGGAACGAACCAGGAAAACTGGAATTTAGGAACAAAGAGGAACCAAATGTGCCCCTCTTCTAGCACTCTCGTCTCAGGTATCGCTCTGACCACACTACATATCTCCCCCACAACTTTATTCCCTTTTTCCCCTATAGCCGTGAACCTGAGAGCAGCAGAAAGAATGTGTTTTGTCCCTGGAAAAGGGCTCAGGGACCCTGTGCCCGTCTCCTCCGCGTCTGGCCAGGGGTGGCTTTTTGGCTGAGCTCTTCCCACCCACCAGCTGGAACCCATCGCAATCGAATTGCTTTTCTCAGCTGCAATATCTTAAAATAGCCGCTCTGGTTTCTTTTAAAAATAGTCTCCATTCTGCTTGTCATTACCTGCTAAAAATGTTTCTCAAAGTTCTATTAGGGCGCCAGGGGAGGTGGGTTTGTTTGGTGTCTCGGCCTTTTTGGAGAAGGCGACTGTGATTCTGCGGCCACGTGCGTGACCTTGCCCTTGAGCTGCTCCCGCTTCCCACAGCCAACTGGACACATCTGTATGTTTTGGGTGATGTATTGATGATTATTTTGAAAGTGTGACCGCAGAGGTGGAAGAATCCCTGTGCTGGGCACTGGGGAGGCCAAACTGTGAATCCTGGGGGCAGTTTTGGGCCCCTCATCTCAGAGCTCAAAATGGCAGCACCAGAATCACCTCAGGGCTCAAAATGGCGGCACTGAGATCACCTCAGGGCTCAAAATGGCGGCCAGAGGGGTGGTGGGATCACCTCACACCAAGAAAGGCCAAGAAAGGTGCTGGAGTGAGTTGAGAGAAGGGAACGGAGCTGGTGAGGGGCTGGAGCACAAGTGTGATGGGAGCGGCTGAGGGACCTGGGGGGTTCAGCTGGAGAACAGGAGCTGAGGGGAGACCTTCTGATCTCTGAACTGCCTGAAAGGAGCTTGGAGCCAGGGGGGTCGGGCTCTGCTCCCCAGGAACAAGCGCCAGGAGCAGAGGAAACGGCCTCAAGTTGCGCCAGGGGAGGTTGAGGTTGGATGTGGGGAACAATTTCTTCCCCAAAGGGCTGTGGGGCATTGGAACAGGCTGCCCCAGGGCAGTGCTGGAGTCACCATCCCTGGAGGGCTGGACAGACGGACATGAGGTTCTCAGGACATGGGGCAGTGCCAGGGGTGGGTTATGGTTGGACTCTTGATCTTGAGGGGCTTTTCCAACCAAAATGATTCTCTGATTCTACAAATGTGCCTGATGCTGGTGACAGCCACAGGAAGGAGGATGCTCAGAGGCATCAGCCCTGGCTGGAGAGACTTTTTTGGCTTCTCCTTGGAAGCAATTCAGTGTCTGACCCAGGACTCACAGCCGGTGGGATCATGACAGAGCAGCAGCAGGTCGAGAACAGAGCTCAGCGCTTTGCTGCGCTGCATAAGCCTTTGGCACACGCAGCATTTTCCTGGCGCGACATATCGCACCATACCGAGCCCAAGAGGTCACGTCGTCTCACTTGTGCAGGTCCCTGCCCCCGCGGAGCATTTTGAACTCAAACAAGCCGAGCAAAAAGTCTCTTAATATTTTTTAGAGCAGCGCTTTGTTCTGCAGGCCGGAGGAGGGACTGTTAACTCATACAGCGAAGCGTTTCAGGTTTAATCACATTGCTTTGCAAAAAAAATAGAGGGGGGATTTGGTGCGCGCTGCTGCTGGTGAGCGCCCCGGCGATCGGCCACGAGCGACGCCGGATGCGTTGGAGCTGGAATTCGCTCTCCCTCCTTCCTTGGGGAGAAGTTACTGGGTACGTGGAGGTAATTATTGCTTTTATTCAGCGCTAAAGCAATAATTTCGAGGGATATGTTAGAAAGCTAGCAATTTCCTGCCAGTGAGTGACAGATGTTTTGCCATCCACGAGACGTGCTTTCAGGCTCCTACTAATTACCATGACACAAATTGGCAGGAGTTTTTCTTCCCAGGCTCCCAACTCTAATTTTGCGTTCTTTTCTGCTATTTTTTTTTTAAAGGTGGACTCTCCGTGTTGTCGCACTTTGGTAAAACCCGTGTTTGGTTTCCTAACCTTCCCCTTCTCTCTCCCTGCCCAGGTTCGTACCCCTCGCCCAAGGCGGGGGCCACGCTGGTGGTCTACAAGGACTTGCTGGTGCTTTTTGGCGGGTGGACACGGCCGAGCCCTTACCCCCTGCACCAGCCAGAGAGGTTCTTCGATGAAATCCACACCTACTCGCCCTCCAAAAACTGGTAAGGGCACATCTGGATTTGAAGTTCAGGCTTTGATCCTAGAAATACGCAGCTGTGACACAGCTGGAGGAATTGCCGGAGGGTGTTTCTCCGAGCCTGCCGGGGACTGGCTCGTAGGGAAGCTCGTGTTCCTCAGTGTGGCTGATCCTGGGGTGTCTGCCATGCTGTTAATGAAACAAAAACCTTAAAAAGGAAAGGAAAAAAAAGGCACAAAAACACACCGAGGACATGGACACGCTGCTGTCTGGCACTTGCTGGTTGGTGGTTGCTTCCATATGGCTCTCACCTTGTACCTAAAATATTCACAGACTCCCTGAGTGTTCCCATCACCAGGCGGGAAGTCGGGATGTGAACGCGTTAAACATTTAATTGATTTGGCTGCAAGACAGTGAGGAAAAGAAGAGAGAAAACCTTTACTCCTGGAGTTCTGGCTTATAGCAATGGTCCAAACTCAAAGCTCCTGTGACCCCCCACTGCAGATGCAATAAAGCACCGTTTTTGTAAACTCTCTGCCTTTCCAGCCCCTGGGCTCATAATAAAACATCCAGCAGAGACCGTGGAGGTGACAGGAATTTTCCTTTTCCCTTTAAACATCGTTGGGCTGGTTTTTGACCAGACTTTCTCACTCCTGCTTGTGTGAGAAAGGAGCAAATACTTTATCAAAGCGGCAATGGTTCCTGCTCCTCTTTCATTGAGAACTTTTCATCATCAAAAGTCTCCATTATCCAATGTACTTTTGGGCAGTGTCGTCCAAACGCTGTAATTAAACCGCATTGGAAATAATTCAGGGCGAACTTAATTGGAAGGGGCAGTATTTCCAACTTGGCCTTGTGACTTTGTCATGCTTTAAAAATGTTTAGCACATTAGTATTTCTAATTAGTTTCGCTGTTATTTGGCTCTTTGGAGGTTTTCCCTGAGGTTTTCCTCTGTAACGTGTTCTTGAGGAATTTGCTGTCCCCTGGGATTTTTAATTTTGCTGTTCATCTGGTGCATTTATTTCTTCCAAAATGTGGGTTTTCTTCCTCCCTCTTCCCCCAGGTGGAATTGCATCGTCACCACGCACGGCCCCCCTCCCATGGCCGGACACTCCTCCTGCGTCATCGAAGACAAAATGATTGTTTTTGGGGGTTCGCTGGGATCGCGGCAAATGTAAGTTTGGGGTGAAGCTGTTTGTCGAATCCTCCTGCAAGCGAGGAGCATGCTGTGGTGGTCTGGAGTAGTTCATAGCGTTCCAGAAGGAAATCTCACAGGCTTTTGGGGTCTGCAGGCTGCCTGAGCTCGTTTTCATCTCATTGCAAATCTCCTTGAGGCTCCAGCCTGCAAAAAACATAATTCTGCTGTAAAACTCTGCCCCGAATCCACATTTCAAACGCCCTGAGGCTCTGCTTGTGCCAGCGGTATCGTCACCGCTTGTTGTCTCATCCTTGCAGGAGCAACGACGTCTGGGTGCTGGATCTCGAGCAGTGGGCTTGGTCCAAGCCCAACATCTCCGGGCCCAGCCCTCACCCGCGAGGCGGCCAGTCTCAGGTGAGCTTTTCTTCACCACACGCCACAGAGATAAGCCAGACGTGGTTTCATTTCCAGCTTCCAGGCAGCTCTCTGTGAGTCGCCTCCAAGCCACCTCCCGATCTCCAAGTTATCTTGGAACGTTTGCCCAAGGGGCCCATGTTTTCGCTTGCCATCTGCACTGTGAGGGCGCTTTTTATCTCCCTGCCGCTCAGGCAGGTACCGTGCAGCGTCTTGCGCCTGATTCAGAACTCTTAATGAGCGTTTCTAGAAAACAAATTGCTGTTTTCACCCTGCAATCATCCCCCGTGGTGTGTAAGATCAATGAAGCGTTATCACAAGTTGGTTTGGCTCAAGGCCCTTTTGATTGCTCAGCTCCCCTGATTCTCAGTTGGAGCGACGCTGGATTGTTCCTGCTCGAAGCCACGGGTCTGGCAGCGCCTGTTTTATTGTCTGCCCGGGGCAGGATGCTCGTGGGAGTCACCCAGCTGGATGCAGGTGTCTCGGTCGCAGCTGCCATCCCCACCTTCCCTTTGTGGTCCCCAGGAGGGTGGTGGATGGTTCCCAGCGTGTGGTTCATCTCAGGACACCCAAAAAAGATCAGATGGGTCATGCATGAAAGCAACTTTCTCTCCGTCCACTGGAAAAGGAGACTGAGGGCTTTGCTCATCCACCAGCATCTAATAGTGGTTTATTGACTTTTTAGCGGGGCCTGTTGTGATAGGACAAGGGGTGATGGTTTTAAACTAGAGGGGAGATCCAAGCTGGACATGAGGAAGAAATTGTTGGCCCTGAGGGTGGTGAGAGCCTGGCCCAGGTTGGCCAGAGAGGTGGTGGATGAACCATCCCTGGAGACATCCCAGGCCAGGCTGGACGGGGCTCTGAGCAACCAGAGCTGCCTAAGATGTCCCTGCTCATGGGCTGGGTGAGCTGGTCTTCAACACAAACCCTTCTGTGATTCTATAATTGCTGTGAGCACGTGGCCTCCCAGCTGGTCCTTGTACCTTCTCCCCTTGAGCGCAGAGGCTGTTGAGTTCCTGGCTCAGCTCCAGGAAGGGTTTTCGCTCTCCTCTGTGAGAGGAGCTGCTTTGGGAGCTGTTTGAGACAACGCCATGGGGTCAGCCCCACATCCCGCTTTACCTTGGGCCCAGCAAAACCTGCTCTCCATCCCAGCTCTGCTCCTTGTCCCGGGGCAGACAAAATTCAACAGGGTCTGTGTGGTTGAGAAGCCCTTGCTGAAAGCGCTGGGCCCTGCTGCGTGTCCTTCCCAATCTGAAACACTGTTCTTTGTCCCCTTCAGATCATCATAGACAACGAAACCATCTTAATCCTGGGTGGCTGCGGTGGTCCCAATGCAGTGAGTATCCTGAGGGGAGCGTGGGCATGAACCCCACGTGTCTCGCTGCAACCGAGAGCCGTGGGTGCTGGATCAGGGAGCGGGGGGACTCTGTGTGTTACCTGGATGGCATTTTATCCTGCAAATCTGGGCACCCACGCAGCAGGTTTTCCAGAGAAGCTGTCTAGCTATTGCTAGATCTGCTTTAATTAAGAAAAAAGCACCCCAGGCACTATCTGAGCAGCTCGCTGAGTTTAATTGAGCCTCAGAAGAATTAGCCCTGATTTTCTTCTGGGGTAGAAGATGGAGATGAAGGGATTTGTCCGTGGACATTGTAGGGTGTAGTCACCCCTGGGCGGTCAGATCTTGATGTAGGTCACTGTTCCTCTGTCTGCAGCAGCAAAGCACCGCTCCTGCTTCCGACGGGTTGATCTCAGCAGCACGCTGGGCTCCTAAATCTCAAACCGGGCTCCTAAATCTCAAACTGGGCTCCTAAATCTGTCACATTTCTCTTCGCAGCTGTTCAAAGACGCCTGGTTACTGCACATGCACACAAACCCCTGGACGTGGCAGCCGCTCAAGGTGGAGAATGAAGATCACGGAGCCCCGGAGCTCTGGTGCCATCCTGCCTGCAGGGTACAGACAAGGAGGGGGGTCTCTGCTCTCTCATATACACCCTTGATCATTATTGCCTGCCCAGAATGCTCCATATCCCTGCTTTTTCTCCCAATACAGCACAAAGGCTGTACTGGGCACTGGTGAGGCCGCAGCTTGAATCTCGGGGTCAGTTTTGGGCCCCTTGCACCAAGAGAGACTTTGAGATGCTGGAGCGAGTTGGGAGAAGGGAACGGAGCTGGTGAGGGGCTGGAGCACAAGTGTGATGGGAGCGGCTGGGGGACCTGGGGGGGTCAGCTGGAGAACAGGAGCTGAGGGGAGACCTTCTGATCTCTGAACTGCCTGAAAGGAGCTTGGAGCCAGGGGGGTCGGGCTCTGCTCCCCAGGAACAAGCGCCAGGAGCAGAGGAAACGGCCTCAAGTTGCGCCAGGGGAGGCTGAGGTTGGATTTAGGAACAATTTCTTCCCCAAAGGGCTGTGGGGCATTGGAACAGGCTGCCCAGGGCAGTGCTGGAGTCTCCATCCTGGGAAAGTTGGACAGACGGACATGAGGTTCTCAGGACATGGGGCAGTGCCGGGGTGGGTTATGGTTGGACTTGATGAACTTGAGGGTCTGTCCAACCAAAATGATGATTCTCTGATTCCAAGTTTCATCTTGCCATGTGTAACCTCTTCTCTCCCCTCTACTCTCCAGGTGGGACAGTGTGTTGTGGTTTTCAGCCAAGCTCCCAGCGGCAGAGCCCCGCTCAGCCCCAGCCTCAACTCTCGCCCCTCTCCCATCAGTGCCACACCGCCCGCCCTGGTCCCCGAAACGCGGGAATACCGCTCCCAGTCTCCTGTCAGGAACACAGACGAAGCTCCCTGTGTCAACGGCCGCTGGGGCACCTTGCGACCCCGGGCACAGAGACAAACCCCCTCGGGATCCCGGGAGGGCAGCCTGTCCCCAGCCAGAGGGGACACTTCTCCTGTGCTCAATGGTGGGAGTTTGTCACCTGGAGCCTTGGCAGCCGGCGGTGCCTCTTTGGACAGCCCGGTGCAGCTCGTATCGCCCAGCACACCCTCCGCGGCCGAAGGATATGACCTAAAAGCAGGGCTGGCCCTGGCGCCACGCCGGGGATCGCTACCGGAGCAGAAAGACCTGCGTTTGGGATCCGTTGACCTTGGCTGGGAGCAGAAACCGGCTTCCATCCTCTGCCAGACGGACGGCGCAGACAGCAGGACGGTCGGCATCAGGAACCCCCCCGAGCAAACCAACGGCGTCCACACGCCGCCCCACGTCGCCAGCTCCCTCCCGGGCGCCGTTTCCCCCGGCGCGCTCCGGAGGAGCCTGGAAGCCGTCAAAGCTCTCTCTTCCAAAAACCCCTCGGCTTCCGCTGCGCTCAGCCCCCCTCTGGCTTCTTCCCCGGGTTCCCCGGGCGCCGAGACGGGTTCGACGGCGCGTTTGGGCTCTACCCAAAGCGACGGCCATTCCTTACCTCCCATCGCCCGCCGCCTGGGCCACCACCCTCCCCAGTCCCTCAACGTGGGGAAGCCTTTGTACCAGAGCATGAACTGCAAACCCATGCAGATGTACGTGCTGGACATTAAAGACACCAAGGAAAAAGGACGAGTCAAATGGAAAGTGTTTAACAGCACTTCGGTGGTGGGGCCGCCCGAAACCAGTTTACACACGGTGGTGCAAGGCAGAGGGGAGTTAATCATATTCGGTGGCCTCATGGACAAGAAACAAAACGTCAAATATTATCCCAAAACAAATGCCTTGTACTTTGTGGGAGCAAAAAGATAATTCCGGCCCCTTCGCCGCCGTCACCTTCTCCCCTCCCTCCCCGCGGCTCTTCCCTCTCCTTCCCCAGCCCTCGCTCCGTCCCGCAGGCGTTCAAACTGTGAATTTAGGCAGCAAGAAACCAATAAAATCCAAGCAAAACCTCCAGCGCTGCCCCACCGGGTCCCAATCAGAGCCCGTTGTGTTTACAGGAGCCGCGACGCTTTGAGCCGAGGATTTGGGGTGAGCAGGTAGGGAAATCTGCCATCCAGGATCCTCTTGAGGTTGGTCTTTATTTCCCAGGGGTTTGAGAGGCTTCGTATCTCTCCGAAACTCCTGGTGGGATGCGAGTAGAAGGGAATTTCTCCAAAATTTCTCCAATTTCCGTGCTGGACTCTGTGAGGAAAACAACAGCAATACCCCCCAGGAACCTTCCAGCGCTGCAAACCTTTGCTCAACACAAACACGATGCCTTTTGGAGCTGGTTTTCTTTTTGCCTCTCACCCCTTTGGATGCCGCTCTGGTCCCTGTTCTCCGCACCATTAGAAGGAAGAACAGCCTCATTTTTTTTTTGTATGAAAATGCCAAAAATATTAAGAATTAGCCAAGCGTTGGCATCCTCCCCTCCCTGCCCTGCGCTGGATCAGACCTGATCCGCAAAAAACTCACTTATTTCCTCAAAAAAACCCATTATTCCCTCAAAGCTGCGAAATTTGGCTGCCAGTTCCCTCCAAGAATTGAAGGTTTTGTTGTCACTCAGCAGCCCAAACCCGTTCGAGGCTGAACCAGCACCTCAGAACCTGGGAACGGGGTTTGTTTTCCGGCCAAAAGGGTGAATATTGGTAAATCTGAGAGCGTGCGCGGGCTCGCTGGCCGCGGCTCGTCTTTGCACCTGCCTCCTTCCGCAAAGATTCAAACATGAAAATCCGAAGGGATCGAACCTTCCAGAACAATCTCCCTCCTTCCCTTTCCTGGGGACGGGGCAGGGCAAAACGGGCCAATTCTGCCAAGTTTTGGTCAACAACCTCCAGCATCCAAAAAATAAGGAGCCCTCCCCAAACCGGCAGCGCCATGACGTGGCCCCTTTTCCTCTATTTCTTTATGTTTTGTCTTTTTAAGTTTTTCTCTTTTTTATTTTATTTCTCCTTTTTTTTTTTTTTTCCCTATTTTTTCCTCCTTTTTTTCCTCTTTTTTTCCTCCATCCCCACTGAGCATTTTGCCGGTCGGAGCCTTAAATCCCATCCCAGCCGCAGGGGGACGGGGAGGGTTTTGCTTCAGCTGCGGCTTTTCCACCTCTGTAAATAAATTCCTCATCCAATCCAACCTCTCCCCCCCCGCATCCACAACATTATTTGATATATCCGAACAAAAAGCAAAATGCAGTTTTTCCCCCCAAAACCTCAGGAGCACCGAGGGTGAGGTATGAAATATTTCTTCTCCAATTTAAGCTTCGTTTGGGGCTTCGCCATTGATTCATTCCCCCCACCCAACTTTGCATGTCTCACCCCCCCCCAAAAAGAAGTCAAAAAAGGGATGGATGACACCATGGGGTCGACATCTGTCCATCCTCAAATGGTCCCAAAATCCCCCCAAACTGCCCCAAAATCCATGTAACCGCTCCCAAAATCCCCACGGGGCGCGGAAGGGCATGTTCTGCGCCGTTAATGATAAAACTCACCCCAATTTTGATGCAAACCGCCCCCCCTCGAGCCGCTGGTGCTGTGAGCGAGGTGTCACCCCCCCCCCGCGACTCAGGTGTCCCCCACATTGTCATCCCCGGCTCGGCCGAGCATAGGAATGAAAAGCGATTTTTGGTGATATTTAAAATCTTGTGTACATTTTTTTTTGGGGGGGAAGGGGGTTAATGGGTTCCCCTTCCCCCCCCCCCCCCCCCATCCTGATGAATTTTTAGCAGTTTAACAAATAAAAAGGAAAATAAAGAGATGGTTGGTCCTTTTGGGGGGGGTGGAGATGATGTGTGGGGAAAGCCCCACTGTGCTCCCTGTGAGTTTTGGGGGGGAAAAGGGGGATTTGGGGTCTTTGTGGGTTAAAAAAGGGCAGGATTTCTGCCAGGGGATGTTGGAGAACAGGGAGAGGTGGGAAAAAAAGGGGGTACAGGGGTTTTGGGGTGAATAGGAGGGTTTGGAGAAGGGGGGTAGGGCTGGGAATTGGGGACCCCAAAGCCTGGTAGTGCTGGAAATGGGGGATGGGGACCCTAAAACATCCCAGTGCTGGAAATTGGGGATGGGGACCCCAAAGTGAGGAAGTGCTGGAGATTGGGGACCCCACATCCTGATAGTGCTGGAGATTGGGGTCCCCAAATCCTGCTCGTGCTGGAGACTGGGGATGGGGACCCCAAAGTGAGGCAGTGCTGGAGATTGGGGACCCCAAAACCTGCCAGTGCTGGAAACTGGGGACTTGGACCCCTAAGTGTGGTAGTGCCAGTGTTTGGGGACCCCAAGATGTGGCTTTTTTGGAGTTTGGGGACAGGGACCCCAAAGCATGGCAGTGCTGGAGTTTGGGGACCCCAAAGTGTAGCAGGGATGGGGCTTGGGGACAGGGACCCCAAAGTGTGGCAGTGATGGGGACCCTAAAGCGTCACAGTACTGGAGTCTGAGGACCCCAAAATGGGGCAGTACTGCAGTTTGGGGACAGGGACCCCAAAGTGTGGCAGTGCTGGGATTTGAGTACCCCAAAACCTGTCAATGCTGGAGACTGGGGACAAGGACCCCAAGCATGGTAGTGCCAAAGTTTGGGGACCCCAAAATGTCACAGGGCTGGATTCTGGGGACCACAAAGTATGGCAGAGCGGGGGACAGGGACCCCAAAACCTGCCAGTGCTGGAGTTTAGGGACAGTGATCCCAAAGCGTGACAGTGCTGGGTTTTGGGGACCCCAATATGTGGCAGTGCTGGATTTTGGGGGCAGGAACCCCAAAATCTGTCACTGCTGGAGCTCTGGGACCCCGCAATGTGACGGTGCCGCAGTTTGGGGACCCCGAAGCGTGGCGGTCCCGCAGTTTGAGGACAGTGACCGCACAACCATAGGATCGGGGTCCGCTCCCCTTCCCGCCAATGCGCATGCGCTGCGGTAAGTGGGCGTGGTTAGTATTAGACCACGCCCCTTCGTAACGTCACCCGACCCGGAAGCGGCCGCAGGTGAGGCGGCGGGGCCGCCTTAAAGGGGCCGCTATGGGTAAACGGGGGGGACCCCATGGTTTGGGGTGGGGGGAGGGTCTCACCCCTTTGCAGGGTTTGAGGTGCAGGGACCCCATGGGAGGGGTTTCAAGGACCCCGGGGGAGGGGTCAGGGTCGTCATGGGAGGATGCTGGGACGCGGGGGGGGCAGAGACCTGATTGGGGGGCGGTCAGGGACCCCATGGCGGGGTCGGGGACCCCATGGGGGGGTCAAGGACCTTATTGAGGGGGGCAGAGACCCCATGGAGGTGTCAGGGACCCCATAGGGGGTGCAGGGACCCCGTGGGAGGGCTCAGGGACCCTGGGGAAGGGGGGGCAGAGACCTCATGGTGGGGGGTTCAAGGACACCATTTGGGGGGTCAGGGTCCGCAGGGGGTGTCAGGGACCCCTGGGGGGGTGTTCAGGGACCCCATGGGGTCACACTGGCCCCCCGAGGGGGTGCAGGGACCCTGGGCTGGGGGGTCACCCAGCTCCCCCCAAGCTGCGGGGTGCAGTGACCCCACGGGGGCAGGTGGGGGGGGGGGCTGTTCCCTGCACCCCCAGGTTTCGGGAGGCTCATGGCAGCGCGGGGGGACCCAGTGCTGGAGCCGGGCTGGCTCCTGTCCCCCCCGCCCGCCCCTACCTGGACTCCATCCTGCACAAGAACCAGCGCAGAGTGTTCGGTGAGCATCACATCACCCCCCCCAAAAATAAACCAAAATAATGGGGTGTCACCCCCCCAGAAAACTCACTCTATCCCCCCCAGGTCTGCTGGAGCGCCCGGTGCTGCCCCCCGCCTTGGCTGTCCCCATCGTCACCTACAAACTCTTCGTCACCGGCAAGAGCGGCGTCGGCAAAACCGCCTTAGTGGCCTCGCTGGCGGGGACCCCCGTGCCCCCCGGCCACCACGAGACGCTGGGTACGTCACGGGGGGGACACACCGCACCCCCGTGTCCCCAGGGGGGTGACAGTCCCTGCGTGTCCCCCCAGGGATCGAAACCACCACGGTGTTCTGGCCGGCCAAGCCGCGGAGCAGCGCCCGCCCCGTCATCTTCCAGCTCCACTTTTGGGATTGTGGCGATGGAGCCCTGAAGAAATTTGATTACTTGCTGCCCGTGAGTTGAGGGGGGACGATGTAAGTGGGGGGACACACACATTAGACCCCCCCTGTGATGCTGGTGACCCCCCCAGGCTTGTAAGGAGGAGGCGGACGCCGTCCTCTTCCTCTTCTCCTTCACCGACCGCTCGTCCTTTGAGGAGCTGCCGGCGCTAATGAGCCGCGTGCTGGGCCCTGACGAAGAAAAGCTCGTTAGGGTGGTGGTCGGCACCAAGTATCCTTTTGGGGGGGTGTTTAGGGGGGTCTGTGTCCCCCCATTAGCGTCTTTGCACCCCTCTGTTTTGCACTTGGTAGCTGAGAACACACACACATCATTACACCGATGAATCGGCAGCTCCCCTTATTTTTAGGGGTTATTTCCCCCCCACCAGGGAGATTATTTGGGGTGTTGGTGTCTCCCTTAACCACATGTGACCCCCACAATCCGGTTTGCACCCCCATATTTCACACCGCTCAGTAGGCTGAGAACGTTCACACTTCATTGCACTGATGGATTTGCAGCTCCTATTGATTTTAAGGTGTTTTTACCCCCCCGAGGAGCATTTTTTGGGGGCGTTGGTGTCTCCCTAAACCACATGTGACCCCCACAATCCGGCTTGCACCCCCATATTTCACCCTGCTCAGTAGGCTGAGAACACACACACCTCATCACACCGATGGATTTGCAGCTCCTGCTTATTTTTAGGGTGTTTGGGGGGGATTTTTCGGGGTGTCAGTGTCTCCCTTAACCCTGTGTCCCCCTCCCCAACCCAGATTCGACCTGTCCCCGCAGGCGGATGTGACCGAGGGGGACGTGGTGGCATTTGAGGGGACGCGGGGGCTGCGGGTGCTGCGGGCGGGGTGCAGGGGGGCTGGGGGGGGGCGTGGGGGGGTGGCGCGGGTCGCCCCAATCCTGGACGCGCTGGTCGAGCAGCTCTGGCGTCGCGACCAAATCGCCGCCGGTGTCACCCCGGGGGACGAGGGGTCCCCCCCGGCCTGAACCCCCTTTTACAGGGTGGGTTTTGGGGGGGCTTTTGAGCAAAATCTATGTTTTTACAGCAAAATGATCCCTGGGTGTCGTGGCATGTCTGATTTGGGGTACTGGGGGTGCTGGGGATTTAGGGTGGGGGGGGATTTGGGGTGCTTGGGGTTGAGAATTTGGGGGTGCTGGGGATTTAGGGTGGGGGGGGATTTGGGGTGCTTGGGGTTGAGAATTTGGGGGTGATGGTGATTTGGGGTTCTGGGGATTTGGGGTAGTTTGGGGTGCAGGGGGGTGAGGGATTTATGGGGGGATGGTGATTTGGGGTGCTGGGGGAATGTTCCGGGATTTGGGGGAATTTAGGATGCTGGGGGTGATGGTGATTTGGGGTGCTGGGGGATTTGGGGGGCTTTGTGGTGATGGAGGAGGATTTGGGTGCTGGGTGGGGGATTTTGGGGGTTCTGGGGATTCAGGGTGCTGGGCGTGGGGGATTTTAGGGGGGATGGTGATTTGGGGTGCTGCAGGATCATGGGGATGGGGATGCTGGGGATTTGGGGTGCTGGGGGAATGTTCGGGGATTTGGGGTGCTGGGGGGGTCCTGCAGAGTGCTGGGGGATTTGGGGTGCTGCAGGATTTGAGGAGATTGGGGGGAATTTGGGGTGCTGCAGATGCTGCAGGATTTGGGGGGGGGTCCTGTGGAGTGCTGGAGAATTTGGGGTTTTGGGGTGCTGGGGGTTTTAGGGTGCTGTAGATGCAGGATTTGGGGTTCTGCAGGGTCATGGGATGGGGGTGCTGGGATTTGGGGTGCGGGGGGATCTGGGGTGCTGGGGCCCGATCCAGCCCCCCCCCCTCCCCCCCCGCTGGAAAAACCGCATTATTTTTCAGCCGAAAAGAAGCCGATTTGGGGTCCGGCCTTTTCCGCACGTGGGAAACGGGGGTCGGGCATCGCGCGCCCAAACCAGCCCCCCCGGTACCTCCCCCAATCCCCCCGTATCCAACCGGTGGGCGGGGGGGAGGAGCCGGTAGTAGCCGCTGGCCCCGCCCCCTGCCGCCATTGGCTGCCGCCCCCCCGTCCCTTCCCACGCCGCTTCATGAATGAAAGGGGAGGGAGCGGGTGGGTTTAACCCCTTCGGGGCCGGAGCTTTGGGGGGAACACGGTGCTATGGACCCCCCCCACGCAAACCGAGGCCCCCCAACGGGTGTGCTCCCCTCCCAGACGCTTCCCACCCCCCGAATCTATTCCCTCCGCGTCCTCAGACTCGGGGCCTCCCAGTTCCATACTGGTGAGCACTGGGAGCAGCTACACCCCCACACACCAAAACCCGCCCCCCCCGCATGTGCACCCCCGTGAAAGGGTCCCAAACCCCGCTCCCCCCATCCAATCTCACTTCCCACCCTCACTCTCGGGCCCTCCCAGTCCCATACTGGTGGATACTGGGAGCGCCTTCCTGTCCCTTTAAGAGCGGGCGTGGCCGCCTGACGTCACCGGGACATGAATGAACAGGAGCGGGGTGCTCAGCCCCACACACCCCACAGCGCTGGGTGCTGCCGGTTGTGGGGTGCACCCCAAGAAAACACCCCAAAAACCTCCCCCCCCGCCCCACCATGGCGGGCACCCCCCCGGCCTTCACCCTCCTCTTCCTCACCGCCCTCACCCCCCTGGCAGCCGAGGAAGGTGAGTCCCATTTTGGGGGGGGTGCACCCCAAAATTCTGTTATTAGGGTGCGGGGGGGGGCGCTGGGTGCGGACCCAAAGGGGTGCGGTGGTTTTGGGGTAAGTTCGAGCGGTTTTGGCGGCTGGGAGGTTGTGGGGGGCGCTGGGGGAGCCCCCCAAATAAATGGTGATGAGGGGGTGCCCCCCTAAAGAAAAAGGGGCGGCCATGGGTGCGGGGGGGGGAGTCACCACCTGCTGGGGCGCGTTTTGGGGGGGAAAAAGGTAAAATGGGGGGGGAGGAAGTTAAAAGGAAGAGGGAAAAAGTTAAAAAGAGGAGGGAAAAAGGAATTAAAAGGGGGGGGGAACAAAGTAAAATGTGGGGGAAAAAAAGCCAAAATGGAGGGGGGGTAAAGTGGGGGAGGTGAAGGGGGTGGGGGGAGCTAAAGTTGGGGGGAAAGGCTTAAAATGAGGGGAAAACTTAGAGTTTTGGGCAACTTTTCCCATGCGAAGTGTCGGACGCGCCGAGCGGGGCCGGATCCCGGCGCCCCCAAAAACCTCCGCCGGGGGGTTAAAGCGGAGGGGGGGGACCACAAAACCGACCCGAAAATAGAGGAAAATCACCCGAAAATGGAGAGTTTCCCATGGGCGGCGCTGGGCCGGGCAGGATCCGGCCCCGAGACTGCAAAACAATGTCAGGAAAACCCCAAAATCGCTGGGAAAAACACGCAGCGGCTCGGCCGCCGCCTCGCAGCCTTTCCCGGCCCGGCTTGGGCTCCTTTGGAGGGGTTTTGGGGCAAAAAATAAGGGCAAAAGTCACTTTTTTGAAAGTATAGATGTGATTTTTGACAAATTGAGGTTTTTAAAACCTGCGGCTGAAAGGTTTAATAATTAAATATGGAAGGATCCGGCCTGGGATGCAAATAAATCGGAGGCTGCGAGGTGGTTTGGGGTGGGAAATACCTCCCTAAAATGATTTAAAATGGGGTAAAAAGCCCTAAAATGACGGGGGTTTTAAAGTGCTGGGACCCCAACGTGGGTGCAGGGTTTGAGGTGCCAGTTCCTGGGAGGGATTTTGGGGGTTATCGGGATTTTTGGGTTGAAAAAGTGCAAAGAAGGGGAAAGTGTTGGGAGAACAAGGTGTTTTTTGGGGTAGGGGGGCTGTTATTTTTGGGGGGGCGGGGAGGGAGTTTGAGGGGGTTTTGCTTCCCACAGGTTGGAAAGGGTGAAATTGGGGGGGATGTTGGGGGTGCTGGGTGGAGGTGGCACCACCCACCCCCTGAGATTTGGGGTGTCCCCAAGGGATTGGATTAATTTGGGGATTTGGATTAAGATTAGGATGGGGTTGGGATGGGACGGGGATGCAGACATGGAGCATGGTGGTGATGATGATGATGATGATGATGGGGATGGGGATGGCAACAGCAGCGCCGATGCAGATGGGGACGGTGACAGCAATGGCGCTGGGGCTGCAGGTGGGCATGGGGATGGTGGTGGGGCTGCAGGTGGAGATGGTCAAGGAGATGTGGATGGCGAAGGGGCTGCAGGTGCAGATGGTCATGGTGGTGGCCAAGGTGATGGTGGTGATGGCCCAATGGTAGTGGTGGCCATGATGGTGGCAATGGAGATGTTGATGGTGATGGAGATGTTGATTGTGATGGCCAACGTGATGATGGCGATGGAGGTGGTGGTAGTGATGGCCATGGTGGTGGAGTTGACTAATAGTGATGGCGATGGTGATGGAGATGTTGATGGAGATACTCGTGGTGATGGCCATGGACATGTTGATGGTGGCGATGATGACGGTGGTGGCAGAGGGGGCGCAGATGCCGGTGGCGATGCCGGCGGAGGTGCCAACAGCACCGGTGGCCCCGGGCGTGGGTGCGCCCTTGGGTGCTGCACCCCTTGACTCAACAGCCACAGCGCCGGGTTTCTCCCCTGACTCAGCCCCACCACAGCCCCGGGGGGGACACAATGGGGCTGGGGGGACAGGGACACAATGGGGCTGGGGGGACACCCCGCAGAGAACCCCCCAGCTCAGCTCAGGCGCCGCCTCCCGCCGCTTTCCGCTCTCCGGAGGTTGGCGGGGGGGGAATTCCAGCCGCAGGAAAGCCGGGATGTCACCTGCATCCTTCCTGTCCCCGGCGCGGGACGGGGGGGACACTGACCCACATGTGCCCCTCCAGCCACATTCTTGGGGTTCCCCGTCAGACTTCACCCTCTTGGGACACGTCAGGAGTTCACCCGTTCTCAGCAGAGTGGGGGGATCTGTCCTTAAAACGCCCCAACTCCGTTGGGACCCGTCCCGCCGCGTGAACCCAGGCGTCCGGGCACATTCCTGGGGGGTGATTCACCGGGTGGGGGGGGCACCCGTCAGCGCTTCCCTGCCGGCCTTCGGCGGCCTCCTCTTCCTCTCCTCTTCCTCTCCCCGGCGCTGGATCCGGCCGCCGCCCTTGGGCCGGCGTGTCACGGCATGTCCCGGCGTGTCATGGCAGGTGTGCGCGCCACGGCACCGGCTGTGCCTCAGTGTCCCCTCTGCTGGGGGCTGCTCGGGGGGCCCCAGGGGGGTCTGTTGGGTCTGCGGGCATCTGTGGGTCCGAGGGTTGTCTGTGGGTCCTGGAGGCGTTTGGAGGTCCTGGGGGACATCCATGGGTCCTGTGGGTCCCAAGGGGGTCCATGGCTCCAAAGGACATCTGTGGGTCCAAGGGATGTCTGTTGGTCCCAGAGATATCTGTGGGTCCTGGAGGTGTTTGGAGGTCCCAAGGGACATCTGTGGGTCCCAAGGGGCATCTGTGGGTCCCAGGGGTGTTTGTAGGTCCTGGGGACATCCGTGAGTTGTGGGGTTGTCCATGGGGAGTGGGTGCATCTGGGGGTATGTCCTGGGGGACATCTGTGGGTCCCTAGGACCATCCATGGGTCCTGGGGTTCATTCTTGGGTCTTAGGGACATCCCTGAGTCCTGGGGACATCCATGGGTCCAAGAGGCATCTGGGTGTGTTGGTAGCACCTGCCATGTGCTGGGGCATGTCCATGGGTCCAGGGGCCATCCATGGGTCCCAGACACATCCATGGCTCCTGGGAGACATCCATGAGCCTTAGGGACATCCCTGAGTCCTGGGGACATCCATGGGTCTCAGGAGCATCTGGTTGTATTGGTGGCACCTACAGGTTGCTGGGGACATCTGTGGATCCTGGTGGCATCTCCCAGGCTTCGTGCCTGCCCCACTGATGTCCCTCTGCTCTCTTCTCCCCACAGTGGTGCTGCTGGACTTCGCCAAGGCACAGGGGGAGCTGGGTTGGCTCACCCAGCCCTACGGCAGAGGGGTGAGCACCTGGGGACCCAGGCGTCCGGGCCCACACCGGGGATGGGGACATCACTGGGGATGGGGATGGGAATGGGGACATCTCCGAGGATGGGGAACTCCATGGGGAGCTCCAAGGGGATGGGGACAATGGCATCCATGGGCATGGGGACATCCATGAGGAGGGGGACAGGGACACCCATGGGGATGGGAATGGGGACATCCATGGGGACAGGGACCTTCACTAGGATGCGGTTGGTGATCTCGATGGGGATGGTGACATCCTTGGGGATGAGGATGGGGATGGGGACCTCCATGGGGATGGGACACCCGTGGAGATGGAATTGGGGGCATCCACTGGGTTGAGGACATTCACTGGAATGGGAACCTCCATTGGGGTTGAGGTCCTGTCCATGGGAACAGGAACACCCATGGGGATGAGGTCGGTGACCTCCATGGGGAGTGGGCTGCTGACCTGGGGATGGGCATGGGGACCTCCATGGGGATGGGGACACCTTTGCAATGAAGCTGGGGACATCCAAGGGGTTGGGGACATTAATAGGGTTGGGAACCTCCATGGGGACAGAGACACCCATGAGGATGGGACTGGGAACCTCCATGGGCATGGGGACACCCTTGGAAACGGAGTTGGGGACATTAATTGGGTTGAGAACCTCCATGGGGCCAGGGACACCCATGGGTTGAAGACAGGACCATCCACGTGGATGAGGCCAAATCCATCCACAGGGACCAGAGGCACCACCCACCGTGCCTCAGTTTCCCCCCCCATGACCCCCATTTCTCTCTCTTGGGGCTGGGGACAGTGGGACCTTCTCCAGAACGTCCTGAACGACTCCTTGATCTACATCTACTCGGTGTGCAACGTGCTGGAGGGCGAGCAGGACAACTGGCTCCGCACCAACTGGATCTACCGCGGGGTGGCCCAACGCATCTTCATCGAGCTCCAATTCACCGTCCGCGACTGCAACAGCTTCCCCACGGCCGGCGGCGGCTCCTGCAAGGAGACCTTCAACCTCTACTACGCCGAATCCGACGTGGATTACGGCACCAACTTCCAGAAGCGGCAATTCCAAAAAATCGACACCATCGCCCCAGACGAAATCACCGTCCAGGACGATTTCGCCACCCGCAACGTGAAGCTCAACGTGGAGGTGCGCTCGGTGGGGCCGCTCCGCCGCAAAGGCTTCTACTTGGCGTTCCAGGACTTGGGAGCCTGCGTGGCGCTGGTGTCCGTGCGCGTTTATTACAAGCGCTGCCCCGCGGTGGTGCGGGGAATGGCCCGTTTCCCCCAAACGGTGGCCGGCGCCGACTCGCAGACGCTGGCCGAGGTGCGGGGGACGTGCGTGGAGGACGCGGTGGCCCCGGATGCGCCCGCCCTGCACTGCAACGCCGACGGAGAGTGGCTGGTGCCCATCGGGCAGTGCCTGTGCCGCGCCGGCCACCAGCGCCTCGGGGACACCTGCCAAGGTGAGGCCTTGGGGGGCCAGATTTGTATTGGGGGATGGGTGAGGATGGGACGGCTCAATGTGTCCTGGGGGAGGTGGGGAAACGAGGGGTTGGCCCCGAAATTGCCCAATTTGGATGCTTGAAATTGGGCGTCACTGGTGGAGTGAGTGTGTCAGGGCTCAGCTGGGAGAATGGGGGGATCCCAGTAATAACAGATACTGCAAAATAAGGTGAAATACCCTAAAATTCTCAATCTGGGTCAGAGGAATTTGCCCCAAATTCCCCACCCCGGATCCTCCATATTGAGCATCACTAGTGGAATGAGTGTGTCAGGGCTCAGCTGGGAGAGGGCGCAGATCCCAGTAATAACAGATGCTGCAAGATAAGGTGAAATACCCTAAAATCCTCAGTCTGGGTCAGAGGGATAAGGTGTTGGCCCAAAATTCCTGATTTTGGATTCTTCAAATTGGATGTCACTAGTGCAGTGAGTGTGTCAGGGCTCAGCTGGGAGAGGGGACACAGTTGGGGGGTGTCCCCAGTAATAATAGATGCTGCAAAATAAGGTGAAATACCCTAAAATCCTCAGTCTGGGTCAGAGGGATAAGGTGTTGGCTCAAAATTCCTGATTTTGGATGCTTGAAATTGGATGTCACTAGTGGAGTGAGTGTGTCAGGGCTCAGCGGGGATGGGACAGCTTGATGTGTCCTGGGGGAGGTGGGGAAACGAGGGGTTGGCCCCGAAATTGCCCAATTTGGATGCTTGAAATTGGGCGTCACTGGTGCAGTGAGTGTGTCAGGGCTCAGCGGGGAGAGGAGGCGATCCCAGTAATAATAGGTACTGCAAAATAAGGTGAAATAAGCAAAAACGCACTGTCTGATTTAGAGGAATTTGCCCCAAAATTCCCCACTCTGGATCCTCCATATTGAGCATCACTAGTGGAGTGAGTGTGTCAGGGCTCAGCTGGGAGAACGGGGGGATCCCAGTAATAGTAGATGCTGCAAAATAAGGGGAAATACCCTAAAATCCTCAGTCTGGGTGAGAGGGATAGGGTGTTGGCCCCAAAATTCCTGATTTTGGATTCTTGAAATTGGATGTCACTAGTGGAGTGAGTGTGTCAGGGCTCAGCGGGGATGGGGGGCGGATCCCAGTAATAATAGATGCTGGAAAATTTGGGGAAATAAGTGAAAATGCACAGTCTGATTTAGAGGAATTTGCCCCAAAATTTCCCACCCTGGATCCTCAATACTGAGCATCACTAGTGCAGTGAGTGTGTCAGGGCTCAGCTGGGAGGAGGGTGGGCTTGGGGGGGGTCCCAGTAATAGTAGATGCTGCAAAATAAGGTGAAATACCCTAAAATCCACAGGCTGAGTCAGAGGAATGAGGTTTTGGCCCCAGAATTGCTCATTTTGGATGCTTGAAATTGGGCGTCACTGGTGCAGTGAGTGTGTCAGGGCTCAGCTGGGAGAACAGGGGGATCCCAGTAATAACAGATGCTGCAAAATATGGGGAAATAAGCAAAAATGCACAGTTTGATTTAGAGGAATTTGGCCCAATTTCCCCACCCTGGATTGTCCATATTGAGCATCACTAGTGCAGTGAGTGTGTCAGGGCTCAGCTGGGAGAACGGGGGGATCCCAGTAATGATAAATGCTGGAAAATAAGGTGAAATACCCTGAAATCCTCAGTCTGGGTCAGAGGAATAAGGTGTTGGCCCCAAAATTCCGGATTTTGGATACTCAAAATGGGGCGTCACTAGTGGAGTGAGAGTGTCAGGGCTCAGCCGGCAGGGGGGGGTGGGCTTGGGGGGGGTCCCAATTATTCTTCTTCTTTATCAAGAAGCTGCAAAATAAGGCAAAACATCCCCAAATCCCCACTCTGGGTGCTTGGGGGGGGGGTGATGCTCCCCACCCCTCATGCATTGTGGATGCTGCGGGTGGTGCAGGAGGTTTTGGGGTCTCACTGGTGTCATTGTGTCCCCTCCACCACAGCTTGTCCCCCCGGCTCCTTCAAGGCGGGGGTGTCCCCAGGTGACTGCCAGCCCTGTCCCCCCAACACGCTGCCCCCCCCGGCCGCCGCCGCCTCCTGTCCCTGCCAGGACGGCTTCTTCCGCGCCCCTGACGACCCCCCCAGCGACCCCTGCACACGTAAGTGACATTTTTTGGGGGGGAAACAAGCACGATGGGGTGGGGAAACTGAGGCACAGCGTGGCCACCTCCCCGCTCACCCCACTCTGTGTTCTCTGTCCCCTCCCAGGTCCCCCCTCGCCCCCCCAGGGTGTCACCGCCGTGGGGCTGGGGGCCACGGTGCAGCTGCGCTGGTCGCCCCCCGCCGACCCGGGTGGCCGTGAGGATGTCACCTACGTTGTCACCTGCGAGCAGTGCTGGCCGGAGAGCGGGGAGTGCCGGCCCTGTGACGGGGGGGTGCGCTATTCGCAGCCCCCCCGGGGGCTGACAGGGACAGGGGTGACTGTCACCGACCTGGAGCCACACGTCAACTACACCTTCAGCGTGGAAGCGCGGAACGGAGTGTCACCCTACAGCCAGCACCGCAGCGCGGCCACCGTCACCGTCAGCGTCAACCAGACGGGTAAGGGGCCACCAGTATCTCCCACGGCTTTCCCAGCCCACCAAGGACACCTCGGTGATGTCCCTGTCCCCACGCAGAGCCGCCCCGGGTGACGTCGGTGAGCCTGGACGGCCGGACGGCCACCAGCTTGGTGCTGTCCTGGACGGTGCCACCGCGGCAGCAGAGCCGGGTCTGGAAGTACGAGGTCACCTACAGCAAGAAGGTCTGTCCCGTGTCACCACGGCAGCCACCGCCCCCAAACCCACCACCCCCAGTGTGTCCCCACCGTCCGTGTCCCCTCCATCTGTGTCACCTCCATTCTTGACTCCATCCATGTCACCCCCCCATCCATGTCACCTCCGTCCTTCGCTCCATATATGTCGCCTCTGTCCTTGGCTCCATCCATGCCACCCCTCCATCCATGTCACCTCTATCCATGTAATCTCTGTCTTTGCCTCCATGTCACCTCCATCCTTGACCCCATCCCAGCTATCACCTCCATCCATGTGTCACCTTCACCCATGTCACCTCTCCATCCACGTCACCTCCATCCTTTCTCCCATCCATGTCACCCCTCATTCTATGTCACCTCCATCCTTGGCCCCATCCATTTGTCACCTCCATCCCACATGTTACCTCCATCCACGTCCCCTCAATCCGTGTCACCTCTGTCACTGGCCCCATCCGTGTCACCTCCATCCATGTCACCTCCATCCTTGCCCCCATCTGTGTTACCTCCATCCGTGTCACCTTCACCCATGTCACCCCACCCCTGTCCCCAGGTGGACGAGAACAGCTACTCAGTGCTGCGCTGCGAGGGCACCTCCGTCACCCTCCCCAAGTTGTCCCCTGCCACCACCTACGTGGTGCGTGTCCAGGCGCTGACCCAGGACGGCCATGGGGCCTACAGCCCCCAGCACGAGTTCGAGACCCTGCCGGAGGGTGAGGACCAAGGGGGCACAGATTTTGGGGTGGCGGGTGCCGAGGGGGTGCAGGGGTCACCCCAAACCCACTCCGGGTTGTCCCCACAGGCGCCGAGGCCATGGCATCCACCGCCGTCATTGGCGGCTCCGTCGTTGGTGTCATCTTCGTCCTTCTCCTCTTGGCCGCTCTCGTCTATGTCCTCCGGCGGTAAGGAGAGAAAAAAACATCCCAAAACCCCCAAAATACCATTATTTTGCCACCAAAGATGGACGAGGGGTGAATTTTGGGGGCAAACCACTGTTTTACCACAGGAGGAGGAGGTCACGGCCACGCCAGTCTGCTGAGGACGTCTACTTCTCCAAGTCAGGTGAGCAATGGGATGGGTTGGGTCAACAGGGATGGTTGGGTCAACGGGGACAGTTGGGTCGTCAATTAGAATGGGTGGGGGGTGACCCGGGTGCTGAACCCCACCCTGTGCCACCCCCACAGACCAGCTGAAGCCCCTCAAGACCTACGTTGACCCCCACACCTACGAAGACCCCAACCAAGCCATGCTCAAGTTCACCACCGAGATCCCACCGTCCTTCATCACCCGCCAGAAGGTCATCGGCGCTGGTAGGTCCTTGGGTGGCTTTGTCACCCCAAAATTGGAGCAAGATGGGGGGGTTTAACATCCCACCCCATCTCCAGGTGAATTTGGGGAGGTCTACAAGGGCACCCTGAAGCGGGGGAAGAAGGAGGTGCCGGTGGCCATCAAGACATTGAAGGTGGGCTACACGGAGAAGCAGCGGGTGGACTTCTTGAGCGAAGCCACCATCATGGGCCAGTTCTGCCACCACAACATCATCCGCCTGGAGGGGGTCGTCTCCAAATGTGAGTGTGAGCCCCCCAAAACCAAAAAAAACCCCACAATTTCCCTGCAAAACACCCCAAAAAAGGCTGTAGAAAATAATGTGTTTTGAGCAACAATGCGGGGGCGTTTGGGGGAGGTTGGGTTTTGGGGAGTTATTTTGGTTTTTGGGGATTTGGGGTTTTTGTTTTGTGTTTTTCTTTTTTTGAGGGAAGGGTTTTGGGGGGGTTTTGGGGTGCGTTTTTTGGGGTATTTGGGGAGGTGGTGGTTTTGGGGGGAGTTTCGGGTGGTTTTGACTCATTTTGGATCTTTTTTTCTCTCTAGACAAGCCCTTCATGATCATCACAGAGTACATGGAGAATGGCGCGCTAGATAAATTTCTTCGGGTGGGTGACACGCGGTGACAACGTTCCCCCCAGCTGGTGGAGCCACCAAAACCCACTACAAGAGGATTTGAGCCCAAATTCTACCTTTTTCACAGGAAAAAGAGGGGGAATTCGGTGTCATCCAGCTGGTGGGGATGCTGCGGGGTATCGCTGCTGGCATGAAGTACTTGGCCAACATGAATTACGTCCACCGCGACCTCGCCGCCCGCAACATCTTGGTCAACAGCAACTTGGTCTGCAAAGTGTCTGATTTTGGGCTCTCCAGGGTGTTGGAAGATGACCCTGATGCCACCTACACCACCAGCGTAAGTGCCACCAAGGTGGGATGGTTGACCACACTGGGGTTGTTGACCATGGTGAGATGGTTGACCACGCTGGGGTCGTTGACCATGGTGAGATGGTTGACCACGCTGGGGTCGTTGACCATGGTGAGATGGTTGACCATGCTGGGGTCGTTGACCATGGTGAGATGGTTGACCATGCTGGGGTCGTTGACCATGGTGAGATGGTTGACCATGCTGGGGTCGTTGACCATGGTGAGATGGTTGACCATGCTGGGGTTGTTGACCGTGGTGGGATGGTTGACCAAGATAAGGTTGTTGACCAAGCTGGGGTGGTTGACCACGGTGGAGGCTTTTTTTGGGGTGTGGGGTTGACCCCAATGTTGCCGTAGGGTGGGAAGATCCCCATCCGTTGGACGGCGCCCGAAGCCATCTCCTACCGCAAGTTCACCTCGGCCAGTGACGTCTGGAGCTACGGCATCGTCATGTGGGAGGTGATGTCTTATGGCGAGCGACCTTACTGGGAGCTCTCCAACCACGAGGTGAGCGTCCGTCCTCTTCCACCAGTCACTTTTGGGGGGGTTTCCTTGCAAACGAAGAACTTTTTGGGGGCTCACCACCCAACCTCCTCCTCCTGGTAGGTGATGAAGGCCATCAATGAGGGTTTCCGCCTCCCGGCCCCCCTGGACTGTCCCTCCGCCATCTACCAGCTGATGTTGCAATGCTGGCAGCAGGACCGTGCCCGGCGCCCCAAATTCGCCGACATCGTCAGCATCCTGGACAAGCTGATCCGCGCCCCCGAGTCCCTCAAGGCGCTGGCGGATTTTGACCCCCGGTGAGTGATGGAGAGAGACGGGACATGCAGGGATGGAGAAGGGGGGACAGTTTGCCGTGTTGCACTCTTGTGTGCACCTTTGCACCTTCACATCTTTGCACCTTTGCATTGCTTCTTGCATCTCTCCATTTTTGCATTGCTTTTTGCATCCTTCTATTTCTGCATCGTTTTTTCATCCTTCCATTCCCGTGTTGCTTTTTGCATCCTTCCATTCCCATGCCATTTTTTCATCTTCCCATTTCCACATCCCTTCTTGCATCTTTCCATTCCTGTGTCAGTTTTTGCACCCTTCCATTTTTGCAGCACGTTTTGCATCTTTCTGTTCCTACTTTTTTTTTGCATTGTTTTTTGCATCCTCCTGTTTTTCCATTATCTTTTGCACCTTTCTATTTCTGCACCCTTTTCTTTTGCATCCTTCCATTTCACACTATTATTTTTTATCCATCCTTCCATTTCTGCATCATTTTTTGCATCCTTCCATTTTTGCATAGTTTCCTGCATCCTTCTACTTGTACATAACTTCTTGCATCCTTCCTTCCATCTCGTCTCCCGCATCCTTCCTTCCATCTCGTCTCCCGCATCCTTCCTTCCATCTCGTCTCCCGCATCCTTCCTTCCATCTCGTCTCCCGCATCCTCCCATCTCCACGTCTCTTCTCGCACCCCCCATTCCTGTCCCATCCCGGCCGATGTCTCACCCCCGGTGTCCCCAGGGTGTCCATCCGCCTGCCCAGCACCAGTGGCTCGGAGGGTGTCCCGTTCCGCTCGGTGCCCGAGTGGCTCGAGTCCATCCGCATGCCCCAGTACACCCAGCACTTCATGGCCTCGGGCTACAGCACCATCGAGAAGGTCCTGCAGATGACCAGCGAGTGAGTGTCTCCATGGAACCCTCATGGTGTCCTCATGGTGTCCCAGTGGTATCCCCATGGTGTCTCCTTGGTGTCCCTGTGGTGTCTCCATGGTGTCCCCATGGAAACCTCATGGTGTCCCAGTGGTGTCCCCATAGTGTCCCTATGGTGTCCCAGTGGTGTCTCTATGGTATGTCTTCCATGGTGTCCCCCATAGTGTCCCCATAGTGTCATCATAGTGTCCCTGTAGGGTCTCCATTGTATCTTCCATGGTGTCCCCTTGATATCCCCATACTGTCCCATGGTGCATCCCCATCCCGTCCCTTTGGTGTCTCCATACTGTCCCCATGGTGTCCCCTTCACATCCTCATCCTGTCTCCTGGCGTGTCCCCATCCTGTCCCCACAGTGTTCCCTTGGTATTCCCATACTGTCCCCATAATGTGTCCCCTGGGTGTCCCCATCCTGTCCCTTTGCTGGCCGCCCCCCAGCCTCCACAGGACATCCTGGGAACGGAAACACTCGTGTGACCCCAGCATCATTATCCCCAAAGACAGGACAAACCCAGACATCCCCATCTCAGAACCCCCCCAAACCAGGGCCTGCCCCCCACCAGGACCCTTTTCATCCTCTTTTCACCCCAAAACGCCGGATTTATTGGGGTTTCTCCTTGGTTTGCAGCGACATCAAGAAGATCGGGGTGCGCTTGCCGGGGCACCAGAAGCGCATTGCGTACAGTCTGCTGGGGCTGCAGGAACAGGCGGCCGCCGGGGGGGTCCCCCTGTGACCCCCCAAAGAAACCAACCCATGAAGACCCCCCCTCCTTCCCGAGGGGTTTATTTATTATTTCTATTATTATTAAGGCTTTTTTAATAGTATTTTTATTAATATTATCCCCGCGGTCGGGGAGAAAAGATTCACCCCCGTCCTCCCCTCCCCTAAAAAATAATTATGAACGTTAAATTTCAAGCTCATTTTTGGGCCGGGGGGGGATGTTTTAGGGGGGTTTCCTATTGTTTTTGCCACATTTCAAGACAAAACCAAGGGGCTCAGCCCCAAAACTGCGTCATTTTTGCTTTATCACTCCCTATTTATTCCTCTCCCCGCAGGTTTTTGGGTGGGTTTTCCCCCTTTTTAGTGCCGATCTCCAATTGTTCCCTTTTCCCCTTTATTTTTTAACCTAATTTATTCTATTTTTGTATATTTATTGCGAGGAAACGAAAGTCGGGTCCGATTCGGGACAGAAAAAAATGGGGGGAAATTAAATCCCAGATATTTTTAATCCCTCCCCCCACCTTTATTTTCACAGATTTTCAGGGGTTTTGGGGCATTTTGGTGGGGTTTGG
Organism: Streptopelia decaocto; assembly: GCF_964273445.1. Taxonomy (NCBI): domain Eukaryota; kingdom Metazoa; phylum Chordata; class Aves; order Columbiformes; family Columbidae; genus Streptopelia; species Streptopelia decaocto. Next base: position 2,043,347 of record NC_138675.1, on the reverse strand, counting down.
ATTGAAATAAAATGTGCTTTTTTTCTATATTATTGTCATTTCCCATGACTCACAGACATTGGGGGGAGGTGGCAAAAAGGGATTGTGGGGGGTCCCCCTGGTTTTAAGGAGGATTAGGGGGTTTTAAGGGTGTTTTGAAGGGTTTTCAAGACGTTTCGAGGCATTTTAAAGGAGTTTTAAGAGGTTTTAAAGGAGTTTTAAGATGTTTTAGAGGAGTTTTTAGGGGTTTCATGTGTTTTTTTAGGGGAGTTTAGGGGTATTTAAGAGATTGTTTTAAGGGGGGTGTTTGAAGTTGTATTTTTAAGGTGGTATTTTTAAGGGGGTTGTTTAAATCGGTACTTTTTAAGGTGGTATTTTTAAGGGGGTTGTTTAAACCAGTATTTTTTAAGGTGGTATTTTTAAGGGGGTTGTTTAAATGCATATTTTTTAAGGTGATATTTTAAAGGGGGTTGTTTAAATCTGTATTTTTTAAGGTGGTATTTTTAAGGGGGTTGTTTAAATCTGTATTTTTTAAGGTGTTTTTTTAAGGGGGGGTAAGTTTGGAGGTTATTTAAGTGTTTTATTTTTAAATATATATATATTTTTTAAAGGTTTTTTAGGGAACGTTTCCCATCCGAGGCCTCTTTTCCTTCATGATACCCATGAGGAATTTGAGTTCTTTTCCTCTCCCGCCACCCCCCCCCTAAAATCAAACCCCAACCACAGGGCCGGCTGCCCGGTGCCTGCAAATAACCGGCTGCAAAAAAGACGGAAAAAAGGGGCTTTTTTTGCCCAAAACCATAAAAAAAGGGTGGGGAGGGTTAAGGGGGGACCAGCATCTTGCTGCAGCAGCCGCCGTTTGGGTGGGTTTCACCCTATTTTGGGGCGTTTTCACCCTATTTCGGGGCGTTTGGGTGTAACCAGTTGGCTGGTCTAAGCCCCAGCTTAAAGTCTGGGGGGTGCGGGGGGACACCCCGGATTTGGGCAGCACAGGGATGAGGGCGATGGGGAAACTGAGTCACAGCAACTTTGGGGTGTCCCCCCCCCAATTCCTGGCGTGGCTTGGGTGAAGCTCCTGCCCTAATCCCCAGGGAGGGGGGGCAGCACCCATGGGTGCTGTGTCCCCCCCCCCCCATAGCACCCATCCCATTTTTGGGGTGTCTCCCCAGCTCTGACCCCCCTTCCCCCCGGCTGCGCCCAGGCATGCCCGCCTCACCCAACCTGCCCCGCCGTGCTTAATTACCCCGCGGGCTTAATTACGGCTTCGTTAGCGCCTGCCGCACCCTCCTCTTCCCTCCCCCCCACCCCCGCCAAAAAAATGCTGCACCCCAGTTTGGGGGTTTCAAAGACCTACCAAGGGGCTCAGCCCCCAATTTCCCCCAAGATTTTGGGGTTGTAAAATACCCCCCTCCCCTTATTAATTGCAATAATTAAGGGTAATTATGCAGCAATAATTATGGCCATGGCAGGGGAGGGTACTGAGACCAGGGTACTTTGGGGCTGGGCGCAGTTTGGGGGTGATTTGGGAGGTTTTGAGCGTTGTGGGGGGACTCCCCAAAATGGACCCTATGGGACTGGAGGAAGAGGAGGAGGAGGAAGAGGAGGAGGAGGATGATGAAGAGGAAGCACTGAGGACATGTTTAATGCCAGAGCACGCTCCGCGCGCCCCCTCCCGCAGCCCGGACGCCTGGGTTCCCCCATTGCGGGGGGTCCCGCGTCACCTGGGGTGGGTCAGGACCACCCCCTCTTTCTGTGGGTGACATCCCTGGGGTCCCCAAAAGTCCTCACTTGGGGTTGGCGAGCTCCTCGATGGCCTTGCGCAGCTGCGGGGGGACAGAGGAGGGATGGTGGGGTCTTGTCCCCCTCCTTGTCACCCCCTTGTCCCCCCCCGTGTCCCCCCCCATCACCTCCGCCCGGCTGATGGCTCCCACCAGCTCCCCGGAGCGGGTGACGAAGATGCGCTGCAGCTTCAGCATCTCGAAGAGGTGATGGGCCTTGGGGAGGTGACAACGGGGACACATGGGGACCGAGCCACCCCCACCACATCCCCTTGTTGAGCTGGGGGGGGGTTGGTGGCTCCTGGACCCATCAGGACACGTGTGTGGTCCCCCCCCCAAACCTGGTGCAGGGAGGTCCATGGTGAGAGCTGGAGCATGATGGGCTCAATGGTGCAGCTGTCCCCAAGTGTCCCCGCGGTGGCCAGCTTGAGGAAGGTGACACGGTAATTTTGGGGTGGAAAAGCAACTTTTTTTGGGTGTGGTGCGGTGCTCACTTCCCTCCCCACCTTCCCATTTTACCTTCTCCCCCGGGGGTGCCTGGGGATGCTCGTGGCTCTGCAGGAAGGTGACCAGCTGGGCTCTGCTGACGGTGCCCACCAGCATGGGTGACCCTGGAGGATGGGGACAACCTTGGTGACATGTCCCTGCTGGTCACAGTGACCCCCCCGCACCCCAACACCCCACCTGCGCTCTCCACCACGGGGTACTCGGCATCGGTGGACGCATCCAAGGCCACCAACACCTCCTGAAAGCCACCACCCTTGGCCAAGGCCACCACCCGGCGCTCCATGAACTCCTCCACCACCACTCGGTAGGAACTGGTGAGTCACAAAACCCCCAAATTTCCATCATTTCGCAGCAAATCACCCCAAAATGTGGGGTGTTTGTGGGGTGAGGGGGGCTCACGCCATGTGCCGGCTGCGGATGGGGGCAGGTAGGGCAGCTTCTTGACGATGATGGTGCCGTCGTAGAAGGAGGGCTGGTGTTTCTGGGTGATGGCGTTGGCCACCAGCACGGCCAGCACCACGGGCAGGAGGTGGCCAGGTGGCTGGTGGCCTCGCAGACCAGCAGGGCCGTGGAGATGGTGTGTGTCACCGAGCCCGAGAAGGCGGCAGCGCCTGGCGGGGAAAAAACCGCCCCCGTGTTAGTGTTGGGGTGGTGGGTGTCCCATCCCCCCACCCATGGGTGCCCCCCCACCCACTCACCAGCCAGTGCGTAGCCAGCGGGGATAATGGGGTGCAGGGTCCCCTCTGAATGCAGCCCATGGGGGAACAGCAGGGCCACTGTCTCCCCCACCAAGCGCCCGATGGCGGCTCCTGAAATTTGGGCGGGGGGGGAAGATGGGGAGACCCCCAGCAGTGCCTCCACCCCGCCCCCCCCCCCCCCCCCCCCCCAAAAAAAAATGGTGCAGTTGGAGGTGAGCACCCCATTGTGCCACCACCCTCAGAGTGGGTGTACCCGCCCTGGGCTGGATAGAACCCCTCAACCCCACTTGGAGATGGATGTGACCCCCCCCCACCCAGGGCTGGGCTGGATAGAACCTCTTAACTATCCCCCCCCAACTAGATGTAAACCCCCCAGGGCTGGATGCAACCCCTGTATCCCCCACTCCAAGGGCTGGATGACACCCCTTGTGCCCCCCCCGCCTAGGGCTGGATGACCCCCCTATAGTCCCCACTAGATCTGGATGCCCCCCCACCCAGGGCTGGATAGAACCCCTGAACCCCACTTGGAGATGGATGTGACCCCCCCCAGGGCTGGACAGAACCTCTTCACCACCACCCCCACTAGCTGTACCCTCCCTGCCCCCCCAGGCTGGATGGAACCCCTGCCCCGCTGTGTCCCCCACTCCAAGGGGTGGATGACCCCCCTATAGCCCCCATGAGACCTGGATGTCCCTGCCCGGGGCTGGCTGCCCTCCTATATCCCCCCCAGACTTGGATGTCCCCCCCAAGGACGGGATGACCCCCCATAGCCCCCCCCGAGCTGGATGTCCCCCCCAAGGTGAGATGCCCCCCATACCTCTCCCCACTCCAGCTGGCTGCCCCCCCCCAGAGCTGTTTGCCCCCTTGTACCCCCCACCCAAAGCCGAATGCTCCCCTTGGCTCCCCCCCAGGGCTGGTTGCCCCTCCCAACCAACAGCCCCCCAACTCACCATAGACAAAGATGGGCATGAAGTATCCAGCGGGGAGGGGCAGCGTGGTGGCCAGGATCAGCATCCAGAACTGGAGGGGGGGGGGGCACAGGGAAAGGGGGAGTCACCCCCTTGGGGACACCATTTCAGGGGTGGGGGGCACACAGGGATTGGGGGGGGGCATGGCTACCTTCATCAGCAGGAAGAAGGCCAAGGTGCCAAAGATGGTGGCCGAGGGGTGACACCACTCCTGCCACAGCGCCCCCGGCTCCACGCGGGGTGGGGGGAAAGCGGAGGCGTTGGGGACCAGCGCGCCCCACGTGCGGTTGTCAAAGAGAGAGGTGAGATACTCCTTCATGCTGAGCTGGGACGGACAGACGGACAGACAGACACCCTGAGCACCCACTGGGTTGGCTGGGGGGGGCCCTGGTCCCTGTGTCCCCCCCTAAACTCACCCGGGAAGCCATCAGCTGTCCCAGCCCGGGGGGGAAGGTGATGGACGCCAGGAGCAGGACCACCAGTGCTGTGTAGACGGGTTTGCTGGAGGGGGAGAGGCAGCGCTGGGGGGCGCGGGGACAGACAGACGGACGGATTGGGAGGGGATGCACGGACAGAGGGATAGATGAGGTGCGCGGGGGGACATACAGACACCCAGGATGGGTGGGGTGGATGGGAAGGGTGTGGAGGGGGCCGACACAGGGATGCCCAGGGTGTGTGTGGGGGGGACATACGGACACCCAGGGTTAACAGGATGGACATGTAGGGTGTGTGGCGTGGACAGACGGACAACCAGGGTGCATGGGGTGGACATGCAGATGTACAGGGTGCATGGAGTGGACAGACGGATGCCCAGGGTGCATGGGGCAGACATGCAGATGTACAGGGTGTATGGGGGGGACACACGGATGTCCATGGTGCATAGGGGGACACACGGACACTCAGGGTGCATCAAGGGGACACAGGGATGCCCGGGGTGTATGGCAGGGGGGACATACGGACACCCAGGGTGCACAGGGTGGACGTGTAGGGTGCGTGGAGGGGAAAGATGGACACATGGGGTGCATGGGGGGACATACAGACACCCAGGGTGCACAGGATGGATGTGTAGGGTGCATGGAGGGGACAGATGGACACATGGGGTGCATGGGGGGACATACAGACACCCAGGGTGCACAGGATGGATGTGTAGGGTGCATGGAGGGGACAGATGGACACATGGGGTGCATGGGGTGACATACAGACACCCAGGGTGCACAGGGTGGAGGCGCAGGGTGCACGGCACAGACACGCAGGGTACAGACAGACAGACGGACGCCCGGTACGGACTCAGTGGCCAGCAGCTTGCCCGTGAGCCGGTTGTCCTTGACGGCGGCCAGCAGCCAGCGCTGGCAGAACAGGTACGCGCAGCCCAGCACCCCACAAACGACCCTGTGGGGACAGGATGGGTGCGGGCAGGGTTGCGGGCAGGGGTGCAGGCAGGGGTGCGGGCAGGGGTGTGGGCAGAACTACATAAATTACCCCAAAATCACAAAAAAGAACGTCTCTGTTAGGTGGAAAGGGAAATCAATCGTGATGCTGCTCTTAAAAATCGCAGCGATGGTTTCTGGAGGAGGAGAGAGGGATGAGTGGGTGGTTTGGGGTGTGGGCACCCCAAAAATGCCCCAAGCTCCCCCCATTAGGGCGAAAGGGGGTGCCCCCGCGCTGCCTTGCCTTGCTCGCTGTTGAACACGGCGAGGAGGCGGAACATGAAGGCGCCGCAGGTCGCGGCGAAGAAGCCGCGCCAGTAATCCCGCACGGCAAAGTGGGACGACATCGCCTCGATGCTGAAAAGCACCCCTGGAAAAATAGCGGGGGGGGGGTCTCTAGGAGGAGGACTTAGGGGTCCACAAGGTGGGATGGGGGGGTTCTCACCGCTGATGGGCGCCCCGAAAACCGTGGCCACCCCGACGGCTTGTGCTGCCACCAGCATCTCGTTCTGCTTGAACTTGTTCTGCCATAACCCCAATTTTTTGGTTTTTGAGGGGGTAAATAAAATTCCCCTTAATCTGGGGGGGAAGGGGAATGCCCCCTCCTAAGTTTTTTGGGAGGCAGCACCCCTACCTCATAATCCTTTGTCACTGAGGTCCGCATCTTCCCCAAATAGGCCGCGGCCATGGCGGAGAGGTGGACAAAGGGACCCTGGGGGGGACGTGGCGCTGAGTGGCCGCCCCCCACCACCCCAAAATTGGCTGGAACCGGGAATTGGGTTGCGGGGAGGATCCCTCACCACTTTGCCAAGGAAAACGGTGCTGCCGGCCACCAGAGTGCAGGTCAGCCCCACCACCTTGGCTCCGAAATTCTGGATGGCCAGGTAGTCCTCCAGCACAACGCCCGTCAGGATGGTCTTCAGCTCCGGGATGCCAGAACCTGGCAAAAAAGGTGGGGTGTCTAAATTTTAGGGGTCTCCTAAAAGAGGAGGGAGTGTTGGGGAGCTGAGGAGGTTGGGGTGCAGCTGGCTCACCTCCTGAGTGGGGGGTGATGCTCTGGGAGAAGCCGGTGGAGAAGGTGGTCAGTGCCACCGGGTACATGGTCCACGAGAGGTACTTGAGCACCAAGATGTCACCGAGCTCTTGGTAAAGCCACCGGTGGGCTGGGGAGGAAGCATCGGGAGGGGAGATGGACCCCCCTGCCAAAAAAGCCCCCCTCCCTACCCTTGGTGAACCCCCAAACGCCAGGTGAAACCTCCCCCGTTTACCCTCGTAGAGCCTGAAGACGAGGATGTCCATGACGAAACTGATGGTGGCCATGAGGCTCCCCAGGATGAAGAGGAAATACCAGTCCTCCCCGACACGGAAAAGGAGCCGCTTCACCCCCTCCAGACACCCTGGGCGGGGGGAAACGGGGTGGTGAGCCCCCCGAACACCCCTACACCCCCAAAGTCAGCTCGCTTGGGTGGGGGTCTCACCTCTGAGCCTCCTCCGGGCGCGGGGACAGGGTCTCCAGCTCTTCTCTGACACCAGGACCTTCTGTTCCTCCTGCTCCCCCCGTGGCCCCCCAGGGATGGGGGGCTCCATGCTGGGGATATTTTGGTGGACAAGACCCCCCCTCTTTTATTTCAGCACCCCCTCACTGATCCACCCGCCTCAGCTTCTGCTGCTGCACTGAGTTTGCAAACGAGCTCATTAAAAACGACCTTGACGAAGCCGACGGACCCGCTCGGGCCGGAGCCAGCCGGGTTTGTCCCCCCCCCGCCACCTCCAAGTACAACCCATGGCGGGGAGTATTTAATAAGTATTTTAATTAATTATCATTATTATTCCTTCATAATAGGCAGGAACGGCGCCATCGCATTCCACGGCGCTGAAGTGGGGGGGACAGAGAGGGGGAAAAATTTCCACCGTCGCAAGACCTAAATTTAGCCCGTTTTACGAGAGGTTTGGCAGGCGGCCGGGAGCCGTAACGAGGCTTTAAAAAGCTCGTCAAGCCGCCCCCCCCGAAACAACCGGCCTTGCTTCATCTTCGCTGGGAGGAGGAAGAGGAAGGGGGTTCGCTTTTCCTCCCCAGAGGGAGCTGGGGGTCGCGGTTTTGGGGGGAAGCGGTGGACAACCCCAAAATCCTTGTCCGCTTTTGGATTGAGTGCAGATTTCACCCATTGGCACCGCATGGAGCTTTTCGGGAGCTTCGTCCGGCCCCGCGGCGAGACCTTGGGGTTCCCAGGTGAGTTTTGGGGGGGGTCTCCACTTTTAGGGGGGGTTCACCCCATTTTTAAGTGCTGCTTCTTCCCCACGTACCAGCACATCCCCATCCTGGGCAGAGCCAGTTCTAGGGGGGTCCCCCTTTTGGGCTGTGACCCCAAAAGGCATTTTTGGGGAGCCCCAAACCGCGGCTGTGACCCCCCCCATCTCCAGCAGCTCGACCTGGCAACACCGGGACGGTGAAGACCTTGGGCAACACGTATCAGTTCACAGTGGATGTCAGCGACTTCGCCCCCGAGGACATCATTGTCACCACCTCCAACAACCAGATCGAGGTGCACGCCGAGAAGGTGGGTGCTCCCCCCCTTCCCCGCTCACCCCCAAAATCCTCAACCGGGGACCCCCCAACTCCCACCCAGCTTCTTAACAGTCCCAGCCATAACCCCACTAGGGTTTAATTTACCATTTCATTGTCTTTTTGCCCTGTATTTTGCAGGAGCGAAGCCCACTGCCCCCACAAACTCATGCCCTGTAATTTCCCCTCTCCTGGGGGGTAGGAACAACAATAAAATGCACCTTTGTCCCCCCTCAGCTGCCACCCGCGTCCCACCTGTCCCCACGGGGAGACAAATATTGACACCACACACAAGGCACGACCGCCAGCGGGGCACTAAAAACAAACCATCATCCTGTCCGCACCCCAAAATCACCTGTTTTCCCCCGATTTTCTTTTCCCCAGCTGGCGGCGGACGGCACCGTCATGAACACCTTCACCCACAAGTGCCAGCTGCCCGAAGACGTGGACCCCACGTCGGTGTCGTCGGCGCTGGGGGACGATGGCACGTTGACCATCCGGGCTCAGCGGCAACCCAGCAAGCACACCGAGCACGTCCAGCAAACCTTCCGGACTGAGATCAAGATCTGAGGGGTCAGGGGGGTCCTTTTTGCCCCTTGTTTCCCTTGTTAATTATTTGGATAATTGGGGAGGGGGGTGGGATGTGGGGTGGGGAAGGGGAACGCGCCCCATGGGGTCAGAGCCATGGAGAGGGGTTGTTTTGGTGACACACGTCCCATCACCCACTGGATAAATTCGGGAGGGCATCCCAGCTCTGGCGAGGGGCGATGGGGACAATCCGGTGTGGCCGGGGCTGAGCCAGGAGCAACATTCCCATCCCTGACCCTCCACTGGAGCTCGTCTCTGTATATACAGCTTGTGATAAATTATTGAGCACGCCTGCCTGCTGCCTCCTCCGTCTTTTTAAATGTTCTCTTCATGCTTTTCCCGCAAAAGGGCTGTGGGTTTGGTGTCTTGGCGAGTGATACCACAAACGATTCCTCCTTCCCGACAAAACCGCTGGCGAGGAGCCGCCCGGGCTCCCCTCCGGTGCCCGCCGCCCCGTTTATTTCCAGCCCGGGCTGACTCATTTCTTCCTCACCGCTCTATTTCTGAGCCATTCCCTCAGCCGCTCGGCCACCGGCCCACCTGGAAGGTCACCAAACCCCCTCCTCCCCTTGCCCACTTGCACCCAGCGCCGGCGGGGAGTCCCCGACCCGCGACACGAGCCAGGGCCACAGTCCCAGACCAGCTGCCAGACCCAAGGGCTCCTTTTTGTGGGCTTGAAATCCCCCCCGTGAGTCTGGCTCCATCCCTCCGTGTGTACAAACAACAGCGGGGCTGTTTATAGCTGCCACACGGCTCGTGTTGCTGCTCCAGCGCCGAGGTCACCTCGTCCCCGTTTGTCCCCATACAGCTCGTGACTCGCATTAACACACCTGCAGCGGTGGGGACACGTACAAACGCACACAATTCTGCCATCGTGCCCTCCGGTGGGTTGTCTGTTGTCATCGCTGGTCACTTTGGGGGCTCCCTACCACCGCAAAAATGTTTAAAAATTATTTAAGAAGCTTTTAATGACTATAAAAGCCCCCCCAGCAGATCTTAGGACATGGGAGCCATGGAGGCGGGAATGCCTGTTGTTGTTCCTCAGCGATGGGATGTGCCGCCTCTGCCCCAAAATGCCACCCCTGGGTGCCCGGAGCACCCATGGAGCCACCCGCTATGGTCATCGATTGCCATCTAGTGGTGACGATCTGGTGGGTGGCCCTTGTCCACAGAGCTCCAGAAAAAGGAGGAAGAAATAAAACCTACATTTTTCTCTCCAAAGGTTTTGCACAGGGGAGATTTCCAAGCTGGGAAGGGACAGTCCCAGTGCCAAACAGCGGCTTGGCCCCAGTTTGGGCTCATTTTTGGCAGGCAGGATGGGACATCCAGCCTTAGGGGAATGCAGGTGGATAACAGGAATAAATATGGTATGTTTGGGGCTGCCCAAACTCAGTGGTTCCTTGCGATGGGCACCAGTCACAGCCACGCAGGGACACTCGGGCCACCGCGGGGGATTTGCCCACCATGAGGCAACATTGTTAGGTTGGATATTGGAACAATTTCTTCCCCAAAGGGCTGTGGGGCATTGGAACAGGCTGCCCAGGGCAGTGCTGGAGTCACCATCCCTGGAGGGCTGGACAGACGGACATGAGGTTCTCAGGACATGGGGCAGGGACAGGGGTGGGTTATGGTTGAACTCTTCATCTTGAGGGCCTTTTCCAAACAAAATTATTCTGTGATTCTACAGCCTACAGCTTTTAGCCCGTGCTGACCCCGGGACCACCACACTGCAGTGATTCCCTGTGGAGATGTCCAGCTGCCACAATGGCGGCTGCTCAACGCCTCGCCCTGCTGGCACATCTCGGGGGGGCGTGTGTAACTTTGTGGGGGGAACCAAAGCCCTCAGGGGCACACAGTGCGGTGGAACAGGGGCCATTTGCCCCTCACGGAGCCGCAGCAGCAGCCCCCGGGCCAGCGGGCCCTCCCAGCCCCGCCGACTGCACCGCCCTCCCTGCACCGTCATGGCGGCGCTCCGGGGAGACGGGCGGGAATCCCGGCGGTACCACGTGACCGGCTTCACCTCTCCCACCTGCGCATGCGCAGCTCCCCGCCCCACCCCGGGCCGCGGGTGGGCGGAGGAGGGAGACGCCGCTTCCGCCCGGCGCGAAGATGGCGGCGCCCTTTGTCTGGTCGGTGTCACGGTGAGGGCCCCGGGCGGCGATGCGCGGCCCCCGCCGGGCCCGGCATGGCAGGTAGCGCCGGGGGGGCCGGGGAGGGCAGCAGGGAGCCCGGGGAGCGGCTGTGAGGGGACTGGAAGGCCTGAGGCGCGGGGGGGCTCGGGGGCTGTGAGGGGAAGGGGTTGCGGCCCAGCTCGCCACCTGAGGGGAGAACCCCCGGGAGAAGCGGTTTTGGGGGTGGGACCCCGGTATGTTTTTTTGAGGGGAGGTTGCTTGGGGCTCCCCCCATCTTTTTAGCACCGCGGAGGGGCTGTGGCAGCTCTTCTCCCCCCGATTTGCGCCCCTCACCCCATGTGACACCCCTGAGGCCGCGGTGCTGAGGGAACGGGGGGTTGTGGTGAGGGGGACGGGGGCTCTGCTGGGATTTGCTGGGGTCCCCTCGCTTCCCAGGGTGTCCATGGGAGATGTTTGTGTCCCCACGGAGCCGTGGGGGGATTTTGGGGCGAGGTCAGGAGCAAAGCCCTGTCCCCCGCCCCGCGGGGCAGCCGCCAGCCGCTGGGGACACACGGGGGACACAGCCCCGGTGGCCACCACGCCTGAGACAAGTCCCCGAGCCGTCCGCCTGCACGTCAGGGGTGTCACCAGCAGATGAGTGGAGAAAACTTCAAAGCATCGTGCAGCAACTCAAGGCAAAAAAGGGTTTTTCTCACTTTCTGGCATCTTTTTTGCCCCAGTGACAGCCCGGACCGGCTGTACTTGCCCTCCATGGGCGTCACCTTTTGGGCACAGATGACACATTTTATGGACAAGCCACATTTCCTTGATTGCATTTCCACGTCAGGAGCCTCTGCTGAAGTTCCAGCGCTTGGGCGGCGTTCCAAGGGTGGTTTTTTTTTTTTTTGCAAGAAGGTGGATGTTTTGTAGCTCATTTTCTTGGCAGACCTGGGAATCTGCGAGGTCTCGGTGGCTCCGCTGGCTCCCTGCCCGCTGCAGCCACGTCAGGAGCCGCATGAGCACATCCCTGGACCCAAAAACTAAATAACTGAGGGGTTTGCGGGGCGTCTGTTCACTTGGGGTGGGTCTGGAGTGTCTCTACTCATCTCTCTCCTCGTGTCTTTCTCCTTTTAGTTCCTTTTCACTGCTTCTCTTTCCTTCCTGTTTTAGTTTCTGGCTATTTTCCTCTCCTTACAGCTGAAGACGAGCTCGCTTTCCGGTTTTGCCGCCAACCGCAAAGTCCTGAGTTCGTCTCTATTTCATAATCTGTATTATTAGCACATCTGTACCTTGAATGCGCTGGTCCGATCGGCTCTCAATTTCATTGTTTTTTTAACTAAAAACGTTGCAGAATCGGTTACTGGAAATGAGGACATACTCCTCTTCGCAGAGACTGGACGGATCGCGGCTGCTTACGTGCAAGAAGGGAGATGACGGTAGGCAGAAAATAAACCCCCTCGTCCTTTTTATCTTCTCAGCACAAGAATGGGTGGCTGGGTTGTAACAGGCAATGTTTAAAACATTATTTTTTACCGATTTATTGAGGCTTTGGGGTTTTTTAGATGCTCGGATGGCAGGTATGGGGAGAGATTAATGTAATTAATAAGCGAGAGAGCTTAACAGGGGTCATGTGGGAAGCTCCCTGGGACTCTCGCTGCTGTATTTATCTCTGTGGGCGTGGGTGTTCTCATAATGAAGCTTTTCTGTGATTAATCGGGTAACGAGAGACTCAACAGCCACGTCGGGGGGAGGTCGGGAGGGGAAACGGTGCTCGCGTGTCTCAGAAACAGCAAAACTGGGGGGTGCCCAGTCCTGGGTCGGTGACATCGGGCTGTGGTGCCTTTGACACACGAGGTTTAGGTTTTAAAACGGAGCTTTTGGTCCCAGGATGGCTGTGTAGAGACTGACGTGAGCGCTGTGAAGGGGGAAAACTCCGCAGAAGAGCCGCAGCCGCCTCGCTCCTCAGGATATCTCCACTCCGCGCAGCACAGGGGTGAGCTCAGGCTCTGGGCTGGGCTTATCTGGGGTTTTCAGGCGATGAGGGCTCGTTAATTTAGCAGTTGAGTGGACCAGCAATGCCAGACATGGTATTTGCCCTCCCTGGGTTCGTCTCCATTTTGGTGCATCCCATTTGGTCGGGGATGGGGATGGATCTCGGTGCTGGAGCCACGAACTGGCCCTGCCCGAGTGGTGACAAGGAACTGGGGGGGCATTTTGGGTGCAACGTGGGGTTTTTTGATCCATATATTTGAGGGTTTTAAGGCTTGGAGTCAGGGCTTTTAGTGTATGAAAGTGTTGGGGAACGTTGGTCACTGGGTTTTGGTGACACAAAGCTCGTTTCACTCTCGGCCCTGCTGTGCTCACGTGCGCCGATGAAGCCGTAATATGATATTACAGAGGAAACCACAGAAAATATGGATTTTTCGGGGGAGGAATTAAATTTCTTGGGATTTTCCTTCTTTGCAAAGCTTGGGCATGAAGCTGAGGCGAGCCTGATTGGTGAGTGATAAAAATCATCGTTCAGATGCAAAGCACTTCCCACAAATTACCAAAAATAGGTTTTTAGTGCATCAAACCGTCGTGATTTCTCAGATCCTGCTGCGCTGAGCTTTCCCTGTATGACAGGCAGCTTTGCTTGTCCTGCTGCAAAAATCTGCCCCTTTTTCCCCCTAAATTTCTTCCGCAAAACTTGCAGGGTCAGACGTATGTGGGGGTTTAGGCAGATTTTGATCCAAACACTGATTTTTCTGGCTCTTGAGGGATGTATTTTGGGACAGGCTGTGGGCGTTTGGTTAAAAACACCCTGATATTTGAAGAACTGGGGGAAAGTTGTGGCAGTGAGTTAATTGCAAAGGCAAATCATATCTTTGGGAGTGAAACACCCTCTCTGTGCGGGATCCAATGCTGTCAGCGGTGTCTGGGCTTCTCATCCTCCCCAGGAATGATTTTGGAAGCCAGATGGATGCTTGGGCTGGAAGGTTTTTCGCCGAGCGCGTTGCCGGCACTGGCAGCAGACAGGAGGAGGCTCCCTCGGCTCACTCTGCGCTACTCACGCTCTCAGGCTCTGTGCTCTCAGGTTCTTGGAACTGACCTGCTTGTGTGCATCTAAACCTGTCGCTTTTCCCCAAACCTGAGATTTCCAGCTGCTTTTAAGAGCTGGGATAGTGGAAAAGCAACTGCTGTGAGCTGGAAACCATCAGAGAGACGCTGAGCGTCAAAACAAGGAGCGTTTGCCCGACCGTGACTTTGTTTCTTCCAGCAATTGGAACTCGAAGGTTTTCCTCGAATGAATAACTATGGATAAATTCACGTTTGCTTCCCCCTCTGTCGCCCGTTGATGAAAAGATCCCTCCGGCCCGCACAGGAATAATTTTTGGAAAGTGAAGCTGAGTGAAAACCCTGTGTTCTCTACCCAAAACCTTTCATTCCTTACCCAAAAACATTTGTTCTTTACCCTGCGCTGTGCAGGAGAAAACTCCCAACACACGTGAGCAGCTTGAGCTCCTGCTGCGCCTCAACCTTTGCTGACGAGGACCTGCTCGAAAAATGGGATTTTGCTGTGTTTCCAGGAATTTGCAGCATTCCTCAGCCAAAGTCACGCTCCAGGCGGGGACGACTCCCTCCAAACACACAACACAAAAATAAACATCCGTCAGTATCTACGACGTGAGCACCTAAAACGAGCTGGAAGATTTTGATGATGAAGGGACGGTGGCACTTGTGTTTGCAGAGGCAAGAGCGTTCCTGCTCACTTGATTCAGGAGCAATAGATGTATTTTAAGTGCTGTTAGGGTGGCAAAATAATATATTGACCGTTCATTTGCCGCTCTCTGCAGCCCCACGCTGGTGTCGTGCCTGTTTGAGGGGACGTTTTGGAGTGATGTTTGGTGGGGGAGACTGATGGCTATAGCAAGGAGCTGAAATTTGGCTTTTTGGCCACGTTTTTTTAGTGAACAGCTTGGTCAAGTTGTTGTTTTTCTGTGGCTTTGTGTTCTGTCCTGTTTTGTGGCTCCTTCTGACGCAGCATCAGGGTTTTGCCACCCGTCTCACCCCCCTCCTGTTTCTTTTCTCCCCGCAGCCATGGATTTCCCCCAGCACAGCAAACAAGTCCTGGAACAGCTGAACCAGCAGCGGCAGCTGGGTTTGCTCTGCGACTGCACCTTCGTGGTGGACGGCATCGACTTCAAAGCCCACAAAGCCGTGCTGGCCGCCTGCAGCGAGTATTTCAGGATGCTTTTTGTTGACCAGAAGGACGTGGTGCATCTTGACATCAGCAACGCGGCAGGTAGGCAGAGGGTCGTCCCGTATCCCTCCCAGCCGCTTAAAAGCAATTTGTTGCCCCAGGGCTCTTCAGCCTGCACTTTAGTGCATTTTTGGGCTTTTTAAAATCACACAGAGGTGAGAGCTTATCTGTGGTTTTGTTGCCTCCCTTACAGGCCTGGGTCAGGTTTTGGAGTTCATGTACACGGCTAAGCTCAGCCTAAACCCCGACAACGTGGAAGACGTGCTGGCCGTGGCGGGTTTCCTCCAGATGCAGGAGATTGTCAGCGCCTGCAACGCTCTCAAGTCGCTTGCCGTGCCGGCAGAGAACCCCCCGGAGAGCCAACCACCCCCCGCTGCCCCCGGTACGGAGCCTCCTCACGTTCCCGCACCCGGGGAGGCTGGAAATCACCCCTGAAGTGGCCACGCTCTCTGGCCGCATCCAAACCCACGCACTGGGTGCATCAATGGCGTCCATGTGGGATTTAATCCCCTCATGAGGATGCAGAAGTTGACAAATCAATGTTTTCTTGAATTTTTATGAGATTTGAGAACCCTTCTGGCATCTGGAGCGCTTTGCCTCCTCCCTTGCAGGGGCCAACAAGGTGACTGTCAAGGACGAGACGGCGACTGCAGAAGCACCGGGTGATCTTGACAAAATAAAACCGGTTCCTCCCGACCCGGAGGGGACAGAAGAGAAACCTGTGATCGCGGAGACACAACCCGAGGGGCAAACAGAGCAGCTGGGTGGCCAAGAAGGTGAGACACCCCAAAATCCCCGTCACCCTCCTGATACACCCCGTCCCACTGCCCGATGTCTCCTTGTGCGAGTCCAAGACACCCTGACACTTGTAGGAGCAGATGTTGCCATCCAGGAGGGCCCCAACGCCGAATTTCCTGCCCCCCCGCAGCTGGCGGAGAGCGTGGTCAGCAGCGGCAGCCCCGCGACAAAGAGCAACGTCCCTGCGAGCACCGAAACAGGAGGTGGGTGCGTGAGTGAGGGCGGCGCTGGGGACTTTGCTGACCCCCATTTCCTTCAGCGGGGCTGGAGTGAAGCTGGGTGAGGGTTGAACCCTCATTTTCCACTCAGTTAATTTTCTTACTGTGAGTTTTGCTGCACAAACACTGTTTCCTTCCCCTGTACTGGGCACTGGGGAAGCCAAACCTCAAATCCTGGGGGCAGTTTTGGGCCCCTCACGCCAAGAAAACCCTTGAGGTGCTGGAGTGAGTTGAGAGAAGGGAACGGAGCTGGTGAGGGGCTGGAGCACAAGTGTGATGGGAGCGGCTGAGGGACCTGGGGGGTTCAGCTGGAGAACAGGAGCTGAGGGGAGACCTTCTGATCTCTGAACTGCCTGAAAGGAGCTTGGAGCCAGGGGGGTCGGGCTCTGCTCCCCAGGAACAAGCGCCAGGAGCAGAGGAAACGGCCTCAAGTTGCACCAGGGGAGGTTGAGGTTGGATGTGGGGAACAATTTGTTCCCCAAAGGGCTGTGGGGCATTGGAACAGGCTGCCCAGGGCAGTGCTGGAGTCACCATCCCTGGAGGGTTGGACAGACGGACATGAGGTTCTCAGGACATGTGGCAGTGCCAGGTCTGGGGAACGATTGGACTCCATGATATTGAGGGATTTTTCAGATTTTAGGGCTAATCACCTGTAATATAAACTGACTCTGGGTAGATCTTTTTGTCCCCTGCATGGTACGATGGAGAACTGGGTTTTCCTAAGTACAGTAGGACAGGTCTAATCCCCATTGCCTTAAAACTGGGCTTAGAGTTAGGAAATACAAGTAGGTTTTGCATTGCTGATGCTGCTCCCGATCTCTAACCTCCCTCTTTTCCAACTGCCTGCAGAGCTGGAGCTGGAAGCGAAGGAGGAAGAGGGGGAGGTGACGGCAGAGCATGAAGAGGAGGCAAAAATCCCTGAGGAAGAGCAACCCCGGTTAGAAAACGGAGAAAACACTGAAGATAATGAATCAGGGAGCACTGACTCCGGGCAGGAAAACTTGGGTGAAACCCGTCTGCTGCGCTCGGGCACCTACAGCGACAGGACCGAGTCGAAAGCCTACGGCTCCGTCACACACAAGTGCGAGGTGAGGCTGCTCATGTCCCCAGTGAGGGTCCCTGCTCCCCTGGGGACACATCAGGTGTCACCGGCCGCGTCTGCTCCCGTCTCCGTCCCCAGGACTGCGGGAAGGAGTTCACCCACACCGGGAACTTCAAGCGCCACATCCGTATCCACACCGGAGAGAAACCCTTCTCCTGCCGGGAGTGTAACAAAGCCTTCTCCGACCCGGCTGCCTGCAAAGCCCACGAGAAGACACACAGGTACAGCAACGCTGGGGACACAGAGGGGCCACTGGGAACCCTGACGTGCCACTGGGATGAGCTGAGTGGGGAAAGGGTTTGTGATGATGCCGAAGGCGGGAGGATTTGGTGCAGGAGCTGCCGCGTCTTTGCTTCTCGCACCAGCCTGGGGGAGCTGGTTGGATGGTGCCAGTCGTGGAAAGACACTGACAGTGCCAAGAAAATGTGGCTTATAGAGTCACAGAATCATTTTGGTTGGAAAAGCCCCTCAAGGTCATAGAGTCCAGTTGTTCCCCCACCCCTGTCCCTGCCCCATGTCCTGAGAACCTCATGTCCGTCTGTCCAGCCCTCCAGGGCTGGTGACTCCAGCACTGCCCTGGGCAGCCTGTTCCAATGCCCCACAGCCCTTTGGGGAAGAAGTTGTTCCCCACATCCAACCTCAACCTCCCCTGGCGCAACTTGAGGCCGTTTCCTCTCATCCCGTCGCTTTGTTTCTTGGGAGAAAGCGGCTTTTTGCAGCAAAAACCCAAATCCTTGTGAAATCCATCAGCATGCTGGGCTGGTCTGGGAGGAGAATTATTTCTCTGCCCCGTCCTTCCCTTTTGCGTTGCTTCAAGCCATCCTGTGGGATCTGGACAGGTTTTGCTGGGGCGATGGAGCTCATTTTGGGGTGATTGGTGATGATTTTCCCCTGGTTCGATGGTTTCACCTCCTCCTCAGCCCGCTGAAGCCCTACGGCTGCGAGGAATGTGGGAAGAGCTACCGCCTCATCAGCCTGCTGAACCTCCACAAGAAACGGCACACGGGGGAGGCCAAATACCGCTGCGACGACTGCGGCAAGCTCTTCACCACCTCGGGCAACCTCAAACGGCACCAGCTGGTCCACAGCGGCGAGAAACCCTACCAGTGCGACTACTGCGGGCGCTCCTTCTCCGACCCCACCTCCAAAATGCGGCACCTGGAGACCCACGACACCGACAAGGAGCACAAGTGTCCCCACTGCGACAAGAAATTCAACCAGGTGAGTTGGCTGGGGGTGGTAAATTGAGACCCAGGGGGGTTTGGGCCCTTCCGGAGGGGGATGTGGGGATACGGGGGGATTTGCTGCATCCATCTGTCTGTCCCCCAGGTGGGGAATTTGAAGGCTCACTTGAAGATTCACATCGCGGATGGGCCTCTGAAGTGCCGGGAGTGCGGCAAACAGTTCACCACGTCAGGTAGCGCAGGGTGACGGGGGACGGGGACTGCTCTGGGGGTGACAGGGACCGCTCGGGGGGGAATTTGGAATCAGAGGAAGGATTTCAGCCAGGACACAGGGGTTTAAACCTCAAAGTGTGGTGCCGCGGTCATGGTGCATAAATTCTCCCACTCTGTGGGGCCGGGCTGGCGTCCCCCATGGGATCACACCCCAGGGTGCTCCCGGCAGGAGCCCTTGATCCAGTTTTTGGGGATGGGGACGTCTCCTCCTGTCTCCCAAAACACCAGAGGCGTCCAGATGAGCTTGATGGTGTCTTTTCCATCCCCTCAAAAATTGGGTGTTCATTCGGGCTGTCCCCCAATCCGCGGATCAGCGGAGCCATCCCAGCTCCGCAAACAGCGACAGGCTCTCCCGAGGGAGCTCCTGGGGTGCTGGAAAGGATGGAGGGAGGGTTTCGGGGGCCCCGTACCCCCATCTGAGCCTCCTCTGCTCTCAGGGAACCTCAAACGGCACCTCCGGATCCACAGCGGGGAGAAACCCTACGTCTGCGTCCACTGCCAGCGCCAGTTTGCCGACCCGGGGGCTCTGCAGCGCCACGTCCGCATCCACACCGGTAAGGACACGGCTGCTCTTTTCCCTGAGGAATTTTGAGGAGATTTTGGGGTTGTCGATCCCCCACATCTTTTCCCTCTAGGAGAGAAGCCGTGTCAGTGCTTGATCTGCGGAAAAGCCTTCACCCAAGCCAGCTCCCTCATCGCCCACGTGCGCCAGCACACGGGGGAGAAGCCGTACGTCTGCGAGCGCTGCGGCAAGAGGTGAGGCCCCAACCCCACGGATTTTTAAGGGTGGGTGGAGGTGCCGGAGTGTCCTCACGAGTGACAAAAACCCTGGCGACCTTCCCCAGATTCGTACAGTCGAGTCAACTGGCCAACCACATCCGTCACCACGACAACATCCGACCCCACAAATGCACCGTTTGCAACAAAGCCTTCGTCAATGTGGGCGATCTCTCCAAACACATCATCATCCACACCGGTGCGTACCCTCGAGGGTTCCCCAAATCTTTTAACAACCCAAATCTTCAAATAACCCAAAATTCCTTATTTTATCCCCAGGGGAGAAGCCGTTTTTGTGTGACAAGTGCGGCCGGGGGTTCAACCGCGTGGACAACCTGCGTTCTCACGTGAAGACGGTGCATCAAGGCAAAGCCGGCATCAAAATCCTCGAGCCGGAGGAAGGCGACGAGGTCAATATCGTCACGGTGGCTTCCGATGACATGGTGACATTGGCCACCGAAGCACTGGCTGCCACCGCTGTCACACAGCTCACGGGTGAGCTCGGGGGGGCAGGAATCATCCTAAAAGGGGGTTTATCCCCAGGGTGCAGTTTGGGGATCTCGGAGTGTCCCAATAGGGCGGTTTATCCCCGTGGGGCACCTTGGGGGTCCCAGAACTGTCTCAAAAGGGAGGTTTATCCCTAGGACGCAGCTTGGGGGCCCCATGAACTGCCCTAAAAGCAAAGCTTATCCCCCACAGGGTGCAGCTGGGGGGGTCCCAGAACTGTCCCAAATATGAGGTTTATCCCCCTGGGTGCAGGTTGGAGGTCCCAGAGCCCTCCCAAAAAGAGAGGTTTATCTCCCTGGGGTGCAGCTTATCTATGGGGTGCAACTTGGGGATCCCAGAGTCACCACAAAAGGGAGGTTTAGCCATAGGCTGCAGATTTGGGGGTCCTGAGAGCCATCCTAAGAGGGAGCTTTATCCCTAGGGTGCAGTTTGGGTGATCCAGAGCCACCCCAAAGGGAGGTTTATCCCTGGGGTGCAGCTTGGGGGTCCCAGCACCATCCCAAAACTGGGGTTCATGCCGGGGGTGCAGTTTGGGTGCCCCAGAGGCCCCCCCAAAGGGAGGTTTATCTCTGGGGTGTAGCTTGGGGGTCCTGGAGCCCCACCAAATCTGCAGGGGGGTTTTACCCACGGGGTGCAGCACCCTTTGCCATAACCTGAGGCCGGGAACCATCACAGCCCATCCAGACCCCCCTCCCAACCACCACAACGGGCAAAACCAGGGTCCTGCTCCCCCCGGGGTGTCCCCTGCATCTCCTCACCCCCCTCCCCCTTTCCCCCCAGTTGTCCCTGTCGCAGCCGCGGTGACAGCGGACGAGACCGAAGCTCTGAAAGCCGAGATCACCAAAGCCGTGAAACAAGTGCAAGAAGCAGGTGAGCCGAGTGAAACGGGGCGGGGGGGTCACTCACCTCCGACCCCCCCCACCTCACAAACCCCTTTTTCCCCCCGTTTTTCCCCTCGCAGACCCCAACACCCAGATCCTTTACGCCTGCGATTCCTGCGGGGAGAAGTTCCTGGACGCGTCCAGCCTGGCGCAGCACGTGCGGCTCCACACGGCGCAGGCGCTCGTCATGTTCCAGGCCGACACGGACTTTTACCAGCAGCACTACGGCCCCCCCGGCCCCCCCTGGCACCCCGAGCAGGTCATCCCAGCAGGGGAACTGCTCCTCCGACCCCCCCCTGAACCCCAAAACACCCCCTTAGCCCCCCCCGCACCCACAGCCGGGGAGGGGCAGCCGCCCCCCGAGTGATTCCTGCGATTCCTGCTGCCCCCCTGCCCCCCCCCACTTTGCCTTTATTTAAAAGCTGCTTGGAAATGATGTAAAAAGTGTATTTCTGAATGGAGAGAGATGGAATAAATTGCAATATTTTCTAATGGTTGATGTTCACGGGGTGGGGGGGACACTGCATTTGGTGACCCCCCACAAATGATGCTTTAGGGCTGAACTTGCAGAGGGGGGTCCCCGAACCCCCTCAGCTCAGCTGGGGGGTTACAGAAATCCTCGTTTAAGGTGCAATTGGTTGAAAATGGATCTAATTGAGATGAAAAGGTAAAGAACAACAAAAAAATGTTGTTTAGGATTTGCCAATGGGGTTTTGGGATTAAAGGGGGGGAGATCCTCATTGTGCCCCCCCCTGTGTTACAGCGAGTGGGGTAGAGGAGGAGGGGAGCCCAGTTTGGGTTAATAAAAGGAGAAAAGGGAGGCGCTGGTGACCCAGCATCAAGGGAGGGGTGACAGCCTGGCCCTGTGCTGTCCCCTGGGGGGCTCAGGTGGGGACACCCCATGGGGAGAGGGGACTGGGGGGCAGTGCTGGCTCCAGCCCATCCCTTGTCCCACTTAGTGCTTGGGGGGGGCACATGGGGACAGACGGACAACCCAGTGGGGACCCAACAGGAACATGGGGTTTGGACTCTTCTGGGGGTGACAATGGGCACAAAACCCTCTGGTGGGGGGAAATGGGGACATTGAAGTCAGGATCATGTCTGACCCCCCCTCCTCCCAGGTCCCCGGGATAGGGTAATGGACACATGGACAGATGTGCAACTGTCCATATGTCCACCTGGGCTTGAAATCACAGCACCACCCCCAGGGCCCCCCAGAATCCATGTGTCCGTCTGTCCCTGCCCCCTCCGTGTGTCCGCAGGCAGGACAGGGCCTGAGTCACCCCCAGGACCCTGGGTGGGTGACGGACACACGGATGGGAGCACAGACAGATGGACAGCTGCACATCCAGACAGATGGACAGCTGCACATCCAGACAGATGGACAGATGCACGGACAGATGGACACATGGGACAGCTGCAGGTCCAGCTGGACGCTCAGACGCTGTCGCAGCCACCAGACACACGGACAGCTGCATGTACAGCCAGACACACAGCTCTATGGCTGGTTGGACATGCAGACAGACACACAGGCAGCTGTACATCCAGACAGACACAAGGACAAGTGGGCATTCAGACACATGGACAGTTGCATGTGCAACTGGACAGACAGACACTTGGCTCCCGCATCCCCAGCACAAACTGCCCCAAAAAAGGACATTTTTGCCCCAAGGATCCTACTTGAAAATCAGCAATTTCACACCTCACCCTGACCCGGCACCACGAGTGGGTGACAGACACACGGACACAGACAGATGGACACATTGGGGGGCAGCTAAAGGGCCCAATCCTGCCCAGGAGTGGGGGCGGGGCAGGGGTGTGGCAGGGGTGGGGTGGGGGTGGGGCGGGGGTGTGAAATTGCTGATTTTTGAGCGGGACCTTTAGGGGAAAATACCCAGTTTTGGTGAGTTTGTGCTGGGGGATGGAGGAGGTATCGTGTGTGTCCAGACAGATGGACAGTTGTGCATCCACCCAGACTGACGGACACTTGTTCGTCCAGCCGGACACTTGTACGTACCACTGGACAGACGGACACTTGTACGTGCAGCTGGACAGACACACACCCAGCCGGACACTCACCTGCTGCACCCTACGGCACTAATGCACCAAAAATGGACATTTTTTTGTCCCAATGTCCCTGCTTGAAAATCAGCGATTTCACACCCCCGCCCCACCCCCACCACACCCCTGCCCCCACTGCAATGAGTGTGTGACAGACACACAGACAGGGACACGACAGACAGACATATGATGGGGGACTAAAGGGCCCGATCCTGCACACGAGTGGGGGCGGGGCAGGGGTGTGGCAGGGGTGTGGTGGGGGTGGGGCGGGGGTGTGAAATCGCTGATTTTTGAGCGGGACCTTTGGAGCAAAAATGTCCATTTTTGGTGCATTTGTGCTGCAGGGTGCGAGAGGTGAGTGTCCAGCTGGTGTCTGTCCAGACGTACGTACAAGTGTCCGTCTGTCCGGCTGGACGTACAGCTCTGCACAGACAACTCGGACACTTGTACGTGCAGCCAGACAGACGGACACTTGTACGTACAGACACCTGCCCAGCCACTCAGCTCCTGCACCTGCAGCACAAACCTCCCAAAAATGGCCTTTTCATCCTGAATGCACCGCTGGAAAATCAGCGATTTCACACCCCCGCCCCACCCCTGCCACACCCCTGCCACACCCCTGCCCCGCCCCCACTCATCTGCAGGATCGGGCCCTTTAGTCCCCCACAATGTGTCCGTCTGTCTGTGTCTCCGTCCGTGTGTCTGTCTCTCACTCATTGCAGTGGGGGCGGGGCAGGGGTGTGGCAGGGGTGTGGTGGGGGTGGGGCGGGGGTGTGAAATCGCTGCTTTTTGAGCGGGGACTTTGGGGCAAAAATGTCCATTTTTGGTGCATTTGTGCTGGGGGTGCAGCAGGTGAGTGTCCGGCTGGGTGTATCTGTCTGGTGCACGTACAAGTGTCCGTCTGTCCAGTGGTACGTACAAGTGTCCATGTGTCAAGATGGAAATAGAAATGTCTGTGTGCACATGTGTCCAGTGGACGTACAACTGTCCGTCTGTCTGGATGCACATGACAGCTCCTGCATCCCTGAGCACAAATGCACCAAAAATGGACATTTTTGCCTCAAAGTGCCCCCTCGAAAATCAGCGATTTCACACCCCCGCCACACCCCTGCCCCGCCCCCACTCGTGGGCAGGATCAAGCCCTTTAGTCCCCCCTGCATTGTCCATATGTGCGTCTGTCTGTCCCCCCATCTGTGTGTCCGTCACCCACTTGGGGGGCTGGGGTGTGAAATTGCTGGGTTTGGGCAGAGCTTTTGGGGCAGAAAAATGTCTCTTTTGGTGCGCTGAGGATGGGGAGGTGAACGTCCGGCTGGGCGGGCGTCTGTCCGTCTGTCTGCATGCACAAGTGTCCGTCTGTCCGGCTGGATATCCAGCTGCAGCGCCACCCCCACCCCAGACCCCTCCCAGGGCAGGGAAGGGGACAGACGGATGGACAGACGGACGGTTGTGCGGCCGGTGAGAAATTGGCCTTTTGATATTATGCACTTTGGATACTGGGAGGTGTTTGGGAATTAACTTATTTGGCAAACTTGCCTTTTTTATTATTATCTTTTTGTTTCCGTGTTTGGTTGGTTGGTTTTTGTGTTTGTGAACAGGCACCGATGTTGTTTTGTTATGAGAAAATTACATATTGACACCCAAAATAACGGTGTTTTAATGGTGCCGAGATGGCGCTCGGTGTTCCCATGGACAGACCGACCCCAGCGCCCCGGGACAACCAAACCCTTCCTGCCCACGAGACGCCTCGTTATCCCCAGCAGGAAAATCAGTTAAATAACGAGCCCCAGGCCACCTGCAGACACTTAATGTCATCAAATCACTGAATCGTTTTGGGTGGAAAAGCCCCTCAAGATCAACAGTCCAACCATAACCCACCCTGTCCCTGCCCCATGTCCTGAGAACCTCATGTCCGTCTGTCCAGCCCTCCAGGGATGGTGACTCCAGCACTGCCCTGGGCAGCCTGTTCCAATGCCCCACAGCCCTTTGGGGAAGAAATTGTTCCCCAGATCCAACCTCAACCTCCCCTGGCACAACTTGAGGCCGTTTGCTCTCGTCTCATCACTTGCTATGATGGAACGATGGGTTCAGCTCCTCCGTCCTGCCCCACAACAACGGATGTGGGCAAATATCCCAGCCCATGCCCGAGCATCCTGCCCCACACCTGACCGTCCCAGCCTGGGGTGAAGGATGCGGGTGAGCATCCCATCCTGTGCTCAAGCAGAGAATCACAGAATCATTTTGGTTGGAAAAGCCCCTCAAGATCAACAGTCCAACCATAACCCCCCCCAGCACTGCCCCATGTCCTGAGAACCTCATCTCGGTGCTTTAAACCCCCCAGGGATGAGCTGGGGGGGTCCCAGAATCAACCCCCTTCTCCTCCTGCTGCATCTTAACACCGAACCCCTTTTACTGTGACAATTCTGCGCCTGGTTGGTGACCCATGGGGTGAATCCGGCTCTGAGCGCGGAGGCGAAGCCGCATCAGCCTCATCTTCCCCTTGCCCGGGGAAAATCCAAACTACAGACACCGATTCTTCGAACCCAGCGGCTACCAGTGGTTTATTAGATTAAAATGGGCTTTTCTCATGGTAAATGGTGGTTATTTCTCACTGCCCAGCCCAGGGGATGGGATGGGATGGGATGGGATGGGATGGGATGGGATGGGATGGGATGGATGGGATGGGATGGGATGGGATGGATGGGATGGGATGGGATGGGATGGGATGGGATGGGATGGGATGGGATGGGATGGGATGGATGGGATGGGATGGGATGGGATGGGATGGGATGGGATGGGATGGGATGGATGAGCTGGTCGGAGCTGCTGTCACCACGTTGTCACCCTGGGGAGGACACAGAGCACCTCGAACAGCAGGTTTGCCCCCAGGAGGGCTGTGTTTCCTGGAAAAAAAGACAGAAAGGGGGGAAAAATGTCAAAAAGGAGGGAAAAATGTCAAAAATGGGGAAAAAAAAGTCAAAAATGGGGAAAAAAAGTCAAAAAGGGGGAAAAAACCAATCTGTGAATGCCCAAGTGCCGTCACCCCGGTGCACAGGGCCCGTCCTCGTCACCGGCTTGGGACACGCCAGAGACGTCGTACATGGGCGCGACTTCAACAAGGTCACAGCCCACGACGTTCAGTCCATCACAGCCATGAATAATCTCCAAAGCCTGGAGAAATAAAATGAATAGATACAGGTTTGGGCTCAAGAAGCAGCTCTGAGGCGGGGACTGTGCGGCTGAGGAAACGCGGCTGTTACAGCCCAAATCCCATCCGCTCAGCGTTTCTTTTCCTCGTCACCACGGTGAAACGCTCCCCGGCTTCCCCAGCGCTTCCCTTCGCGGCGCTGGCGCCAAAACCTCCTTTACAGCAGCAAAAACATCCCTCTGGGAAACGAACCCGCGTCCTGGGGTGGACAGACACATGGACATTCGCTCAGGGAACGGTGGGTGAAGCTGCAGCTGCCTGAAAGGAGCTTGGAGCCAGGGGGGTCGGGCTCTGCTCCCCAGGAACAAGCGCCAGGAGCAGAGGAAACGGCCTCAAGTTGCGCCAGGGGAGGTTGAGGTTGGATCTGGGAACAATTTCTTGCCCAAAGGGCTGTGGGGCATTGGAACAGGCTGCCCAGGGCAGTGCTGGAGTCACCATCCCTGGAGGGCTGGACAGACGGACATGAGGTTCTCAGGACATGGGGCAGGGACAGGGGTGGGTTATGGTTGGACTCTTGACCTTGAGGGGCTTTTCCAACCAAACTGATTCTATATAACATCAGGAACAGAAGCACAGCAGCCAGGATCTCCATCTCCTGCACCACGACGGGGCAAGAGGGATGTGGGGGAAATCGCCCAGTTTTTCTCCCCTTGCAGCGAGTCTGGCGGCATTCGCTGCATTTACAGCACGTGCTTCTAAACTGCACTTTGCAAAAGCGCCCAGAATGCTGAACAATCATAAATTAACCAATGGCAGCAGTGAAAGGAAAGAAAACCCCAACCAACCTCAGCAGGGCTGCAGAGGTTCCCAGGACATGGGGGAGTGCTGGGTAGTTGGTAGTTGGACTTGATCATCTTGAGGGGCTTTTCAACCAAAATTATTTTATGATGCACCTTTAGGAGAAGCTCCATCTATGTGCTGGGCTGTCCTGGCCAGCTGTGTAACAAAAACCCAATTGATTCTCCCAGAAACTTCGCCTTTTGTCACATTATTTTGGGATTCTATGCGATTCCTTCATCCCAAAGAGTGTGAAATACAGATTGCAGGTCACCAGCAATAGGTGTTACTGTTGAAAAATGGGATGGGGGAGTTGGGAAACCCTTGAAATCACCCATCCCTCAGCCCCGGAACAAATTTCTGCCCGTTCCGGTAAGGTGGAAAGTGGAATTCAGGTGTGGAAATCAGTGATTTTCAGTCATTTTCACCATCTAAGCCGGCTGAGCTTTCACCACATCCTTGTAACTTGAAAGGGGTTCAAAGAGAGGATTTTTCCGTGCAGATTATGTCACGAACGGGCCTGTTCCCAGCAAATATTGGACGGAATCCCTGTGTTTTCTGCCCAGGTGGAGAGCGATTACTGCCTGTTGCTGGCCTTGCCGTGCGGCCGAGACCAGAAGGACGTGGTGAATCGTAAATGAACCAACAGCAGCAGCGAAAGGGAAGAAAACCCCAACCACCCTCAGCAGAAGGTCAGACAAGGGCAGGAAAAGCGGGAGCAGCACAGTTGGAGCCCCAGGGGCCGGTTTTGGGAGGTGGAACAGAGGGTTTGCGGGGCCGAGCCTGAGCGGAGCAGCACAGGGCACAGGGCTGGCCCAGAACCACACGGTCGGAACCGGGCGATCAAAGGGCGAGTTCTGGTGCCGCTCCAGCCACCGCTGGCCCTGGGAGGGAGATCAGTGCATTGGGAAAGCCCCGACTAGCAAAGCTGAGCCTTGCGGAGCTCAGCAGCTCCTGCTGGGGGCTCTGGGGGGTTTGGGGTTCTGGGGGCAGCGGTGGCTCCAGCCCCGTCGCCATCCCCTCAGTGCACGGGAGGGGACACACTGACACATGGGGACACACAGACACCCTGCGGGGGTCCCAGTTTGTCTAAGGGCACCTCGGGCAGGACAAGGGGCACAACCCCCCTCCCTAAGGGGGCAAATGGGGACATTAAAGTCAGGATTAGGCCTGACCCACCCCAGCGCCCCAGGATAGGGTGACAGACACCAGGACGGACACATGGATGGATGGATGGACAGACGTGCAACTGTCCGTGTGTCCAACTGGGCATGAAAACACAGCACCACCCCCAGGGCACCCCAGAATCGGTGTGTCCGTCTGTCCGTGCCCCGTCCATGTGTCTGCAGCCAGGATGGGGTCTCACTCATCCCCTGGGTGGGTGACGGACACACAGACGGGGGCACAGACAGATGGACAGCTGCACAGACAGACAGACGGATACATGGGACAGCTTGCAGGTCCAGCTGGACGTACAGATGGTGTCACAGCATCAGAGACATGGATGTACAGACAGACAAGCAGACTGTTCAATGGATGGTTGGACATGCAGACACACGGACAGTTACAGGGCCAGACAGACACACAGACAGTTACATGTACAGATGGACAGCTGTACATACCACCGGACACATGTACGTCCAACCGGACACATGGATGCCTGTATGTACCACTGGACAGATGGACAGTTGTACATCCAGCCGGACACTCACCTACTGCATCCGCCAGCACTAATGCACCAAAAATGGACATTTTTGCCCCAAAGGTCCCGCTGGAAAATCAGCAATTTCACACCCCCGCCCCACCCCCACCACACCCCTGCCACACCCCTGCCCCGCCCCCACTCGTGTGCAGGATCGGGCCCTTTAGTCCCCCACAATGTGTCCATCTGTCTGTGTCCCCGTCCGTGTGTCTGTCTCTCACTCATTGCAGTGGGGGCGGGGCAGGGGTGTGGCAGGGGTGTGGTGGGGGTGGGGCGGGGGTGTGAAATTGCTGCTTTTTGAGCAGGGACTTTGGGGCAAAAATGTCCATTTTTGGTGCATTAGTGCTGCAGGGTGCGGGAGATGAGTGTCCGGCTGGGTGTGTGTCTGTCCGGCTGCACGTACAAGTGTCCGTCTGTCCAGTGGTACGTACAAGTGTCCATGAGTCCAGCTGGACATAGAAATGTCTGTGTGCACATGTGTCCAGTTGGACGTACAACTGTCCGTCTGTCTGGATGCACATGACAGCTCCTGCATCCCTGAGCACAAATGCACCAAAAATGGACATTTTTGCCCCAAAGGTCCTGCTCAAAAATCAGCGATTTCACACCCCCGCCACACCCCCACCACACCCCCACCACACCCCTGCCCCGCCCCCACTCAGCTGCAGGATCGGGCCCTTTAGTCCCCCACAATGTGTCCATCTGTCTGTGTCCCCGTCCGTGTGTCTGTCACGCACTCATTGCAGTGGGGGCGGGGCAGGGGTGTGGCGGGGGTGTGGTGGGGGTGGGGCGGGGGTGTGAAATCGCTGATTTTTCGAGTGGGACCTTTGGGGCAAAATGTCCATTTTGGGGCAATTTGTGCTGAGGTGCAGGAGACAAGTGTCCAGCTGGGTGGGTGTCTGTGCGTCTGTCCGGTGGTGCATCCAGCCGCACGCGTCTACCCGGACACTTGTACATCCAGCCGGACACTTGTACGTACCGCTGGACAGACGGACACTTGGACGTGCAGCCGGACAGACACACACCCAGCCGGACACTCACCTGCTGCATCCTGCAGCACAAACTGCCCGAAAATGGCCATTTTGCCCCAAAGGTCCTGGTCGAAAATCAGCGATTTCACACCCCCGCCCCACCCCCACCACACCCCTGCCACACCCCTGCCCCGCCCCCAGGGCCACCAGTGGGTGACAGACACACGGACGGGGACACAGACCTTGTGGGGGACTAAAGGGCCCGATCCTGTCCACGAGTGGGGGCGGGGCAGGGGTGTGGTGGGGGCGGGGCGGGGGTGTGAAATTGCTGATTTTCGAGCGGGGACATTGGGACAAAAATGTCCATTTTGGGGCAGTTTGTTCTCTACGCTGCAGGAGATGAGTGTCCGGCTGGGCAGGTGTCTGTCCATCTGTCCACAAGGGTCCGTCTGTCCGTCCGGTCACGTCCAGCCAGACTCCTGTTCCTCCGGTCAGACTCTCACCTCCTGCTCCCTCAGCACAACCCCCCCCCCCCAAAAAATGGACTTTTGGCCCCAAAGTCCCACTCGAAAATCAGCAATTTCACAGCCCCACCCCCCCCCACTCGTGGGCAGGATCAGACATTTTAACCCCCCCCCCCCAGTTGTCTGTCTGTCCCCCTCTCCGTATGTCTGTCACACACTCTGCTCCAGGAGATGGGGCAGGATCGGGCCCTTCGCCTTCTCCCCCACCATGTGTCCGTCTGTCCATCCAGCCCTTCCCCACCCAGGGCACCGGGGGGGGCTGTTGGGCCCGATCCGGCCTCCAGGACCCCCCCATCCCCTCCCCCAGATCCATGGGCACCAGCTGCTCCACTTTCCCCACGTTTCACCCCAAACTGGGCTCCCCTGTCCCTCCCCCCCCAGCTCACATGGCGGGGCCGGCTCTTCCCTCTACCCCCAAATTCCCCTCCTAAATCTCCTTTTGTACCATTTCCTCCTGATTTTACCCCATTCACGCCCCGCTGGTGAAGAACCAGCACCCACGTGGCTTTTGGGTGGAAAACGGGTGAAAAACATCAAGTCCGGCTTTTGTGTCTATCAAAATTTGGGTGTTTTTGGGTGCGCATCGAAACGACGAGCAAATACATTGCAACCTTGGTTTCCAACCCATTATTTACAACATATAAACGTGAATAAGCAGAGATTTGAGTTTACTCTGATAAAATTATTTGGTTTTCCTTCTTTTTCTTCTTGTTTTTGGACTCCCGGGGGGGACCCCAAAGCTCCTTCCCCCCCCCACCCCAAGGGACGAGATTTGGGCGGCGAGGTGTTTTGTATTTTTTAATAAAGTTTGTAATCCAATGGACACACAAAACAAAACTGCGCTGCGAAAAATCGAACGAAAACCAAAAAAGAACCAAAAACAAAAAACCAGTTCCATAAATTAATAAGTGTCGGGGGAGGCGGGGGGGGCGGGAATCTTTGTACAAGTGTATAACACTTCCACAGCGGCCGCGACGAGGGGGGGCGTTTAACTGAAGCGCACTTACAAATGAGTGACGATACAAAGTCTGAGTATGAAAATAAGATTTTTCTCTGAAAACACATTTTTTTTGGCACAGATTAAAAAAAAATGTATGTTGGGGGGGGGTTATTTTTTTTTTAATTTTTTGTTGTTTTTTTTTTTTCCGTTTTTTTTAAAGTCAGTATTATATATATTTATATATATTATATATATATTTATATATACACACACCCACTGAGTTCTGCATATCCCACCAGGAAGGAAAATAGCTCTCCCTTTGAGTTGTTTTGTCTTTGCTTTTGCTTCTTGTCTTTTTTCAGTGTAAACTGTACATCCCAGATGAGGAGGAGCCGGCAGCGGGGGCGGGTGGAGCAGAGGGGGGGTCACAGCCGGAACAAATCAACCCATCAGAAAGATTCGAGAAATAAAATAAAAGGAATAAAAATTAAAGAAATAAAGAAAAAAAAATAATAAAGAAAAAAAAAATAAAGAAAACCAATTAAAAAGAATTAAAAGCCAAGGTGTGAAATGATCCTCGACCCCCAGCGCTCGGGCGGAGGCTCCAGGTCCCGCACTCGGTCCCCGGCGCGTATCCAGACATCCAGAACGTCACAGCGTGTCCCCAACTGTGCAAAGGTCCGAGTCACTAATTTAGTGCAAAGGCAGTTCAGGTTCTCTTTTATTTTTTTAATTTTTTTTTTTGTAATAATATTTTTTTCCTTTTTTTTTTCGGTTTTTGTTAAAAAAAATAAGCCATCCTTTCTTCTTTTTTTTTTTTTTTCTTGTTTTTTTGTGGTTTTTTCCCCAAAAGGAGGCACAGAACCCCCCGCCAGGCGCCTGCCGAGTGCATCGTTGTCCATAAGCTAAAGCAATATGTAAACATCCAGGGCGGCAGAACCGCCCAGCGAGGGTTTGATCGAGGCCGGTCGGGCAGGAGGCTGGTGCTGGCAGCATTTTTCTTCTCCCATCACTTTCTTTCTCTATTTTTTTACTTATTTTGAATTGGGTTTGTGGGTTTTTTGCTGCAGGGCCTTTGGAAAAAAAAAGAAAAGGAAAAAAAACCTTGAAAAGAACCAAAATCCCAAAAGTCAGCGGCGAAAGGAGCTCATACGGAGGCGATGACGATCATGAGGTGCGGGGAGATGTTGGAGATGCTGGCGAGCAGGTCCGGGGCCAGGCGGGACAGGTGGCTCTCCGAAAATTCGCAGGGTGGGAAAATCTGCAGAACGTAGGCGGGCTGAGGGGAGAACAGAAACAACGAGTGAGGCACAAAACCTGGGACGGGGATGGGCTAAAATGGCTAAAAACGGGACGCTTGGGTGATTTTTTGGGGTGTTTAAAATCACAGAATCCCAGAATGTCAGGGGTTGAAGGGCCCTGGAAAGCTCATCCAGTGCAATCCCCCCATGGAGCAGGAACACCCAGATGAGGTTACACAGGAAGGTGTCCAGGCGGGTTGGAATGTCTGCACAGAAGGAGACTCCACAACCCCCCTGGGCAGCCTGGGCCAGGCTCTGCCACCCTCACTGAGAAGAAGTTTCTTCTCAAATTCAAGTGGAACCTTTTGTGTTCCAGTTTGAACCCCTTACCCCTTGTCCTGTCACTGGTTGTCACCCAGAAGAGCCTGGCTCCATCCTCCTGACACTCCCCCTTTCCATCTTGATCCCCAGGAATGAAACCCCCCTCAGTGTCCTCTTGTCCAGCTCCAGAGCCCCAGCTCCCTCAGCCTTTCCTCACACGGGAGATGCTCCACTCCCTCCAGCATCTTGGTGGCTGCGCTGGACTCTCTCCAGCAGTTCCCTGTCCTGCTGGAACTGAGGGGCCACAACTGGACACAAGATTCCAGGTGTGGTCTCCCCAGGGCAGAGCAGAGGGGCAGGAGAACCTCTCTGACCTACTGACCACCCCCTTCTAATCCACCCCAGGTCCCATTGGCTTCCTGGCCACAAGGGCCCAGTGCTGGCTCATGGTCACCCTGCTGTCCCCAGGACCCCCAGGTCCCTTTCCCTACGCTGCTCTCTAACAGGTCATTCCCCAACTTAGACTGGAACCTGGGGCTGTTCCTGCCCAGATGCTCGTAACTCAGCACATTTGTATAAAAAGTGAGATATAAACGCAGGTGTGGTTGCCAAGGTGGGGTGTTTTTCTGCGGTAGGGACGGAAGAAGGGGCTGGTTTTATTGGGAAAGGCAGAAAAATCACCATTAATTATTAATTACTATTAATTGATGATCATTATTAATTTCAGCAATGGCTCCAAGTGCCCAGGGAACAGGTTAAAATCAATTTGATGCAGCAACGCATCTGGAATAAACGCTTCGGAATGGAATAAACCCTGAACGTTAGGAGCAAAAAATCATCAGGTGTCCTGGAAAAATCAGGATATGACAAGAGGAAGAAACCAGGACTCTGCTCCCAATGCAGAAAAAGCTGGAAAATGGGTTTGGTTTGTTTTCACCCAAACTGAATATATGGTTGTTTTTTGGCTTTGCAATAAATCTTCAACAACGATATCAATTTTATCGGTGTGTTTTGATCGGTGATGTAACAAACCAACAGGGTCAACACTGATCTTTTGTTTTCATAATAAAAACCGGCAGCTCAAGCCCAACCTTTAGCAAAGAGCAGACGGTTGTTGGTCCCGTTATCTGTTAATTTAGTTCACTGAGGGCGTTTGGGGCTTTTCCGATACCTGGTTAGAGCCGGGGTTGGGGACGTTGATGATTCCTGCGGCTTGTTTGGCTTGCAGGTAGCTGATGAACGCGGCCTTGAGCGACTCCGTCTGGTTCACCACGTCCTCCTGGTCTCGGCCGCACGGCAAGGCCAGCAACAGGCAGTAATCGCTCTCCACCTGGGTAGAAAACACAGGGATTCCGTCCAATATTTGCTGGGAACAGGCCCGTTCGTGACATAATCTGCACGGAAAAATCCTCTCTTTGAACCCCTTTCAAGTTACAAGGATGTGGTGAAAGCTCAGCCGGCTTCGATGCTGAAAATGACTGAAAATCACTGATTTCCACACCTGAATTCCACTTTCCACCTTACCGGAACGGGCAGAAATTTGTTCCGGGGCTGAGGGATAGGTGATTTCAAGGGTTTCCCAACTCCCCCATCCCATTTTTCAACAGTCTGCAATCTGTATTTCACACTCTTTGGGATGAAGGAATCGCATAGAATCCCAAAATAATGTGACAAAAGACAAAGTTTCTGGGAGAATCGATTGGGTTTTTGTTACACAGCTGGCCAGGACAGCCCAGCACATAGATGGAGCTTCTCCTAAAGGTGCATCATAAAATAATTTTGGTTGAAAAGCCCCTCAAGATGATCAAATCCAACTACCAACTACCCAGCACTCCCCCATGTCCTGGGAACCTCTGCAGCCCTGCTGAGGTTGCTTGGGGTTTTCTTTCCTTTCACTGCCTGCTGTTGGTTAATTTATGATTGTTCAGCATTCTGGGCGCTTTTGCAAAGTGCAGTTTAGAAGCACGTGCTGTTAATGCAGCGAATGCCGCCAGACTCGCTGCAAGGGGAGAAAAACTGGGCGATTTCCCCCACGTCCCTCTTGCCCCGTCGTGGTGCAGGAGATGGAGATCCTGGCTGCTGTGCTTCTGTTCCTGATGTTATATAGAATCAGTTTGGTTGAAAAGCCCCTCAAGGTCAAGAGTCCAACCATAACCCACCCCTGTCCCTGCCCCATGTCCTGAGAACCTCATGTCCGTCTGTCCACCCCTCCAGGGATGGTGACTCCAGCACTGCCCTGGGCAGCCTGTTCCAATGCCCCACAGCCCTTTGGGGAACAAATTGTTCCCAAATCCAACCTCAACCTCCCCTGGCGCAACTTGAGGCCGTTTCCTCTGCTCCTGGCGCTTGTTCCTGGGGAGCAGAGCCCGACCCCCCTGGCTCCAAGCTCCTTTCAGGCAGTTCAGAGATCAGAAGGTCTCCCCTCAGCTCCTGTTCTCCAGCTGAACCCCCAGATCCTTCAGCCGCCCCCCAACCTCTCACCATCATCCTGCGCGCGACCCCCTCCAGCTGCGACGCCTCCAGCCGCATGCGCTGGGCGATCCTCAGCGGTGGGCCGCCCTCCGGCGCCGGCAGCGACCGGTGAGCCAGGACGTTATTACCGGAGACGAAGTGGAGCTGAACGGCGGCTGTGTCGTTTTTGAGGGCCAAGAGGCCCTGCCAGACGATGGGATATTTCTGGAAAGACGGAGAAGAAATATAAACCACAAATGAAGGAGAGGGGGATATTAAATCCTGTTTGAGTTGCTCATTTGCCTCCACCGCTTTGCTTTAAGGGCTCAGGACGGATGTTATATCTTATTCCTCCTCGTCCGTGCTGGTCCAGGCTTTGGTCAGGTCCTGCTAAATCAGGAATTTAGTCCTTTTTCTTCCAGCTGGCGGAGGTGCCTGGGCGGCTCCGTCACCGTTAACACCACAGCGCTTCCCAATCTTCCAGCCTCCCACACAAGCGTGAGGCTCTTACCAAACCCTATTTTCTCTTTTTTTAAAATGAGAGAATTAAGAGCGAGCGGCAGCAGGAGAGTTGCTCAAGATTACATGGGAAATAACACTTAAAGCCAACTTTCAGTTCCTCATCAGTGCCTGTTGCTTACTACCTCCCTCTTCCTTAGTCTCTAGGCTTTGGAAAGGTGTGGTTTTTTTTTTCTTTAAATTAAATATATACCACTCTTTCCTGCCCACCAATAAAACCTTTCCAAAAAACAGCTGACTGTAAAACTGATGCAGCACTGTCTGAGCAAAACGAGAGAAGCAGGGGCTGCTCTGCATTAACAGTCCCTTCGCGCGAGGATCTAGTAAACACCACGTAAACAGGAACGTGGCTTAAAATTCACCAGGGACAAGAAACAGCCCAGAAAGCAGACAGACATCGATTGCCTTCTCTGCATCTGAAGGGAAAAGGTCAGACTTTGGTGCCACGGGGGAGATGAACTAAGTAGAATCTGATTATTTCTCCCCGGGACGAGGAGCACGAGGCCAAGAGAAGAGGCCGGAGCGATACTCACCGTCAGGAGCTGAACCATGTCCACGGGTCTCTGCGACACGGGGTGAGGAGACGGCTCCTGTTTGAGAGCGGGCTGGGGCTCGGGGCGATTGAGGGGCAGCCCCGGCGGAGCCGCGGGACCCGACGTCGTGGGGATAAACACGGACTGTTTGGCAACGGCCGGAGGTTGGTGCGGTGACGGGAGCTCCTGTTTCATGGAGATGGCGACGGGCGAGGGGTAGGAGGTCTGGCCCGTGTCCGCTTGTGCCCTCTGAAGGTGGACGTGAGGGTCCATGGGGGCCGCGTGCCGGTTGACGGTGGGGTGGTGACTCTGCTCGGGTCCTGCCGCCGGCGGGCCCTTGGGATCCTGCGGGATCTGAGGGGTCTTGCTGCGCACAGGCTGGCTGGGGTGCGAGTGTTCGCCCTCCGGTAGACCCTGGGAAGCAGGCGGCGGGGGAAAAAGGGTAGATTTGAGGTCACGGGTGTATCAAACTCAGTCATTCAATGATAAAGCTGCTGGGGCACCACCTGGGTGCGTCCCCACCCCACCAAACCAGCTGTGATGGTACCCAGAGCATCCTCCCCTTCCAAAGCCACCTCACCAGCCTCTCACATCCCAGAGCTCACTCTGCATCCCCCAAATCTTGCCCTGAGCCCGTCCTTGGCCACGCCGTCCATCCCAGGACGCCCGACCCATGGCGCTGACAACACTCTACGTCTAGAAACCTGTAGGCAGCTTCACACCTGCTGGTTGGAGTCCTGAAGCAGTTAATAAATGGGCTTTATTTCCTAACGCCAAGCGATGTTCAGACCC
Organism: Streptopelia decaocto; assembly: GCF_964273445.1. Lineage (NCBI taxonomy): Eukaryota > Metazoa > Chordata > Aves > Columbiformes > Columbidae > Streptopelia > Streptopelia decaocto. Next base: position 2,006,708 of record NC_138675.1, on the reverse strand, counting down.
CATCACCCAAACAAAAATACCTCCATTTGTGCTACAAACTTAGACGGGGCTTGGAGACTAGCCACAGAGCGCTAAACTCAGCTCCTGCAGCCACGCAGAGCCGCGCTGGGGCTGTAATTAGCTCCAAGCACCACAGATTTCAGGCAAACAGAGTAAAAAGAGTGTTATTTCTCACCTGAGACGGGGTCATGCTCCGGGAAGGCAACCCAATCGGCGAGGCGCCCGGGAACTGAGGATGCCCGAGCTGTGCCGCCGTGTGGTAATTCCTCATGTCGCCGTACACAGACCGGTAATCGTGGAAGGAGCCGCTGGCCGGGTGCATGATCTGCACCCCGTGCGGAACCACCACGGGCTGCGTCAGGGGCAGCCCGGGCAGCTGGCTGCTGGCGGGGACGCTGAGCAGCCGCGGTTCGCTGTGAGGAGAATGTGCCATCTTGCCTTCGGAGGATTTCGGCGTCTCTTTTCCCGGCTGCGGGGTTTTACTGACGGGGGGAGTCTTCCCGGCCCCTTCGGGCGTTCGGGATTGTCTCGTTTCCGAGTGGTGCTCGCCCACGGCGGCCATGTGCGGGTGCATGATCATGCGCACGTCCCGGGGGACGTTGTACTGGTCCAGCCGGATGCTGGTGGGGTGCATGCGGTAATCGGGCTGCATCACCAGCACGTCGGACTGCACCGGGGCTGGCCCGCGGCACACCGTGGCGTGGTGGTAGTGCATCTCCTCCTCGGGAGCGTGCTGCGAAGACAGAGGAGGCATGACGATGTCTCGGATGGGAGCTGGCTGGGGCGTGCTGGATCGCTGGGGTTTGATCTCCATCTGGGGTTGCAGAGCGGCTCGGGGGGAGTGGAGAGCTTCGGGGCGGATGCCGTAAGGGATGCCGGAGAGAGGAGGGGTGTTCATCCTCACCTCGCCTTGGGACAGGTGGCCCAGGGACACAGTCTGCGTGACGCTGTGAGGGGGCATGATAACGGATTGCTCGGGGTGCATGCTGGAGATGTACTGCGGAACGGGGATCCCCGGCGCCAGCATCACCGGGGTGCTGCTGGATAAAGCCGGAGAGGAGGTACTGCCGGGGTGGCAGGTCCGGGGGAACGGCGACGGAGAGTGCCCGCTGGTGCGCGGCGAGTGCGGCTCCTGTTTGGTGACCCCCAAGTGGGAAATGGCCCGGTCGGTCGGGGTGCTGGGGCCCGAGCTGACGTGGTTTGCTTCCGAATGCATCTTCCCAGAGAGGGAAGGGTGGTGAGGGCTGACCCCGGGACTCAAGTTGGAGGGTTGCAGAGTCTTGGTCTCCACTTTGAGAGCAGCCGGATCGGACAGTTTTTTGTTCACAACCATCTGGTTGTGGACGAGTACGGGTGGAGTGTTTACAGTCTGCGTGAGGACTTTACCGGGCTGGGACGCCGGAGTCTGGACAGAAAGGTGGGACGAGTCAGACTTCTCCAGCACAGCGCGCTCCTGTTTAACGGAGGAGATGACGGGCGAAGTGTTGTACGGTTGTGTTCCTAGTACCAAAGAAGAATGGGTGGAAACAGTCCCGTAGCCCGCCGACGTCTGGGAGCCTTTCGGCGTCGGCTGAGACGGCGTGATGGGTTCCTGTTTAATCTGAGACTTGGATACTGACTGCTGAAACTCAATGTCGACGGCACTGGCAGGGGGGATCTGGCTGATCTTGGCACTAATTCGCTGAGGACCTTCTGTCTTCTGCCCCGAGTAACTCAGCAGCACGACGCCCTCCGAGGTGTTGACCCGCAGGCCTGGGCTGGACCCGGCCTCCACCGGGCTCTCCTCGATAATAGACATTGATCCCGGGTGAAACCTACTGTTATCATTTGTGCTTGACCTCTGCTTAAATTTCGACGAGGGGGCATTGACGAGACACGTCTGGGTCTGGGGAGCTTGTTTCACCAAGGTGATCCTCGGAGCCTCCTCCACATCCACGCTGTGGGGCATCCTGCTGATAACCGAAGTGGCCTTGGGAGCGATCACGGTGCTTATTTTTTCCTTCTCGCTGAACACCGGAGCTTCGGCCACCGGCGGATCCAAGGCGTTGGTGACGGGAACCGCCGCTTTCTCCTCCGAAACGGGTTTGATGGCCTCTATGGCGGGGTGGAGAGGTGCCTCCTCCAGACGAGGCGCGCTCACCGGCTCGGCGTGCGTCGTCGTCACGTGCGTGGACGTTATGCTCGTCGCCGAGACGTATTTGGGCTCCATGAGTATCTTCCTCAAAGTGCTGGAGTTGGTATCGATATCCGAGGCCTTTGTGTCTGGGGGGAGAGCGGGAGGCGGCGTGGAACGGGCGCGGGGTTCCTCGTGCCGCACCATCCACTCCGGCACCTTGGCAGCGCCTGAGTGAAGGGGGACGATGGTTGCGGGCACCGGGGTGGGCAGCTTGGCCGCTGCCACCGTGGGGATGGTGGGAAGGGCTGGATTTGGGGCGCTCGGCGGCGTGATGGGTGCATTCTCCATGGGCGACTGTATCTTGAAGCCGCTCTGAGCCCCCTCGTCGAGCGGAACCGGTGGGGTGGGCAGGTCCAGAGGAGCCGGAGCAGGAGTTTTTGGAGAGGTGCTGCTCTCAGCGACGGCTTCGTGCACAGCCACGATAACGTCGGCGGCTGCAGCCTTGCCGGTGTCAGAAGCGCTCGGCTCCGCGGGCGCCTGAGGAGCGTTTTTAGTTTGCTTTTCCTCCTTCAAGACTTCTTCAGGTTTCGCTTTAACTTCGCTGGCGGGGGGCGACTTGCTCTGCACCCTCTCCGGCTCGAAGGCGTTGACTTCAGCGACATCGCCCTTTCTCCCCGTGCTCCTTTTGCGCCTCTGCCGTGTGGTTTTCTGACGGCCCTTTTCTTTCCGAGCAACTTCAGCCTCCTGCAGGGTCTCGGCCTCCTGCGCGGAGTTGGAAGACTCGCTGAAGCTGACTTCGGCCTCTTTGCTCTCGGCCTCTACCACCGATGGGGCCGAGCTGGGAACCGCCTGCACCGCGGGCTCGACGGCAGCCTCGGTTTCCAGGATATTATTCACCGCCTGATCCGTCTCGGGCTCCATCTCCTCCCGAGGTGACGGTAACACCAAGGGCTCCGCGGGGATTTCAGCTTCTGATTCAGCCGGATACGTCGGGGGCGCAGGGAAGCTTTCCGTCTCCCCAGAAATATCATTGATGATGGAGCCGATGGCCGCCGCCAGCTCCGTTTCGCTTGCCTGATGCGTGGGTTTGTCTCCTTCCTCCTCCTGACGAACTTCAGGCACATCTGCCGTCGGCTCTTTGTAGGCGGCAATCGCTGGAGGAGTTTCGGTGAGTTTTGCAATATTCTCCACGGCCTGCTCGAGTTCAATCTGTTTTGCTAACTGGGCGGCTTCGGGGGACGGCTTTGGCTCCCGCACCACCTCTTTTTCCGTCTCTGGGAAGGAATCTTCTACCTCACTTTTAACAAAATGGGGTGGCAAGATGTCCTCTTTTGGGGGGCTTTTCATTTTGGCCGGTGACACTGCCACCGGCTCTGCCTCCTCCTCGGTGGGCCTCAAGGCACCTTTGACTTCATCCACGTTGAGGCGTATTTCCACGTTTTTGAGACACACGGATGCTTTATCTACAACGGTTTTGGTATTTTTGTACCTTCCTCTTTTGGATTTCGTAACCTTCTCCGGCACCGGCTTCTTCTCGATGATCTCAACCGTGGGGATTTCCAGCTGGTTCTTCTCCACATCCACTTCTTTCCTCTCGCGTTTCTGCTCACTGCCTGCTGGCTCTTTCTCGATGGGTTTTGTTTTATTGCCGTTGTCACCGACGTTCAATTCTTGACCGCTTCTTTCAGTGGCATCTTCAGATTCAGCCGATGTATCGGCTTTCGGGTCGTTCTTCCCTTTCTTCCCCTGTTGGCTGGTGGCACCTGACGAGTGACCGTGCGTGAGCTTCTGGGATCTAGGAGATCTCCAGCCTTCTGCGGGCTTAGGAGCTTCCACGGCATCTTTAGTTTCAGCCTCCTCCGCCTCTTGCTGGACCGGTTCTGTCTTTATGGGAGAGATGTCCTCCTCTGGCTTACGGCGGGTTTTCGGAGGTCTCCCCCTCCTCGGGGTCGTCGGAACGGTTGTCACCGTTTCCTGCGGTTCCTTTTCGCCTCTTTTCCTGGTGGATCTAGTGACCTCCACAGAGTCCTTCACGGGAGACGGTCCTTCATTGTCCCCTGTGGTAGCGTAGACCGACCTTACGTTTCTGCGCCTAGTCCGGCCTATTGGCAAGCTCGGCTCCACGTTTTCCGGCTCTGCGGCGGAACTGGGGGATTTCGCAGCGTTCCTCGAAACCTTCTCCGCCTCCACTTTCAACTCAGAAAGCTTCTGCGTCTCCCCACGAGGGGAGCTCGACCTTTTGAGTTTTTCGCGGTCAATTCTCTCGCTCTTCCTCGTGACGGGCTTTTCCGTCACGTTGGCCACAGCCGATTGCACGGGAGTCTTGGAGCGTTTGCTCTTGTAGGACTTTTTATCTTTTACAACCACCGGAGGTTCGACTTCCATATCGTTGTCGGAAACAGGCGGCAGGACCTCGGCAGCCGCCTCTGCTTTTTGACTCGTGGTAGCATCAGCGTTGGCAGATGGTGAAGGATTTTCTTCTTTAGGCTCAGCGGCCTCATCAGACTTTTGAATGAGCTTGGGCAGAGGTGGGACCAACGGGGCACCTTCAGGTTCTGGATCTACACTGATGTCCGGTTGGTCAAACAAAGCCCCGGGAGTAGGAGGTTTGGTGTCCAAGTATGAAGGATGCTCCGTTGTGACGGCATCTTCCTCCGGTGCCAGGGTTGTAGCGACAACTTCTTTAGTAGCTTCTACGACTGGCAGGGGTTCGGTTTGCTCAGGTGGTTCGATTTTGACTGGAGCAGCAAGTTCAGGAAAAGGTTTTTGTTCCTCTGCTGCAGAAGCAGGTTCCGATGGCTTTTCTTCTTTTACAGAAGCTGCTTCCACCACCACCTTCTCATTCGCTGCCTTCTCGGAAGCAACTGGAGCTGGTTCTTGCGGTAGGACGGTGACTGAAGAGGGACCGACCGCCGAGGAAGTTTTGTGTTCTGGTTCTTTACTATCAGGAACAGCTTCTGGGGTTTTTGGCCGGTTTTCTTTATCTTCCTGTTTTTCCGCTTCTTTCGGCTTCTGATCTTTCTCCTTTTCTTTCTGCTGCATTCGCGTCAGTTCGATAAATCTGCTGTGAAAGAGAACGACCGGTTCCTGCACCAGATCGGCCGCGCTGTTAGTGCCATCGGAGGAAGACTGTCTCCCGTACAACCTACCAGAAATAAAGTCCAGATCATCATCTTTTCTCTCTAAATGCTGCAGGCGCTTGGAGTCCTGTTCAAAGATTGAACTATGCAGAAACCGAGAAGCGAACAGTTCCTGCCTCTCTTGTTCCTCCTCTTTATGATCTTCTTTCTTATCGTCCAGTTTTCCACCTTCTGAATCAGTCCTGATCTTTTTCTTTTTCATATACCACGATGGAATAGGTCTGGGAGCCGAGTCAACCTTCTCTTTGTCTTTATTGTTTCTAAAACTAGCGAATCTTGAATCCCAGTCTAGAAAGGACCAGTTTTCTTCTCTGGACGAAGAGAGAGATTTAGCTCTTTCAAGCAAGGCCTTTGTGTCTGGTGTGATTGTCTTGTCCAACGCAAAGGAGTAAAATTTATTTCTCTCTAAGGAACTCGACAGTCTTTCCTCTCTTTCACGTAACTTCTCTTCTCTGTCCCTTAATAAAAAAGACAACCTGGAACTCTCTAGCAAAGATGAGGCCTTTGGGGAATGGGGTTTGTTTTCGCCGTCGTCATCCGAATCCGAAGGCACCTCGCCGGGCTCCAGGTCGCGGACGGAGCGCTTGCGGATGCTGTCTCTCTTGACGATGCTGCTGGGAAAGCTGATATCGACTCTGCCAGGCTCCGGCTTCACCTGCGGCTCCCACCTACTTGAGTCGTCTTCAGAACTCAGCACGGAGAGCTTTATTTTAGCCATTTCTGCCATCTGCTCCCTTCTGCTGGAATCGTAAGGATTAAACTTCAGCGAGTCCTCTCTCACAGTCATATTGGAGTATGAAAGACCCTTTTCTTCTATTTTAGGTGACTCTTTGGTTTCCTTTAGCGGCATTAGCCTCGGAGAATCGAGCGTGTCGTCGTCTTCATGGAAAGGGAAGTGTCTGATACTGGGGGAACAGGACGTTCTTTCCGAGTCCTCGCTCACCTGACGAGAACTTCGATAGTTCCTCTCTCTTTTAGTGCTGATTTCAAAGTCAAACTGGTCGGTCTTTTTCCTTTTGCTTGGTGGAGAGTCATCGGTGACATCCTGCGGAGGTTTTCCCACCTCGTGGACCAAGCTCCGTCTTTCATACTCATCCACATCTTTCTTCGGGCTGCCGAACTTCTCCGACTTCGCGATCTCCATTTCCAGCTGCTGTTTCAACCTGCGGCTTTGCTCCATTTGTTTCCTGTAGCTTTGCGTGTGATCGATGTCGATGCCAATTTTCTCCTCCGTATCAGCCAACTGAGGTTTCTCTTGGCCAAGTTTGTGGTCGGGTGTGTCTTCGGGAAGACCAGAGTAATTCTTCCTCGCGTCCTCTCTCTCCGTTCCTGGGTCGTCGAGGAGCTGGACTGGTTTATGCTGCGGTTTTACTGGGTTCAGCTTTTTAGAAGAGAGTTCCTGAACCTCCGCCGGTTCCTCGGCTGCCTCTATCAGCCTCGCCTGCAGATCCAGGGTGGGCCGCATGCCAATCCCACCCACGTTAAGAGTCTCCTGAATTTCTTTGGGACTAGTAACAGGAATAAGTCTTTCCAGTTTGAGTTTTTTAGATTCCCTTTTAAGCATCTCCTTCCTCGGGGGTTTTCTCTCCAATTCTCCTTCCCTTAGCATGGTCGCTTCTCTAGACGAAGCCGTCGCGTCGAGCTGCTTTTTCAAACCCATTCGCGCATCCTCCTCATCTTGGCTGCTTCTCTTTGCTTCCAGTTTTTGCCTGTCGGCCTTCAGATTTGCATCGGCAAAACGTCTTTTACGAGCCTCCAACTTGTCTAAATCTACCGCGTTGGCCCCCTCGGAAGGTTGCTCCGCCTTCAAGTGCTTTTTGGGTTTCAGTTTCCCCTCCTTATCCACCACTTCTACGTGACTGGCGAGGGCTTTCTCTTTTTGTACCTTGGTTCTGACAGGTTCCGGTTTGGACTGATCGGACTTGGTTTGCTCAGCCTGAGACGTCTGCGTTTTCTGCTCGAGAAGCGGGGATTTCATCGTGTCGTTATCAAGCTTTGCCCTCAGTTTCTCCAAAGCGGGCTGATCAATGACTTTCCCTTCCTTTTCCTTCACTCGGGTCAACACGACGCAGGGCATGAGCTCCAGGCGGTTTTTAGCTGTCCCTTCTTTGTCACCTCTCTCTTTGCCTTGTTTACTATTGCCCTTCAGTTTCTCAGGGCTGGGCTCTCTCTCGTTCTCCTGATCCGTTTCGGAAGACTGAGAGCTGGGCGAATGGATCTTTGCTTTTCGTTTTTGCTTATCGGTTTTCTCCTTTTCGAGCTTTTCCGGCTTCTCCTTTCTCACCAAGCGTTTCTCCTTGTCGACTCTCTCCTGTTCGAAAGCCCGCTCCTTCTCCGCTTTCTCGTTTTTTGCGTAGCGTTCCACGCGGGCTTTCTCCAGCTTGTCGTATCGCGGAGGAGACAGCGAGCTGCAGCTGCCGCTGCGATCCGACGACCTGCTGTAAATCCTCCTCTCCGAATCGCTCTGCAGCCTTTCCGATTGCGAGGGAGACGCTCCGGGGCTCTGCGGGCGCCTGGAGTGCGTCGGACTCTGGCTCCGTTCAATCGGCCTCCGCTCGTGGTCTCTGTCGCGATCGGATTCGAACCGTTCCCGCTCCCTCTCCCTCTCGCGCTGCCGGTAGCTGTACTCCCTGATGTCCTGCTCGTACGGGTCGCCTCTGTAATCCCGGTACTCGCGCGGGTCGTCGTAGTAGCGCGGGTCGTAGTAGTCGCCTTGGTAGGGATCCCACTCGGCGTAAAATTCTCTGCCCCGAGCCGGGTATTCTCGCCGAGGATCTTCAGGATACGTCCCCGGAGTGCGAACGGTCTCGTAGTAAGTACGATCAGGGGCATATTCGTAAGATCCTCTTCTTTCGTCTCTGCTAAATAGAAGAATAAACAGATTCGTTTTCCTTCTCCACCAACATAACCACATTCTATGTAGGGGAATACTTTTAAGATCGTTTCTTTAGACACGCATCAAGGCGACTGTACACAGCCACCTACAGAGGTTTAACAACAACGCATCGGTGCGCAGTGGATTAAATGCTTTGTTGGCTTATCAACTACCGTTGGTGGTTAATTAATCTGTCAAGTATCTTTTTACCGCCCTCACTGTTTCTTTTTGGCCAAATTCAAACATCGCATTAAATGAAGGTAAAACCTACATAACATCCACGGGCTGGGCTGGTGAAGACCAACCCATCTCATGAACCTGAAACCCACCTCTGAAAACATGAATCAGCTCAAAATTCAAGGTTGGAACTTCTCCATTATCGAGCAGTAAAGCGGTAATGAGATTTCTTTAAAAATCCTAAACCCCGTAAGCGATCATTTAATTCCAAAATTGGCTCTTTTGCTGCATTCGACGTGCTGACGTTGCCTATTTACAGAGCCAGTCAACAACACCCATCGGGTTGTTTCTGAGAGCAGGTGAATTCGTGGGAAGCACTCGGCAAAATAAGTCAGGCAATTAGTGTTATTATCTCAACACCTCCAAATGGCAAAAATGAGCCATGGCAGCGGGGGGCACAGAGCGCCAGTTCCCCACCATTACAGACTGTTCTGCACACTCTGTTTCACTGATGTTTATTTGGCTTCACAATTGATGGTTTCTGCTAAAAGCTGACAGGTTTCACGTCTTAAGAAATGGTCAAAAATGAACCAGAACGCCAAGAAACAAAACACGGAAGACAAAAAGCTCATTCTGCAAGCAAAGTGGGGAATTGTGGAAGGTGGCTGTGAAGTAATAAAAATTAATCACAGGTTTTGTGTGTGGTTTGTTTCCTTTGGGTCCTTTTTAGACTGGCTACAAGTACAACCGGAGAGGAGCCGGTTAGTGCAGATCTCAGCGTCACTGCGAGGGACCGTGAGGAGGACCAGACGATGCAGGATTACAGGACTCACTGCAGAGCTCGCTCAATCACTCCGTGATTCATTATTCCTGAGCATCTCGTAATGACTATGTGAGCGGAATGACAGAAAGGGAAAAACAAGACTAACGCGTACTTGAGTATCACGCTGCTCCAGAAATCAGCGTTCTACTCGGAGTTATTTGCAGGAGACAAGCCCAGCTGACTCCCGCGCGTTAAAAGACATCCAGTAATGCGTTTCTCTTTTCTACATTTTCAGAGGGAATTATTACTGACAGCTTGCTGGCACATCACATCTGGCAAGGACCGAGGAACGCATACATTGCTTTTTCCCTTATGCAAATCCTGATTGCCAATTTCCAAACCCTCCTCTCGCTTCGAAATCTGGCAATTTCGCATATATGCAAGACCAATCTATTTTCCATTGGGTTTGTCTCGCTCATAAGTACAATCAGTGTCACACTGGGCTTATTCACAGCTAGACCAGAAGGTGGAAGCCCAAATTTTCCTCTCTGCTCAACAGATGAGCGGCAGTGGTTTATCAGACCATATATACACACCTGTTAATATATACATTTCTCTTGAGGGTATGGGGAGGCATTACAGATAAACTGTAAGAAATGATGAACAACTTGCAGCTGTGTCCTGGTGACCCATCACTGTAACCGGATACTGAATGTATAGATCACGCCCAGAGCCGAAACCTGCACCTAAGGATGAACTTCAGTAACTGGCGACACTTCAGATGTGTGATCTGCAGTTAGATTTGTCTTAAAAATATATATATTGAAAGGTAAAAGGCATTAAAAATAGGCCAAAACGTCGTTAATAAAACTTGGAAAATAAAGATGAAGTTGCGAGGAACAAAACCAAGTGTGTGTTTAATAATTACGGCCTGAAGAAAGTTTATTTGCACTGAAGATGATGCTGGAAAAGTAAAAAGCTGTACTAAAGGTATTGACACTTGCCTCCTTTCCGCCAGCATTTCATAAAAGTCTCTGATATCTTGACCCGTTTTCTCCATGGAATGATAAAACGCCAACTGACTTTCTCGATTTGCGAAGTCCACCTGAAAAACGAAGGGTAAATCACGTTCAGGGAGAGAAACATCCCATTTTGACAACATTTCACTGCCTGCTGCAGCCTGAGGATGGGAGCAGAACTGAAAATGGGGGTGATGATATTAAATACTTCTCAGGACTGGCCCTACACATCCCTTTTTCTCTTAACTCAATGCAGCTGCGTGGACTGTAGAACCATCTCCTTACCGGGTGATGTTGGAGCTGCCAGACCAGAGACTCCTGTTCAGTAAAGCAGCAGGAAAAATACACATTATTATCGTGGTATTGATGTTTTTAATACTATGACTCCAATTACAGTTCCAAAGTCCCTTTCACCTCCGTGCAGCGCTACAGCAGGTCAGTATTATCAATCTAGTTCAGACTCCACATTACTTGCCCTGGGGTTATACAGGACGGCAACAGCAGGGATGGGAAGGGAACCAAAGTCTCCTGAATTGCTGCTCCTTGTTCTAACTCCTCAAAGAGTTGACGTTTTCTAGCCAAGGGGGACAATATTAAGAAGCTAATGGCATAGCTGATGCAAAAAATAAGGATTAGAATGGATTTAATCAAGCGTATGCCACATAATGCAATTTGTTTAACATTCTAGTTCCTTCTTACAAACACAAGCTATGACGTTTTTAAACGACCACAGGTTTTATGGCATTGAAGGGTTGCTTATATCCAACCACCGTGCTCAGAAGCAACAGTATAGCCAACTCTGGACCCCAAGGGGTGTGAAGCTGCAAGGTTAATACAGCAGATCATGCTTGAAATCATCACCCGCTCTTTAGGAGAGAAGAAAAGAGGAGGAAGATAATTCAGAGGGTTGGTTGGCACCTCATGTCCCCATTTAGCGGGACAGTCATTAACAGGTATTACCACATTCGCCCAAATCCAAGACATCCCTCTAAATGTTAAGTGTTGCTGCCGGAAAAACTAGTTTCTATCTTTAAGTAGTGTTTTAATTGTTATTTTTTTCATTAGCAGATTGTCTCGGCCGGGTTGAGCACCTGGAAAGGCAGCGATGTGTTATCCCGGAGGAACTCGAACCCTCCGATCCCACTTTTCTAACACCAAATAGACAAAAGTTTGCCTTGGATTAGAGTAAATGAGGCGGTTACACTGACACCAACACTCAGGAGCTTAGAGAGACAAGTTCAGCGAAACAAACGGCTGGAAAATGCTGGAAAAAGGCTTGATAAGTAACGGTTCAAGACACCCTAACATCTTGATAAGCCGAGTATAAAATAAACAATTTAAGCCTTTGATATCTGGGACGCAGATGTCCCGCTAAGTATCTCCTTTTCAAATGGCAGGTTTGAGGGGTAGGGCCTAAATACAATTGTTTTGGTTTGGTTTGGAGGTCATTCTGCACACCTTAATTTTATTCCCACCGATTTTCCTCCCCTTGGTCTCTTTTACAGCTGCTTGTGCATATTCAATCTCATTGTAGAGAACCAGGGCCATGCCTTTTAAGCGGTCAAACACCACCTGTAAAAAACAAAAAAACAAAACAAAAACCAAATAAGAGCCTCATCCACAGGACTTAACGTCAGTCCCAACAAAATCCGAAGTCATGAGGATACCAGGGAGAAAATAATTTTGAGCAAGGCTTTTCCGATGAGGCGTATTGTAACCAAGAGACAATCAGAGGACACGGGACTGCTTGCAGTTGTGGATATTGTGGCTTGAGGTATATTATGCCTTTATTTTGTTTTTCTGTATTTTACTTTTATTCTTTCATAATGGAGTTTTGGAGTTTGTTAACTTTGATTTTTGGAAAAATTTCCAATGTGTTTTAGGGGGGAAAAAAGGTAAAGGGAACATTTAATCCCCAAATGGAAACGGTTTTGGTTATCACAGCCTGCAGTACCACTGGTCAGCTGCTAAACGCCCAATTGCCAAATATTACCTTCCTTTAGCACTATTATTATTCAAGCAACAACAGCTACAATAAAGAACGTCAAAGCTGCAACACAAACCCACAAAGATCCTTGAAGGAGGCAAGACCCTGATCCTGTGAAGATTTATACACGTTGCTTAATTTTAAGCACATCAATGTCCAACAGAAACACGCGGGACAACTCACGTGCTTCATTTTAAGCACATGTGTAAATCAGGGGTGCGGAGCCGCAGCGGGGCAGGTAACACGCTCCCACTGCCTAACGCGCGTCTCTTGCACCATCGTTGACTTCTTATCTTGTTTTCGTGTACTTTTGTCATCAGCATGACCATCCTAACGGCTTTTAAAAGTCTTTTTTGGTCTGATGAAAAAATATGTATATCTAATGACGTAATTAGCACGCATGAGTGTAACTACGTCATTAGACTGCTGTTTCTTCAATGTTAAGCTTGCTAAAGAAATTTTGTTGGGGAGAGACTGCACAAGAGCAACAAATGGCTTCCCAATACTTGTTATCTCGGCTCATTCAAAACAACTTTAGTGTTTTGTTTTGAAGCGACTACGTACGGGATGGACAGGATGCAAAGCTACAGAGCCCAAATGACACCCCAGAGAGAATTTCTCCACCTGAGCTACAAAGCCCTGGACAGTGGGGGTTGAAAGGACAGGATGGGAAGAAAGGAAGACGAGTAACGGCTTCAAACCCCGCGCCGGCGTCTCCCACCTACCTTCACCACGGGCCCGTATCGGCAGAAATGACGAGTTAAATACTGATCCGTAACGTTTGAGGAGAGCCCGTCTAACCAGACGCAGTTTGTGGGCATGCTCTTCCCAAAGCCCAGCTGGACACAAAAGGGCAAAACTTCCGTCAGTACGATTCGCAGGCGTTAAACTAACCGAGCAGAGCGCGCCTAATTAACGAGTTATTAGAAGCAAGCTAGTCATTTGTACGGGTTTTCTAAAATTAGCATCTCACGCAGGTGCAAGCGAGACAAGAATCAAATGGTAATTAATGAAAATAATTCTGCTGGCTTAAACAAATAGAGTGTTTGACAACATTTGTTTCTTCTATGATTTGAATGCTTCTGAAAAGTGACAGGTTGACAGCTCTGGGGACTGACGGGCTGTTTTTCAGCGGTACCGGTACAGCTTCCCAGCCTTGGGAAGCCAGACACGGCCCCTGGAGGCCAGAGAATGTCCGTATCCAAATCTACTCAATGCTGAGACAGCCGACAAAAACGCCGATTAACCCCAATTATGGTGGTTGAAAGCACTGAGCTCTAATCTGACTTATTCATTAAAAAGCATCTTACTACCATAAACTACACAGAACACCCCACAGTACAGTCTACGGGAGGGTTTCTTTACCTTGAGCCGGTTATTTCCAAGATATTCCCCATCCATCTTCTTAATTGCTTTACACACACTGGCAATGTCACAGTACTGCAGGAACGCATACTGAGGAACACCGTTCACCTTCTTAATGTCGATATCCTGGGGAAAAAACACAAACCAGAACAATCGGAGTCAGCAACAGGCCGAAAAGGACATTCAACAGCGTCGATGAGATCTAAGCGGGGTGGTTTGAGAGACACGTGGCACAGCAAGCATTCTCTAATTAATATTTTCTTCAGAGAGAGGATTTAAACAATAGTAGGCAGTTAAAAACTCCACTGTTGAGCTGTATCTCGTTCAACGGCAAACCCAAATCCTCACTGATGTACGGAAAGCTCTTTGTAATGCGGATTTAAAACGTCACCCTGACCTGATCAACAAACAGTAGCTTCAGTTTGTTAATATTATGTCAAGAAGAGACAACTCGGAATCAAATACAGATTAATTTTTGCTCGCTAAGGCTCAAGAGAAAACAACCTGCTCCAATCCTCATGTCTGAGTCAAGAGACAAGGGGGTTTCTTTTCCAAATAAGCACGATTCATCCTGTTCCTAGAAGCGCAAAGGGACGCTGGACTTGTCTCGTGAACCAACTTGGCACCGATGCGGCAAAGGCAAAAAGGATCCTCAACGCCTCCCGCTGCTGGTGTCTGATCCCGAGCCACACAGGCCCTTTCGAAAGGAAGCGCAGTCACGAGGACGCCTAAGAAAGGCTGATTTTAATCGATTTTCTAAACCCAGCAATCTTGGCGGTTACATTTGGTTAACATTCAAGCTCAGCACTAGTACTGGCAAACGTACCGAAAGCCTCTGAACAAACTCATGATATTATGATTCATTCCGAGCTGAAAATAGAAGGTGGAGTGTTTCGGTTTATTTGTTTAAATAGCGCAAGTTTCCTTTGCGAGCTCCGTGCCAACGCCAGCACACGCGTCTAAGCACAACCGTTCCAACTTCCAGGACAGACTCATTTCATGGTTAATGAATGTAGGGACAGGGCAGCAGTTTGATACGGTCTCACTCAAGAGCCCTTTATCTGGGAAAACAGGAGTTAAACAGGGAGATTTACACAACTATTGGACTTGTATAGCCCTGGCCTAACGATTTAAGCAGAATCTAAGAGTCAGAAGCAGCGCTGTTACAACCGTGGCAAATTCTACTTGACCACTCACCCTGGGCAAGCAATTCCTTCTGACAGGCAAATAAAATATCATTACTTTGCTCGTTATCCACCAGAAAGGGTATAAAGCTGGTCCCTTTTGCACCTGAGCTTGTAAGTTTTCATGGAAACTGTGCAAGGCAGCACTGACCGATTAATAACGCTGACAGGACAGCACTATTTCACAGAAAAGCCAATTTACAAGACATGGCACTACTACTGATAAGCATCTTTATCGGGACGGCTCCGCTGCTCTAACATTAGGAAAAGGTTTAAGCCACAGACACTGTGTGAATTCATAAATCAGTGTTGGTGTCACGGACAGAGTGGAGGCTGGATGCACAAGGGCTGCCAGACATCATAAAATGTACATTTTATATCTGTCCAGATCGTATATGGAAGCACGTATCCCTTTCTTTCGAGGGGAGAAGGACATATGGGGTTCCTGGTATCTGTGACTGATATAACGGTTATGAAACCATTTCAGAGCAGAATGAATAAGGTACAGCCTGTTTATTAGCAGCCACAGGTACCAGTGACTCCATAAACTATCGGCACCGAAGACCAGATTAAATTCAGAGAGTTACTTTACTTTTCTGGAAAATGGATGGAAAATGACACGAGGAGAGAAGGGGATGATGGCTGCTGTCTCTCTCAGAAAACCCAAATCCTATGTCTGTTATCACTAATCCAGACACTCTGCGCCTCTTCAGCCCTGGTGTCGGGGCACAGGCTGTGACAGCTGATGGCAAAGAAACCCTTTTGTTTCAGAAATCAGCCTCATAGATTCAACATGATGATAACACCAGGCGTATTTACCTAGTTTGGCTTTTCTGCAGACACGATTTACCAGCGCTCGTAGCATTTTACAGGTCTGTACAGAAAGAACAGGCAGCGACACCCTACACAGAACAGAATTCACGTACCACTATTCCACCGAAGCGCTGAAAGATGTTGCGAAGGTCGTGGTAGGTTGTTGTTTTCTCCAGGTTGCCGATGAAGAGGGTTCTTGTTGCTTTTGGGTGAAACTCGTCTATCCTTTCATCCAAAGGACGAAATTCATTCTCACTTTCTGTTTCTAGAAGCAAAAGAGGGCAAGAAATTCATAATTCAGGGAGGTGTTTTTCATGTGGGTTTGGTTCATGCTGATTTGTTTGTTCAAATCTACTTCCTGACGAGCAGACACGATCTGAATGAGAGTAAGCGACGTCTTTGACAAAAAATACGCAGTGCTACACTTGTGAACCGTGTTATCTACGTGGAGTTTGAATCTCTGCCATCACACCACCGGGTGAGTGCTGAGGAACCTGAGCATCCTCAGGCGAAAGGCAGCGGCATTCTCCAGAAATTTACTCTTTTAACGAGTATTAATGTCTGAATGCATGAATTCAAATAAGGCTTCACTGTAGTTGGGGAACAGAAGTTTGTTTTCACACATCGGTTTTTTGAACAAGCAACTCAAGTACAGACTGACAACCATGCGCTCGACGCCCTGGTTTTCTCTGGTCGGTCATTCAGGCTGTGCTGCCTTAGCCTCAAAAACGCAGCCGTCGTTAGCGGTTTTAATTAAAAGCAGAAAAAAAACAGCCTGTGAGGACTCAGTGCTCCGCTCAGACCACCCACTGGCTGCTGCTCTGCTGAGACACGGAAGACAAGACGTTTCTTCCCGCAGATCCCACCACTGGGGAGGACGGCAGGTCTCTGAGGTTTCGAGGCCGGATCTCACCCTGTTTGACCTAAGAGCATCCACTCCTCTTGCTCTGCAATTTATTCTTGGTGTATTTCCCAGTTTCTTTACAACATTTCCCTGCAGAAAGGCAGTTCTAACATTTCCTGCTCCTGTGCCACCCATCGATACACCCAGAGCGGCCACGTGGTCATTACAAGAAGTACATGGAGCTTACCTGGTCCTATCCAGGCCGTGACTTCGATCTGCATGCCAAAGAAAAGTTTTCCTTTCGAGGCATTTAGTGCTTTTTCCTGGTCCTCCTGCTGGCGGAAGAA
Organism: Streptopelia decaocto; assembly: GCF_964273445.1. Classification (NCBI taxonomy): domain Eukaryota; kingdom Metazoa; phylum Chordata; class Aves; order Columbiformes; family Columbidae; genus Streptopelia; species Streptopelia decaocto. The sequence continues at coordinate 1,990,078 of NC_138675.1, read as the reverse complement.
CACCAGGCCATACCGCTCCTCAGAAGCCCCGTGAATCTGCACCGACGTCACCTTCCCGTACTTCTTGAACTCATGGAAAAGTCCATCCTTAAGGCTTGTATCTAAACCAACAAATAAACGTTAGTACCAGATATACAATTGTTTTATCAATTTAATAGCGGCATAGAAGGCGTAAGAAGAAATCCGATTTGCCTTCTGAAATGTGACTTCATGCAGTTTAACCTGAATCTCAGTGTCCATGGGGGAGCCTTGTAAATTCTGAATGTTAATTCTGACCGTGTCAAAAGCTTCTGGCTGATCTTTGCCTTGATTTTTAAACCCAAGGAACGACACATGCAAGGTTTTACATTGCTAAAGCTAGCGGTGTGCGGCTATGACTTCTAAGAGACACCCAATTCAAGATGATGAAGAAATAAAGAGTGGTACTTCATAAATAATCCCACACGGATACTGCATAGAGCAGTTTTCCAAAGCCGGGCTGAGGCACCTGGAATGGAGATCAACGTTACGGAGCATTCCCTTCAGTCAATTCAGAAAGATAATTAGGTAGATTCATCAGATTTTGCAAAGTCCGCCTCACGATGACACAATCTGCCTGGGATCTGTGGGGTATCTACCTCCGCATCGCGTCACTTCAAGGAATACGACAGAGAGAAAATCGATAGAAAGAATGCAACCATCGTGGGGTGTGCTGCTCACAAAGTTAATTTGTGTTATTTTAATTTAGGCAGCGCCTTTGGATCTGTGAATTATGTTAGAAGTGGTTTACAAATGATGGTTTTTTCTCTGGGATCTCTCCTGCGTTCAGCACGGGGAACAGCGAGCGATCACGTGCGCTCCTCAGTGAGCCTCCTCTTGCGTTATTTACCATGCAATACTCAATGCTATTACGAATACGCTCACAGGCGTTTCACACCACAGCAGAAAACCCCGAAGTTTTGTATTAAAAAAGAAACCGAAGCAGGACGAGAATAAACGGCCCAAGTTTGAAGTGAAAAACTGGAGATCCTTCAGGTTTTCCCCTGGGGAAATCCACATTACTGCTCCAAAGCACCAGCTCCGGTAGCCGCAAGCGCTGCAGCCAGGGACTGGAGCTGGGGACCTGCAGGATTTCTGACAGATGGTCACTAATTAAGCAATTTTCCCACCGTCACACAAGAACAGAGGCAGAAGCAGAGAGAGAATCCCATCCTTGGAGGCTGCACGTGGCTGCCGTGTCAAAGACACCATAAAGGTTATTTCACCAGTCGCAGAACCCCAGAGTGTCAGGGGTTGAAGGGCCCTGGAAAGCTCATCCAGTGCAATCCCCCCATGGAGCAGGAACACCCAGATGAGGTTACACAGGAAGGTGTCCAGGCGGGTTGGAATGTCTGCACAGAAGGAGACTCCACAACCCCCCTGGGCAGCCTGGGCCAGGCTCTGCCACCCTCACCGGGAACAAGTTTCTTCTCATCTTTAAGTGGAACCTTTTGTGTTCCAGTTTGCACCCATTGCCCCTTGTCCTGTCACTGGTTGTCACCGAGAAGAGCCTGGCTCCATCCTCCTGACACTCACCATTCACATGCTTCCTATTCCTCTTTTTTCCCCTAATTTCCTAAGTGAACGTACCTGTTGAGCGCACTGGAAGATTCTGAACCTTGATCCCAAAACTCTTGCGGGGTTCATCTTTCTCCAGCGAGGGAAGCAGCTGGGCCGCGGGCGCGGGGACGGCCGTGGACTGAACCGACCGCGCCGGGGACTCGTCGCTCGAGCTGCTGCTGGAGTCGCTGCTGTGAACGGCACGAAAAGGCGACAGGTGAGCGCACGGAGATGCGACACGACCAGAGGACACAGGGATTTTTGATTAAAAAGCAAAATGTCAAGAGGTTTTTGCTCATCTTTGCCTGATGCAAAACATGCAGTTTCTGTAACACAGCTTGGTTATATGCAGGAATTGAAGTCGTTCTACAAATATTCTCCTACAGAGAGAGGAGACAGTCAAGGAAACAGAATATGGGTAAAATGTCAGACAGATCCTGTTACGCACAGTGACAATAGTGGAGATTTAATTAAGCGTAATACAGCATTGTATCAGCTTAGGAGCTGTGTGGGAAGACTGGAGAAATACAGAGAGGGTGCGCAGAGCCTAAAACCCCTCCCAGTGCTCTCATGTACAAGAAAGAAATATTATCACGCTCTCAGGCACCGCTGTCAATCCAGGAGGTGACCCCGGAGCGCTCCCCATTGCCTCCTGCGCGCCTTTTACAACAGATCCGCGCCGCCAACGACGTGAAAACCTCGTGTGAGAAAATCAGGGCAGGTTATTGCTGTGGAATAACCAAGGCAAGGTGCGATTCCAAGCTCAATAAACCAGACCTGAGAAGATCTTTTATAAACTATAATTACGGCCGAAGAGGATTTGCATATTAGACCATACGGGGAGTCAATCTCGTCCGCCGACTCTTGACGGTGCAGATTGTTAAAGGAGAATAAGAAATGCGGCGAATCGTGCTATTAAAGCTTGCCCGGTGGGGACACGTCATCTTCTGCAGTGGCTCATTTTCTCCCCCGAGGCGTGAGGGCTCACAACATCGCTAAGAATAACTTTGTCTGACATAACCCCGGAGACTCTGGTTCTCCATTACACAAGCAGCCTTTCCAAAAACTCCTGCTGGAATTCGGACGGGGAGGCTGGAGGGGGGAGAGCTGCCACGTTACTAAAATAACCCCGTCTATTTCCAACGCGCTGCTTTCGATTGTTCCTCTCCACCTCAGGAAAAAGATAAGCAAGTTTTTTCTAAATTATTTCATAAACTCATTATATTCTTATATTCCCTCTTTACATTAAAACCATTTAACTTTTTCTACTATTTTCTCAGGGAAACCATTTCAACCTTCATATTATTTTCACTATTTGATCTTGTGACCTCTTCTACTCCTTTACCTTTTTGCGGGTGTTCAGTTTATACAACGCCAGAGTCGTTTTTCTTAAAACATTCCAGAAAACTCATTTTCTCTATGAAGATCTTGGTGTTGTAACAAGCACTGTGATGGTACTGAAAGCCTCTGGGCTCTGTCCGAGTTATTTCTGGAGGTGCAGAAGGCAATTTCTGTCCCAAGATGCTTACAAACAATCAAAGGAGGATATAAAACGAGGCCAGAACAAAAGAAAAAGGTCAAAAATGCAAGAGGAGGAACTCTGCCGGCAGTCCCAGCCTGTCCCAGGCAGGTGACACGGAGCGATGGCACAGCCGGTGTCCTTCCCACGCTCCTCGGAGGAGCAAATTCCGTGTCACTTTGGGAGGGGAGAGGAAATAAAGGCGTGGGAGGAAAGGAGTGCAAACCCAGGCCCTCCCTCAGCAGCATCACCCAGCCTGCTATTTCATTTATATTATAATAACATTTCTCCTTCCAATCTACAGCCCCTTCTGTTTCGCAGCTCTGGATTCCTGTCCTGTATCCAAACCAGCGTGGTCAGCAGGACAAGGGCAGTGATCCTTCCCCTGTGCTCTGCATTGGGGAGGCCACACCTGGAGTGTTGTGGTCAGTTCTGGGCCCCTCAGCTCAGGAAAGAGATTGAAGTGCTGGAGCGGGTCCAGAGAAGAGCAACAAGACTGGGGAAGGGACTGGAACACAAGCCCTATGGGGAGAGGCTGAGGGAGCTGGGCTTGTTTAGTCTGGAGAAGAGGAGGCTCAGAGCTGAGCTCAGCACTCTCTAGAACTACCTGAAGGGCAGTTCTAGCCAGGGGGGGATTGGGCTCTTCTCCCAGGCATCAGCAACAGGACAAGGGGCCATGGGCTTCAACTCTGCCAGGGGAAATTGAGGCTGGAGATGAGAAAGCAATTCTGTGCAGAGAGAGTGGTCAGGATTGGAATGGCTGCCCAGGGAGGTGCTGGACTCACCGGCCCTGGAGGTGTTTAAACTGAGATTGGACATGGCACTTAGTGCCATGATCTGGTCAATGGACTGGAGTTGGACCAAGGGTTGGACTGGATGATCTCTGAGGGCTTTTCCAACCCACTCCATTCTGTGTGTGATTCTGTGTGATTTCCTGCCTGTTCACAGCCTTGTTTTGTATCTCAATTTCGAAACTACTTTTGCCTCAGCTGTGTTGGTGCAACCTGTTTTTATGTCGTCTTCATTGAGCAACTAGTTCATTTTTGCCTGTTTATCCCTTTGCCTCCCACCTTCCTGCTAACGCTGCACTGCCCCAAGTCCTCATTGAATTGAAGTTCTCTACAGCATTTTGGGAAAATGAGGATAAACCCAGCCCCGTGTAAACAGGCCCTCAATGGTCTCAAGGGGTAACATCAGCCATCGCCTGCTACTGGGAAATAAACTGGCAGAGAACAGAGAAACTTAACACACAAATATAGTCTGAGAACACATGTGGGGGGGATCTGAACATAACTCCCAAGCCAAGAGGAGCACTGCGTGGTTTTACCATCCCCTGGGGGGGCTACAATCAGATTTTAGGGCTGCAGAAGCCTCTGCCCTGTACACATTTGTACCTTCCCTTCTCGCACCTTGATCTTCGATGTTACCACCAACTACGTGCTTCCTAAAGCATTTGAAATACCCCGCTCTGCTAAGATTGTATCTTTTCAGTAAAAGGTAGCACTGAGTTTCTATTTAAGCAGTGCTTTAAAATGGGAGAAAGATATTTTTAGGTTTGTTTTTTATTTTATGAGGATGTTTGAAATATGGAACTTACTGTTCAAATCACAGCATGCCACTGGGGAAAAGAAAAATCATTATCTGCAGGTAACGGCGTAAGACATCCAAGAATGAAACAGCAGCGTAACGAGGTGATAAATTCGACAGCAAGAGTTTGAATTCCACGTTACGATTAGAAACAAAGATCACGCCCAGAATTTCCACATCCCCAGGCAGATTCAGGGGTTCATTTCTCTATGTAAATCAAGACTGAGACATTCCAGGGGAAATAAATATAAATAAAATAATTATTTCCTGCCTCTGTTTTTAGAAAGGAAGAAAAAGCAGCATGTTTCCCCTTTCTTTAGGGAAAGCCTCGTCATTTTTCCAATGGAAGACACATAGATATAATAATTCAAAAGTAAGTCAAAGGTTTTGTGTTCTGTGAAACGCAGAATGATGGAAGAGTTAATTATAGCTGCTGTGTCACCCAGTTATAGTGCAGAGTACAAACAAAATGAGGCAGCTGACAGTGAATTACATGGAGACTCAAGCAGAAGAACAGAACTCCTTTTCAGCCTTAAAAATATACAAAAATATGCTGCACGAAGATATGTTCGCAGCATATTAAAATGAGAATATGGCTCTTCTTTCCCCTGTCATTTTGGAAACAACTGCCCTTTGCCAACTCGCAGAAAAAGGAGTTATTAAAAATTCTGGTAAAATTAATGTTAGAAAAACCAGCTAGGGAAGTTTTACCATGGGAATACAACAGACAGGTTAAAAGCACAGCTCTAACCTCCTTCTTCTAAGTATTTTAAGTAGTCAATAGGTCTCGGCACAGGCCAAAAACAGCAGAGAGAAAATGGCTTTGTAACTTCATTTTGTGCTTCCAGGCCGGTCCGAAAGCCGCGATGATTTTTTTTGGCCCTTTCACAGAATCACAGAACGGACTGGGTTGGAAAAGCCCTCAGAGATCATCCAGTCCAACCCTTGGTCCAACTCCAGCCCATTGACCAGATCATGGCACTAAGTGCCATGGCCAATCTCAGTTTAAACACCTCCAGGGCCGGCGAGTCCAGCACCTCCCTGGGCAGCCATTCCAATCCTGACCACTCTCTCTGCACAGAATTGCTTTCTCATCTCCAGCCTCAATTTCCCCTGGCAGAGTTGAAGCCCATGGCCCCTTGTCCTATTGCTGATGCCTGGGAGAAGAGCCCAATCCCCCCCTGGCTAGAACTGCCCTTCAGGTAGTTCTAGAGAGTGCTGAGCTCAGCTCTAAGCCTCCTCTTCTCCAGACTAAACAAGCCCAGCTCCCTCAGCCTCTCCCCATAGGGCTTGTGTTCCAGTCCCTTCCCCAGTCTTGTTGCTCTTCTCTGGACCCTCCAGCACTTCAATCTCTTTCCTGAGCTGAGGGGCCCAGAACTGACCACAACACTCCAGGTGTGGCCTCCCCAATGCAGAGCACAGGGGAAGGATCACTGCCCTTGTCCTGCTGACCACGCTGGTTTGGATACAGGACAGGACACCACTGGCTTTCTTGGCCACCTGGGCACACTGGTGGCTCCTGTTGAGCTTCCTGTCCATTAGTCCCCCAGGTCCCTTTCTGCCCCACTGCTCTGCAGCCACTCTGTGCCAGCCTGGAGCGCTGCAGGGGGTTGTTGTGGCCAAAGTGCAGGACCCGGCACTTGGCCTTGTTGAACTTCATCCCATTGGAATCAGCCCATTTTTTCCAACACGGGCAAACCCGCTCTGGGCATCCCTGGAAACGCAGCCGAGCACAACGGCAGCGAAACTCATGGGCTGTCACAGCACAGGCGGAGGAGCCCGCGCCGGTAACTGGCTTCTTTGAACACCGCGTTGGCCTACGGGTGCTCCGCAGGATTCTCCTGGTGACGTGCGCTCGAACTCGAAGTCTGAACCAGGTTAAGAACTTCAGCTGCTCTTTTGTCCAGCCCAGAGAGCTTCGAAAATAAAGTTTCGCTCTGTTTTTTCCCACAGCATCTCAATACAATAGAGATATTTGATTTTACTGCTGGCAAAACCTGAGCCACAAAGGAGGTTGTTCTTTAATAAGGAGGTGGACATGAAATCCTTCTCTTACACGTGCGCTCTACTACAAGTCTAGTTTACAAGCCCTTTTAAAATATTAATCCGCCTTCCACAATGATGTTTTACAAGCACACAGGATGCGCGTATTCTTACTCCCAGCATTTATCTGCGCATCTCTTCTGTTAATCAAGATAAACATCTATTTGTAAGCCAGTCTTTAAGTTTTATCCATATGGGCAGAGTCCCAAAGGCTCAACGCACGAGAATCCACAAAAATGAGCCCGGAACGCCTGGTTTTGGGAACGCTGTGGCTAATTCGGCACACAGAATTCTCCTTTTCTCCCCTCGACGACATTTCAAATCCTATATAACCCTATATAACCATCCTATATAACCACCCCTCACTTCCACTGAAATATCTCATTTTCAACTAATTGCGTTTTGCAGTTATTAGGAACTTAACTACCCTGTTTCCCCAAAAATAAGGCAGGGTCTTTTATTAATTTTTGCTCCAAAAGATGCATTAGGGCTTATTATCAGGGGATGTCCTATTTTTCCACGAACAACAATCTACATTTATTCAAATTATTTGGGTGTATCTGTTTTTCTTGGTGAACGGTCTATCTGTCCTGCTGCTTTCTATTGCCAATTCATTTTACTTTTTTACATTTATAGCTGCATGGGTACTTTTTAAATTGACTTTTCTAATAAATTGTAACTAGGGCTTATTTTTGGAGTAGGGCTTATATTTGGAGCATCCTCCAAAATCCTGAAAAATCAAGCTAGGGTTTGTTTTCGGGGTTAGGGCTTATTTTGGGGAAACAGGGGATGAAGTTACGCTCCTTTTATATATGAAAAATGAAAGCGCTTGAGAGGAGAATACAAAGTGAGCCGTTCGCTTTGTTCCTCGGCAAAAAAGAGATAAAAGCGCGACTCCAAAGCAGTGGATGTAACAGGATCCCCGCTGCTTTCCGTCAATGGCGGCCGCGCTGATTCAAGGGATCTCACAACCTGCCCTCCCCCTTTTTTGCAATTTTAAAATGTGGGACGCGGGCGACTGCAGCGGCTGGATCGGGGAAGGGTGAGTCAGCTGCACGGCGAGCGGGGAACGCGGCGGCGTTTGCGGAAGATAAAGCAGAAAGGAGCATGAGCACGCACGGCGGGTTTAAAAATCGAGCCAGATAAAAACAACCTCTGATTGTGAAAGCGAGTTTAGCAACAAGCCACCAAAATGAGGTGAAATCGGGAACTCTGCTCTGATTCAATCCCCTGTCAAAACAATCTCTAACTAATGATTATCGCCTAGAAGGATCTATCCAGGACAAGAACATAGGCTGAGCTCCCCCAGCACAGTCCCAGGTTATTCTCACAGCAGCAAATTCCCAAATTGGGTCAGGAAATCCAAAATTAACGTCTGAACAGAAGCAACGGGAACCCCTTTTTTTCCTCATCCCTCCCTTTGCAGATCCGAGTTAAGTCACCGTAGATGATCTATACGCAAGAAACACCATCCGCAAAAGATACCTATGACAGCGCTGTCCGATGGGCTCTGTCCAGAAGACACAAATCTTTGTGGTGCTTTATACATTGTCAATGGGTTTTGGAAAGAAACAGCCACTTAAGATTTCTTGGACCTGGGAAAACAGCACCAGGAAATGGGTCAAACTATCCTCAATGCACTAATGTGTTGCTTGGAAAAACAAAGGATTAAAAAGAGCCGATTCTTGCCGGCCAACATCCAGGAAAAAATATGATGCTAACTGCTTAAAAAAGAAAAACCATAAGAAATGCATCATATTCCATTCTAGCTACACATTAAAGGATCTTTGCCTGTGAAACACTTTCACTTCTCCTCTGGATGAAAAATGATATATTGAAATAATACATGCCCAGGTCTATTACTGGCTGCTATTTCTGTCCTACTGCTAAATCCTACATGAATCTAAAAATGCATCTACCTAGAATCTCCCCCATTCTCCACAGCTGTACAAGTAAAAAAACCACACATCAAATTACACGGAGCGTAATAAGAAGAGTAAGTAACCCATTGCCACCAAGCGCAAACAGTGGGGGACTCCGACAACCCAGGAGATGTTCTGCCACATTCGAGGAGGAAAAACCTCCATGAAAATGCAAAAATCCAAGCAGAGAGTGAGCGATTCGTTGTAGGAACAGATTCCAACGCTGACCTAAATATGCAGGTGAGCAGCAGGTAGTTGTTGTGTACACAGGGTGTGTGATACGAATCCACATCAGTGTGTTTGTAAGGAGAAAAGAGAAAAACAACCACCCAACAAACAACCAACACCACAAACCTTTCTCAGATCTGCAAAAATAAATATAGGGGTTTTTCTCCTGGCTAAAAGGAGTTGTTGAACCTGAAGTAAAGACACGAGAAGGCCCAATCAGACATGTAAAGTTTGTTTGTGTGAAGAGATGAGGAGGTACCAAGTCTTTACCATATTTTGCAGACAACAGGCGAGCAGCAAAGAGCTTGAACTCCGCTCTTCCATTTCCTAACAACGCTTTACATTTTAAATCAGTAGACAAGCAGACTCTGGCTGTGAAAGGGTGGGGAAAGCGAGTCAGGGGACCAGAGCTATGCTGAATATTCCCTGGGTGTAACTACCCCGTGCCCATCAGCCCGGCCTGCAGCACCTTGGCGGTGAAACACAGGCCGGGACGCCACCGCCTCCGACATCCTTGGCGCCCGTTCAAGCCGCTGAGAACGTGCCACCCAAGGAACTTTGGGTTGTGCATGTCACACACGCAGCCTCCCAAGTATTTAACAACACACGGCTGTGATGAAACAAGCTACTGAGGGAAAAAAACCCTACCGCGTGGAAGCGGAAAACAGGCACAAAATGCACACAACAAACAAAGGTATTTAGTGTTCTGAAGAAAGAACACTAAATGCTGCAGCCAAGGGGAATTAGGGCAGCCTCTTTCCCTCAACTTTTTCTGCTTTACCACGCCCAGAAAGGAGACTTAAGAAACCTCCTGCTGGGCTGGAATCCTAAAGAGAAAGAAATGAAATTAAATGATGTTTAAAGGCCATGGGAAAGCAACACAACCGCGACAACTCGGTGTCTTTCAATAAATAATACAGCCTGTTTTTTTCAGTCTTTGACCAGTAAGGTTTTTCAGATACAGTTTCCAGATAGTATTTACTGTTTTTTAACCCCTGGCTTATTAACATCACATTTTCACTTCTGTGACAGGCCCACGCGAATGTCTAACACCTGAACTTTGGTGAGAAACAGCAGGTTGAAATGAATCGGAGAAAAGATGAAGAAGTTGCTCAGGATGAAGAAATAATCTCAGCTGCAGAACCACCTTTCCCCTGGAGCCACGTGCTCTGAGAGTCTCAACACAGCCCTGGGCAACTTTTCATTCTTCCCTGCAACTAAATAATCCACTATGATTGCTAAAACCATGGGATTAATCCCCGCCTGGCTGACGGAGACCGAGCCCAAGCCGCGGTCGGCGTCACCACCTCGACCTACGTCCCTCTGTCCTCAGGCCTGAACTTTGTACCATCAAGAATCAAAAACACTAACCTGGGAAAAAAATAAATAATGTCTTGGTTATGAACACATCGGCTTAACTACAACCAACCAGCTGACTCAGTAACCACAGCTGGTTACTAGCGATGGGAAGATGCTACTCAAGGCCTCTGCTCCGGCTGGTAACTTGGCGGTGAATGGGTTTGGTGTTGAATTTGGAGCTGCCCGCGTCCCCGGCCACCGCCTTTTTGAAATGGGGAACGGCGGGATCGTTCACGCTCAAAACTGCAGCTTCAGGAAGCCGAAGGAAATGCTTTCTCAGCAAACGGCCACGGAGCTCGGTGCTGGGAAAGATTAAAGTCGCCGAGGCCTCGAGGGTGAAGTACAAAGCGGCGCAGCTTTCCCACAATTAAACCTCCACCGATGCAAAGAGGGTGGGTGTGAGAACGCGCGAGCCCGAAGGTTTTTAACATCACCTTCATGGATGGAAGCCTCGGGTCAAGAACCAGCCCTGTCAGAGGTCCCGCTGCAGCCACCCAAACTCCCACCTCCTCCAACCGCACCGAACTGCAGCCAAATCATTTCAAGCGCCGCCGGGACCCGCCTGCAGAAGAGGTGCCGGTCAAGGCTGCCAGCACCGATAAGCCCGCGATCGTAGCGGCTTTTAAAAGAAAACAACGGGGCAGAGTTCAGGGCTACAGCGGAGGAACGGCGCGTTCGGTCTCCAAGAAAAATTGCTTTCGACCCTTTGGCCAAAATGAGCGTAATACTGTTAAAGTAAACAGCTCCTGCCAGCTGTCTGCAGATGATCTGGATTGATGTTGTGCAACTGTCACCTCAGAGTGTTAAAAAACAAAACATTTTTGTTCCAGACTCAAGGGAGGTAGGTATGTCTTAACATCCCTGCATTGCAGATGGAAAATAAGGTAAGGAGTGGCCAAGGGCTTTGCCCAAGGTCACTCAGTGAATCACCGAGGGAGCAGGCGGAGGAACTTGATCTCCTGGCTCGCAGGAGGCCAAATCTTTGCAAAATACAGAGAAAGCAACATTTAAAGGCAGTTTCCTAAACAACAACTGAACTGCTTTCATGAAGGGACCTACTGAGCATCTTTAAAATCACAGAATGGACTGGGTTGGAAAAGCCCTCAGAGATCATCCAGTCCAACCCTTGGTCCAACTCCAGCCCATTGACCAGATCATGGCACTAAGTGCCATGGCCAATCTCAGTTTAAACACCTCCAGGGCCGGTGAGTCCAGCACCCTCCTGGGCAGCCATTCCAATCCTGACCACTCTCTCTGCACAGAATTGCTTTCTCATCTCCAGCCTCAATTTCCCCTGGCAGAGTTGAAGCCCATGGCCCCTTGTCCTATTGCTGATGCCTGGGAGAAGAGCCCAATCCCCCCCTGGTTAGAACTGCCCTTCAGGTAGTTCTAGAGAGTGCTGAGCTCAGCTCTAAGCCTCCTCTTCTCCAGACTAAACAAGCCCAGCTCCCTCAGCCTCTCCCCATAGGGCTTGTGTTCAAGTCTCCTCCCCAGTCTTGTTGCTCCAACCCCAGTCCCAGTCACTGTCTGTGAGCCAGGAGAGGGAAACGCCATTGAAAATTCAACCACTGCTGTGTGCAAGTTTGTTACTACGTGTTTACTTGAGAAGTAAAAAGCAACTTGTTTTGCCTAAAAGCACCGATTTCCTTTCTTAATTCCATTTTTAAAGCATTAGGCCTTAACTACACTCACATCACGTTGAGCGCTGGGTATTTTTCAGAAGAAAAACCTTTTTCATACATACACTAAAACCCAAAAAGCACCAGCTCCAATTCACCCCCAGGTTATTTCAGCTTAGCAGAGCTATAAATGCTTTTTAAACATAAGATCGCCGGTAGCGTGGCAAACAGAACCACAGAATTAATTCAGTCTCGGTGTTTTAGAAAAGCATCGCACCTTGCTTTAAAAAACCCCCAAACCTGGTGCTATTTTTGTGTTGATGCAGTAAATGCCACTTGTTAAAACGCCCGATTCGGAGCAGTTGTGAAACGGTGCGTCCTCTCTTATAAATAAATTGAATTGTTCTTTGGGTGGGAGCTGCAATGAGAGATACAGAGCTGATAACAACGCCTCTAAAGTCCAATTGGGAACGTGCAAAGCTTAATATAGAAATTCCATTTATGGCAGATAATGCCGTGGAAGTTTAGCACTTCTAAAAACGGTCACTGTTACCCAAAGAGCGAAATCTAGAAGAAAATGGACAGAGTACATTTATTAAAGCTGTTTTTCAAACAGAACTTCTCCAGCCTTTTCAAGAAACACCAAAGAGGTGAAGGGAAGAATCATTTTGGAGGTGGTTTTTTGTTGTTACTTTTTTAAAGAGCCTTTTTGGGACCAACCGCAGCAACTGGAAGATGCACACGAGCGCTTTGTCAAACCAGATAGGTGGCTGTTATTCTCGCATGAAGGAATACTTAAAGTGGGGAAAAAAATGGCATTTCAGTGATCTCAGGCAGCATACATTATAAAAGAGAAGACATTGGATGAGTTGTGTGCTAAAGACTAATTTGCCATTTAAAAATGCAGAGAACAGATGGATCTCTTGGCTAGGACTATATTTGGGAATTACTTCATTTTCTGCCCACATGCAAATAAAAAGACAACTAAAAGTAGAACTTTCTGTGCAGTTTCACATGGCTGGAAAACACTTAAGTCATGAAAATAGAATTAAAAACACAGTCTTTGTATGAAACAGGTGAAGCGCCACGGCCTACTGAACGTATATCATGTTGGTGGGGAAAACATGTCTTTACATTTATTAATGATGTTAAGCAACGCCAGCCTTAGAAATTAAAAACAAAACCAGCAGCGTATGACAGAGTGGGTTTTGTGTTTGTCTCTTAACTCCTGAAAAAGCACCTTATTGCCACCTAATTCAGCAGTATTTGTTACAATTTAGCCATTAAACCTCCAGGTGGACAGAAGTACAAGGAGTCCCCCTTCTCAAAAGCCTGGGATGGTTCCATTACGCCCACTGGGGATGGCAAAGCGAGGGTGAGGACTTAAATATCTGTGGGAAAAACGCAAAAGTAGGGAAGAATGTAAACGCAAAATGCCTTGTGTCCGCAGCCTTCAAACCTCCACCCCATGGCAGCACGGCCAGGGTTCATTAAGCATCTTCCTTTTTTCACACGTGGATTTCGACAAGTTACAGGGAAGCTGCATACTTAAAAAGCAAAACCAACGTGAACTGCCTCTGACATAATGCTTAGATAGCATCTCTCTGGCGGAGAAACACAACCAGCCATTCTGCACTTCCCTCCACCTCCCAACAGAAAAACAAACAGCAAACTCACACGCCAGCATTTCCCCAGCAAAGCCCCAACCGGCGCACGACGTCCTCAGCGTTTTCTCAGCCTCTGCAACAGCGATAAACGCGGCTCCACGCGCGCTTAGAAAGCCGAGAGGAACAGAAAATTGGTTACTAACCCGATAGCTTCTTTACTGTGACTATTCATCCTCCTCAATCCAGACACCAGGACATACCCGGGCAGTAAACAAACACTGAAGGGAGGGACTAACTTCAAAGCAACTGTGTAAATCTTACATAATTTGAGGGTTTGAGATCTTGCAGCAACCTCTTACCAAATGAGGTGTCAGATGATACAAGGAGGTCAAACCTGTAGCAGCTGGAATTAAGTAGGACAATTAGCATCTCGCCACCAAGCCCAGCCCGGCACCTTTTGTCCGCGGGGACTCTGCTGGTCGCAGGGAATTCTCTCTCCTTTCTTTCACACCTTATCACGCTACCAAAAGCTTTCTGCTCCCAAACAGACCCAAGACAATGCAATCTGTGAATGCCATTACTGCCAGGACCTGCTGGAGATGTTTCCCTTTCTAAAGTGTTTGATGAGGCTTTCAGATTTTTTCCCCAGCTATAAAAACGATGATTTCTGGGTACCTGCGGGAAATATAAGGCAAGTGTGGAAGAAATGAGGAGACAGCCCTAAAAACCACTTCCCTCTCTTAGAAAGGAGTCTCCAAAAGGTACTTTTGCTGCGATCCCAGATTTCTAAGCGTCTTCTAGCCAGGAGAGGGGTGTTTGCTTCCGAAACCCAGCGAGCTCTGGGAAATGAAAAACCAGGTCCCTACCTGGTTACAGGAGTCTTGCGAGAAGGAAGGATTCACAGACAAGTCTTGTTCCTCAACACCATGCACACTAAAAGGGCTATTTCTGTTCCTTTGTTAGGTACTTGATAAATAATAATGCATGGGTTTTATTAATGCAGCACCTGCACAGTACGTCTCCCTCTTCCTCCTTTTGGAAACTCAGCTTTTAAAAAAATTAGGGCTACGTCCTGGCACGTATAAATTGTTACTCCTCTCTACAACTTCGAAGCCACCGCTTCTCTCCGAGTGTGTGATTTTCCACTCGTGAACGTGCCGCATCCCCCTCTGTGATCAGCATCACCGCTGCCTGTAAGGATCTGGAAAGGGGTATCTGATCGCCCGCTAAGGAGCTTTCACGCTTAAAACCTCGATGCCATCGTTAGTGGTTTTGGCGCTTGCGACGTCACAGACTACGCTTGATGCCTGGACATTAACCTAAGTCACGCGGTTAATTCAATGGGTAAAGACTGAGGGATGGTTTTCTTTTTTTTGGTCCCTCAGTAAAGTTTATTTACCATTAATTCCCATCCATGGCCTTCGTTTAAGCACAGCATGTTCCACCTAAAGTTCTTTGAAGGTTAACGCCCAGGTCTCACGAATACACCGTGAACAGAGCTGTTCTCCCAGCCCTTTGGTTTTAAGGATAAAGTCAACTCCGAAGGCATTACAGCCAAGCATATGACAGAGCCAAAAATATCCTCTTTGGGGAAAAAACCCTCAAATCAATGTATTTGCAAGTCCAGGCTTTAAGATGTGAAGGAACACACTGTCTGCGCTTTAATGGAAACACATATGAGTGAACACAGGCGGCGGTTGGATTTTTCCTTTGATCAGCGTAATGAGGGGTGTATTTTTCAGGAAGCGTTCAATACAGCCCTCCTCTTTTGCTATTCATCCCTCACGTGAATATTCATTAGAAATTATTAAACTGCCCATTATTCTAAAGGGCTCGACGAGGGGAATGCTGGCCCCCACCTTTCGGTGCCTGTGATGTATGTGTCTCCTCCAAGCTGTCTAGACTCCACCATCAGGCACTTCTAGACTACGATCCCTCTAATCTATTTTAGCGATGATTCACGTCCCAGTTGTATTTCCCCTCGAAGAAAAGGGAATCCGGACCACAAACACAACACACTTGATGGTTGCCCTGTTTATCTGGCTTTTTGGGGGTTTGATTTCCCCTTGCTCAGCAGGAAGAGAACAGGAGGCAGATTCCATCCATCCGCCTTCAGGATCTCTCAGAATTAAGCCCGGCTTCTGAGAAGTAACACGGGCAGCTTCAACTTCCCTGACCTCAGCTAATTCTTTCCTTCCCTCAGCCTACTCAAGATGATTAAGCAAAATCCTTGGAAGGAAATCAAAGCCTTAAAAACGCAATTAGAAGTGACCATTTTGTTAATACGCGCGTGCACAACCCCAAAGTCAAACCCAATCCACCAACAGCACCAGATCTTCCCAGCGCGCCCGTGGGAAGAAAATCAATCCTCAGCAGCTCCCGCGGGCTTAAAACCAGCCCCAAAATGGCAAAACTGAGGAGGATGGTGCCTCCCCTGATGCTGGGGGGAGCAATGCCTTCCACACGGCTCGGGTCCTCCCAAAAAAAGGAGGTTAAGGAGACCTGAAATTGCCAAATCTCACACCAGATCCCGGCTCCTGCACACGGGTGACTTAAACATGTTACTTTTGAAAAGCAGCAAGTCTTCCTCCCCAGCAAAGGATAAGACAAGTTTACGTGAGGATTTAGCCACCAGAAAACCTCATATTTGCAAACAAAGACTCTGATCTCATTGGAAGACACCTTTACAGCATTTTTTTTTAAAAAAGCTTATTTACCAGAACGCAAAACAATAGTCATTTGAAACGGTCAACATGGTAATAAAAGCTATTTTTGTAGGACACCTTTCCTTTAATTTCATCCTGCCTATGTTGTATTTTTAAGACTCCCATCCAGAAATTAATTAGGAAACATAAGGAAATCTTTCTCTGCCTGCAGAGGCAAAGAAATCAAATTGAAAAAGCAGCAGCACTTAAGCTTTTGGGCCCTGCTACAGAAACAAAGACTGACAGACCAGATGTAGATAAACACCTACTTCTGCAAATTTAGGAAGAGGCTTAATTGCTTTGTCATTTAGAGCCTGCAATTACCAACTATAATTGCGAGTACTGTGGGGGGTTGCTGGGGAGGGTATTAATTGCCAGAAAACATCCCCTCTTTTTTTGGGCAGCTCATGGAAGTAAAGCTACGTATAAAATAAAAAAGCTGCTTGATTACAACGTTTTAAATGATTTTATTGTATGTTCATGTAAAAGACGGGCAGTTGGTTCTTCTGGCAACGTTGAAATGTGTATTTTATTTCACAACTGCGTCCCAGGCTCCTTTATCTCACGGTGCTGTTACGATGTGCGGGCAGGCTTCAAAGTCGCCCTTTTTTTGGGGATTTTTGAGGCTCATTCCTCCAGCGAGGAGGCAGCAGGTGCCGAATGAAGGTTTCAAAAATAAAAAGCGACTTAAAACTCCAAAGGTTGAGAGGGAGAGCCCGGTTCCCTCCTCAGCCCTTCGCTTTCACACAGGCGCTGCTGTTTCACTGCACAACCGCGGCTCCTTCCTGCGCTGTGTGAGAAAAAAACCCTCACGTAAGATCGAAAGCTGCTGCAGCGTTAAGGGTTGTGGTTTCTTTTTTTTTTTTTTCCCCTCAGAAAAGGGGGTTTGCAGGAGGAAAACCCGCCGGGTGTGAGGCGGCCCCGCCCCGGGGCGGCGCGGCGGGCCCGGCCGGTTCCCGCCGGTTCAGACCGGTTCTCGGGCACAAACAACCCGCCCCCCCCCGCCTTCCCCGCTCGTTGAGGCTCCGCCGGCCCGGGGCTGCGTCCATGTCCCCTCACAAAGGCACCGGGGCCAGGGAACCTTTCCCTTCAACACCCCCCGGGGAGCCGCTCCCAGCCCCGGCCGCCTTGTCTTCCCCGTCCCCCCCCGCCCGGACCGGGCCGCCATTACACCGCTCCCGCCGCCAACCAGAGGCTACGAGGCGACCTAAAGCGGCGGCTTTTCAGAGCGAGATAGAAATCTCTTGTGCAAGGCACATTTTTAATGGATTACTCTAGAGTGTACGGATGAGGTAATGCGGGTTGGCGCTCCCCCGGCCGCCCTGTCAGCAGCTCGGCGGGGCCGGGCGGGAGAGCTGAGGGGACCGAGGGGCTGGCGCTGGGTCGTGTCCCAAAGGGACCGAGACACCATCTCCTCGCCAGCTGCCAGGAGATTTTTCTTTTTACCCTTCTTTTTCCTTCACTAAATGAACTATTTCTGTATAAACGTGTGTGTACAGGTAGTCTTTGTCGGCCGTTTTTTAGAAGGGAGCATATAAACCTTCGGTTTTAGTATTTTAATCTCGGCACAAAAATATCTCCTCCCTCTTCAAAGCTAGCTGAAAATTTTCTGCCTGTGCTCAATTTCAAGAAACTTGATATACTCCCAAGGGTAAAAAAAAAAAAAAAAAAAAAAGTTTAAGAGGATGGTCTAGGTTATATTTAGATGAGAAGCAGCACAGGCTGACGTGAACAGAAACACCAGAAAGAACAAAGTGAGAATGCTCGACAGTCGCTAACAAAAACCTGCGAATCTCTGAGTTGGGTTGTTAAATTTTCCCTAATCACACTTCCCTGTGCAGAGGGAACATCAAAGCAGCACACGGCTTTACGTGAACAAAAGGTAAAGATGAGGTGGCTCACCCGACTCCTCCAGGATTTACTGTTGCCTTTGTGGTCACTGAAAAGGTGGCTTCCTACTCTATGCAATTTTGTTTAAATTCTAGCCTAATTCTTTTTCCCACACAAATAGGAATGTGCTCAACCCTGTCGTCCTACCAGAAGAGATTAAAAATATTCAGGTGATCTCTACAGTGCAAAATTTACGTGGAATTATTTAACATCAGCAAAGGCTGTCGCACAGATTGTTGAATAAAAACTCAACGGCTCCATTTAACCTCGTTCTCCCCGATTTTGCAGCTGTCCCCAGCACAGGCATCTCTCAACCCACTCAAAAACCCCAAATCCCATTGTACGTCAGTGATTCATCGCTTATTGGCAGACAAGCTAAGCGGAAAAGAGATGAAGACAACGGTAAGGGAAGGTTTGCATTATGTAATGAAACTAAATTCACTTTTTTCCTACTTTCACTTCAGTTGTTTAAACAGGCTCAGAGAGTATCCAACAAAACAGAATACGCTGGAGCCTCCACGGCAGGTTTCAGGGAGCCTGTTTTTCTCATGATTAAAATTCTCTTGGCAGTATTTTTCATCAGTTTATTTCAATATTAAGACACATAAAATAACACATACGTATTCCCTTCCAACTGTAACTCATTGCTCCAGGAAGAATTTAATCACAGAGAAATCTAAAATTAAAAACCAATCCCTAATTACTTTATGAAATCCTTGCCCACTTGTCATTAGAACTTTAAATATAGCTATCACAATTATAGAGAAAAATAATCCATTTTCAGCCATTATATGTGCAGCTTCTCAGCACTTGTTTAATCCAGCACCACAGGAATGCCCGTGCTCCCCTAAATCCTGCTCAAAATAAAGTCACTTTGCGTCTAAAATGAAGCTGCTTTTTTAATTCCAAAGCAAGATTTATTTCACATTCCAAGCCCTAAGAAATTATTCATCTAACTAGTAAATCCTCCAGCATCCTTGACATCACACAACCCAATAAGCACTCTTAAAAAATACATTTAAAAAGATGGCAAAAGGAAACCTCAGGTCACACAGACGCAACATCCACATGCGGTGTTCACACCTTAACATTCTGGCCATCACCTGTAGGAAATCAAACACTTCTGCCGGGACTTTGTAAATAAGTTGAAATCCCATTTCTCGCCAACGTGCCCAACTTTGAGCAGCGAAACGTCCCCATGCTCAGTGCCGTGTGGTTCAACACATCGCTGCAGCGAAGCTTTAAAAAGAATTCCAACACACGGAACAGTACAAAATGTGTAAAACCATTTAACATCACCAAACTGCATTAAAATGCACAGATTTTTTTTAGCGCATTAGAACACCTAGACAAGCAGCCTAGTAAAGATCTTTTTCTACAAAAAGGGCCTGAGATTTTTTTTCAGGAGGTTGGGCAGGGCACAAACACAATGTGGTTTGTGTCCTATGGGCTCCCACAGCTTCTGTGCGCATTCGGCTTCTTCCATGACACAGTACAGAAAATATGTTTGCTAATATATCATTTGTGGTGCACGTTCAACTCAACAAAATGGAGAAATTAAGGCTTCTGGTGGCAGAAAGTTAAAATCTAATTTTCAAGGGGTTTTTGACTCTTTCAAGGCGATTTTAAAAAACCACCAACCCCAATGACCATTTTCGGTAACACAGGTGGGGAATGAGCCATCTCACGCTAGGAAAAGGTCAGAGCACCAATTCTGTTCCCCAAATCCATGCAGGCGATGCCCTTTGGAGAAGCAGCTCCCGCAGAAACCGTTCACCTCCACCAGCCCCGTGCGCAACTTCTGAGGGGCCACGAAATACAACAAATAAAGCCCCGCTTCAGAAAATACACATCATTTGCACCATGTTCTTTTACAATTTATTTTCTACGTTACTCCTTTGCAGCTCCCATTACAAATCCCCTGTAAAGACCTCCAGATATACATTTCTTAGCTGCGAGCCAACGCAACGAACTCTGAATCTTTATTAAATAAAGGGTTTTTTTGTTGTTTAAACATTTTGCAGAGCATCTTTCCCCACGTTATCATCCAGGAGAATCGTCTCCCTTTAATGAAAATCATCTTTACTTCACACAGCTCTTTGAAAACCACAACACAAGGAACAAGGCCCGAACTTCACCACCTTTCTCCTCATTTTTTTCACAGCATGGCGCCACGCACAGAACTTCCCACAAGTGCTCAACAGCCACGAGTGTCCCCAAGCTCCGAGTGTCCCCAAACATTGACAGGAGCCGGGGTGAGTGACCCACGTCTCTGAGGAAACACAACTTCTTGTGCCTTTCGTCCACCCTGCCAGGTGAGAGATGGACACAAGACTCAAGTGACAAAGCTCTTCAAGACGTACCATTTCAAAATAATTCAGAGGCATAAAGACCTTAATAATTTCACAGTGTCACGAAATCGGCCATTTCCACTTGAGCATAAAGCCGTAAGAGATCCCTAGTTTGCTAAAACCCCTGAGAAATACAACGGAAATTGCAAAAAGTCTTTCGCAGACAATAACAAACCATCCTTCTTTATTCCAGATAAATCCCACTATAGAAACAAAAAAGAGATGTGGAATTTGGGAAATCAATCTGGAGTTGACACAAGCAGAATCTAATACCCAGGATACGGAGATACAAATAAATTTCTGCCCACTCTGGGTATGGGAAACTGGAATATATCACACAGCGAGTGCGGGCTGGTATGCAAGGGAAACGTTTCCAGCTCTGGAAAGCCTTCAGAAGAGCAGAGCTCTTCACCAAACAGCAGAAACCAGGTACACAGTGGTGGCTCCTTGGTCTCCACTCTTAGGTGAATTTATTCCTAAAAAGCTAAATATCTGAGAGGCATTTCAATATGAATTTTCAAACTATTAAAAGAAATCCAGGCATGAGTTCTAGCACGAATACAGAACTACCACGGCTATTACAGAACCAAGGGCACGGGTCTATTACTAGGAAATGCATACTTGGATTTGTATTGGGTTTTTTTAATTCTTCCAAGTCTGTAATTTACACTGTGAGGCAACGAAGAAAAGGGAACGGCAACTTATCAACCTTTTAAACACTAGTGGTGATCGGGAATGATGGGAAACTGGGCAATAATACTCATCACTTCCCAAAGTATTTCAAAATGTGTCCTGTAAGAAGTAGGTGAGCTGAAAATTGGTTTATTCCCTCACTCAAATATTGTATTAACACAGAGAGCAGCCGGGGTGCAGCAAGGCCTTGCGTCCGTCCACCCCGCTTTGCCCTCCAGCACCATATAGATGCTGCACAGCTCCACCACAGAAAACAATGAACCACGGCACCAGCGTTCCCCTCCCATCTGCTTCTGCCAACTCACAGAATCCCAGAGTGTCAGGGGTTGGAAGGGCCCTGGAAAGCTCATCCAGGTCAATTCCCCCCATGGAGCAGGAACACCCAGATGAGGTTACACAGGAAGGTGTCCAGGCGGGTTGGAATGTCTGCACAGAAGGAGACTCCACAACCCCCTGGGCAGCCTGGGCCAGGCTCTGCCACCCTCACCGGGAACAAGTTTCTTCTCATCTTTAAGCGGAACCTCCTGTGTTCCAGTTTGCACCCATTGCCCCTTGTCCTGTCACTGGTTGTCACCAGAAGAGCCTGGCTCCATCCTCCTGACACTCCCCCTTTCCATCTTGATCCCCAGCAATGAGTCACCCCTCAGTCTTCTCTTCTCCAAGCTAAAGAGACCCAGCTCTCGGTCTTTTGACATCTCACGCTGGTTTACTTCTCCATCAACAACTAAAACACCTTCTATTTTCACAGCCTGGGCTCGCGGCTCCTCGGAAAACGAGACGCAAAACCCACGGGGACGGCGGCTTTGGGTGAGGACGCGCGAAGCGGCCTTACCTGTCGCTGCTGGTACTGCTGCTGCTGCTGATGGAGTCGCTGCTGGAAGATCTGCTGCGGGATCCGCTGCCGCTGGGCGAGCGCGCGGGTCTGGCGGCCTGGCTGGCCAGGCGCTGCGGGGACTGCGTCCTGGACTGCGACGAATGCGGCGACCGACTCCTGCTGTGCTGGTAATTCCTCTCCGGCCGTCTGCCTCGTACCTCCCGCGTAATATCATCCCTGTAGATATCCCTGTGTACCACACTGGGCAATGTAAACTGCTCCCGGGCCCTAGGTTCGTAACGGGGGTCGTGAGCGTCAAAACGGTTCGGACTTCGACTCCGAGAAGTATAATAGAGCCCATGTTGTAAAGTCCGCTCTCGAGGATCTCTATAGTAATCCTGATCGTAATGTCTCGTCCGATCAAATCCTCCCGTCCCCCGCTCATGGTGTCCATAGGCACTATGTTCATAAGCACGCTCCCTGTTATCTGAAGCCCTGCATTTAGGAAGGGGGAAAAATACTTCATCAGAAAAGGGGCAAGCACGACTAAAAGCAAATCATGCAAACATTCGCGTCAGCGCTGAACTTATTTTTGCGACTGCTTCTCCACTAAACAGCAATAACCTATCAAGCAAACACTGACAAACTTAAAAAACGTTTTACTTGACTCTGAAGTTATATTCATATACGATAAAGCTTAGCAATCATTTCGTTTTAATCACAAAATCAGGCTTTCATGACCAGCATCTTGCCTGCACAGGAAAAAAAATACAGCTTTCCAGTGCAGAATCTCATTTAAGTACCATTTGTTTTTAATTTTTTCCTTTAAACAAGGAAAACTTCGTGTTTATGAACATCATAATTAACATTCCCCCCACCGCCCCATCCATTTTTGCTTAAGAGCTTCAGAAATTTGTTTCTGGAAATTTGGTAATTACTGGAGCTCTTCTCATTATCCTTCTGCAAAAATGGCAACGCCAACCGGGCTGTAGCCATGAAAGCCTCCGTGCAAAGCATGACCCAGAGGTAAGAAGCTGCTTTCAAAAGGGGTAGCGTAACCTGTAGAGAAGGCCCAGAAAATCAGGGGGTTTCTTGGTGCTGTTCTACAATATTTCATCCTCTTAAGAGGGAGTTTTGCTTCTATCAGACTGCTACACTCGACTGTCCTCAAGAAACACCTTGGTTACTTATGTCGGAAAACTTAAACTACAGGGGTGCAGACCCCCCAAAATACTAAGACCCTAAGCAAGGAGTATAAATTACATTTTCCAGTCGGTGGTTTTGCCTGTAATTACAGAATTTCTACCTTCACAACTGCACTGTTTTCAAGTAGCTAAATCCCGTTTTATTTCAGTAGTTCAAACGTTCTGTGTGTCCATTGAGAAAGGCTCTATGTTCTAAGAAAGTTAGTGCGATCTCTCAAATAAAGAGATAGTAGAACTGACAGATAAAGTGAAAAGAACATTACAAATAGTTTAGTAGTCTAATTTAGACAAGTACCAGGACGGTACGTCTAAGTTACAGCCACAAAATCCAAGATCCAAAATGATTTGTTCAATGTTTAAAAAATACTTGCAAAATTCTAAATATGTCAGGGTAGCCAAAGCTAATTTAAAAATTTAATTATCCATCTTATGAAGGACACTTTGACCGTTTTTTCTCTCTTGGATTTTTCCTTCAGAATCAATGATTAGTCACTTCAATCCCCTGAATCCTAATAACCCAATTCTGCCTTGTGCTTCCTCCTCCTCTCCTGCATCACGGGTCTGGCTTCTATTTAAAATGGCAGAAATATTGCAGGTATCTTTTAGGAACTGAACATGGGATTTGAATCTTTTTCGATTAGCATCTCAGGAAGTTCCTTCCATTCTTTCTCCAATGAATCACTAAGGTCCTTAATCCTCTAACTAGATTCACCCTCCGCTGTTAAATTCTAACTCATTTTCAAGGTTTCTACAGAGCTCGCTCATGTTTTGTCTGCATTTATTTGCTCAAATTATTCATAAGAAACCACCTAACCAGTGCAACAGAACGTCATTAAGTTATTTATCTGCTTAAAATTCATTGTTGCCTTTCTATTTTCATTATCTCTTGCTCGCAACAATGGCATTTTGAAAGACATTTCAGGATCTGGCACAGAAACACGTCTCTCCTTTTTTCCCCCTTTTGAAGGACCGAGATCAACAATTTCATCAACGATTGCATTTAGCATCCTACAAAGTGTTAATCGGTGAAAGCTGATTTAACAAGGTAAGAGAACAAGCAGTATTTTCTAGAGGGTTACTGCTATATAGCTGACATAAAAGAACAAAGTCCTTATCCACGAGAAGGACACAGAAGACAGAGGAGCTAGCAGAGCTGAAAATCTAACGGCTACAGTGCATTTTTGATTTATCTATTAGTACTAAGTACTACTGGAGTTAGTGGAAAGAGAGGGTTTGACTTGGGTTAGGAGAGGGGCTAATATACACAGGGCAGGACATACCAACCTTTTCCAAGTGTGGAAACACGACCTATATTCCCAATTAAATCTAGGGAGAGAATTGTGAACATAACTTCCCCAATTTTGGCCCCTCTTACAGGGGTAATCCACCTTCTTAATGGGCAAGGGTGTCAAATGATATTTTAGATGAACCAACAAGAAAAAAAAAAATCTTAGTGACAAGACCAAAAAAATTCCACTGGAAGGAAGGAGTCCCAGACTGAAACCATAACTCTGAAACCCCCAGACTTCTTTCTTGAGACAGTAGGCACTTAAATAGATCCGTTATTTTAATTTCCAGCCCTAAGTCTGAATCCAGCAGCTGGTAGAAGATCACTCAGCGCTGCTGGCCTCCTCTAGCCGCCTTTGTAACCATCCAGCCCAGTCATTTCTCACTGGCGTATCCACAAACTGGTATTAGCGTCACGTCCTTAAAACTAAAGTATGTTTAATGTGGAGTAGCAAAGAGCTTTTTAAGAGACTAGATAGTAATCCACTCCCCATGGCTACTGGTGTCTTGACTGTATACCATCCAATAAATTCAAGGCTGTAGTTCTTATCCCAGCATTAAAAAAAAACGCTATAATTTCCAAAATTTAGTAAATGTCCATCATCTCTTTTTGCCAATACCATCAGAAAGAATAATCCCAATCACTTGGAAATGATGTAGATCCAAAATGGAAACATCACCAGCTGCCTTCCGTCTTCTCCATCCAAACGTTATTTCCACGGCTACGCGTGTTGTCTGTAGAATCCAAGGGGCTGCATCATTAAGGTCTACTAGAAATTTTGTGGTGACAATCCAATTAACATACCGACTGCGTACAGTGAGAACTGAGAACTAGGCATCAAGCTTTCACAGAATTTTAGGTTCTAGTATTCCGAAGATACTCCAGAGAGAACTTCACCACATGTTGTAGAGTAAGATAGCTCCATCTGGCAGCAGGGATACATCCGAGCAAGGCCTTAATATTATCCAAGACATGGAATCGTTACTTCTAGAAAAGAGTAACTCCAATATCGATGCTGGCCAAAGGAAATCTTCCATCTTAAAACCACCTTATTTCAAGTGTAGATATCCAACCAGCTGCGGAAAACATCCTCTATGGATCCACAAGGTACCAGCCACTGGGATAGAAATCACTTCCGTTTCCAACCCAAAATAGGAAACATAGATAATTCCCAAAATTTTAAATCCATCTGGGGGCCCTAGATACGAGTTTGTGTTTCTCACCATACAAATACAAAATACCTGCCTAGAGAAACCTTGGAACTTACCCATCAAGTCTCCGCTCATAACGTCCTTCCCGTGCATGAAGCGATGGGGGGGGGCCGTAAGTGGGCCCCCCGCCACCTCCTCTGAACCCAGAAACCTCTCTACTACGAGATGCTATGGAAACTGTATCATCCAAGCCCCGAGCAGCACTGGGAATGGTTCCTGGTTCATTATAATCCGTCCGTAGGTCTCTATCTCCCATTTTGTTGACAGAGTTGTGTGCCTTCTGCGCACTTTTGATGTCCACAAAATCCACAAACGCTGCCACTCCGCCTTCCGACCCCCTCTTAGGGAGGATTTTGACACTTTCGACACGTCCATATCTGGAAGAAAAGCAGAGCAGAGCACAAATATTAGCGCTGGTAGAAAAAGGTTGTATTTAATAACATTGCCTCCTTCAAAATCAACATGTTTCAAACCGTTTGCCCTTCCCGTGCAGCAGGAAAATCAATCTCAAAGCGCAGCAGAGGCTGAAGACGTGTTCGCAAAATAAAAGGGGGAAAAAAGCCATTTTCACTTTCCGTCGTTATTTTCAAAACTCCTCTCTTTTGGTTAGTTACCATCAGATCACCCTTTTTATAACAACAGAGCAACAGCAGCTAAAGAAACAGCAAGGTATCTGCAACGAGAGCAGCACTCCTCATTTTTAAAGTGAGGAGCAAGACATAATCAAACTAAAATTGTGTCCCAAGTAGAAATAAAAACACCCCGACAATTTTCTGAAGAAAAACATGACCTTGACACAGCAATTCCGCTACTCCGATCTATATTTAATCCACTCAGCACTGTAACAGGAGTTTTCATTCTGCTCCTCGTTCCCAATTTCAAAGCCATTTATTTACAACAGCCTCGCAGGGCTTTTCTGGAGCACAACCCACATGGGGACCCCCGGACCGGGGTGTTTCTGGGGTTAAATTTTACATCCCCTCCTGCAGAACAAGCCCCACGCTGAGGAAAAGCCCACGGGAAGGTGACACCACCCTACTTAAGGTACATTCAATTAAATAATTGCAACACAGGCATTTACAGACGAGGAAATGTCTACGTAAAAAAATAAAAACAAACAGGTTTGCGTGCACAAGGTGATGTTAAAATGGTTTTCTTAAACACTTTGCATCAACTCATAATGAGAAAGGATAAAATGGGAAGTACGAACATAGCGATGTTTTTAAACAGCCGAGAACCACAGCTCGCGTTTTGGTTGTTCTCTTCTCTCGGCCAAGAGACTGTGAGCAAAACGGGTGAAGGGCTTTAAGTGCAGTCGTTAATCCACGACAAAAAGAGGCAAAGAGCATATTTTTGAAAGTGCTGATAAACGAGAAAGGGACACACAAATAAAAAAGTCATTGATAACTATTTGTAAACTCTGTGAGGAATTATTGCAAAAGATTTTGTACTGGCGAAGGCAGCACCGTGCTGAACAGATCTAAATACATCTTAAAGAGAGGCTCTGCTCAGCGGTACCCGCAGGAACAACCTAACGCGACCGCCCGTCTGAGGAGCAGCCGCTGTCAGAACCTGCGGCTGAGTCTGCGTTACGCTCGGCTTTCAATCCACCTCCCCATTTCATCATTGTTGTGGGGTGACTAATCCTTAAACACGATTCGCAAACCTGCCCGGCTGACTGCTGCCTTCTCATTCCAACCTGACCTACTGTGTTTTATACGCAATCTGGTTGGGATTTAGATCTCGTTTTCCCCTGGTTTATACTCTGCCCGGTACGGCACACGACCTGTTAAGGAATACGTGCGCAAACAAGAGAAAATTAGGCCAAAAAAGGCACAGTCACCTAAAGGACACGTTCCTCTGAGCAGCCCAGAGCTGAGCTTGCTGCCTTTGTACCCATGGGTACAGCACGGTGACGTTTAATTCTCAGGAGTTTCCTGACCTGCACGGGTCATTTTTTATTCTAATTAAAAGCTGCAAGGAGCAAATAATGGTGAACGGTACTGCAGGAAAGGTACTTCTCAAAGTGTGCGCTCTCCCAAGGCCGGATAAGGTTATCTGACCTTGAAGGTGAGATCAGACAAGTGGAGGATATGGTTAATATATATGTGTGAGGGAAAAAAATGGCCAGTTGGATGTGGCACGTGTAGAAAGAGAAGAAACAGGAAAGGAAGAAGGGGGAAGAAAACAGGAAAGAGCCCATTGGAAAAAAATGTTCATGCCATGAATGAACGTGGCGAAAAGTATGAAAGATAATGAGGTATCCTAGTTAGCATCACCCTTTAAGGCGAGTTTCAGTGCCGGTTCTCTGCAGACAACTAAGATGTCATAGCACAGAATGCTCTCAACTCTCATATCCATTAAGTTTTTCTTCTAAATAACATAGTTACAGAAGTGACTGGTCAGAACATGTTCTTCCCTTTTGCTCCCTGTTCACACGCTCGGTTTCTGGCAACACAAGCCCATACTTTGTCTAAAATCTTCAGGGGAAAAAAGAAATACTATCTTAGTACTACTCCAAAACCCTAAAATCCAAATTGACCTTCTGACTGCAATCACCACAGCCTGCCTGGTATGAAGTTACAGCAGAAACGGGCTCTGAAGGGCTCTTCCCACTCACCACCCTGACTGTTCTTTTATTTCCTCATTCTGATGTTATTATAACATACGCACAGACCTCAATTATTTTTCTTCTGCTGCAGGAAATCCAGAAATGTGTTAAAATGTTCAAATACTCGAGCTAACGCCGCCCAGAAAGCACAGAAGATGCAGAACATTGACGTAATATGCTCCCTATGTACCAAAAAAAAATATCACGCAGCAAATGTACAACTCTTGCAGGTTAATTTTCATATTGGGAAAAGTGTATTTTGGCTGCCATTAATTAAAAAAATATGTATTATTTTAAAATAAATCAGAAGAGGATGGGGGAAGGATATGACTGTATTCCACTGGTCCTAAATCATCCCACTCGGAGATGGCGTGTTTTAATCCATCCGTTATCCGGATACATAAATATACGCCGCGCTTTGGCCTCCTGCACCGTACCCTTGACGAGCCCCGAGGATAATCTGCGACAATCGTCTTTGCCGAAAGCGAGGGAGGCAGACGGGGGAGGAGAAAGGGAGCGCGGAGCGGGGGGGTGAAAGAAAACCGAGAAGGAGAGAGCCCTGAGTATTCAAGGACAGCTGCTGGGAGAGGAAGGTTCGCATTTGCCGTGCCCCACCGCGGTCCTGTGATCACTCGCATCCCTCGGTCCCCCACCGCGAAGATTAATCTGTCTAGTGATCCGGCCCAGCCCCACCCGTTGGCGTCTCTCCGAGCTGCTCCCGGCTTGGCAGATGCTGCAGGGAGGAGGACGAGGGGGAGATCCGCAGTGCTGCATCACCAGACGGCTTTACCGCAGCACAATAATACAAGAAAAAAAACCAACGCGATACTTTTTGGAGGAGAGGCGGCGATACCACCGCGGATCGCACGTTAAGGCAAGATGGAGGCGAACGTGCTCCGAGGAGCAACCTGTGTCTGGATCCCAAGGGACAAAAGGCAAGAGGACAAAAGACAAGGGGAGGCACCGCTGCGACCTTTGGAAACGCTCACAGCGCAGCTCTTCTCAACCTCCGCCTGGTATCTTTATACCTGTGCGTCAGCCCTTTCCAAGAAGGCTGCTGCCCCTTTCACAATCGCTGGCAGACCAAACGCACAACAAAGAGGCTCGTTCGCTCCGCTCCAAACACGCGGACGCTCGGGAAAACGCGGCTTTTTGGTGCCTCTTCCCGCCTGCAACTCACGCTGATTAATCATTAGCTCCATTTTGTAAGGAAGGTGGATGAGGCTGCATTTTTGGAGGGGTTTACAGTGCAGGGCAGAGGAGGACGTGCGAAAGCCGGCGTGTGTGCCCCTCCACCAGCACAGCGCCATCGCAGCGCCCGCCTGGAAACACACATCGAGCGGCCTTTTCAGAAAACATTAAAAAGAGTTGTTCGATAATCACCGCTCGAACAAAGCCACGCTAATCCAGCTTTTCAGACAAAGAAAAGGAATTCATAATTTAAGCATTATGGGTTTATTCACTCTAGATCAAAGCACCTCTATAATCAAGCAGCTGAAATGTCTCTGGGCTCTTGGCATGGCTGCTCGGCGTGTTCTCTGGCTCCCCGGCCCATCCTCCTCCTCCTCCCCGCTCTTCCTCCCGTCCGGGTTGGGAATCGCAGCCTCCGCCGGGCTGGTTCCTCCTCCCCAGGGGAGACGTGTCACCCAGACACAGCCCAAATTGTCCCTCACCCCACAACCTTCCCTGGTTCCTCCTCCGTGGGAGACGTGTCACCAACACACAGTCAAAATCATCCCTCACCCACAGCCTTCCCGACTTGCCCACACCGGGGTGGCTGCGCCCTGGCCTCGCCATTTCTAATTAATTAACCGTTTCATCTCGGGTGCTGTTCCAAAGAAAACGCATTTTAAACAAAGGATGGACTATGAGAGAGCCGGCCAGCAAGTATTTGGTAAACAAATGTTACCTTTTAGCTGCAATATTTTATAAACTGATTAGGATCTTTACAGGATGCTATATACATGATAGGAAAAGGTAGGTCAAAACCAGGGAGATTTGTTTAATTTAAACTTTAAATCATAATACCTCCTTATTTCTCACGTTGAGCTCCTGCCCAAGCTTGTGAAGACATTATATCCAACCATTTTCATCACCGCAGACTTCTGAAGGTCAGCTACATCCCTAAAAACCTTTGTACTTTTATTTAGAAGCCAGCGCAACGTTACGCTCCAGATCCCACTAAACGCAAGACACCTTGCAAGATCAAAAACGACGCAGGAGGGTTTTTGTGCTTGTTTTTGCACCGCTCATTAAGAGCCTGAATGGACGATCAGGATTCCCTTTGACTAAAGCCAGGTATCTTTAGCCAGCTGAAAAGCATGGCTCCTTTTTCCGTGCCGCGCTCAAACTCCGTTCTCCTCCATTATTATATAAGCCAGGCAAGCCCCAGCCTGCATTATTCAGTGAAACGCTCGCACAGCTTGAAGCTTCTCTTGGCCAATCGCGTTCCTCTTGCTCTGTTGTTATTTCATAACAAAATTATGTGACCTGAAATAATACTTCTCCAGATGTCTGCGTCTCTTCTCCTCGTTCCCAGCCCCCAGCCAGTCCCATACCCCATTCTGGGGGCTACTCCAGGCCTGTGTCTCCCCCTGCACAAACCATCTGTACGCGTATCTACTTCCCACCCAGGAATATACAAAATAACAAGCCGGAAAAGCAGCAAAACCCACCGCACCGCAGTCCCCGCAGCGGGACACCAGCCCCAAATAATCCTGCTCCCAGTATCACCAACTCACGGCATGAATCACACCATAAACATCTCCCTCCCGCAGCACCAACACACACAGTGTTAAATATTCACCGCTGTTAAAGTTGCGAAGCAACAGAAGGGAACTTGGGTCTTCACAGGGCATTTGCAAAGAATAAGGCACCATAATTGATCACGAGGGCATTACTATAATAAATAAAATATACCATTTAATAGTCATAACATGCTTGGCCTAAGAAAAATAAATACCACCAAGCTTCATATTCATCATAGTCACATAGTTTACTTGCCCAGAAAAATATTTACATGCTTCTAAATTTTTTTCTTTTAGAAAGGCGGTTTCATATCAAGGGTGATACAAGATTTTACCACCTTCAGACCTGAGCGGCCCAAGTCTTTGGAACTGCACTCTGCTGCAAGTAATGCAGAGTATCAGTTGCAAATCTGACAATATCATCGTGTGCCTGGCATGGGAGGAAGATTTGAGAGCTTACAGATACAGAAGAATAATAAAACCTAAACAAGAGACTCAAAAACGGACAAACTGCATTATCGGGTTGGGGCTCCTTCATACAGTAACTGATGTAGGACAGCAAACCCAGACCATAAAGAAATGTGCATAGGGCTGGGATGAAAATAATGCAACTTAATTGAAATGGACCTTCATAGAAACAACAAGCAGAACTCCAGAGTCTTGGAAAATAACACTTCAACTTTTAACAAATGTGGGGAACTGTCACCCAATGAGCCACAATCGCTTGTCTTCATAGCATTGTCATTTAACCCCAGAGGATTTGCCAAACGGCATCTCCAATGCTTAAGGACAAATAGGGCAACGTACACATGGCAACGTATGGAGCACATCCAGCAGCTTCCAGAAACACAACGTATGGTCTTGGCTCTCCTGATCTCCAGCTGCTACATCACATTAAAGATGGCTAAAAATAAAACCAACTAAACGCCTCTCTAATTCTACCTTTCTCGGCACAAAATTGCTGTTTCTATCCCAATAAGTCACCGCGAGCGTTCTGGATGATCAGGAGTAGGAACGCTCACAGTGAGTGACAAATCCACACCACACAAGGCTTTGAAAACCTTTTACTTTCCCAAAGCCAGGCAAAATCAAAGCTCCTCATATCACAAGGAGCGCTGGTTTTCAAGCCATGCCGAGAACAGACCTTGTGACAGCAATGACTCAGAAACATGCCCTAATTACCCAGCTCCCATAATTTTCTAGATAGCAATCTGAGATGCTTTAAAACCTGTTTAGAGCGATCTTTATTGGCTCTGCGACCTTTGCGGGAGAAAAATGACGATCTTGAGGGAATTCTGCGCAGCTCTCCTCCTAGGAATAAAGATCTTTAGGGAAACCTCAACATTCAGGAGCAGAAACAGCCAAGCCGGTTCTGGAGCTCGGTCGGACCCTTTATGTGACGTGGGTGAATCCCACCACCCAAATTACCCCAACCCAGAGCACTCTGAGACTTTGCAGCATTCAGCAAAAGAAAAACCTCCAACTCTAGGGGAGTTTGTTAATGGGGGTTTGTTAACGAGCCCCAGCACGTGTTCCTGCCACGCACCGAAAACAGCCGGGGCTTTGTCTACACTCGTAATCCCTCCCTACAAGATGACAAAGTAGGAAATTAAAAAGCCAGCACAGGCACATTCCCCGAGACTTTTGATACATCTGTTATTTAAAAGCAACGCGCCTGACATATCAGATAGTCCAGCAGATAACTCTGTGCTGAACTAAGCGCTTGCTTCTTGCTTTACAGCTCAGCTGAATGCTCCATTTTAAGACACAAAGTAAGCGTGATTTCCTAATTAAGACATTTTATTTATGTCTTTATTGTAAACTCACTGTTTCGATACCGCTGAGGTATTAATATACAAATTACTACGTACCACCCGAGAGAGAAAAACCAGAATATTTAAAATGATTTATTCATGGTTGCTACTGTCAGCAGCAGCTACTTCTTCCAACAGTCAACGTAGCAGGAAATTTTTCCGCAACCCCCACTGCCAAAACATTTTGCCGCAGATAAGATGTTCTAGCGCGTACGCATCAGGTGAAACTGGAATATAGATCCACCCGCCTGCCTGCGAGATAGAAATCTGTTCCACTGCAACACCCAACAACATCCAAAAGGACTCCTAGAAACTCTTCAACCTGGCGAAGACAAGCCGGGGAGATGAATCCATGCTTTGGATACTGGGGTTAAATGAAGCTGTAAGATTAACAAATAAAAAGCTCGGTGCGCACTCAGCAAGAGCCGGCGGGGCTGGTTTTGATCCCCCCGCCCCAGTGAGCAGTTCCACTGAACCCCGCGTTGCATCAGCCCTCGACCCAACAGTCAGCAAAGGCTTAACGCAAAATTGCCCGGCTGAAGTTGCATAAACGCAGCCGAACGACACAAGTTCCTCGTTGGCGAGGCCGCCTCAGCCAGCCAGAAAAAGGGCAGGAGCTCTGTCATTAAGGAACTTTTCCTCACGGTCACTTCTGTACAATTAAGAAGCATCAGCAGCAGAGCTTATTGGTATATACGTTATTAAAAACACAAGAAATCAAAGCGGCTTTGTGAGCAGAAATAACGAAGGCTCATTTCTTATGGATGCACGTCTTGAGGTCGAATTCTCCGGCGTCCAATAACCGCCGGTTCCCAGTGCAGCTTTTCCCACGCTCAGGAACACCTCGCTCTCCCATGTGGATTCTTTAATGTCTAATAAGGGTTGCACTCCCGCTGCAGCTTTTCTCTCCATGGGGCCACTAATCAGGTCTCTCTCCTCTATTAAAACCGCTTGTTTTCACAAAACTCAAAGGAATGTTGTATCTCTGAGACGACGAATCCCCCTTTGCCCTGAAGTACAGCTGGAACGGGCTAACAGGTTCAAAATTGATTAGGGAAGATACATATACATAGCAAAATCACAACAATCTTGCTCTCCAAGCAGAGGAGAATAAGTACAACTATTCATAAGAGCCTAAAGAGGTTACAAAACTTGGTAGAAACTCGGCACGTTCAGCTGTGTTGTGTCAAGTGTGATGCGCGGTGATTGTTCATCCTCCAGCCCCCGCAGATGTGCGGTATCGCGTTACTGCGCGCTAGACACAGAGCCGCTGACTTCCATCTCCAGGGCATTTGTTCTTCCAGCTTAAATCATCATCTGCAGATTTGCTTCAAAAATACCGGTGGCAATAGACTACGCTGAATGCTTTCTGCAGAGGAATTGCTCAAGCCTGTTCTCTCATGTGACTGATTTTAGGATTCGTTTGGATTCGATTTTAAGAACGCGCCGCATCACAACCGGAGGGGAATCTCGTGATTAATCAACTTTTTCCGTTCTTGCATGAAAGGGTAATTCCCCATCTCGGTTTTGCTTCTCCAAGCCCTGCTTTGCATGTATTCGGCAGCAGATGGAGGAAAATGCGGAGTCATAACATTATGGTCTCCCCGCCATGCTGCGGAGTACTTTAAATATGTATCATCTTCAGGCTTTGCAAGTCCTGGTGCTCTTACTTCTCCAGGGAAACACAGACCTCTTCTCCAAGGCTTGTACGTCTTCCAGAAAACGGTATTTAAGAAGAAAATAGAGTTTATCTGCCTCTTAGACCGTCCCAAACGACTGGATCGCTCTTCCACTTCGAACCACAGCTCAGTTTGAACAAGTGACCAGCTTGCAATTCAGCCAACAGGTCTGACAACTTGACATTCATTTCTGACAGAAAGCAGCCACTGATCCAAGGACTCACAGTCAACTCACAACACAAAGGAGCTCGCCTACTCCTAAAAGTACGACCTTTGAAACCAGGCAGGAAAAATAGTCCCACCGCCCTGAAAATAAAGTCAGTTCCCAGCCAGCCCAGCCTCCTCCACAAACCCTGTATTTAAACTGGCCGGCCGCTCCCGTGCTGCCCCACCAGTCACCCAAATACAGACGTCCCAATGTTATTTTGTTGGTTCGTGACTCACCGCTCCCATCACCCTGGAGAAAGTGCTCGTTCCTGTGACTAAACCAACTGGCAGCGCAATCCTCGGCGTGAGCCAGGTGTCAGCCCAAGGAAACTCCATATTCCGGGGTGAGCCCGGCGCACGCTCCGTGCTTTGTCTGCAGCGACTACCTGCGCTCCAGGCGCTTGCTCCACAGGCGAGAGCTTAAAACTTTCCACAACTGAGCTCCTTGGCCAGCTAGATTTTAATGGCTTTTCTTCTGATGCAACTCCAAGTCAAGGTTTTGCAAAGCAGAGCTGGAATCAGGCTGGCTTGAATGTCTTGGTAATGACGAGTGAGGTTTCTCAGCCCTGTTTTATAAGAATTCAGCAGACCTGTGTCTCTAAAGGAGGGGAGATTCAGGCTGGACATGAAGAAATTGTTGTCCCTGAGGGTGGTGAGAGCCTGGCCCAGGTTGGCCAGAGAGGTGGTGGATGAACCATCCCTGGAGACATCCCAGGCCAGGCTGGACGGGGCTCTGAGCAACCGGAGCTGGTGAAGATGTCCCTGTCATGGCAGGGGGGGCACTGCATGCGCTTTGAAGGTCCCTTCAACACAAACTAGCCTGTGATTCCATGATCTCGAGGAGTATGGGCACTACCAGGCCAACAGGGCTCCTCCTGTACTCGAAGGACGAGCCAGATACACCATCCCATCCACAACCCATCCGCACCACCGCCAGAAAAGCCGCTTCCTAATTTTATACTGTTTCTGGGATCAGCTTCGCCTTTAAATGCTTGTTTTCCAAAATTAGTCTGACACGAGGTAGACCAGAGCGTGAACTGCCAGCACGACCGAGGGACTGCACTCTCTGAATGGATGTAGAGGAAGAGACGCTTCCTGAGCTCAGCGGCTGCCAAAAACCAGCGTATCTCACTGTACCCACAACCAGCATATCACCTACAACATCAGTGCCGAAGCTGGTTTTATTTTTTAAATGCAGCAAAGCTTCTTTGCTACTAATACTTCCAAGAAGTTGCTTTATGGTTAAGAAAAAGAGCAAAGGTTTATTTAAACTTTGATTACAATGAGGTTACTGTGCAGATCGTTAGCTGTCTAGATGCGTATTTAGCTGGCTTTCCAAGGGCAGTGTCTCACACACACAAGCACGGATCCTCTGAAATTAAATCAGATGTTGATTACGTATACAAGGGAGATACTTATCCATCCTGAGCTTTTATTCTCCTCACAGTTAGGATGCTAATGAGACCGGAAGACTTTTTTTCCTCCAAAGACAACTACTTTTAACATACAGCTCAGCAATTTATTTCTCTTATTTTGCCCTATTAACCATTACAAGTCACCCACAGCTGCCACAGAGGGAATGTCTAAATGAGCCTCTATGTGCTTTTCGGCAGCAGTCGCTATTAATGAGACCGGGAAGTATTCGCAGGAGTGGATGGACCACGGCTCGGGGCTTTGGGCTGTGCGGAAGCCGGGAGCATCTCACCAAAAACACAGACACCACGGTCGGGGAATCTGCGCCAGGACAGTAAGTTACTCAACGAACCCACGCACAGAAAACATGACCAGCTGAGCTTTGTATCTGGAGGAAAATTAAAGGTCATTCACCACTTGCTAAACAAGAAAAATAATTGACAACCTGGCGGCAGTCTTCTCATTGAGCTAAAAGATGATTTCAAACCCAATTTTGATTTGGTACCCGATCACCTTCGCTACAAGAACTTGGTCTGAACCCAGCTGCGATTTCAGGGGATAACAAAAGACACACAAGCTCTTCGGTTGGGATGGAGGAACACACACAAGGTGGTATTGTCTCCATCTGAGAGCCACCAGCATCCAACAGACCATCCATCCACACTCCTTCCAGAGATCTTTGGACTTATCTGGCACTTAAGTGTTGAGATGAGGACACATTCAGGGCATTCTGATGAGATTTGAAAGTCCACGCTTCGGGTACAAGCATGCTTATAAAAAAGTGCTCTCAATTTTACATTGCTAAGCTTAACTAAAAAGGGACGAGGAAGGAAGCAAAAAAAAAATCTCCGTTTTGTTCTCAAAAGATGCCTGGGTCTTTGAACAGAAACCCGTCATTAAGACCGACCGCAGCTCTTCTCCCGTTATCAGTTTGTCTAAGCGGAAAGTTGATGTTCCTTCCACATCTTGATTCTGGTGCATTCTCACCCAAGTCATCATGAACGCTTGGACCTCAGACAAGGCACAAATATACAGACTGCAGTACAGAGCCAGCCACATCCAGGGCTACGAGATACGCTTCCAAAAAATCCATCGCAAGAAGGATGTTGTTTCAACCGAATTCAGAGACGCCGTCTTCATACTCAACCTAACACATCAGATTGCAGCAGGCCCTGGAATATATCCCAGTGTATTTATGAAAAGCTTGTAACCATGTTTATTCTTTTATGAAAGGATGTTATCTCCCCGCTGCAGGATTTTACAGATTGCACGGGACGATTACGCAGCATTAGCAGGTTAAACAATAACTATGGAAATGCAGAAGCCAAAGCAGCCACTGGGTTTAATTCGTTGTACGAGAGTCATCACCACATCTTAATATATTGCTGCAGAACAGCGTTGGAGATGTTGTTTTCAGACTCGAGAAGACCAGAGCTGCCGTTATTGACCAGGCAAAACCTCTTGCGGGTCCAAGGTGGGAAACACTATGGATTTGAACAACGAAAAAAGCAGCTTCTGTCTGATTTTCATTAACTGGTCAAACAGTCTTTAGAACACTAGAAAGACTTGTGCAAAGGCAGGAGGCTGGTTGTACACTGTGAATTTCCATCGTCAGGCTCATATTCCTCCCACGAGATTTCTAAATCGGCATGCCGAAGATGCAGCTAAACTCAAAATCTTATTATAGAGACTAATCATACTTTCTAGTTTATTCCTCAGTTCATTGTTGAGGAATGTTTGCCTTTGCAGTATCGGGTTTCAGGGCGTTCTCAGACCTCAGCAAGTTCACCGAACTTAATAAAAAACACACGACCAAACATCTCACAAGCGCTTATTTTTGGTAGCTACCAAAATAAGAACGTATCCGCCCCACCAGCAACGACTCTCCCGAAACCTTCAGCAGTCTAAAACCAGCCGAGAGGGGGGAGCCTCAGTTTTACCCCTTCCCAAACATCCTTTTTTGATACTCCTTATTTCCCAGGTGCATCCTCGCATGCAGAAGGCATCTCCTCCTCTTCACAAGCTGACAACAGCATGAAACCACCGCAACGGCAGGACAGCCAGCAGTCGTCACACAGCAGCTCACGAAAGCAAACGTCCCCAGGAGCCCCAGGTTCATCCTCACTCACCGACTCATCCAAAATCTGAAACCCATTTGGCCATTTACTTCCTTTTTAATGAAAAGCCGGCTAGCGCCGCTTCACCCCCAGTGAAGATGAGGACCTAATTTTGGACACACCTTTAAGACGGCAATAAGGTCATTTGCCGGAGGACTTGGCGTGACTTTCTGTCCTACAAAAAGCCAGGAGGGAAGAAAACAAGTCAGCAAGGCTATCGCGAAACAAATTTAAGCCTTTTCTCGTCGCCTGTTTCAGCTTGATGAATGAATGAATTTAATAGATCTGTAAGCCTCGCGAGGACTGGTACGTTCTCAACATGCTTTCCCGCAGCCTGGAAGAAAGGGCACTCGGATTATTTTATCATCATACCAAAGGCGTTTAGGATAAGGGTAAAGAACTACCAAAAGCCAACGCCGCTCCGGAGCAGCTCAGCAACAACAGAAGCTGCTCTCATCAAATCACAAATAAACACAGAAACTTCAGAGAAGAACCAATGCCAGAAAAGCTCAGCAGATGACAGAATTTTCTAACCAACTGACATCATCTTATCTAACAGGGCTCTGTGTATGAAAACACTTAATAGAACCTTAGTCCAAATCTTTGCAGCTTTTCATTATGTTTCTTTGAAACTTTCACTAGGAACCGACTGAGACTCAAGCAGGAGTCGCCTGGTGTCTTCCGCACCTCCTCATTCTGGGCAATTAATTTAATCCCCTTGCCCTAATCCCCCAACCAAATGTTCTCCCATCAACTTCTTGGGTTTCATCTGCAAAATTAAACATTACCTTCAGAGCAGATATTTGTAAACTGGGGCGCAAACAGGTCCTGATACTGCCCAATATTCTAGATGTTGCTTGAGAAAAGCGAGGGCATGAGTTTTACCTTCCTCATCCCTTCAAAGGCTCTGAACTAAAAAAGCTTGTACCTGATCTATGAAAACACTGTCACCTAAAAATGATACCAATCCAGAAAACAGGGACAGTTCATTCTGTAGACTTCTGCATTTTCTTAAAATAAAAATACACCTGAATAGAGATCTCTATATGCGAAGCTGATTCAGTGCAACCATCATGAGTTCGCATCCTAAGTGATACCCAAGAGCTATTACTCGATTAGAAGCAATAAAAGCCTGGGAACATATTTGACAGTTTTACTAGAAAAAATAGAGCACTATTACTTCCGACTGGAGCCCGTTCCTGCGGAAAGGCACTGCGAGACCTGCCGCTGCCCGACGTGGGAAAAAGACACAGGAACGGCGCTGTCCTAGCAGAAATCACCCTAAATATGCACCGAGATTTTCCGAATCGCCGCTCTGCCCCACATCTGAGAGCAGTTGACCAAAATCCCGCTGCCTCAGTCCATCGGGGTGACACACGGAGCACAAAGCCCTTGAAAACCAACCAAATGTTTTCTAGAAGTTATCGAAAACAAAGCTGCGCTGGCCCTTACAGCAGTTTTTTGCAGAGCAGTTCCTCAGGGCTGTTGTGTTTAAAACACAAACCACTTCAGGATGCATCTGCAATTTATTTCTAACAATTGTAAAGGTTTCCTGGAAGTCAGGGCTTCTCCTGGACTTGGTCGTAATCCCCCCCACACAACAGGAGATGCCATCCCAAAGTCACACGGCTCATAATTAAGAGGCTTTTACTCCTCTTGCCCTTTAAAACATCAATAAACGGACAAAGCCGTGTTCTTTCAGATAACTGGTAGAAAAACACAGGGAAAAAATAAATATATGGAAGGGCAGCACTTGTGCTGGGGACAACTGTTACTATATTTAGTCGCCTTGTTCTGCAAGCTGCTGAGCATCTGTTTCAATGATGGTGAATGACTTTTTTTCCTGCTAGTTAAGGCAGCATTAATTAGACGAACCCAAACGATTGCTGCCACTGCTTCTCATCGCCTAAAACAGAGAATCGCTGCTTATTCCAGCCTAAGAGCCGACCTCCTGTCCTGGCACCCATTTGCTTTTGTATCCGGGAATGCCTTGATAACTCATTAGAAAGTTTGTTTTTTAGAACGGAGCATCTGTGTAGAAGTACAGGAAGCCTGTAACAACTTGTTAAAATGCACATAAAAATCATTCATTTGCGATACCCTTTAATATCAAGACAACAGATTAAGAAAAAGGCTTTTAAGGGAAAAATAACACTGCTCATGTAAGCCAGTGCTTCTCGAGACCAGATTCAGCATTCTCCCATTTGAGAGGAGAACTTGTAAGCAGAGAGCGTTATTTCAGTTCACGCTCAACAAAACCCATCAGGAACGTTCAGAAAAAAATAAAATGCACTTTCTGCAAAACACCTCTTTCGTTTTAATGCCTTCCTGAAGAGAATTACTTGCGAGACTGCAAACCCAGGCAAGGTTCCCACAGTAAGTGGTTAAGTGAAGGGGGAGGAGGGAAGCAGCAAACCCCTCCGCCTGAATACGCCTGTTGGGTTCTGACTTTTTTCCGAGTCTCCCTTAAATTCTTGCTCCTTTAGAAACAAAATGGTTGTTTCTCAAACTTGCCCCTGCAGCAGCAAGCCCGCTTGCATCCAGGCTTTAACATGGAAATACCAGTATTTCCTCAGCAAAAGTGGCAAAACACTCCCTCCCGTGGGGCGCAGGGAGGCTTTAGGGGTAACGCTATTCCTGGTCGCAAGCCAAGATGAGATTTTAGGCGATATTTCCCCCAAATTCCTCCCCCGGCTCAGCCTCCCCACGCTCTTCACCCAGTTCTCAGGCTGGGGGATGGGTGGGAACTGGGTTTCGCCAAGCCCGGCTCCATCTCAAAAGACTTGCTCTCCAAATTAAACCATCCTTTTCCAAGGAAGGAGCCTTCGCATCCCACCTCATCGCCTTCCCTATGGATCTATACCCCCCTTCCCTATGGATATACCCCCGCCACACGCAGTCCTTGTGCAACGTGTCCCTTCCCCCAGGCAGCACCAGCATACAAAGGAAGCCTCGCTCCATTGTCCACCTACAGCACCTTTAAGTCGAGCCTAAAACCGGGCTCAACACATCCCCCCTTCGCAGCCACCAATATTTCTGGGTTTACATCCCCAAAAGGGTCTCGGAGGCTGCGTGTCATCCCCCCCCATGCATTAGTAGCTGCACCCGCATGTTTTGAAACGTGTTTTAACTGTGTTTACTCGCCTGAGATCAGCCTCATCCAAACACGCAAATCCCGGTTAAAAATCGGATTTAAAAAACGGAGAGAAACCACAGAAACAAGGGTTGAAAAATCTCCTTCTCAAACTCACAAAGGTAAAAACAACCAACCAACAACAGCAAAAAAAAAAAAAAGGTAATTAACAATTCAGCGCCTGCCATTTTTTCCCATCCATCTCTAAGCAACAGTACCATAGCAACTTTTTCCCTGCTTTAGTACATCTTCCAAAAGCTGGAGGACTGGCCAAAATAAGACCCAGGAATCTCAGATTTCCACTCCTGAGTACCTATTCCCTCAGCCAGCTGTGCCTGGAATTAAACAAAACAACCCCAAAAAACCCTGCCTTTGTACAACGCTGGCTCACACAAGCGGGACCGACGGACACGACAAACCCCCCCAAACGCAGCACCACCAGCCCGCGCTGGCGCAGACGAAGCCACAAATTTTAGGTTTGGGGAAGGCAACAAAAAAAAAAAAGCGAAATGCAATTAAAATCAGGCAATTTCTGAGCGCTGATAATGCTGAGATGGGGGTTGCCGCTTAATCAGCTCAGGCCGGGGGATGCGGGAGACCCCCGGGGTTACTCCCCGCACCCCCGGGGTGACCCCAAACCCCCCGCCCCAAACCGGGGCCCCGGCGCCATTATAGAGCC
Organism: Streptopelia decaocto; assembly: GCF_964273445.1. Lineage (NCBI taxonomy): Eukaryota > Metazoa > Chordata > Aves > Columbiformes > Columbidae > Streptopelia > Streptopelia decaocto. The sequence goes on along the minus strand of NC_138675.1, from coordinate 1,948,059 downwards.
CGGTCGTCACCACCCGCGACCCTCTGGGCCGCGGGTTCGAATCCCCCCCGGGGCCGCTCGGCCACTCGGGGCCGCGCGTTCGGGTCCCCCCGGCCCCCCCGTAGGGCAGAGCCGGCGGGGACCGACCTTCCCCCCGCCCGCCGCGGTGTCACCGCATCTATTTTTCCCATGGTGACTCATTATTAAGGACGCTCCGTCATTTTTCCAACGCAGGAAGATTAAAGGAAGCTTCAAAATTCCTTGTTTTTAAGGGGTGGGGGGGGGGGGGGTTAAAACAAGCGGGGGCTGAGCAGCCACCCTGGGCTCGCTGCCTTCTTTTCCCCCTTAAAAATACAAGAAAAAGCTTCTCGCTTGGGGTGCCGGGCATCAACTTTGTGCATTTCCCGAGGGAAAAGGTGTTGCTGAGGCGGTGAGGAAGAAGCCTCCTCCTCCTCTTCGTCGCACGAAAAGACGAAGGAAGGAGGAAAAAAGAAATACAACCATGCAAACAGCTACTACTTCCTTATGAGCAGGATTAATTTATGCAAGAAAAAAAAAGGACGAGAGGAAAAAAAAAAAAAAAAAAAAAGAGCCAAACAATATGAGTCCAAAGCGCTTCCCGCGTGGAGGGATCCGGTGTTTTCTTCGTGGGTTTGTGTGATTTTATTTCGGTTTAAAGTCACGTTTTTGCAGCTGCGGGCGCTTCGGTTCCCACCGTGCGCTGCACAGAGCGGGCGGGACGCGGCATCCTCGGGGTAGCTCCCAAAAGAGCAAAAACACAGTAAAAAGGGGGGGTAATAAAATAATAATAACAAAAAAAAATAATCATAACAACACAACAAAGCTCCAAACGTTGAATAATTAAAAAAGAAACAGTGGAGAAGCAAAATGGCCAGGTTGCCTCCGCCACACCGCGCACCCCTCGGCATGAGGGGTGCAGAACGCCAAGCGCCGACACGCTGCTCCGCGGCTCTTTCCCCCCCCCGAGTTATTTTTAGCGGTTCTCGGCGGTCCCGTCCGGTCCCTCCGGCGGGTCCCCCCGGGCCCGTCCCCCCGGCGCGGCCGATCCGGCCATGGCGCGGGGTTATTTACAGCCGTTCGCTTCTCCTCCTCTCCACAGGCCGCGGGAGCCGCCGTTCCCCCACGTTCGTCCCCTGGTTTATTTTTTTTTACATTTTTCTCCCATTTTCCCCGATAGAAAGGCCTCCCCGGGGGCAGGGTGTGGAGAGCACCCGGAGGCGCGGGAAGAACCAGCGGGGACCCCCCGGCCCTCCCTCCCTCGCTCTCTCTCCCCACTCACCGCTTGAAGTGCTCGATGATCTTCTCCTCACGCACGTTCTCCGGCAAGTTGCCCACCCAGAGGTGCCTGGTTTCCCGGACCATGCTGCGCGGCGCGGGGCGAACCCGCCGCCCCTGCCCCGGCTCCCGGCCGCCTCCCCCCGCGCAGCGCTGCCGGCCGCCGCTCGCCGCCCGCCGCCGCCTCCTCCTCCTCCTCCTCCTGGCCGCCCTCCGCCTCTTCCGCCGCGGGGCCCTGCCGCCCTCAGCGCCACCGGCTGCCTCCTCCCGTGGCGGCGGCGGACGACACCATCCCCTCCGGGGGGGCCCCCTGGCTGGCGGGCCGGCGGGCGGGCGGCGGGCTCCCTCTCCGCCGTGGGTTTTCTTCCTCCCTGACTCCCCCCGCCGCGGCCCTCGCTCGCTCGCTCCCGCTTCTTCTTCCTCCTCCTCCTCCGGCAGCGGCAGCGCGGCGTCCCCCCCCCCGCCGCCTCCTCCTCCTCCTTCCCCCCCTCCGCGCTCCCGCTCCTCTGGCGGCTCCGCTCGCTCTTCCCCCCCCCCTTTTCCCCCCCCCCTCCCTTTCGCTTCCTCGCGCCTCTCGCAGCGCCACACGGGGGCCCCCGCGCAGGCGCACTGCGCCCCGGGGCGCGCGCCGCGGGCGCGGAGGCGGAGCGCGAGCGCGCAACGCCCCGCTCCCGTTGCTGGGGGAGGAAAAGGAGGGAACTGCGCATGCGCGGGGCGGCCGCGCACAAAGTGCAGGAGCCGGCGCTGCGAAAAGCGGGTTACGGTGCAAAAAATAAAGGGGTTGCACTGCAAAATGATGGGGGGCTGTGCAAAAATATAAACGGGGTGCACTGCAAAATAATACAGGGGTCACATTGCAAAAAATAAAGGGGGACTGTACTGGAAAAAATAAAGGGGTTGCATTGTAAAATGAGGGGGGTGCTCTGCAAAAAATAAGGGAGTTTTATTGTAAAATGAGGGGGTGCTGTACGAAAAATAAAAGGGGTGCGCTGCAAAAACTGGGGGGCTTTGCAAAAAAATAAAGGGGTGACTTGCAAAAAATAAAGGGGTCACATTGCAAAAAAAAAAGGGAGTGCTATGCAAAAAGAAGGGGAGCTGCACTGGGAAAAATAAAGGGGTTACATTGCAAAAAATAAAGTGGGGTGCGCTGCAAAAACCGGGGGGCTATGCAAGAAATAAAGAGGTCACACTGCAAAAAGTAAAGGGGGACCGTATGGGAAAAAATAAAGGGGTTGCATTGTAAAATAAGAGGTTGATATGCAAAAAATAAAGGGGTTGCATTGCAAAATAAAGGGGGGCTGTGCAAAAAATAAAGGGGGGCTGTGCAAAAAATAAAGGGGGGGCTATGCAAAAAATAAAGGGGGGCTGTGCAAAAAATAAAGGGGGGCTATGCAAAAAATAAAGGGAGGCTGCTCTGCAAACAACTGCGGAGCTATGCAAAAGATAAAGGAATTACGTTGCAAAAAATAAAGGGGGGCTGCTCTGCGAAATGCAGGGGGTGCCATGCAAAAACATAAAGGGGGTGCATTGCAAAAATCGCTGTATAGCTGCGTTTATCAGTAACGGCTCCAAAGGTCAGCGCTATAGGCGGCCCCGAGCGGGGCTGGCGGCACTGGCCGTGGGGAGGGACGTCACCGGATCCTCCTCGCTGCCTAAAATTCGTCCCCCCACCAAAACAGGGGAGGCCACATCGCAAAAGCAGCTCCCACTGTGGGGGGAATTTGGTGCAAGTCACCCCCCTTTTCCCGCACTGGGTGTTCGCAGAGCTCTGTAATGAAGACGGGGTGAAGAAAAAGCTCATTGCAAATATTACCGATGGCAGAATGAACCGGCTGGCGTGTTGCGCCCCGTCCCTGCTCAAAATGCGGCTCCGCAACACGGAGCCAAAGGTTTTTCAACCTGGAAAGTCTTGTTTTCCACCAAAATGTCTCTGCATGGATAAAAACCCCACCTATTTCTATGCCCGAAAACAAAGATACCCAAACAATTCCCACGGCGAGATTCTGCTTGAGGTCAGGATAAAACCAACCACGCGCCCAGCACCACTTGTACTTTCTGGTTTTTTTGAAGCCGGGCAGCTGCTTTCACCCCAGATTTCGGTATTTTCCTTGGCCTGAGCACTTTTCTATCCATCAAAACCACTTTTATTTGTTGGGGCGAGCGGCGCTCAACTTTGCCGCCTTCGCCATCCGAGTCCACCTGGAGAACTGGCCAAAGTCACGGAGTTCTGGGTGGTTTAACAAACGTGCAAATCTCTTGATTTAATCAGAGCTCTGACGCACGTCAACTCGAGCCTTGGTGAACCCAGCTCAGCCCAGCGCCGTGCCTCAGTTTCCCCAAACAGATCTACCGATTCATAATAAAAAACCCCAACGACTCTTTGCACGCAAAGTCTATTACGAGAAACAAACGAGAAAATGCGCTGCCGACGTGCTCCACCAGCGCTTTCCGCAGTTCTCCGTGGAAATGGGCTTAACTTTGTGTTCTCACTGGTCAGAAGCCCAAAGAGCCATCGCTACGTGTCAATACCTTTGATTTCGGAGAAGAAGAAACCCAAACCACGCATCAAATGGCTTTTCGATGCCGAATTCTCCCCTCTCCGATGGAGCGTCCTCGCTGTGACGGCGTTACCAGGGTGGCACACAAGAAACCTATGGGTCCTGCCATGGAGAGTCATGCAGGGTCACGGCTGTCACACCATCGGGAGGGACGTCCACGGATTGCACCCAAACCATCAACTCTGCTGGCAGAAGAGGGGCTGAAACAAGCGCTTTGGGGGCTCCATTTGCAGGCGAACCAGCTGGAAAAGGAGCACAAAACCCAACGGTGACGCAAAACGAAACCCTGGACCGTCCTGGTGGTTTTAGCGCGCTTTGGGGGGAAACCGTTCCGAGTTGCAACATGCGACTGCGCTCGGGCGATGCCGCTGTAACCGGATCCCTCCAAGATGTTCGAAGTATTTAAAGAACACGGAGCCGGGCTTAGAGAGCAGAGCGAGCACGAGACAGCAGCCAACGCCGCCCCTGTCACCGCAGACGGGACGCGATTTCACGCCAGCCCACCGGTGACAACATAAGGAGCATCCAGGGACAATACAGACACACATCCCTGCGTGTGACCCTTCCTGGAGAGACAAACAGCCAAGGACGAGGGGACATGAGCTGCTCTTCGTCACCCCACAGCCCTCAGGACGCGGCGAGGAGCAATTGAAATGACTCACGTGTGCGCGGTGGGCGTAGCCGGGATCTCGCTATCTCCGGGCATCTCGGCCAACCCCGCAGTTAAAATATTTGGACGTTTCTTATCGGCACTCGGAGAGGATTAAAATGCCAGGTCATATATTAATGAGGGAGCGGGTTATAAACCCATCTCAGCTTGAACACCACGTCAAGAAAAGCAAAGCAAGGGCAGGACGGATCAAAAGAAAGCCATTAAAGGCGTGAGAAAACGGTGCTGCCATATAAGGAGCTAATAAAGTTAGCAGCTCTCCAGTTTGGAGAGAAAAAACAAGGGCAGGAGAATCAGAAAACATCCTTGGGGTCCACACAAATGGCCAGAAACAGCTTCACCTCCAAGAGGAAACATCAATAAATAGAAGCGAGCGGACAACGCTTGAAACGGCAAGTTCACGCGTTTTTAAACACAGCGTCTTACCCAAGAGGTGGAACTCGCTGCCACGTGTTTGCCAAACGTTTAACAAAACCAAAGATTGGGTACAGAACAAGGACAGCAACCAGAGTTAAGACCTTAACATTCTATACTCGGTTCTGCTACCTCAACCGGGGACTCGCGTGGGCCCGAGCGGGCGCACCAGCGTCACGCCGTGATCGTCCCCCGCGCGCACCCAGCTTGCTTTGCTTTTTACAGCAAAGCGGCCGGTTTCCCGGCCAGGAGCCCTCAGACATCGCCAGGAACGCTGGGAGCGTTTCTTTGTTCGAGCCGGGCAGCTCCAGCCACCATCTCGCCATCGTAAGATGTATTTACGTGCCTTTCCTGCTCATTGACTATATTTATTAAAATGACAGTACGGCAGCTGAATATCAAATTGCCGGCTAGGCTTTTATCTCATTTTTAAGCCAGCCTCAATTACTGGCCTAATTTTATTGCTTACCCCCATTATGTTTTATGCAATGGATAATTTTCTCCGAGAAGGAATCGGCGCTGTTTGATATTTGGGCTCATTTGTTGCCAAGACGGAGGATACTGGCTCACATGCCGATAACACTTTGAACACCAAGCCTGGTTCTGGATCCTAAGCAACACAAAGTACAGGATTTGTATTAATAAAGCTCTCGATTTCGGTTCTTTCCTCTCTGAGGGTTAGCGCTCCAAAGCTTCACAACGAGATAACTCTACCCAGCAGACTCCCATCACGTTTTTGAAACTTAATAGTTAGTAATTTTATTTTCTAACGCTTTTTCCTATTTAGAGTTCTTATCCACACAGCACCAATAGGAGCTGCCACAAAATACCACCAGCGTAGCCAGCGGGTTCGCACCGGTTACTGTCTGCAGCCCAGTAAACACAGCTCAGGAACCCCTGGAACTGCGTTTACACAGTTTGTATATCTAGAAAAGCACATTTCTGTTTTCAAAACACTTCCCCATACAAAACGGAGACATTTTGTCAGCAGCAGAGTGCAGCGCGATCGCTGGGCCACGCAACCAAAACACCACGTGCCATCACAGGACTGCAAAACGGCTTATTCTTGCTTATAATGTAGTAAATTAATTCGATTTAATACCTTTTTTTTTTGCCTGTTGTTGGGAAAAATTAGAAATAGCACCATGCCAGCTTCTGCCCTGCTTCCTCTCGCCCCCAACTTGTGTGTGATCACGTACCGAAGAACCGTACCCGCTCACCTCGCTTGAGTTTTTCCCAAACGCAGCTAAACACAGAGGACTTTGGTCTTTTAGGATGCAAGATATTAAATTTTAGGGGTAAAACAAAGAAAATACACCCAAGAAAAGCAAGGCCTATGTGATTTGATACCTGAACACAACAACTGCAAAGATGTAAATCCTCTAGGACTGGAAGTATCAGTGTATCTGGTACTTTGCCATTTTTAACGCCTGATTGTTTTATTATCTCTACTTAAGGGCCCCGTGTGCAACGTGCAAGAAAAATCAGACATTATGCTGGAGGACAAGGGTTTAACACAAACCCACAGTCCAAACCCACGAGGGATTGATTGGCACAAAATAACCACCGAGCTAGCCACCATCAGAGCTTTTCTTTCACCAAACACCATTTTGATACCAAAGCAACTCGATGGTGTTTTAAACAAAGCAGACTGAACACACGATTACCGCTCCTTTGGTCCTGAGAAACAAAAATAATGGTGCGTGGAGACCTGCTACGCTCAAAAAACTCTTCAGCGATACGGAGAACAGTTTCTCGGTGAGCTCTGGCTTTCGTTTGACCTCTGCAGATGTCACGATGCAGCTTTTTTAACTCTTGGGGATAACAGAATAATTTTGGGAGACCACGGTTTCCCCCCTCACGGAGGAGACGTGGAGGTTTCTATCGCTCGCTTGCTTTTTGGCACCAGGAATTCAGGTTTTGTTTAACTTGGAAGCCTCACCGATGTAGTTCTAGAAGCTCTTCAGTCCGAAGGAGAGGGGGGGAAAAGTTCAGCGCTCCCAAGGTGATTCTCACTCGTTTGTCCTCGACTGCCAAAGAAAAGTTAATTCCGAGTCCCACGGGGTGTTGCCAACCTGAAAAACGTGGAAACATCCCCAACAAGCAGCTTCTTGGTACCTCTGGTGAGCACAAGGAGCATCTCCAAACCAACACATCCCTAACGAGAGAATAAAATCAATATCCCTGTCCACGCTGGTTTAGTTAAAGCACAGACGAGGCTTTAGCGCGGGAGCTCTTGGCCATTTTCACATACGCCACATGCCAACTCTCCACCGCGCTACAAAATCTGGCCTAGGCTCCTCTTATTTGCCCTTTTTGCCAGAAGAGCATGAAGTCGGAGCCGTGCTACAAACCGCCGCAGCGACCGCTGAAATCGCAGCGTTTCTCACAAGCTGTTGCTCCGGCTTAGCAAGGCAGGGCCTCTCGGTCAGCCAGAGGCGTTTCTGCAACCCCGACGCCAATATTCTCATTAAGGGAGGCTAACGAGAAGGTGCCGATCCCTAACGCTCCTTGCGCGCTAATGATTACGCCTCGAAGTCGTGTGTGACCGAGGAGAGACCAGCGCCAGGTTACTTTCTGCAACAGAACAAAAGAAATCGCACCCAGCGAGGAAGCGTTTTCCTTCTTCCCGGTGAGCGAGCACGACTCGGAGGAATCAAGTAATAAACCAGCAGCATCTCGCGGGAGCGAGTTCACAGGAAAAGAGAAATATAGTTCAAGGGGACGCTGATCTTCAGCACAATTTAGGATGTTCCGTTGCCTTTGCATGAGCAAAATTAGGAGTAATATACTATTGCGTGTAGGGAAAGGGGCCCCACAGTTTTGCTCCCTGGAGGCGCCCGTTCTCCCCACCCCTTTTGTGTGTATTTTCTTTTAAATGTGCCACACATCAGCACAATGCTGACAACTGCATTGTATGTTTTCTGCCTATGCAGCAGTTCAAGAGCACAAAACTCTGGAAGGTTTTATTTTCTTTTGAAAGGGGAAAGAGGAGGGAAGCTGTCCTTGGCTTTAATTGCACGGCTCGCTCTTCTACGTGACCCCAGGGAAGGGAAAACAACAGGAAGGGTTAAAAACTGTACCATTTTTAGCACCTAAAATGGTCAAACTCGGTCTTCTCACAAGATAAAAGCTACCACAGGCAAGAAAAAAACCATAATATTCATCACCAGTGTTTCTCCTCTGGAGCTGAAGCGACCCCAGAATACGTTCATCTGTCCCCACGTGCGTTTGGTGCGTTCTCCACATTTCCAGCGCTGAAAAACAAGAAAACGGAGGGAAGGGCATGAAAAGCTGGAGCGTGGCGGCTTTTCCACCTGCCCGGAGCAGCTCAAGGGAGCCGCGGTGGCACCATCCAGAGAGCCCAGCACGTTCACGGCCTTCGCAAAGAAACCCAATGGTTAATATCGCACACGCGTTACGCGGACGGGGCTGGCAAACGCTGCTTCCTTTAAAAACAAGGATGACTAATCCACAGCGAGTTTTTTTTTCAAAGGCCACAAGGCAGAGCTTTTTCCAGAAGCATCAGCCTTTCGTTTTGTGAACCGGCAAAGCGGTGGGAAGGGGAAGCCCTGGGACCTACTCACGCTCTCCCAGACAGATGTAACCGCTGAAATGTTGTGGGGTTTTGTGGCCTGCGTACCACACGACGCTTACACAACCTGTGCCTCGGCAAGGCCAGATCCGACTGCCCTGAGATGGTTACAATCTGCCATGGGTTACACAATCCTGTGTATCCATAGGAAAGAGCGGGGAAAAAAGGATAAAAAATAAGGCAGAAGACACTATAATATTGCAACATTCCCAGGCGAGGGAAGGATGCGTTGGAAAAATGGAAAAACGCGGCATGCGGGGTTCTGTAATGGAAACGGAGCATCCGCAGCAGCCCGGTGGGCCCGGTCCCCAAGCAAGGTCATTCCAGACACATTAGCGCTTGAATGCGAAGCTGCGGTCAAACCACAGCGGAGCCAGCACTAAAGGAGGTCGCTTGGGGACTGCAAAAAGGTAATGAATTAAAAAAAAAATAATCAAATACAAAAAAAATCTATAAGCAGATGTTTAGTGAGCAGCAAGCGAGTCCACAGCTCCGCTCCGGCAAGGCTGCGCGGTCCCCTGTACAGCCCAGTTCCCAGGACGCAGCAAAACAATCGGCATCTACAGAGAGCACGGGACAGATTGAGGTCACAGCCCCAGAACCCACCCAATCTGTCTCTTTTTTCAGCGCTCGGAAAGGCAGATTGGCCACCGACGTGATTTTTGGCGGTGGCACCATTCACATACTTACCCACCTCCCAGCCCTTGGCTGCGGGATCTTAAATGTGTGCGTGTTTGCAAATGATTCCTGAAAACCTTCCAAGGAAGGTGCTGGAGGATTGTAAATCCTTCCCGTTATTAATAAAATGGAACTATTGTTCCAGCTCTAATCGAGACCTGTCTCCAGCTGGGCAGTTTTAAAACGCAATTCAAAACACACACACACACACAAAAAACGATCGTGAGGAAGCGTCAAGAAAGAAAAAAAATCACTGAAGGAGCAAGCTGTTCTTTAAGGGGAGGGGGGAGATAAAAAAATAATAAGGCTATTTAAAATGAATTCCAAGCAGCAGCGTGTCGGGGCACCTGAGAAAGGTCACTTGTGGCAGCGGTCCCCTCGCCGGGGCAGACGGAGGCTGCAGCGGCGCGTGCGAGCGAGCAGCCTCATCCATCTCCATCAGGAGACAGCGCTGCTTTTAATTCATTTAGCAAAGCGGGGAGGGGGAAGGAGGAAGATTTTTTAATCAAAAACACCCTTAAAACACCTCCCAGCAGCGTTTTTTTTCCCAAGGATGGGGAAAATCGAGCGAAGGGGGGAGGCTTGGGAAGGGGAGAGGTGGCGCATCCTCGGCATCTCCTCCCGGCGCTGCGGCAAAGGCTCCGCAGTGGGTGCTCCCTCCCCTGTAGAAACTTCTGGAATAAGCAGCCAAGCTGGGGAGAGAAGAGAAACCTTTATACCCGCAGATGGGGGAAAAAAAAAAGAGAGCGAGCAATAGAGCACATAATAAAAGGATTGCACAAGGATGGGGCGCGTGCAGGGGGAGGAAAAATAGGAATATATAGAAATGAACCCAAGAGCGGTTCCAGCAGCCCCAGCCTGGCGGGGTTTTGCAGCCCGCTTGGCTTTAAATAAAACACAAAGCGCATTAAGGAAAAAAAAATGGTGGTGTTTGGAGCGGTAGATGTGGGATAAAGGAGCTGATCCCTCCTCCCGGCTCGGCTGCAAAGCTCTGCCATTGCAGTTCAACTCATTTGTCCTCTTTTTGTTGCAATGAATTGTCTGATCAGGACTATTTGATTCTATTTGCAGCTTCACTTACTGAGGTTGGGTTTGTATGCTCTTTTTTTGTTGTTGCTTTTCCTCCTTTTTGGTTCATTTTTTTCCTGGTGTCTTTTTTTTTTCATCTTTTAATTAAAAAAAAATCCTCCCTAAGTCTCCCAAGGAAAAATCTACATCTCTGTGGAACTAATAAAACATTCAGGCACAAACCTCCACCGTGGATTGTAAAAACGAGATGGGTTGATTTTTATATTTTTCTCTTTTTTTAATGGCTTTTCTTTTTTTTTTCCTGCTTTTAGGACATACTGTAGTAGAAAGCCAATGGAGGAAAACAAAGGTAATATATATACGTGTATATATATATATATATAAAATTAAACATATAAACAAGCCAAAATGACAGTGATTATATCTATTAAATCATGGTCTTTTAGGTGTGTGGGTTTAGTTTATGTTCTGTAATCAGCCCCTGCAAAAGGAGATACATACATACAGAAACATGTAGTAAATATGTAGAAATAGTTCTATATATGTAGAAATAACAGATGATTCGTATAGGCCTAAATCTGTAATTCCAGGAAAAAAAAACGGAAGTGTTTTAGGTATGTGGTTTTTAACAAAGAAGGGGCAACGTTACAACGTAGCCTGTAAGAACACTGTGGTGCAGAGAATAAGGCAACATTAAAAAAGCATATTGAAAAACAACAAAAGTGTACGTGGTACCTTGGCTGCAGCCTCCAACAACGAGCGTTTGGATGTTATGGGGTATTTTGGTTTGGTTTGGGTTTTTTTTTTACGGTATTACCACATCTGATCACATCAAGTATATGCTTTTAATTAAGCAAATGGCGGGCAGGTTGTCGTGAGGAGCCAGGCGAGCGGCGACGGCTTCTTCCCTGAAGATACATCAATCCTCAGCTGTTTAGGGGTTGTTGCTGTGTTATTTTTTTCTCCTAAAGCGTGTTTCGGTATTTTCCATGCCGTGAGGAGAGCGGGAAGCGCTGGTTTCCACCCCTGCGAAGAAGAACAAGCAGTAGAAGAGAAAGAAATGAGGCATAAAACTACCCACCTTGGGGTGCGTGTGGTGATGATGGGGGGGGCGGGGCGTGGGGAAAGCAATTCTGGTCAAAAATCTTCACGCTGTAAGGAAAACAAAAATAAGAACGAAAAAAAACCAACACAATATTTCGGGGATGGGTGCCTGCGAGCGGCGCCGTGAGGGGAATGAGGGGACGCTGGTGCCTGAGGCGGCGGGGGAGAGGCCGAGTGGAAATGCGCATTTCTGGGCATTTTCACATCCTTTTGCAAAGGCAGCGGGGAGAAAGGGGAGGGTGGAAGGCGGTCAAGTTTCACCCGCAGCGGTTTCACCGCCTGCCTGGAGGGATACGCACATCAAGAGCAGCCCCTCCGCCGCGCTCCTGGCACGGCCGCCCTGCCCGCCCGGCCGCGGCTCCTCCATCTTCCTCCCCGCGCTGGCCGCCCGGCGCCATTTTGTCGCCTGAGCGCCGCTGGCCGCCGCCATTTTGTGAAGCTGCCTCCGCCTCCTCCCCTTTTTGTCAGGCAAATACCTTCCTTTTTCGTGCTTATTTCTCTTCCCCCCCCCCTCCCCTCACAAAACGTGCTGCCCTTAAAACGCCGGGTGGAGGTTGATCGCCTCAGCCTCAGATAAAGGAGATTAAAAGTCTATTCCTCCAGCTGGCTTGTGAGGGAAAGGTTAGGCGAACAGAGAATTAACGGATATATTTATTTTTAGGAGCTATTCTACCCTCCTACTCCTCCCTCCAGCTTTTTTCCCAGTGATAAATCACCGAGGTCAATAAGCCGCCACAACAAACAGAATAACCTCAAGGAGAAGTATCTCTATTTTAAATAAAACTCCTCACCTACGGTCTCTAATGAACACTGCAACAAAACAAAGATGTAACCAAACTACTTGAAGCCAGGTCTGGGTAAAAAATCGATCATTTTCAGGAAATCTGGGCTATAAAATGTCAAATCCCCGCTTGCAAGCGGGTGCTATGCATCTATTTTCAGAAGTAGGGGGGGCTGGGTTGGGTTGGTTTTTATTCCTCGCTTTTTATTTTTTTTAAAAAAATAACCCAATGTAGCGCTTGCAGCTTAGTAACACGCTTGCGTAACCGGCTGCATCGATTTTCCCTCATGTTACTGAAAACACAGCGTGCATTAAAAATAAATCATGGCGCTGGGCAGTTCAGTTCTGCAGGGAAAAGGAGGAGAAAATAATAATGTGTTATTGTTATCCATCCCACCTGTGCTGCGTGATGAAGTTGGAGAAATCCAGGGCTGTGCTGAGACTTTTAAAAGCGATCATTTATTTGGTTTTTAGGTTGTGTTAAAGAGGGGAAAGTGCAGAAAAGGGGCTGAACACTCTGTGAGGAAAGATGGTATTAGCAAAAAGGCTGGGATGGGGTTGCTGTTCAACTGAGTCAAGGAAAGAAAAAACAGTTTTCCTCCAGCTCTTTCTGTCCCAATTTGGAAAAGAAAAAAGAAGAAAAAGAACAATATATACTCTGCACTAAACCCCCAGCCAGCAAAGCCCTGGAAGCTGCTCCAGCCTCAGTTTCCCCTCCTGCAGCGTTTCCTTCCCGGCACCTCAGAGGTGATGATGGAGAAACGAGGGATCATGAGGAATCCAGCTCATCTCCCCCTCTCCGCTTCTCCCGTTTCTCACAGCCAACCCGGGGACGCCGGGAAAACGCCATTTCCAGCCCATTCCCCTTCCTGGGCTTGGCTTGCCTCAAAAATCTTGGGCTTGCAAACAAAACCTGCAACGAGACCTTGTGTTTCTTATAAAGCAACATTTTGGCTACTCATTTAAAAACGCTGTGGCCGTGCCCATCAGTTCCTCCTTTAATTTAAAAGCTTTTTGAAAAAGTCTGTCCCTTGAGTTGCAAGAAAACAAACTTTTCTTTTTTTTAGATGTGATACACCATTGTATTCCTGGGAGCAAGCAGGATACAATATCAGACTCCTTCGCTGGGAAAGCCCAGGGAAATTTAATCCTGGGGGCCGCACCCAGCCTGAAGTGAAGAAATATTTGCATTTGCTTCTCCTTGGAGGGCAGCCAGGTCCCTCCCCGCTCTCCTTGGCCCGGCCAAGAGGGATTGCAAGAAAAAATGGGTTTATTGCAGCAGCCGAGGGAAGGGCAGGGCTGGCCGGGCGATTGGGGGGTGTTCGATCCTCATTGTACGGCTGCTGGAAGGCAACAAGCAAGATTTAGAGAGGTTTTTATACCTGGTGGGCTTGGGGGGCTCTGTGACCTCCCAGGAGCTCCGTATTGCTCTGTGCATGATTTTATTTTTGCTGGCGTTTGCAAAACACGCGGGGAAGGGGCTGAGGCACCACGGCCAACGTGGGTTTGCTCAGCAGCAGGACGGGAGCAGCTTCCCCCCTGCAAAATCTCTTCCCCGCGGCTCGGCCGGCACTGGAAATTCCTCGAGTTCCTCCTCAGGGAGAGCGCAGGGCCGTGCTTTTCAGGCTTAGCAACACTCCTCATGCCTCGGCTTTTAATATTTCTCCCCTTATCCAAAAATAAAATGGCTTAAATCAACCTTTTATCACTTACCTCCGTGTCTGCCCATCCCTGTCCCTTGTCATCCTGGAAGAACAACGCCAAATCTGACATTGGTCCATCCCTTCGCCATGGCACCAAGCTCTCCGGCAGCTTCTTCACAGCTTCATTATCAATAAAAACCTGTGTCCAGCCAAAAATCACTGCAGCCCCATGGAAAAATACCCATATTGCCAAAAAACAGGCAACTTTTGCTCTCTGTGGCTTCCCTTTGGCCACCGCCAATCCTGCCCACGTCTTTTTACATTTTTAGCGTTACTTTAGCACCCGGTTTTCCCCACAGGGCAAGAGGTGACTTTGAGCACAGCACTCCCCCAGCGGGGAACGTGGGGTCCCCCCAAGCCAGACCCCAAGCTTTACGTGATCGGGAAAGACCACAACTTCACATTAAATCCTATTTATAAATCAATTTATAGCGAGTCCCGACCCGATTGATGGGCTGTAGACGCACATTAATATTGTGAAAATTGCGTTGTAGATGGGGAGAGTTGGCAGGAAACAGTTGTGGGCTTGGGGTGATTAATCAGCCAGACTCCAGCACATACATTAACCATATATTAACCCTTTCATTCATAAAGACAGCCCACGCTGGAGAGACATAAAACGTGACCTAGAAGCATATGGCTGCTGGTTTGGTGGTTTTTTTTTTTTTTTAAAAGCTCGCTTTTTACATCAGGAAAACATTAAACATCATCTCACATGCTCTTGCTATTTTCTGCTCTCAATTTGCGGCTTTTTAAGCACTTTCGGTTATAAAGAAAAACCCCTTTTTCTCTGGCTGGTTTGCAACGCCCTCGCAAGCAAAACCACCAAGACATCGGTTGTGCAGATGTCGGGCGCGCAGAGAAATGGGCTAATTTCTGCCACTTTGGGGCTCAGAGCGAGAGAAGGTCTAAAAGCTTCCGATGCTGGAGCGATATTATCTTGAAAAACATGCAAAACCAGGGTTGTTGGTCTTTCCCGTCCCCCCGGCGCTGTCGGGTGTAGGAAAGACAAGCGTTTAGCTGGAGGTTTTTTGCCCGATGGAGGAATTGTGCTCGGCCTGCCCTCTGCCGGCTTCAGGACTTGGTTGAGACGCAGCCCAGACAGCACAGGCTGTCATAAAAAGATCCACCACCAAACTCTTTCCTCAACAAAACCCTGAATCTGTCCCCAAAAAATGACCTTCTGCTCTCCCCTGGGTGACAGCAGCGTCTGCCAAACCACTAGACTCCAAAACCAGCCCTGTTATCGCCCTGAGTGACCTGACTCTTGCCACACCTATTAAAAAAATAATAATTAAAAAGGGTTTTTTTCTTATTTTTGAACTTGCGGATTGGGATGCAGGGTGGATGAAAGAAACAAAGGGGTTTTAAACTCGGGGGTTTATTTAACGGCGAGTAACTATATCAGCGCCCGCTCCACGTCACCACAGAGAGAAACGTTCAAGTGAAACCCCGAGGAAAATTGAGAAGAAAAACAGAATAACACAACAAAACACCCAAGGAAACCAAACTGGCCTCGGGAAGGACTTTAAAAAAAGAAACAAATGAATAAAACCTCAGGTCCTCCGCCACTGCCGCGGCTTTTTGTGTTCAAAACGAGCACAGAGCCACATCGGGGGGTCACATCTGCACTTCTCCGCGTGGCAGAAGCGGCTCCAGGGCCATTTTGGTGATAAAAACCCCAATTCCGCAGCTTTCCCAGGCACAGCAGAGGCTGATCCGCAGGGTTTTAGCAGGACGACTCGTTTCTCCGGCGGACGTGGCAGGACTTGCAGAGGAGGTGGTCGCCCAGGGGGTAGCACCCGCTCTCCGTGGGCTCTGGCGACAGGGGCGTCCCACAGCTCTGGGGGCGAGAGGGGAAAGGGGGGGGGCATGTTTTGAGGGTCCCCGTGACACCTTGCACCCCATCCTCCCTGCAAAACCCAACAGCAACAAACTACCTTAAAAGCATGAAAAGCTGCAGCTCTCCTGGCCGAACGCATTGTGCTTTTTACCTGATTTTTTCTTTGCCCTCCCCGCCACTTGCAAGATCAAGCAGTAGCTAAAAAAATAACCCCTGTGGTCACACTTTGCAAAGGGTTGGTGCCAAACCCCTCGGGTTTTGGGGGGCACCCCCAGCCGTACCTCGCAGCGGTAGCAGCTCTCGTGGAAACTGCGTCCCAGACACTCGATCTTGTAGGTGTCCTTGTCCTCGCCAGGGACGATGGGCTGTTCACAGGCGCTGCAAACCGCGGCGTATTTCCTAATGGCAGCAAAGCGCAGTGGGGTGAGCTCTGAGGGGGGACAGAGATGAGCTGGACCCCCCCCAGTGTGGGGGATTCTCCCTTGTGCTGGGCACAATGAGGCCAGATCTCAAATCCTGGGATCAGTTTTGGCCCATCACCTCAGGGCTCAAAATGGCGGCATCAAGATCACCTCAGGGCTCAAAATGGCAGCCAGAGGGGTGACGGGATCACCTCACACCAAGAAAGGCCTTAAGGTGCTGGAGCGAGTTGAGAGAAGGGAACGGAGCTGGTGAGGGGCTGGAGCACAAGTGTGATGGGAGCGGCTGAGGGACCTGGGGGGTTCAGCTGGAGAACAGGAGCTGAGGGGAGACCTTCTGATCTCTGAACTGCCTGAAAGGAGCTTGGAGCCAGGGGGGTCGGGCTCTGCTCCCCAAGAACAAGCGCCAGGAGCAGAGGAAACGGCCTCAAGTTGCGCCAGGGGAGGTTGAGGTTGGATGTGGGGAACAATTTCTTCCCCAAAGGGCTGTGGGGCATTGGAACAGGCTGCCCAGGGCAGTGCTGGAGTCACCATCCCTGGAGGGCTGGACAGACGGACATGAGGTTCTCAGGACACGGGGCAGGGACAGGGGTGGGGAATGGTTGGACTGGATGATCCTGAGGGTCTTTTCCAAGCAAAATGCTTCCGTGATTCTACGACACGCACCTGTAGAAGTCAGTCACGCAATACACCTCATCCCGCTCGCCCAGCGCGAAGCTCTCGGTGCCGATGGCCCGGCCGCAGGCGCTGCAGGAGAAGCAGCCGGGGTGGTAGCCCTTGCCCAGGGCATGGACAACGTGGTCCACGATCAGCCCCCGGCACTTGGCACATTTCTCCAGCGTGGCCTGTGGTTTAGAGGGGGTCACGCCATGAGATGCCGGCTCCCCCAACAAGGGGCTGCACCTCCTGCCACCCCTGGGCGTGCTGGTTGTCCCCGAGGGAGGACAGATACCTGGTAGCAGGTGTCACACGTGGGGCGACCATCTTTTTGGTAGTAGCGCTGGCCGGCCAGGAGCCGGTGGCAGGTCCGGCAGGTGAAGCAGTCAGCGTGGTACTGCTTCTGCATCGCCTCCACCGTCACGTCCCGCGGCCCCAGCGCTTTGTGGCAAAAGGCACAGACATCTGTGGGAAGAAGAGAGAATGGAGTTTGGTGCTGTGTGCCTCAGTTTCTCCAACTGGGGATGAACCCACATCTGGATCCCCCCTTACCTCTAGAACCATCCCTCTCCGTGTACCCGTTCACATCCTTCCACTGCGACCTGCTCCCTTGCTCCTGGCAAAATGTGGGCGTCCTCAATTTGGAGGGGAAGGCGGGAGGGGCCTGGCGAGCAGGGAAACAAAAGCACATTTACATTTATGCTTTTGCAGATGGGGAAACTGAGGCACCGGGGCGATCGCAGCCCATGATCCTCACCTGGAGGGCGCTGGGTTCCGTGAGGTCCAGTTGCTGCAGCGCCGGACCCAGCGCCTCGGCGGACAAGGGCTGGGGCGCTTCGGAGAGGACGAGGATGGGTGTGGGGGCCGCTGGGTGGGTTTCTGGGGCAAAAAGCCAAATACGGTGGGTTTAGGGGGACAATAACATCCAATAAAACCCTGTGGCAATAACACCCCAACAGCTTTGCACCAGTGCTCACCGACCTGCCCCAAAAGCAAACGCCGTCGTGGCTGGAGGGGACAAATGGCACTGATTAGCAATGGAGAGCAAACACAGCCCTTCCCTGCAGCCGGATCCACCTGGGGGGGGGTGCAGGGATTTGGGGAATAACCCCCCAAACCCACATGCCTCCCCACCTGCACACACATCCTATAGCAAGATATCTCTGCAGCATCCTCAGCACCATCATCATCCTCCCGGCCCCCCCACGTACACCCCTCACCTCCATTGGGGAGCGCAGGGGGCCGCGGTGGTGGGCTTTGGGGGTGCCGGCTGCCGGGGACCTCGGCGCCGTCCGGCTGCGGTTCCCGCTGGGGTTTGTCCTTGGTCGCCACCTCCCTCCGCGGCGGCACCAGCGTGATGAAGACGGACGAAGCCATCCTCTTCTCCACTTTCCCCGGCAGCATCGCTGAAGCCATGGGAGGGCCAGACCTGGGTTCAATTTGGGGGAAAACAAGCTCAAAGAGAGCAAAACCTGCGGGCGCACCGGCAGCTCCCGCTGCCGCACTGCCCTTCGGCCTCAACCCGCCTCCCTCCTCGCCCTCCCGGAAAGGGAGAAGGAACCAGCGTCCCCATCCCACGTCACGGCAATAAATGGTCTCACGCCTCGGAGGACACAGAGTAAAGGGTCTCAGCAAAGCAGCACCCAAAATCTCCCATTTTCCTGCCGCTGTAGCCAAACCCCACCCTTCTGAAAGCCTTTTAACCCCCTTTATTTCATCTCATTGCCCCCACCTGGGATTAAACTCCCTGTGGGCAGCAGGAAAAACCCACCTTTCCTCTTAAAAACACAGTTGCAATAGGACCTGCTTTTGCAAATGCTTTTTTTTGGGGTGTTTCTAGGTCCCCTGGCTCCCCATTCCCCCCACTGTTACCCCCATTTCCCTGTTAACCACTCCCAAGCTCGGGGCATCCCCCCTTATTTTTGCATATGGGGAAACAGGCACGATGCTGCAAATCACCGTGTCCCCACCACCGAAACACCCCCGAGCATCACAAGCAGGATGCGCCGACCCCGATAAACCCCACTCGGGAAGGAAAGGGCTGTTTATTCAGCTTCCCAACGGGAAAAGCAGCTGGAGCGAAGCTTCCCCTTCCCAAACGAGACAATTTGGGGGGGAGCAGAACCCCAAGGCTGAGCTGGTGAAGCAGGATTCATCCCCAAAATGAATCAGCGGCTTGAAAAATACCTGTGTGACGAGTTGCCCGGTCTCATGCCCCGGCACGAAGCGGCTCCGCTCCCCAAAAATTCCCACTCACGGGTGTCGGTGCATCATTCTGGGGAACGGCCAGACCCCCGCGGCGGGGGAAAAGCTTCGGGACGTGCACGGCGGTGACTTCAGCCTCTGACTCGAGCCAAGGAAAGGGATTAAATAGAAAAAGAAACAAAAAAACCCCAACAAAACGAGCGGCTTCACCTCCTTCTTCCCTCCCTCCCCGCCGGCCAAACCCCAAACGGGCTCCGGCGCTGCCAGCCTTCACCGGGCTGCTCGGATCCTCCTGCCGCTTTCCCTCCTTCCCGGCCAAGCTGCAGAAAATAGGGGGAAAATAGTAATAATCGCTTAAAAAAAAAAAAGAGAAAGAAAAAAAGTCTCCGGGGCTAATGGGAACCATGTGCTCAGCGCATTCCTCTTTGTGCTGGGGCTGAGTGTGGGATCCCGGCAGCCCCATTCTGGGGTCCCCTCCCAGGGCTGTCAGGGTGGTCAAAGCTTGAAGGTCCGTTAATGGGGTCCCCCCGCTTTTTTATGGGGTGTCCTCCCACGTCATGTAGCTCCAGCCTGTCTGGGGACAGCCAAGGCCACTTTGGGAAGGGCCCCCCAGTTTCCTGCAAACATTCCCCAAAGTCTTCTGGTGTGGGAGCTCAGGTGGGACCAATGGGGACAGGGACACTTATGGGGCACCCCCACATGCCCCCAAAACTGGGATGGAACGTAGCCCACCTACACCTGGCCCCCAACTCTGTCCCCAGCCTTGGGGACCCCTTGGAGAGCACTTTGAGGATGCCCAAGAGAGAAGGGATAGGGTGGGGAACACACAGCCCTTGCTGTCCCCTTGTCCCTTCCCCAAGTGGCCCTGCTGTCCCCATGTCCCCTACCGGGGCCTTGCAGTCCCCCGCAATCCCCTGTCCCCCACAAGCAAGCCCCCTGTCCCCTACTTGGGGGCGCCCTGTCCCTTTTGTGGCCTCACCGTGTCCCCCAAACCTGGGAGCCTCCCTACCTGGGGGTGTCCCCTGTCCCCTACCTGGGGGTGGCCCTTGGTCCCCTCGTCCTGTCCCAGGACAGCTCTACAGTCCATACGCCATTACCTGGGGGGGTGCCACGTCTAATCTTGGGGTGCCCCCTTGTCCCCTACCTGGGGGTATCCCCTACCTGGGGTGGCCCCCATCCCCTTCCTGGGGAAGTCCCCTATTCGGAGGGGGAGTTCGCCTGCCGTAGGTGGCCCTGCAGCCTCGCCACCCCCGGGGGTGTCCCCGTCCCTGTCCCCTACCTGGCAGCCGTGCGGGTCCCTCCGTGCGCTCCGCGGGCGCGCCCGGCGCGGTGGGGGCAGCGGGGAGGCAGCACCGCCCGGCATCACCGCCCCTTCCTCCCTCCTCCTCCTCCTCCTTCCTTCCTCCTCCCCCCTGCCTGCCCCACAGCCCGGCCCGGGGCGGGGGCACATGTCCTTAGGGTGCCCCATAGGTCCTTAGGGTGCCCCATGACCCCTAAATGCTTTGGGACAACCTGTGACCCCTCCCAGCTTGTCCCATGGACCCCCCTGATTGCCCCCAGCACCCTCAGGGTGCCCCGTGTCCCCTGTACAGCCCAGGTTGCCCCATGCACCACCCCATACACCCCCCACAAAACGCCCGTGTGCCCCCATACAGCCCAGGTGGTCCCCTGTGCCCCCATATACTGTCCCATATACCCCAGAATGCCCCTATACAGCCCCAGCCCCTCTCCTGCTACCCCCCCATGGAAGCAGCAGCCACCTCGGGGGCCTCCTTCCCTCTCCAAATCCTACCCCCAAAGTGCATAGGGCCTGGCACCCCATTGCACGGCACAGCCAGATGGGGAAACTGAGGCAGGGAGGCACCTCGGTAGGAACCGCACCACCCACCTTGTGCAAAAAGCTGCACTGTGAGCCCGTCTCCAGAATAACGGGACCCCAGCTCGCTCTGCCTGTGGATTTTGCTGGAAAACACTTTATTTTCTGAGATTTATATGCCCCAGACGGCCCTGCACCCCAACAGTGCGGCCCTGCAGCTGCCAGGACAGGGACATCCATCAGCATCCCAGGGAGTGAACTCCCAGCACTGCTGCAACCTCACAGGGTCCCCCCAAAACACAGGGGCCACGTGAGCCCCCCCTGCCCCACAGGATGGGGCCAAGCACCTTCCAGGAGCCCTTTTTCCTTCATCCCCACAGGGGACATGCAACGAGGAGGATTTAAGGGACACCCATATTTTGTGGAGCCGGACAAAGCCACCCAGAGTTTCTGCCGCCCGGTTACACCCCGTAGTTCATCACGACGTCTCTTCCGATCCTGATCCCAACTGCCCGTCCAGCCGAGATCCTGGGACCAAATCCTACGGGAGATGGAAGAGACGCGGGAAGGTCCCTCACCGTGGCCTCGGGGCTGCCGCCAGCCCCTCACCGCGGTGCCGGGGCGGTGACGGCGTCTCACCTGCCGCCAGCACGACTCCAGCATGGCGCCGGCGCGCAGCAGACACCACAGCTCTCCCAGCAGCGAGATGAAGACGTGCAGGACGTCGGTCCAGCGGCCGACGGTGAGGAGGAGGATGAAGAGGCCGCCCATCCGCACCAGCACCGTCTGGTAGGCCGCCCGCCCGCCGGCGCTCTGCCCCGGCTCCTCTGCCGGGACGTGCCATCGGGGGGACCCTGAGCCGCTCAACCGGCCACACAACCGGGGACACCCTGCGCTGCTGGGTGGCTTCGCATATAGCCCCAGCGTGCCCCATACATGCCCAGGATGCACCGTATACAACCAGGATGGATCATATGCCTTCTATACAGCCCAAGGATGCCTGATATACCCTCTGTACAGCCCCAAGATGCCACATACACACCCAGGTTATACATCAATACCCTCTGTACAGCCCCAGGGTGTTCCGCACAGCTCCATATACCCCCAGCATGCCCCATGTACACCCTATACAGCCTCAACTTCACCCCTGTGCCTCCATATACCCCCAGGATGCCCCATATTCCCCCCATACAGCCCCAGGATGCCCTCCGTGCCCCCATACTATCCCAGGATGCTCCATACAACCCCATGTACTCCCAGGGTGCCTCATGTGCCCCAGTACAGCTCCCTATACCCCCAGCATGCCCCGTATACACTCTATACAGCCCCAGCTGACCCCTGTGCCCCCATATAATCCCAAGATGTCCCATATAGTTCCACACACTCCCAGGATACCCCATATACACCCTATACAGCCCCACCTGGCCCCATACCCCCATATACCCTCAGATGCCTCATATACCACCAGGATGCCCCCTATGCCACCATACAGCCCCAGGATGCTCCATACAGGCCCATATACCCCCAAGATGCCCTATATACACTCTATACAGTCCCAGCTAGCCCCATGTCCCCATACACCCCCAGAATGTGCCATACACCCCATGATACCCCATACACACCCTATACAGCCCCGCCTGGCCCCCTGTGCCCTCATATACTCTCAGATGTCTCATACAGTTCTATACACCCTCAGGATGCCCCATATATCCCCCATACAGCCCCAGGATGCCCCATATAGTCTCAGGACGCATCATACAGCCCCGTATACCTCTGGGGTGCTCCATACTGCCCTGTACACCCCCAGGGTGCCCCAAGTGCCCCCATACATCCCCAGGGTGCCCCATATACCCGCAGGACGCTCCACACTGGGACATACTTCCCTCCCTCCCCAAAAAACCCCACAACTGGGGGGCCGGTCCCCTTCTCACCTTGCATGTAGATGACCAGCAGCGTGTAGCAGATGGTGAGCGGCGTCCAGAAGCGCACGGCCTCAGCCGCCGAGAGGAAATCCCGGTTGATGAGCGCCACGGCGGCCAAGTCACCCACAGCGAAGGCGACAGTCAGCGCGTTGCGGAGCAGCCGGGGGATGCCGTGACCCGCGGTGAGGAGGAGGATGCAGACGCCGCAGTAACGCGCTCGGCTGTGCAGCTCGTAGAGGGTGCAGACGTGCCGGGCCAAGCGCTGGGCGTAGGTGGCCAGTAGCCCCGCCAGCCCGGCCGCCAGCGCCAGGTTGCAGGTCCCATGGGGAGCCCCTTCCAGCAGGAAACTGAGGCCGCAGGACACGCCGCAGCCCAGCGAGTACTGGCACAGCAGGTAGAGCCGGCTGCTGTGGGCGCCCTGCGGGAGCGGGACAGCACCATCAGTCGCGGAGCAGCGAGGGGATGCATGGCTGCAAAGCGATGCACGCCTTCCTCTGGGCTGCACCCTCCCATAGCCCCCATGGGTGCTGCAAGGGCACACACAGTTGCAAAGCAATGCATGGTTTCCTTCATGCTGCACCCTCCTGTAGCACCCATTGGTGCTGCAAAGCAGCAAAGTGATGCACAGCTGCAAAGCAACGCATGGTTTCCTCCATACTGCACCCTCCTGTAGCGCCCATTGGTGCTGCAAAGCAGCAAAGTGATGCACAGCTGCAAAGCAACGCATGGTTTCCTCCATGCTGCACCCCTGAAGGTGCTGCAAGCAGCAAGGGGCTGCAGATTGCAAAGGCATGCGTGCAAAGCGATGTATGGCTTTCTCCATGCCAGCCATCCTCATTCTCCTTACAAAAGCTGCAAAGAAGGAGAGGATGCAGAGCCTCCTCCATGCAGAGACTTTCATATGCCCCACAGGTACTGCAAGCAGCAGGGGGGTGCATTATTTCGGGCTCACCATAGCGGTTGCAAAGCTGCAAAGGAATGTACAGTTACAAAGTAATGGATTTTTCTTCCATACTGCAGCTCCCTGTAACCCCACAGCTGCTGCAAAGCTGCCAGGGGATGCACAGCTGCAGAGCAACGGGTGGCTTTCTGCATGCCAGCCGCCCCTGTCCTCCCCAGGGCTGCTGCAAAGCACTGAGGGGACGCACTATTGCAAAGCCACATTTAGTTTTCTCCACGCCAGCCAGCCCTGTCCTCCCCATAGAGGCAGCAAGGGGATGCACAACATCCCCCACGGGTGTCACAAATCAACGCGCGATCACAAAGCAAACCCCTTGCAAACCTACGAGGGCCGCACGGCTCCCTCCACCCGCCCCCCGCCGTGCCTCAGTTTCCCCCATCCCGCCTCACCTTGCGGAGGGAGAGGACGGTGGAGACGGCGCGCAGGGAGAACTCCAGCACAACCAGCGCGGCCACGCGGGATCCCACCAGCGCCAGCAGCGCCGCCAGCACCGCCACATGCAGCAGCTCCAGCACCCGCCGCTGCGCCCCGATCGCCGCCTTCTCCGCCTGCCGCTCCGGGTCGCTGGGGACAGCGGGGTGACACTGAGCCAGCCGGGATGGCCCCGTCGTCCTCCACCACCCCGAAATGTGGGGGCAGCCTCAGAACCCCCCCTGCGCTTTGCAGCGGGGAGAGGAGGGCGCAGCCGCTGCTCAGGCCACACCAGCACCCATGGGTGCCAACACCTGCCAATAGTGGATCCCAAAAGCAGATCCCCAAAACAAAACACCCCAGGGGGGAGAAGAACCGGTGCTTACTTCAGGCACTGGATGTAGAGATAAACCCTCAGGAGGCTGCAGAGCACTGAGACAGCGCAGGCGCCCACCAGCCCTGTGGGAAACGGCAGCAGTGGGTCACCGGTGTCCCCCGGGCTGTCCCCAAACCATCCCCGCGCCACCCCGGGGACGCTCACCGTGCAGGAGCGCGTCCAGCAGCGCCCAGCCCCACGCCAGCCCAGGCAATGCGGGCACCCAGGACCACAGGGAAAACATTTTTGGTGGCAAGGAGCCCGGCAGAGCCAGGCCCCGGCTCCAAGGTCCATGGGGCGGAGACGGGGAGGGGCCCCCCCGGCCGGTAAATCATTGCCAGGGTAAACGGGGGCAGCTGGAGCTATGGGAGGAGGAGCTGAGCTACAGCTGCCCCAAGGACGGGAAAATGAGGGTGGGCCATGATGAGGTGATGGGACACACATGGTGGGGGATGATGAGGTGATAGGACACACATGGTGAGGCTCAGGGACTGGCATGGCTGTTGTCCTTTCCAGCCTGAGGCATCACGGAGTAGAATCACAGTGTCATTTTGGTTGGAAAAGCCCCTCAAGATCATCCAGTCCAACCGTTCCTCACCCCTGTCCCTGCCCCATGTCCTGAGAACCTCATGTCCGTCTGTCCAGCCCTCCAGGGATGGTGACTCCAGCACTGCCCTGGGCAGCCTGTTCCAATGCCCCACAGCCCTTTGGGCAAGAAATTGTTCCCATATCCAACCTCAACCTCCCCTGGCGCAACTTGAGGCCGTTTCCTCTGCTCCTGGCGCTTGTTCCTGGGGAGCAGAGCCCGACCCCCCTGGCTCCAAGCTCCTTTCAGGCAGTTCAGAGATCAGAAGGTCTCCCCTCAGCTCCTGTTCTCCAGCTGAGCCCCCCAGGTCCCTCAGCCGCTCCATCACACTTGTGCTCCAGCCCCTCACCAGCTCCGTTCCCTTCTCTCCACTCGCTCCAGCACCTGAAGGCCTTTCTTGGTGTGAGGTGATCCCACCACCCCTCTGGCCGCCATTTTGAGCCCTGAGGCGATTCTGGTGCCGCCATTTTGAGCCCTGAGGTGATGGGCCCAAACTGACCTCAGGACTCAAGTATTTGCAGTGTTTCAGGTCCTGGCTTTGCACATTATGAATCCCCACCCTATTTGCGCCACCCCATAGACCCCCAAAACGACGCCATAAATAGAAAATCCCCTTTTATTAACAGCCGCGGCGGGGCGGGGAGCCCGTCCTACGGCCGGGGGGGCTGCTGGTGCTGCACCATCTTCCTGAGCTCCTCCCAAAAGAAGAGGCTGAGGACGGTGTGGGGGCCAAGGCGGAGGTAGACGGCGCCGATGCCCTTGTACAAGCCCAGCAGCCCCTCTTTGCTGGAGATTTGCAGGACGCAATCCCAAAAACCCCGGTAGAGCTTGCCCTGGGGAGAGAGGAGCCGGCTGCGCACCCCCGGCCGGGTGCGACCCCGGGAAAAGCCGCGTGTCCCCCCCCAAATCCTTACCGTGCCGTCGGCGTCCACGGGCTGGTTGTAGAGCCGGGTGCTGACCACGTCGAAAGGCGTCATGGTCACCGCCACGGCCACGCCGCTCACCATGCCCCCCGCCAGCACCGTGGCCCAGCTGCCCTCCCCGAACCACTGCGGGGAGCGCGGGCCGTCAGCGAGAACTCCCCCCGAAACTCGGGGTGCGTGGGGGACGGACGGGGCGCGCGTCCCCTCACCCCGCGCCGGCAGACCCAGTCCTTGGCGGCCGCGAAGGTGGCGAGTTGCGCGGCCGAGCCCACGGCCACGCGGGGCACGGCGCCCGTCACCCCCCGCCACAGCCCCGGCACCCCGTGCTGCCGGTAGATGCTCTCGAAAGCCCCGGAGATGCTCTGGGAAGAGAAATAGATTATTTTTAAAAAAATCAGGAAAAATAGGAATGGTGTGTCCCACCCCCCCACGCAAAACTCATCGGTGACACGAAGCCGCCGTGGCTACGGACGGGTGACACCAGTCCTGAGGGGTGTCTGGTGTCGGATCCCCGTCCCCCCTCCCTATCTTCACACTGTTATTTACGGCACCTATACATGGCCCAGCTACCAAAAGCGGCTTGAAATACCCGGCGGCCAAAATATCGTCCCGGCGTGCGCGCGGCCGCCAAATCTTGTGTCCCCCCAGCCCCGCTCACCTCGTGGTTGTGCTGGTGGCCCACGGCCACAGCGGCCAGTGTCTGCGCCTGGAGGTGGGTCTTGACCTGGGGGGACAACACAGGGTGACAAACGCCCCCAAGCCCCCGCCGGACAGGCTGTGGTTTCCCCCCATCTTTTTTTAGCAGCTGTTCGGGGTGTCCCGAGCCGCCCTGGCAGATGTGGGGTGCCCAGATGTGTTGCTAAACAGCTTCTCTAGGCATTAAACCCTGTTTTTTTTTTTATCCTTCCCCCCACTTTGGTAAAAAGCCCCCCCACAAACACCCACTGCAGCCCCCCCACTTGGAGCTCTGCACCCCCAACTACAGAGGAAACCACCAAAAAGAGGTAACAAAAATATCCCTATTTGTTTATGAGGGGTTTTCCACTTCATTTTGGGGGGGGGAGGATCAAGGGGAAAGGGGGGGTTTGGAAAAGTGCGTGTATGAAGTAGCCCCATATTTTTGGGGGTGCAAAACAGGGGGAGAAGGGAGGCACCGAGGCAGCATTTATATATTATAGGATGTAGCCAGCTCAGGGCTGGCCAAAGCTTGGGGAAGGGGGGGAGCAGGGGGTGTCCCCAAAATGCCCCCCCCCCCTCATTCCTCCCCCCCGGTGCAAGGGCATCACTCACCAGGTACGCGGGGCTGCTCACCACGGCTCCCACCGCCCCGGCCACGGCCCCGGCGGCCACGGTACCCCCGGGGTACCGCGTCCAACCGGCGTCCTCGGCGCAGGAGTAGCAGTAAAACCGGACGCCGTTCATCAGCCCCTGGTAGAGGAGCCCGGCGGCCAAACCCTTCTGCAGCCCCCGCACCCCGTCGGCCCGGCACACGGCCCCCAGCGCCCGCAGCACCCCCCGGTAGGGCCGGGGGTACGTCCCGGGGGGCTGCAACTCGCCCTGGAGCTGCAAGCGCGTCTTCACCACCTCCAGCGGGTTGGTGAGGACACAGGCCAAGCAACCGGCAGTGGCTCCCAGCACCAAATCCGTCCCCGGTGGAACCCCCCCGGTTGGGGATCCCTGTGCGATGCCGGGTCTGTTTTGGGGGGGATAAGGGAATTCATGCAGGGGGGGTGTGGGGAAGGAGGCGAGAGCGCCGGCACCCGCCATGCAGCACCTGCCTGCGGGGATGGCCCCGGGCTCCAGCTTCCCCCACTCAACGCGGGGGGAATAAAGAGGGGAGCGAGCGCCGCGTCCTGCAAAACACCCCCCAAAATCCAGAGCCGCCCCCCCCCAATTTGAGAAGGGATTTGGGGCAAAGGTCAGGCCTGGGGGTGCGTCCCCCCAACGTCACCGGCACACGCGCCGCAGCCAAATCCCAGCTGAGTGTCCTCGGCTCTCACGTGACGTGGCCCGGCGCAAATAGGGAAAAAAAAGGGCTGTTTCTGAAAAAAAACAAACCAAAAGGCGCGATCAATTGAAATAAAAGCCAAAGGAGGGTGGTTTGGGGGGCACACGCAGGGATCCACCCCCTCACCCCCATGAACCCCATGGGGGGGTGACGACCGGCCAACTCGTTGCGCGTGTGGCTGCGGTTTGGGGGGTTTGGGGGGGGTCTCTCCACCTTGTCCCTTTGCCAGCCCCTCCTGGGGTCACTGAAATGCTTTGAAATTGGAGCTTTGCAGGTCAAAAAGCTGCAGGGGGGGGTCACTGTTGTGTGTTGTCCCCTCTCCTGGCTTCCTGTTTTTAGGGCTTCTCAGTGACACCCCTGGGGACCCGGGTTTACACCCCAGCCAAGCCACTTTGGTGATGACTCTGGGTGGGGGGAAACCCCCCAATGGCTGCCCCATCCCCAATATCCCCCCCTTTCATCCCTAAAGGCGAGAGGGCAGGCCCATGGGCTGGTGGGTCATGCTGGGGCTGCCCTGGGGCTGTTTATTCCTTGTCTAGACTGGGAACATCCCCCGGATTCAGGGATAAACGAGGCTGGAGTGTCAGGACGGATAATTCGGGGTTGAAGCCATGAACGTCCCCCGCTGCGGGGTTAACGCCGCCGGAGCAACATCGCGGCTCCAACATCACAGGGGGAGGAAGAACAGGAGCCCGTGGCGTGGAATCTGTCGTAGGGCCAAATCCGCGTTACCAATGAATATTTATTCGGGGAGGTGGGGGGAAAGGAAGCAGATGTATATACATATACATTCAGTCATGTACGTTTCCTCCCAGAAAAAGGCCCCGTGAATGTATATTACATGAGAAGGTCTCTAGATTATTATTATTATTATCATTATTTAAAAGCTGGGGTTGTGCCTCAAAGGGCTCGTGGTGATGGGTCCTCGCTGGCCTGGGATGGGCAAGCCGAGATGGGGACACGCTTGGTGGCAGCCGTGTGACAACGTCCCTTGGGAACATCGGGCTCGATCTCTTCTCTCCCCCGGCACATGGAGCCAGCGTCCAAACCTCAAACCGGCTTCTGAGATCTCCTAAAACGGCGCTGGCACATTCAAAGCCAAATATTTGGCCCCGGTCCTTCTTCCTAACCCTCACATCTCATCGCCAGGCTGGGGAGTGGTTTGGTGATGTCTGGAGGCCCCGGGTGGCATCTCCAGGAGACGCTGGAGGTGAAGCGGTGCCGCATCGGTGATTGTGAGCAAGGAGAAAACATGCACGGCAGCGATTTAACGTTCCCGTCTCGCCGCCTCTACCTCCCCACCCTGTTTGAAAATGAACAGCTCCTCCATCCCGCTCCCCACCGCGCCGGGGGACGTGCATCCCCAGCCCACCCCGCTCCCCCGCCTCCCTCGTTACTATGGGGAATTATTCCACAAATGGCAAATTATTTTGCCCCGTGGCGGCTGGGGGAGGAGGAGGGCGCAGGCTCGTCTGCGCGGCTACAAGGAAACGTGCTGAAGTATCCGTTTGCTCCCCAAAATGCGCCGGACGTTCCCGGCTCGGCGGGGATGGGGTGCGGGGCCTGCAGGCACGTTCCTGGTGCTGCCCCAGCGATGGCAGGAGGGTCTGGGGCGCCGGTTGGTCGCGGGCCGCTCGATCCAGGCCCCGCTCGCCAAAAACGCGTCCCCGTCAGGCGTCCTCGCCCCACCGGGGTCAGCACCAGGGGTCCCGCTCCGCTCGCCCGCGGCAGAGGCTGTCGCTGCGCTGCCAGGCGCTGTCGATGAGGCTCTGAGCGTCTTCGCATTTCTTCTTGACGGCGGCGTCCAGAACGGCCTTGTGCAGGAGGTCGACCTGAAACACACGTGAGGGGCGGTCAGGACAGGGACGAGCAACAGCCGCTTCTCCTCCCTGTTGAAAAGCCACCTCAAAACCAGACGGGAAATTTGCCCGTGTCATACAAACGGGTGGTGGAGGGGGACGGGGCTGACACAGGTGCCTCCCCACTGCCCCGCCAACCCTGGGTGCCACGGGACACGGGCTCCGAATGCCACATCCCGTGGTTGTACGGACATGGAGGAGCCTGGGCCTTTCCTGCCCTGCGTGGGGGAGCTGGGGTCACTCTGCAGGGACAAATGTGCCCAGGTCTGGAGCATCTTTGTGACGAGGAGACACTGAGAGAGCTGGGGCTGTTGAGCTGCAGAAGAGAAGCTGAGAGGGATCTGATCAATGGATCAATATCTCAGGGTGGGTGCCAGAGGATGGACCAGACTCTGTTCATGGTGCCCAACGCCAGGGTGAGGGGCAACGGGCACAGACTGAAACACAGGAGGCTCCATCTGAACATGAGCAGAAACTTGTTTGCTGGGAGGTGCCAGAGCCTGGCCCAGGCTGCCCAGAGCGGGTGTGGAGTCTCCTTCTCTGAGACATTCAAACCCCCTGGGCCCACCTGTGTGATCTGCTCTGTGACCCTGCATGAGCAGGTGGGGCTGGGGGATTCCCAGGGGTCCCTTCAACACCAACCATTCCACGAATCTGTGATTCCTGTGACGCTGCCCCACACGCTCACCTGGTAGATGTTCCTCCATGCGACGTTCAGCGCTGAGAGGAACCTCTCCAGTTCTGTAGTGCAACTAAAATAGAGGACCCAGGAGGGCAGGAACTGCTCGCGGTCCTGAGCAAACTCCTAAACACCAAGAGAGAGTCGAGGTGTCATCACTGTGTCTGTCCCCGGCCCCAGGCCAGCCCGAAGCACCGCACTCACCAGGATACAGTACTCCTTGCCGGCCTCCGTGGAGACAGTGGTGATGTCCGTCAGCTCCACGGTGCCCAGCGAGCGGAAGAAGCTCGTCTGACAGTCCTCGTGGCAGGTGAAAACCTTCTCGTCCGTCAGCACGAGGCAGCAGGGGACACAGGGCGAAGGGGTGACACCTTGGGGGATCACCTGGTGGGGAAAGGGAGGGGTTAGAATTTGGCACAAAGGAGACCCATCTCCACGAGGGAGATAGAATCATAGAGTCATTTTGGTTGGAAAAGCCCCTCAAGATCATCAAGTCCAACCACAACCCATCCTTGGCACTGCCCCATGTCCGTCTGTCCAGCCCTCCAGGGATGGTGACTCCAGCACTGCCCTGGGCAGCCTGTTCCAATGCCCCACAGCCCTTTGGGGAAGAAATTGTTCCCCAGATCCAACCTCAACCTCCCCTGGTGCAACTTGAGGCTGTTTCCTCTCATCCTAAAGATCTCTTGGCTCAGGAGACATCTGCCTGCTCCATCCCAGCCAGACACGCCTGCTCCTGCCTGGGCTGTGCCCCAAAAAGGCTCCAGGTGAAGGAGGGGGGTGACGCACTTGTGTTCGGGGGCCTGTCCCCGGCTCACCCCTTTAGAGACAGCCTGGCAGAAGTACTGCATCCAGTCCGCCATGTCCTCCTCATTGTCGGCGCTCAGCTCCAGGGAGGGCCGGTCCGTCAGGATCACCTGGAAGGAGTGGGGCCGGTCGGTGGTGTTGGAGCGCCGGCATCCCCCGCACTGCTCGCCGCTGGGAGAGAGGGGGAGGATGGAGATCAGCGGGACAGACTGAAAACAGCCTCCGCCCGCCCTCCCCATGCTGCACGTCGCCCCTTTTCCCCCCCGGTGCTTGTTTCCCAGCTCTGACATCCCCTGTGGTTGCTCCAAGGGCGGCCTCTCTCTCTGCAGATTGTGGTAGAGCTGGAGTTGAGCGTGGTGGGTTTCACAGAATCATAGAATCACAGACGGTTTGGGTTGGAGGGACCTTCCCAGCTCATCCAGTCCATGAGCAGGGACATCCTCACCAGCTCAGGGTGCTCAGAGCCCCGTCCAGCCTGGCCTGGGATGTCTCCAGGGATGGTTCATCCACCACCTCTCTGGCCAACCTGGGCCAGGCTCTCACCACCCTCAGGGCCAACAATTCCTTCCTCAAACTGACCGGATCACGATTTGCCCTGAAACACCTCCCTGGATGTCCCCAGCAGCTCCTGATCCCCAGATCCCTGCCGAATGTGGCTGCTACATCCCACCAGCCACTTACCCCATGTTGATGGAGAGCAGGGGAGTGACGTCCGTGCGGTCCGGGTACTGGTACAGGATCCCGTTGCTGCCATTTGGGAAGACAAAGAGAGGTGGTAACGAGTCAGCTCA
The DNA here is from genome assembly GCF_964273445.1 of Streptopelia decaocto. Classification (NCBI taxonomy): domain Eukaryota; kingdom Metazoa; phylum Chordata; class Aves; order Columbiformes; family Columbidae; genus Streptopelia; species Streptopelia decaocto. Next base: position 1,915,989 of record NC_138675.1, on the reverse strand, counting down.
GCTCCAGTAACGGCACAAACGCCCTCTGCTTCGGTCCCAGTGCCACCCCTGCCCTGCACTCCACCCTGGCGTTGCATTTCTGCTGCCGAGCATCCACAGCTGGTGGCTTTATCCTCCCAGGTGACAAGATGGGGCCTCCCCATCTCCCAAGCAGCTCCTGGGCAGCAAACTGCTCCCAGCGCCTTCTCTGACGAGCCTCAGGCCCGACCCGCAGCCCCAGTGCCCACCTGAGCACCACGAAGCAGGTTTTCCACTGCTCCTTGCCCAGGTAGGATGTCCCCGCCTTGTAGTGCAGGACGCCGTCCTTGGTGATGGCGTTTTCGGTGGAGGTGCAGCTGTCGGTGGTGGTTCCCAGCGCCTCGTCCATGGGGTCTTCCCAGTGCACGAGGCCGTAGAAACGCACGACCACGTCGCAGGCCTGCGAGACCAGGCGGAGAAGTCAACAGGAGGGAACCTCCTGTGAGCCTTGAGCCTCTACCACGTGTAGCGACGGTCGCGATATCCAAACTCACCTCGCACTTGGACTCCTGGGCCACAAACTTGGCAAGTGCCAGTTTCTCCATGGTGGCATCCGTGAGGATACTGGGGTACGGGGGCTCCCGGCACCCTTTGATCATGGCTGACTTAAGGGAGACCAGGAAGAACCTGAGAGGGAGACAGAGATCTCTGATGACAGCAGGGCAAACAGCCCCTCATCTCCGGGCTTCCCTTCAATGTGGGCTTTTGGTCTGCCAGACCAAAGGGTCTAGAAACCAACCTACAGACCAAATGTGATGGGGGTTGTGAAGCCTGAGCTCCAGGAAGGAGGTGGTTCAGACTGGGAGGTGAACACTTATCCCCACAGAGCCCAGTATGACCATCCAGACCCTAACGAGGTCACCTCCCTGAGCTGACAACATGCAGAGACCTGGGGACGTGCCCTGAAACTTGCTTATACCTGCTCATCCCAAGCAACACACAGGACACGTAGTCTGCAGGACCCAGAGGCTGGGAGCCTGAGGGACAGGGTGACTCCGGTGTGTATCCAGGAAGATACTTTGTGTTTATCCACGCTCAAGGCACTTCCAGCTGCCTGTGGGGTTTAGCCAGTGGCATCAAACCAACCCCCACAGGATTTGTCATGAAGGGCTGTCACCGGAGTCTCCTGTATTCCCCAAATCACGCTGGGAGGCTGAGGCGCCAGCCAGAGGCCCTGCAGCCCGGGAGGAACGTGCCACGGTTCGCCCATCGCTAAGAACTTACTCGGTGAGAGCCACGTCCGCGGTGTCGAGCAGGAACTGCTTCCTCCGATTAGTGCACACCAGCGTCACCGTCTGCTGATCCAGCCCGACCTGGGACACACACGAGCGGTTAGGGACGGCTGGCAGGGGATGGGGGGGGTGGCGAGGCAAAGCGGGTCTGGACCCGACTTCTGGCCCGGGGGAGAAGCTCAGCAGTCGCTCTGCTGCCCACAAGAAGATAGGAGCAAGCTGGGTGCCCACAGAGGTGGCATTGGAAGGGATAACACTTTTAAGTCTCCCAGTTGCAAGGATTTGTTGGTCAAATGGGACAGAGAGCCCCCCAAAAACATCCCACCGTGATGCTCCTGACAGCCCTGCGAGCAGAGAGGTGAGGACAGACCCCCCCAAGCTGCGCTCACCGAAACATAGTCCAGCTCGTTATAGGAAACGGCCTCCTCCACCATGTACGGCTTCTCCGCTGCCCCTGGCACAGACACAAAAAGCCGCGTGAAGGGGGGAAAAGGAGCCCAGCGCTGCCTGGATCGGGGCCACCGCACAGCAGCGGTGACAGACCTGCAACCCAATCCGTGTCCCAAAATGTGTCACATCCAAATAGCTACACTCTCTTTGTTCAACCCCATCCTCTGCGGTATCTAGCAGAGGCATTTTCCAAAACACTTGCCATTTACCTAACTCTATTGTCTCCAATGGGAGCAGACTTATAGTACTGGCAAGGGCTTTTGCAGTTGTTGCGTGTACATGGTTTTAAACCACGGGATGGTGGGATGGGTGGGATGGGTGGGAGGGCAGGGTCTGTGTTCTCCAGCACTGGAAAGCCTGACAATGAAACAAGGAGCTCAGCAGTTTAACATGTGGTTTCCTGGAGGTGTGTGGGGTGTCCGTTTTTGGGTCAGTTCCCTGAAGAGATGAAGTCTTCCCCTCCTTTATGGGGGAAGCTCTCAAGAAGCATTGCAGCTCTGAGATCCCTCATGAAACGCTTGAAGTTTAGAAGCACGGAGGAGGACAGAGGTATATCCAGGGCTTCCTCGGGACAAATCAACCTGAGCTCCCTGTGGTGGCTACAGGAGACACGAGGGAGCTGGGGGTGAAGGTGGTGAGCTACGGTGCCCTAATTTATGGACAGAGGATGGATCACGCAAGGCTCCCTCCCTGCCGTGGGGATGGGATACCTTTGCGGATCAGGTACACGTAGCAATCGGTCAGCAGGACGTAGATAAGCTGCAGGTTCCCCTCCATGTGCCCGGTGCTCATTCGGATCATCTGTGTGGAGAGAGAAGAGCCCTCAGCCCACGGGTGACGCTGGCACAGAGCCGGTCCCTTTGCGGGAGATGGGTGGTGACCTCCTTACCCGGAACAACTGCTCCTCGTTCTCCCGAAAGACGTGGATCATCAGCAGGAGGAGATGGTTGTTATCCACCCTGTGAAGACAAACAGAAGAAGATGGATGTAAATATGCGGCTGGGGGGGTCCAGGAAGGGCAATCCTCTTCGTTTTTGCACTCATCCGTGATTTTCCTTCTCCTCGTGACTTTGTGCATCACCTTCATCCTGCAAAAGGCTGGGCTTTGCCCCCCAAACCAAGGATGAAGTGCCAGCTTGAGCTCAAGATCATTTGGAAGGTGCTCTCCCCCCTGAGCAAACCCAGCCTCACCTGAACTCGGAGGGGTGGCTCAGCTCCGAGGGGCTGCCCTGACCTTCCTCCACACCAGAGTCCTCGGCGCTGCTCGGGGACGGGCTGGGCTGCTCCTTCTTCGGCTCACAGGGAGCCTGGGGGGTGGCAGGTTCCGTCTGGCCAGTTTGGGCTTCACCACTTGTCCCTCCAGCCCCCTCTACTGCCCCAACTGCTTCTCCCTCTCTGTTTTCTTCTTCTTCTTCAGGAGCCTCAGCGCTACCAGAAACATGTGGCGGTTGGCCAGGCCCTGGAGCGTCATGGTGGCCACCACCTGGTGCAGCAGCGTTTGGACTCTCGACGGTAAAGCGGTAGAAGTCCATGGGGGCTGAAATCCCCTCGCTAAAGTCGCCAGAGGACGATCCATCCGGGGTCTCCCCTGGCGTGCCGGTCCGAAAGGACTGCCCGGGGGGCTCGAGGGGGACGTTCCAGCCACCAGGGTCCAGTTGCCCGTTGAGTTTGTCCATCACCTTGCTCAGCGGCTGCCCCACGCTCTCCATGGACGTGTCCTTCATCTCGGGGATGCGCAGGGCCAGCTGGCCCAGGGCAGAACGTTCGCGACTCTCCTCCTGCCCACCCGGGGCAGCAGGACCATCATCTCTCTGCGGGTCCTCTCTGTCACTCAGCCCGTTGACGCCGCTGTCACCGCTGGCCTGCTGGGCCTCGGGCACTACGGGTGCAGGGGTGTTCACCGGCTCCTCAGGCTTCGCTTTCTTCTTCTTGCCTGTTTTTTTCTTCTTGGCTAACCTGTGTGGTGAGAGACCAAGAGAGATGTCACTCACCTGTGACTTTTGCAATGTAGAATCTCAGAATCATTTTGGTTGGAAAAGCCCCTCAAGATCAAGAGTCCAACCATAACCCACCCCTGTCCCTGCCCCATGTCCTGAGAACCTCATGTCCGTCTGTCCAACCCTCCAGGGATGGTGACTCCAGCACTGCCCTGGGCAGCCTGTTCCAATGCCCCACAGCCCTTTGGGGAAGAAATTGTTCCCACATCCAACCTCAGCCTCCCCTGGCGCAACTTGAGGCCGTTTCCTCTGCTCCTGGCGCTTGTTCCTGGGGAGCAGAGCCCGACCCCCCTGGCTCCAAGCTCCTTTCAGGCAGTTCAGAGATCAGAAGGTCTCCCCTCAGCTCCTGTTCTCCAGCTGAACCCCCCAGGTCCCTCAGCCGCTCCATCACACTTGTGCTCCAGCCCCTCACCAGCTCCATTCCCTTCTCTCCACTCGCTCCAGCACCTCAAGGCCTTTCCTGGTGTGAGGTGATCCCGCAACCCCTCTGGCTGCCATTTTGAGCCCTGAGGTGATTCTGGTGTTCCTGGGGCCGCCATTTTGTGTTGTGAGGTGATCTTGGTGCCGCCATTTTGAGCCCTGAGCTGAGGGGCCCAAAACTGCCCCAGGATTCACGGTTTGGCCTCACTGTGCCCAGCACAGGGACGGTCACTGCCCTGGGCCTGCTGGCCACACCAGTGCTGGTACCAGCCAGGATGCTGGTGGCATTTTTGGCCACCTGGGCACACGCTGGCTCATGTTCAGCCGCTGTCACCAACACCCCCAGGTCCTTTTCTGCCCAGCACTTTCCAGCTGCTCTTCCCTGAACCTGGGCATGCGCTGGCTCACATTTATCATCGAGATGATGGGAAGGAAGGAGGTTTCAAGAGGGGGTGGGAATGCCGTGTCCCTGGTGGCCAGAAGAGGGAGATGCGGGCTGGAGGCCTCTCCCGTGTAAGCGTTCAGGCCTCCCATGGCACCCAAAGTGCTGCTGGGTCACCTTTTTTTGTGCAGCGAGCACGGTGCTCCCCTTCCCCTGTGTCTGCTGTGCTGGGTGCAATGTAATCCCGCTCCTCTGCTTCTCCCAGAAAAAAACAGGGCGCCAGAGCCAAGCACAGGCCTGCTGGGCTGGTTTGGGGTGTCCTTATCCCCAGGTGTGAGCAGACGGAGCCTTGAGAGCTCTTTGTCTGGGTTTATGGGCTCCGAGGGACCCCTGGGGATCTCCTTTGCAAGAGCCAAACACCAGCAGCTCTGCGGAGGCGTCTCCCTCAACAGGTTCGGCCACAGCATCTCAACAAGCAAGAGGAAGGATGGGAGAGAAGATCCGAGACCCAGTGTTGCTTCAAACCTGCCACCAGCTGGAGAAAACCTAAAATAATAGCCCACAGATTCCTCTGAGCTCCCTGATACAGACTGTCAGGTGAAAGTGTTTATGCTCAGCCAGCCTGTAGCTCTGAGGAACTCGCTTTGTTGACACCTACAGAGCATCAGTTGGTGTCTGGAGGCATAAAATCACTTTCTTGTGATTGTACCCTCTTCCTCGAAAATAAGACCTACCCCAAAAATAAGCCCTAGCATGATTTTTCAGGATTTTTGAGGATCCTCAAAATACAAGCCCTACTCCAAGAATAAGCCTTAGTTACAGTTCATTAAAAAAGTCAATTTAAAAAGTGTCCAGACAGCTATAAATATAAAAAAAAGGCATGTTTTGGAGCAAAAATTAATATCAGACCCTGTCTTATTTTCAGGGAAACAGGGTATCAAGGCTACACCACACATGCTGTCTCCCTTGGGCTAGAAGAGGCGGCACATCTGGTGACAGATGACACTTAGGGACGTGTTTCTAGCGCAGGCAGCTCAGTCCCTACCTGATGACCTCCAGCTCCGTGCAGCTCTCGGACTGGTCCGTTCCTTCGGGGGTGGCTTCTGTCTTCTCCTGAGAAGCCGTGTGCACCGGTGTGGTCTCGGTGGAGGACAAGGGCACGTCGGCTTTCTCCTCGTTGAAGGGGTTGTAGCGCTGCGTCGGGCTCTTCACCAAGGCCTTGGTGCCGTTGGCCTCGGAGGCGGTGGAGCGCGAGCAGCTCAGCGTGTCCGTGAGGTCTCCGTCTGCAAAGACAAGAAGGAAAAGCGGGGTGAACGTCAGCTCGGGCACCTGGAGCAAGTCAAATCAAGCAAAGCTGCGCGCTGGGGGCTCAGGGTGCTACGTGGTCACCGCGCTGCTCACAGCGACCCCTTCCCGGGCACCGGCCGAGCCTCCTCGGGCTTTTTGCAAAGAGGGACGGACAGGCCAGCGCGAGACCCAGCAGCATTTTGCACCCAATGCAATTTAGACAATGCCTGGAAATAACAGCTGGGTCACCCAGGAGCCGGCAGCTGGATTAAGAAGTAGAGGTGGAGTCCTTGGGAAGGAACCTGGGGGGTCTTGGGGCCACGGAGCTCCTTATCAAGGTGACAGCAAGATCACTTCTCACATTGCTGACTGTCCCCTGCGATGGGGTCTCAGGAAGACGCCGGCTTGGCTACGAGGGCAGAAATGGAACCAGCGCGCCGAGCAGCGATCCTTACGGAGCCGGCTGCTTTTCTCGGCTCACACGTGACACACGCGGGGCTGGAAGTGTGGAGAGGGGACACGCAGCATTCACCGGGTGTGGGGACAGCAGGCTGCGCAGACAGGTCGTAGCACAACCCGTTTGGCCCGTGTTAGTCTTCAGAGGGAAAAGGAGCAGCGGAGAAGTCATGCGTGGAGTTATCCATCCCCAAAGTCACGCTTACAGCAAGTTAACCCTGCCCTTCTCTACTCCAGCGCCCTACACCAGCTAGAAAGCTCTTGCTAGGCAGGGAGGATCCCCCTGAAGGAAACCACAGCCCTGCCCAACTGATTTGGGGGCGCAGGGTTTGAGCAGGAAAATGAAACTACTTATAAAAATTGAATAAAGGCCGTTTTGTGATTTCAAAGCACGGTTTTGTTCCCATTGAAACGCTGCCCCGCAGCAGGGAGGGTGTGAAGTCCATCGAGGGAAGGAAACCAGGGAGATAACATTGACGTTAAAGGGAAAATAAAATGTTTAAAAGCTATTTCAGCCCTGGGCTTCTAGCCTGTATCACCAAAACGAATGTAATTTCTTTTGCCTCCTCCTTCTGTTCGGATAAAACGATCTTTGTCCAAAATACAGAATTTGACCCCAAATGCATCCACTGAAAACAGGGAACTGCCCCAACTTTCTTAATGTCTTGCTCTGTGTACAAACGGCAAGGAATCGGTCAGTAGGTAACCTGGAGGGGGTTTAGGATGAGAGCTTTGCTATGGCCGGGGTTTGCTCAGCACACACGCAGCCCGGAGCATCGGTGGATCACACCGCTCTGTAACCGGGATCTGCATCGGGGAGCCCGTCACCCCTCCGAAAACCACCGGGATCTGCCCCCAGCGTCCCTCGGCTTCTCCCCGCCCGCACGGAACACCCGCGGGGAAGCTGGTCGCCGGGTGCTGGGTTTGGAAAGGTGGTTTGTCCTCTCTGCGCGTACCCTCCAGCTTCAGGGACACGTTAAACCATCTCTGGGAGCATCTCTGCGCGTGGGGTAAGAAAGAAGATGAAAGGGAGCGTGTTAGAGGCATCCACATGGAATCCAGGCAGAACTTCCCCAGATATTCAGGCAGTACCGGCCAAGGCAATTTGGATCCAAGGCTCCGTCCAGCTTTTAGCTGCACAGGACAGAGCGGGGCTGTATTTCCTCCAGGGTTAAAGCAGAGGGTTCTGCTCCTGTGACACACAAAGGGGCTGCGTGGGGAGGGAGGAGAATGAGTTCCTCTAAAACAGGCACCTGCTCTTGGCCGTAAAGGCCAGACATAGCAGACAAGTTGGTTTGAATAGTGGTAGAATAAAATTAAAAGGAAGCGTAGTGACCCAAACTGAGCACAGCGATGTGCTGCACGTTGTGGCTTCAAGAGAGAAGTTTTGATACAGGAGAGCAGCGTCCAAGGAAAACAAAACCTCCCAAATTAATCCCTGCAAAAGGCCCCAAATTAAAGAAGGCAGAATTAATTCAGCTGTTTTCCAGGGCTTTCAGGGAAATCAATGACGGTGGATCAGTTTTTCAAGCTGCGTGCTTTACCCCAGAGAGGGAATCCACAGCGTAAGGTCGGCTGGCACGCTCACGGCCACTCATCCCCACCTGCCAGCTTCACGTGGGGGCGATTTTGCCCTTTTTCTTTTATAACCTTGTATAAAGGCTCCTTTATCAACACAGGCCGTAATGTATCGAGCCACAGAACCGCACTCGAAATTCCAGCCTCGCAGCTGTTACACCGAGCGCTGGGGCGTCTGCAAGACACGGAGGTATCGTCAGAGGCTGGAAAACATCCCTCCGCTCTGGGATACACGGCCGGGAGCTGGGGAAAGCTTTGCTCATGGTCTCACAGCTGAGACACACAATTTCCCACCTTGGGGGATCATTTCTGCTTCGTTCTGCCTTTACCGAATTCCATCCAGATGTGGGGGTTGCTTGTTAAAAGAACTGAACGGGGCAGCATGCAGCAAGCATCAGGTGGCAGCAATGCAGAGAGAAAAACCAAAAGGTTGTAACAGATGAGCGTGTCCCACCTTCCCAGTCTCTGCTGGGCATGGTCTGCATTGCTGGAAAGACATCTCCAAAATCATAATCTATAAAAACGAGGGATAAAACTCAGGATTAGAAATACAAGTAAGTGGGGAGAGGGGAAGGGGGGACAGGGGAGAGTGTGAAGGGGACCTGGGGATGGGGTGGGAAAGGAGAGCAACAAAATAATATTCCACTGGTTTCTGAAATGCATGAGAAAATAGTTCGGGAACATGGATGCAAAATGGAAACCAGCTGCACTAACATTCCTGCTGGTGTTTGTGTTACAGGAGCTACAACGGGACCAGTGAAGGATGAAGGTCCCATTATATTATACAAGCTGCTGGAAAGCTAAACCATAAAAATGGTCGGTGTCATCTATGGCATCAGGGATGCTCTCTGGGAAGCAATTTAAGTGTGCCTCAGTTTCCCCACTTCACACTTACCTCCCATAGATACTGTGATGTTTGTCTCATTAATGTTTGCAAAGCCAGGGGAATGAATAAAGAGAAAAACTTGCTCTCTGATCCTAAAATCCCCAGCTCACCTACACCCCCAGCAAGATGCTCCTGTTGAAATGATGAGCAGTGAAGTATTTACTGGGGTTCAATTCCTCCAGGCTCTGACATCTCCACCGTCCTGGTCCCACAACAGGGGACAGCACCGAACTGCTCTGCGCGTGGGGAAACAGAGGCCACAACCACTGCCCGGACACGTGGAATAACCAAAATCCAGCTCCAAAATGCCCTCGATCTCTCTCCAAACCCTTCTTCTCTTGAGCATTAAGCTTCTGTCCACCAGACGTAGGCAAACCCAAGTGACAGCCCTTGCCCAGCGCTCAGGGACAGGCAGATGTGCTGGCACCGAGACGTGTTCTGCTGAGCGAGGAACAGGAACACGAGCCCAGGGGATGCAGCGAGAACTGAAACAGCTGCTTATGTTAAACCTCTGGGGACAAAGGTGATTCTTCCCCGACTTATTGCTTGGCTTCTCATGCTGTCCCCAACTTACCTGGGATGCTGGGGGTTTGGCATAAGCAAGTCCCCAAAAATACTCCCTTTCATGCTTACAGCATGAGTGCGAATGCCACGGTGAGCCTAAAACAGCGCTGGGCTTCAAAGTGCTTTGTTAAAACGATGCAAACGCCCATCCCGGGTGTTCCTTCTCGGCATCTTTAGTATCTGCGGTTTCTATCTTGCACATAAAATGCAACCAGTGGACCCTTGTCTCGGACCCATCTATTCCAGAATCCCTGGGTCTCGCTTTGTTCAAACTGACACCAAAGAAGGAATAGGGAAAATGTATTTTGGATGAGAAACAGCAGCAGCAGAGCTGCTCCTTTATGATAGAGGCAAAGGGGTGAGTGTGACACTGAAGAGGAAAAACCAGCACCTTTGGGACCACTGGCTGCCTTCCCCTCAGACTGCAGACATGGAGAGAAGACTCTGGAAACTATTCCCCGCCACCTCCAGCACATTGGGGCTCTGGACTGCAAAATAAGCAGCTAAGAAATGCCCACTGCAGCCCTGCGAACCTGCTCTGAACTGGAAACCACGTTTAGATATTGGGAGATTTCTCCAGTTCTTGCAAAAACACACAGCCTAGAATGGGAACGCAGCTTGGGGTGATTGGCAGGGAAAGCCCTTCTCTCCCGGTGCGAGGCCAAGGGGACGTCCACAGCTTATAGAATCATCGGATCACAGATGGTTTGGGTTGAAGGGACCTTCCCAGCTCACCCAGCCCATGAGCAGGGACATCTTCAGCAGCTCAGGTTGCTCAGACCCCGTCCAGCCTGGCCTGGGATGTCTCCAGGGATGGTTCATCCACCACCTCTCTGGCCAACCTGGGCCAGGCTCTCACCACCCTCAGCAGCAACAATTCCTTCCTCACACCTAGCCTAAATCCCAGCTTAAATCCCAGCACCTCCCAAGGCAAGACAAGACTCACAGCCTAACTGCTGCGTTTCTCGCTTTGGTTTCTTCTAGCCCATCATTTTCTACCTCGTTCTGTGTCTCGTCTGGTCCAGCAGCTCGGGGGAAGCGGGTGTGTGAACCACCTCCGAAACAAACCACTGACCTTCGCTGGACGGAGCGATGGCGCTGTCGTCCCATTCCAGGTTGGTGGAGGTGACCGAGTTGAAGGAGTTGAGGGAGAGGCTGTCCGAGCCGTGCACGGAGCTGGGCAGGCGGTCCTCAAAGTCGAGCAGGTACTGAGGTTTGTAGTAATCGGGCATGTACGGGGCCAGATCCAGGTAAGGAGCGTCCTGCAGAGAGGAGAGCGTGGGCTGAGTCAGGCTCTGAGTCAGCACACAGTTATTAGCAGAGTCAAAATGACAGGGCTGTCCTTGAACGTCCTCTGACTGCTCGTTTGTGCCGCCTTTCAGAGGAAACCCCGCAGCTCCACTGCGACACCGAGGGTTCGCCAGCCGTTTTGTGTTTACCTGGAGGGACGCCAGCATTTCATACGTGCACTTCTTTATCCCCATCAATCTGCCTCACTCCTCCTCTGAACCGTGCAGAGGAATAACTGAGCAAAAGGAATAAATCCTGTTGCTGCATCTCCAAAGATCCCAGCCTGGAGATTTTCCTTGTTCATGTTTCTAGCTGAAGGTCAACGAGAATGGCTGGACTCGATGATCTTGAGGGTCTTTTCCAATCAAAATGATTCCACAATTCCAAGAAAGTAAACCCTGGACCTCTGACAGCCATGACTCCACATACTCGCTCTCCCAGAGCCAAGGGAAGCAGATAAAACACTCACCAGATCCAAGTCAAAGCGGATGAACTCCAGCCCGGACACCAGCGTTAAGAACAAGGTCAGATGATCGTCACTGCAAACCAGGGCATTCCTGCAGCACGGATAAAACAGGAGAGCTTTAGAGACGTGGGAAAGAGGAGAAATAGCTACAAACACCCCTCTGCTTTCGTGGCAGCGTGTCTCCGAGCTGCTGAACACATGGCTGCAGAGCTGTGAGCCTGCTGCTTGCCTCCCAAGAGCAATGGCAGAGGTTATGGGCAGACACGTGTGGCATGTACAATGTGCTGTCCCCAAACGAGCTACAGCCAAATTTCCAGGTGTCCAGCGGAGCAGGGACACTGGAGAAGAGCTACAGCAGCTTCTTGGAAAACACTGAAGAATATAAAGGGTAAATCTGGGAGTCAAGCAGGAAAGATGCTCTTACATAAGAGTGCATCCACATCTGGGACCTTGAAATTAATCATGCAAAACCCGCAAGGAAAGGTCAGACTCTGATCAACTGCTTGTTGCACACTGGAAAATTAGGGCTGGCTTCTGCCAAAAAGGGGTGGCAATGAGAACCCGAATGAGAACGGGCTGGGATGCTCACTTGACGTAGTACTTGTGCAGCAGGCTGAGGTTCTCCTGGAACAGCCTCAAGTAGCTCTCCAAGGAGTTTTCATTGAGGGCCAAGTACAGCCATGCCCGGCCTGAAAAGGAAGCAGCACAGAGATTTATCTTATGGGGAAACGCCTGAGAAGCGAAACAAGCCTGGAAATAATCACGAATCAGTCAAGACATGTTAAAACATTCATTCGCATTCGTGTCATTTCAGGGGAGCAACCGAGCGTTGGGGAAATCCGTGAGGAAAAACGAAGGGTCGGATTCGTGATTCGGAGTGGGAATAAGAGACGGCGTGTAGCTTGTTGAGAAGCAGACGCACAATTATGTCTCCCCGTCGAGATGAAACCCTGCTGGCATTTCCAGTGGGGATCAGGAGACGGGAGAGATGGAGGGAGAATCGCTCTGAATCAGTGCAGGTGCCATTGGAGACTTCACACAAATGCTGGTGCTGCGCTCGGCTCCGCTCTCACCGCATGAGGCTTGAGCGCTGAAGGGTGTTGGGATAATCTCTGGGCACCGTCCTGCATCAAAAGCGGCCTCCGCGGTCCCAAAAATCCGCTACAGACTCGCGGCAGCATGGGGCAAACAATAGCTACAGCCATCAAATGGTTACACCGGGACTCCCACCTCCTCGGCCTCAGCAAACGTCTGTCAGCTCACGGTAAATGTAGTGAACTTGGTGTATTTTGATTTAGGGACATTGTAAAAATGTCATTGTAACCACTGCAGTGTAAAGCACACATCTGTGAAAACTGTGTTTTAAGAAGTTCGCTTCAAAAAGTATTCACTCCTTGATTGGGGCGGGAGCAAACCAAAAGAACCAATAATATATTTGTATGGATTTTGAGTGTGTTTTTTGACACATGAACCTATGCAAACAGCACTTGCATTCCCTTGTGCCCCTTGAAAAACTGTTAAATAATAGTGCATCGGTTTTGTTGCGTAACTCCTGGTGGTAAGACTTCCTGAGAGCCTGTAAAACTTCTGTAACCACATATATAGGAGAAAAATAATCAATCTTAAACAATTTAGAAGAAAAAAAAAGATTAGAGTGCGTGAAATTACTTCTACCCTTCGGAACAAAAGTATAACAGACTCGTACAAATACAATGGTCATTATTGCTTTGTAACAGCCTGATGGCTTTTAAAAGATTGCAAAGAATTGTGCCTAAAGATTTTATAAAACCTTTTCTACCTCTTGCAAAGCTGCTTTCCCTCCCTCCTTGTATATTTTATGCATTGCAGTTCTGTGTCAGTGCTAACATGTGGGAATTGTTTCAGGCTTCAGTATTCTAGCTTGAAATAGTACAGGAGAATACTTCAGTTAATATTGCAATCCTGTATTATTCGTTAGTTATTAAGTTTTCTTTCTATATTTGTTGTATTTCCAAGTATTTTCTCCTGACTGCTGTAAGAATATGGTCTTCAAACATGGAATGAAGAGATGAAATGTTTCACGCAGATGAGGTTCTTATGGACATGGTTTAGAGGTAGACTTGGCAGGCTTGGATTAATGGTTGGACTTGGTCTTAAAGGTCTTTTCCAACCCAAACGATTCTCGCTGGCTCCTGGTCTGTCTGCAGCTCCAGCCCCGAACACGCCACCAGCACAACCTGCCCGATGTCCCCAAACTGAGGTTTGTCCCCAGACCCGGGGCAGGTCTGCAGATACTCACTGCGTCCCAGGTTGGTGGCCACGTGCTGAAGCACTTCGATCTGTTTGATGGCTTCCCGGCGGGTGAAGTGAACGACCAGCACCCAGTAGCCCGAGGAGAGGTCTTGCAGGCTGGAAGAAAGAAAAATCAGATGAAGGTTAAGTAAGGGCTTTGTTATCTCCATCCCAGTTGCTGCTGGGTCCTGCACTTGGGTCACTACAACCCCATGAATGCTACAGGTTCAGGGAAGAGCAGCTATAAAGTGCTGGGCAGAAAAGGACCTGGGGGTGTTGGTGGCAACGGCTGAACATGAGCCACCGTGTGCCCAGGTGGCCAAAAAGGCCACCAGCATCCTGACTGGGACCAGCACTGGTGTGGCCAGCAGGCCCAGGGCAGTGACCGTCCCTGTGCTGGGCACAGTGAGGCCAAACCGCCAATCCTGGGGCAGTTTTGGGCCCCTCAGCTCAGGGCTCAAAATGGCGGCACCAAGATCACCTCACAACACAAAATGGCGGCCCCAGGGACACCAGAATCACCTCAGGGCTCAAAATGGCAGCCAGAGGGGTGGCGGGATCACCTCACACCAAGAAAGGCCTTGAGGTGCCGGAGCGAGTGGAGAGAAGGGAAAGGAGCTGGTGAGGGGCTGGAGCACAAGTGTGATGGAGCGGCTGAGGGACCTGGGGGTTCAGCTGGAGAACAGGAGCTGAGGGGAGACCTTCTGATCTCTGAACTGCCTGAAAGGAGCTTGGAGCCAGGGGGGTCGGGCTCTGCTCCCCAGGAACAAGCGCCAGGAGCAGAGGAAACGGCCTCAAGTTGCGCCAGGGGAGGTTGAGGTTGGATATGGGAACAATTTCTTCCCCAAAGGGCTGTGGGGCATTGGAACAGGCTGCCCAGGGCAGTGCTGGAGTCACCATCCCTGGAGGGCTGGACAGACAGACATGAGGTTCTCAGGACATGGGGCAGGGACAGGGCTGGGTTGTGGTTGGACTCGATCATCTTGAGGGTTTTTCCAACCAAAATAACTCTGACTCTAGATGGCTTCCCCACGCTGAGGCTCCATACACGGTGACAAACACCCCAGAGTGCCAAGCTCCACACTTACCCGTAGAGCAGAGCGTGGTCCAGATGTTCGCAGAGCCGCTGCAGGACCTTGTCATGGTTTCTGATGGCTGGCGTCTCATCCTCACAGGCAGCAAAGTAACTCTGCAGCTGCAAAAAGAAGAGACAGGATGGCTGAAACACCCTTCTACAGCCACCGAGGACACGGATGGGGATGCCAATATGCTCACAACCAGCATTAAATAGCTTTTTTTAATCTCTCAGCTTGCTAAACCTCAATGCAGGTTACTTACAGGGTGTAGCAATTGGTTCTAAGGGCACCCTAAAGGCAGTAACTCACAGGGAGAACCTCACCCACAGAGATTCGTGCACTTTTCAGAGACGTGGCCACAGCTGCACAACCAACTTCCCTGTTCACTGAGCAAACAGCTCTGCAGCCTTTTAGGGTGGCGTTTTGGTGGTTTTTGCTGCCATCGCAAAGCTGTTCAGAGCAGAAATAAATCAGAGATCTGGGTTCTGCTGGACCCTCCTGGTCACAGGTTCCTGGGGAGCCCTGGTTGGGGACAGATGTCACTTCCAGGTGTAAAAGATGCTCCGGGCCCAGGAGCATCGTTCTTGCAGGACATGCGCTCTGTGCTAAATCTGTGCGGGATATCAGCAAAATTTCAGGATGCTGGGAAGAGACAGAGGTTTTCTTGTGACAAGCAGCTCGAGGTACTGATGCTCGAGCTTTCAAACCCAGGCGGGTACAGATCTCCAGACGAACAGCAGCGGGGACACGGAGAATGCACAGGGCAGCGCAGATAAGGACGGAGGGACGTGCATACGGGACAAAGGCAGCTCAATTAATCCCGAGCCCTTTGCTGGGGCGATGTTACATCATTACGCCGCATCACGTAGTTGTCGCTTTTTAAAAAACAAACAAATCAGGACAGCTCAACGCATTCTCGTTAACCCATTCGCAGCTACAATGGAGTCTCTGAAGCCAGCGCCGGCCCCGTCGTCTGTTGACAACAGCAAAAATTGCTTTTCCGCTTCTGCGAAACCTGCTGGAACTCCTAGAAATCCCCTTCCACCCAAATCCCACATCCCTTCCCCACTGACCTCCTCCTGCCCCCGAGCTTACGGATCTATTTAGGTCCCCGTCTCGCGCATTCCTGGTGCTCGGGCAGGGGGATTACTCGCCCGGGACGTAATCTCAGCTCCAGACGCCGCGTTTATTTGCTCCGTTGGGCAGAGCGAGCGCGGTTCAGCCGAGCCATGGCAACACCTCACCCGTACGTACGTTATCTCAGTGACCTGGTCTTTGCCAAACCTCACCAGTTAAATGGTAGATTTAAACACCAAAAACTTGACGGGATTGTGCTTGTCGAGTCTGATTTGTCCCCAAAACTGGCTTATCCTCCTGAGTTATTACTAGAGCCGGAGAAGCTCCTGTATAAATTAATCCGGTCTCAAAGGGGACAGAGAACACCTCATGGCCCCTGGGGAACAACCCTCTTAAAAATATGAATATATCCAGCTCCAAAACCCTCCTGGTTTGGAGGATCTGAGCATCTCCGGAGCTCTTGGGTAAGACGGGCAAGCCAGGCGTGTTCCTGCACGGAGCTACGTGGGAAAGAGCTGCTGAGCCCAAGGAATCGCCGCCAAATTCCCTCGTCCGATGGCACAGCCTGTCCCTGTCCCATCTAGTCGAGCCGGTAAATCCCCTGGGGAGGGAAACACGCAATAACGTTTCGTTTGCAGAGGCACCCGTGGGTGCTCCGGCCACGCACAAACTCTTTCACAACTCCCAAAGCATTTCAGCTCAGCTGCTCTTATCCATTTTTGTGAGGAAGCCGAGCCAGAAGATTGACGCTATTAATAGGCTGTCCAGAGCCAAGCGGGGAGGAGAATGTCCTAAAATCCCACGATTCAAGAGCTATTTCAGGAGGTACCTGCTGCCAGTGTTTTAAGCTGCAGGAAGGACACTAGAAGAAGAAGAAATACTAATTTAGAGCTGTATCCGTCAGGCAATGGATGGGTGGACCATGGGGATGCTCACTAAAATACATCTTAGAGGGAACTCGGAGTCTTTGTCACCGACCAGAGAAATTCCGCATGACAGGGACATTCTGGGCAGCAAGAGATGAGCAAATAGAAGCATTTCCTCTTTTTTCCTTCCCTTCCTTCTCCGAAAATAACTTAGACCTTTGCTACAGCCCTTCTCGCAGCCAGTTCACAGCTCTCAACCCTACAGGGACCGACGTCCCATCAGCAGAGGATGCAAACACCGGTTGTCTCATCTCAACACCTCCGAACATCAAGGAGCACCAGGGAATTTCTGAAAAAGAGTTTTCCTTTCTCTAGAAAAGCCAAATATCCTCCCACGAAAGTTTTGAAGGGCTTATTCTGCGTTATATTAAAGCTCGGTGTTACTTTCAGCTGCTCCGCAAGGCGCACGCGGCCTCCTGCTCCACCAAACCACCCAGCATCGCCCCCTCCTCCTGGGGAGGGGAAACCCAGCCCCACAGCGCTGTCCCCAGCAAACCCACCCCAAAAAGCTCCACTCTGCCCCTCTGCGAGCGCAGGAGCCGGAGGACGAGCTGGTGTGACTGTGCTCGGCTCCGAGTCACGCGGTGACACCAGCCCCGGGCACGTGGGACCCTGCGGGTGAGAAATGCGCGCTCAGCAGTTTCAGATTTGGAGAGAATCACAGAGTCATTTTGGTTGGAAAAGCCCCTCAAGATGATCGAGTCCAACCATAACCCACCCCTGTCCCTGCCCCATGTCCTGAGAACCTCATGTCCGTCTGTCCAGCCCTCCAGGGATGGTGACTCCAGCACTGCCCTGGGCAGCCTGTTCCAATGCCCCACAGCCCTTTGGGCAAGAAATCGTTCCCAATTTCCAATCTCATGGCACTTGGGAACTGTCAGTTGTGGGGAAGCGCACCAAGGGCTCGTTCCACCCGCAGGCACAAAGACGCGCTGCCACGTTCCCCGGATGGTTCTGCACCAAGGGACGGAGCCATTTCCAGCATCTCTCCTAAATAAACGCAGCCAACGGCTCACAGCCCTGAGCAAACAACGTGCACGGCCCCAAAAGAAGATCGGGAAGGTGCATCCCACCAAACCACCACGTGTCCAGGGATAAAACGAGACAGAACAAGCTTCAGGATCTCCGGGGCGGAGTTCTCCCCAAAGTCAGGGTGGCAAAATGCTGAGACTTGCAAAGCTGATGAGGAGGCGTTTTGGGCTTGGGAAGAAGGGTGAAGACACACATGGAGCAAAAATACGATGCAACAGCTTTCCTGGTCATGGAACAAAACCCAGTTGCATCATTTCCCATAGGTCCCCATGCCCGCTCCAAGATCCGCGGAGCTGGAAACCTGTTGGAATTACAACCGCGAGCATCTTAGGGCAGAGGCACAGACCACAGATGACCCGCGATCATACAGCACATGCGGGAGCGATGTGGCACAGCCCTGCAAAAATGCCATTTAAATGGAGTGTTTGCCTCTGTAAATAGCTAGAAAACACAAAGGAATAATTTGCAAGCGACCTCTCCCTCATCACAGCGTGGCCGGACCTGTTTGGGAGGTGGTGACCAAACTTTATGAAGCATCCACTAAGCATCCCTGCCATACCTGGGCAGCGAGCCGGGGAAAAGAAATCAGGGAAGAGGCAAGAAATAAGGTTAAAAAGCATCAACCAAAAGCAATATCGGTCATCTCTGGGTTTTCCGGAGAGATGCTCTTCGCCCCGGCTCCTCGT
This sequence comes from Streptopelia decaocto, assembly GCF_964273445.1. NCBI lineage: Eukaryota > Metazoa > Chordata > Aves > Columbiformes > Columbidae > Streptopelia > Streptopelia decaocto. The sequence continues at coordinate 1,897,895 of NC_138675.1, read as the reverse complement.
GGCTCCAAAGCAGATGGAAGGGCTGGCGCTGGCTGGGACGGGGACACGTGTGGGGCAGGACGAACGGCTCCAGCCCTGACCCGGCTTATTTATAGACATTCCTGTGGCCAAAATAAGAGCTGTCGGCATGCGGGAGGCATCCCCGCCATGCCCTGAGACCGCTCCGCAGCCAAACTGGGTCCCAGCAGCGGCGGCGGACAAAACCCTCCCCAGCAAACGGGTTCCCAAAGCCCAAACGCTCCAGGCCGGCGAATTAAACCCGTCTGAGAAGAAAGCGGAGAGAGCAGAAGGACGTTTGTCCCCAGGTTCGCATGGGGCGGAACTCGGGGTTTGAGCTCCGAACAATCGCGTCTTGTCCTCATTAAGGAGAAAGTGGATTTAAATGCTGTTTATCAATCACAAGCTGATTTTTTTGCGGTGATACACCACACCCTGCGCTGGCAAGCGCAGGAAAGGGTAATTCCTTGCACAATTTCATAGCCTACTAATTGCACTGGTTCTCAACGAGCACAAAGCTCTCCAGGTCTATTTGCAAAGCTCCTGTGCTGCAAGAGATGCCAAAAATCAAGCAGGGAGGCACGCTGTAAAGTCCCTTCTCCAAATCTAATCATTCTTTAGTTGAAATCTCTCCGGTATTTCCACAACTTCATTGAAATACAGCATCCAGACCTGTCCGCACCCCTCACGGTTGCCCACAACGGAGTCTTGACTCTGTAAATCTGCCTCGCAGATGTTCCACCAGCAGTTTTCCAACAGCAAGTGCATTTCCCTCCTTCTCTTGGTATTTCCCTGGCAGGACAAACACGGGGAAAGAAAAGCAAACAGCCCAGTCGGGCACCCCTTGTGTTCCGGCTCCCGAACCTGCACGGGAAAGGGGAGAGGGGCTTTGGAACCCGCTGTCCCTGTTATGGCAAATGGAAACGCAAAATAAAAGCCACACAGACAGCCAAACCAAACAGAAACTGCAAACCCCTTTTCCTACCCCAGTTCCTGTCCTCTCACCATCTCCCCCAGCAGCTGGAGAGACCCACAGGTTTGTAATTACCCTTTCCAAGCCATCGAGTAGGTGTTTTTCTTCGAGGGCGGTATTTTGTGAGCCATCCAGGCCGGCAGCTGGAGACGCAAACCCTTTGCCAGCCCCAAAACTCTTCCCAGCACCTGCTTTTCCACCACGACTAGATGAGGACGGTGGCTTGTACAGCCAGAATAATCCTCTGCTGCAAGAGCAAACCCACACGGTTTCCTGCGAACGCAGCAACGTGATTTTCAAACTGCCGATGGAGAAGCCGGGTCAGGGTCTTGGCGCTCGGTCTGGGGCTGCACCCTGAGCTGAGCACGCTCAGGAGCAAACCTGGAGCTCCAAGGAGCACCAAAACCAGGCGGCGGGTGGCGTGTCCCAGGCAAGCGATGGCAGCTCAGCCCCGAGGGAAGAGGCGGCGGAAGGGACAGGATGGACACACAAGAACTGCCACCCCCACACCTGCTCACGGGAGCGCAGGCATTCGGCACTGAATGGAAGAGGAGGCTGAATTTCACGGCAGGGCTGATATTCCCACTTGTATAACACAAAGCCCTAAAGTTCGGCTCTGCCAGGATAATTTGGAGGTCGCACACACGATCTGACCCAGTGTTTCTCACAACAAGCTTCCGAACCAGCACCGGCCTCAGCACCCAGCTGATTTGTACACCCCGCCTGGGGCTTGTAGCTCTCCCAATAAAACACATCGACACTCAGCACGTTGAAGGCACCACAAGTGACGACGGAGCAGCCTGGAGAGAAACAAAGCGTGTTCGTGACCTGCAGAGACAGGAGCCTGACACAAGCGAAGCTGAAACCCGCAGCAAAGATGCTCCGTGGCTGGAAACGCAGAGCTTGGAAGAACTCGCAATGCGGCGCCGCGAGGCTGTCACCTCCTGGGACACGTACGCTCGTCAGCTCCCACATCACAGAGGCTTTTCAAGCACTTTCCTTCATGCTTTCTGAGCGGCAAACCCCGCGGCGGGCTGGACCAACCCGTTCCTCTGTGACGGCGAGCAGAGCACACAGAGCAGGGGATGGGTACGGAGCTGGCTGCTGTGGAACAGGAAACCAGACTTCACAGGAAGGAAAAAAACAAATCCGGTTGGTAAACACACCTGTGGCAGAATGCAAACCCCCTTCTCTCCTTCATCATGGAAGGAGCAGACACATCTCCCTCTCTCTCGGCTGCTTGAGGCCGACAGCTTCTTTCCTTTGGCCCCAGAGCCCCTGGCCAGGGCCGGTAGGAGAAGGGAGCGCCGAGGACCCACTGTGAGTGTATCTACTTTCCGTGCACGTTTGCACGCGCACTTTCCGTGCTGAATACAAGCACGTTGTAAAATTAACCCTCACAGGATTGCGAGTGTATCTACTTCCCATGCACATTTGCACGTGTATTTATACTTCCCGTGCTCAATACGAGCACATATATAAATTAATCCTCACATAATTGCCAGTGTACTTTCCTCTTGTGCTTCCACATAAGCACGTGCAACATTCCGTGCACATTTACACGTGTATTTCTCCTCGCAGGATTGCGAGTGTATTATAAATTTCCCCTCTCAGGATTGCGAGTGTGCACTTTCCACACTCAATACGAGTACATGTGTCCCTTTACAATAACCCCACACCGTATCAGGCAGGTGTGGACTCCTCCCGAGCTCAGGGCCGGCTCCGGCATTGTTTTGGTGCAGCCACGTGCATGCACTCTGTGGACCTCCTGTTGTATTAGTTGCTGCCCCTTAATAATTTTCCTCAACTGATATCCGAACCTGTATTCGAGTCACTTTTGGATGCTAAAACCCTGCTTCTCACCCGTTTAATCAAAGTTGGTTTGGACCTTGTTGTCCCTAAACTAACCTCGGGTGCCTCCGTGACAAACCAAAACAAGCGAGCGCAGGATCCTCGTGCCCTGCGAGTCTTGGTGATGCGCCGCTCGCCCCGAGAGCTGCTGCTCACACGCCGGCTTCAAATCTCTCACCATCAACCGCAGTTATTTCGGTTTCGCCTCTCAGAGCAGGATTTCAGAGGCGGGGAAAGCTCAAAACGCTCCGTGGCTGCAGAGGCTGCGCAATGGGAGGCTCAGGTGCCGCTCCGGCGCTCTGCGCAAAACCCACTGCGGCGACTCGTCCTCCGAAACCAACCTCTCTCCCAGTACAACGCTTTGCCTTGGCGGCAGGAGAACAAATGGGATGTTTTTTCTCCCCAAAAGGGTATCACAGCCTGGTCCAGCAGCAGAGAAACACCCCCTCTGTTTTCAGACAACATGGGTTTAGGCACCCACAGAACCCAACCCCTTTGCAACTGCAGACAACGAACCTTGTTTTGTCGCCAGACCTGCGTCAGGACGCGGCCTTAGCAATTTCTAAAGAGATACACCTCGAAATACTCGAGCAACCTAAAATATACAGTGCTGTGCTCTGAGCGGAACCACAAATGGCTTTGTTTGCTCGCCAGGCAAAGCCCTTAGAGGAGCATGGAAATACACATCTCCACCATCACTACCTCTTGCAAGGCAGAGCTTGGGGAGCCTGGGGGCTGCCAAGGCATTTCACCGGTATAATGCTGAAAATCTGATCCGGAACCAGACAGAAAAGGCATCAATTCACCAAGGGGGAAGTGTAAAGCTTCCCAAAGTCATGCCTAAAGGGAGCAGAGCCAGAGCTTTTGGCAAGAACTCCTGCAACATGGGCAAAAAGCAGCGCTGCACCCGATTGACATGCACCAAGGATCAGCTGCGCTAGAGTTCCTGGGAACCGAGAAAAGCCCCAAAATCCTGGATTCTGATCTCTCTTCTGATTTAAGTTCAGCTTCTGGAATTGCCCACAACCAGCATTGCTTAAGAACTTTGCATTTTTGCTGCCTAATCACGAGCAGGATAACAATAAATCTCTCCTTAACCCACCGCCACGGCAGGAGGGCACAGAAACCCAACGAGAAAATACAAAACATCTGTGCTAGCGGCTTCAGCACAGCCCAGGTCACCCGTGAGAGCTCCCAGCTACCAGGACACGGCTGCCCACGGCTGGATATGAAGCTGTTGGCATTTCTGTCGTGCTTATTGCGGCAGGAGCTCTCATCCCACTGCTGTACCATCTCCTGCAAGAAAACAAGCACTTGAGTGAACAAGGTGAGTGTAAGACGTGCATCTCCAGCCTTCTGCCTCAATAAAGCCCTAATTCTTAAAAATAATTAAGGGTTAGGCATCGTAATTTGTGCTGGAGCACAGTCCTCTTAGCAAAAAAGAGTAAGGGAGCACCGGGTGGGAAAGAAATAGCCATGAGACAGAAGTAACGAGCTCCGCGGCATCACAGTGTCCATGTAATCAGAGCAGAAAGCATTGCCCTCTGAATTAATCTGTATCTCCCAGAGATGACAAGCTGTAGATAGGAAATCAACACCACGCTCACGATTCCCTGGGGTTTGGGCTGGAATTGCAGCCAGGAGCCAACCTGCCGGTGCTGAGCTCTCCCAGCCTCTCCTGAAGCCACCGAGAGCAGAAGCCTCTTGACATCTCCCCAGCTGGAGCGACCCATTTGGTCTAAATTAGATGTTCTGCCTCTCTCTTTGCAGCCGAGGCCTGATCGCACACCTCCGGAGCCTAACGCTCGTCTCCAAGACATGGGTGACGTTACACAAATGGTTTAAATTGGGCACTTGGCTATCACGGAGAGAAAGCCACAGGTTTGTAATTACCCACCACAAGCAGGTCCGTGTCCCTTCCTCTTTCACTGTGCTCTATTTCTCATGTATTTCTAGGAAAATAAGAGGAAAACAGCCCTGTTCGCTCAGGCTTGAGGGATTCGCTTGGAATCAAAGCACTTCTTTTGCTGTCCATTTGTACAGAATTTACTCGCTGCTTGTGCTCTGACCTCCCAACCCCAAAATCCAGAAGCGCCCCAGAGAAACTGAAGCCACAGGCAGGTCAAGTCACAGCCATGGGTCTCCGTGGCACAAATCCTGCCCTGGGCTCACTGCTGTTTGTCACCTTCCCCATCCCTGAGCCACTGGTTACAAACAAGGCATTTTTTCTGCTGTTGCTCAAAGCCTGACATTGTAACCTTCAGCTTTGGGTTGTCCCAGTTCACCCAGTCTCAAGGTGCGGTTTAGTCCTGGCTCGCCTTCTAAAACATTTGACTTGCAGCCCGTGGACTGCTGAGAGTCCACGAACTCCTCCTTGGGTCGGAAGCCGAGAAAACAAAACCTATTATCACCAAAAAGCGTCGCGGAGAGGCGTGCGCATCACCAACACACCCGAACCCGCAGCTCGAACCTGCAGCGGCAGCAGAAGCGAGGAGCGAGCGGCCCACGCGGCCGCCGAGCTTTTGAGATCAGAGGCGAGATACCTGGAAAACTGCTCCACGTCCCGTAACGCAACCCCAGGAGTTACTCAAGACGGACCCACACGAAGGGAGAGGAGGATGAACGAGAGGGTTTCCCGGCATGGGAAGGGTGTATCTGCTCCCCATAACTACTACTTTACTCTCCCGCTAACACAGAGCAAAAAATAAATATCAGCGACTTGAGGGTTGAAGTCAGACGAGGAAACATTGGGAAAAATTAGTGGTTCCATAGCTGAAGGAGAACTGCATCCCAGGGAAAGCAGAGGTGCGCCAGTGCCGAACTTTCACCATGTGGTTGAGTTTGGTTTCGCTGCCATGGTCTAAATAAGCCTGTCAGCATGAAGCAGGTTCTGACGCTTCCCTGAGCTTCCTCACTCTGAGCTGGACGGGAACACAGAGGAGGCAGCACTGAAATATCCCCAAATCCTTCACCGTTGCGCCAGGACAGGAGTTGGGAGAGCCTGAAGTAGGTCTGTGTTGGCAAAGCTGTAGCTCATGAGTCCTGTTCAAGTATGATCATAATTAAAACAACCATCACGTTGATTTTATAGCACTTCCAACAGGGATCCCCAAGGATTTTCTGAACACAAATCACGTCCAATGAATCCTGTGTACATCCTGATGCACGTGGGGAAACTGAGGCAGCGGTGCTGCAGAGCATTGTAACAGAGCTTGATGCAGGCTGAGCATCCACCACTTTACAGGTACATGAACTATTATCCTTAGTTTTTAGAAGGCAGAAAGGTGAGAGACCAGACGACAGGGTGAGCCGCGAAGAAAAGAGCAAGGTTGGGAGAGCTTTGCACATCCATTCTACATCCAGAGACGCTGTCAGGCCACCCATTCCTTAACACTGCCAGGAATTAACTCATGAATGTCTCCGTAAGACAATTTTTCACTGATGAATCTGCGTCAGGACACATTGTAGACCACAGGAAAACTCTTATTCCATAAGACGGTGGAAACGCAACAACTGGAGAAACACCAGCGAGTTCAGAACACCGCCTTTCCCCCAAAACTTGGGGTGAAAACCAACAAAACTCCCTTCGCCTCCTCCAGCAGAGCCCGCGTTTTCCCACAGGCGGCTGGAGATCAGTTGTGGACCAGGCAGGACACGTGGACCAACCCTAAACTTCCAGCACATCCTCATAGCTCGCCCTGTGACCCCCCCCAACCAGCCCCCAGTGTCCTGGTCCCCTTTGTGTCACTGCGCAGACGCTGCCCACCAAAAGAATGGGCTTTGAGAAACACTGTCACCAGCAGCCGATGCCGAGGAGACACCAGGAGCAAGGAGAAGGTGAGAGATGAGGGCTGACGGGACATCTCAGACCAGGGCACAGCCAACCCACAGCGTACCCAGAGGATCTCTGGAAAGGGGGTTTCACACTGGACTCATCCAGTTTCCCCAGTGAACTGCCCTGGGAATAGAGACCCCCAGGATCCCCCCAGTTCTGTCCACAGGAGAGAGAAACCCCTTGAACATGGGGTTCCCCCCAGGGGGAACCCCAGCATATCCCAACCAGCAGAGACAGAGGTTGCTGGGGGTGACCCTGGCCGTGTCCCTTTGGGAGGGTGGGCCAGGGGATCCCCAAACTCACTCAGAGGAATCCTTAAATGTGTCCCCTGCCAAGTGGGTGTCAGGATGTCCTTGACCCCACATTCCTGTCCCCCAGTTCCCCAGTAACTCTGGGGGGTTCCCAGCCCCCTACCTTGGGAACTGTCCCTCAGCCCCACATCTCTGGTGGTGGTGACTCTCTGGGGGTCCCCAGGAGTGTCCCCCAGCCCCGCACCTCAGGCACAAACATCCCCAGGGGCAGCCCAGGGCAAGGGAGTCCCTGGGGCTGCCCCCAGACCCACAGCCCTTGCACAGGACTGTCCCCAACCCCACAGCCGTGCATGGGGGGTCCCAGGACTGTCCCCAACCCCACAGCCGTGCATGGGGGGTCCCAGGACTGTCCCCAACCCCACAGCCGTGCATGGGGGGTCCCAGGACTGTCCCCAACCCCACAGCCGTGCATGGGGGGTCCCAGGGCTGTTGCCAGGCCCAAACCCCTTGGCCTAGGGATCTCCGGGCTGTCCCCAGCCCCACAGCCCTCGCACGGGGGGTCCCCGGGGCTGTCCCCAACCCCCGGCACGGGGGGTCCGCAGCCGCACACCCAGTCAGAGCTGAGGGGGGTGTCTCCAGGGCCCCCCCAGCCCCACCCTGGGCCCTGGCCGCCCACCTTCTTGACGGAGAGGGAGATGTTCTCCAGGATGCGGTCCTTCACCTCCGCCGGCTCCATGGCGCCCGCCGCCGCCGCTGCCGCCCGCCGCCTGGCCCGCCCGGCCGAGCCCGAGTGCCGGCCCGGCCGCCGGGCCCGCTCGCCGCCCCGCCGCCCCCCGCCGGCCGGCTCCGTCCTGCCGGCTGCCCCGGCCCGGCCCCGGCCCGGCCCGCCGGCTGCGGGGTGGCGGCCTCGGCCGCTCAGCGCGCCATGGCCGCGCCGGGGCCCCCCGCGGCGGGCGCGGAGGCGAACGGGGCCCCGCGGGGAGGGAGGAGGAGGAGGGAGCGGAGCGGAGCCGCACTCGTGACGGGCACCGCGCTCCGCCAGGAACTGAGGTCAGGCGGGAGGGAGGGGACGGCGCTGCCCGCCCCCGGCTGCCGGCACCGGGACCGCCCCGCCGGGCCGCCGCCTCCCGCCCCCGGGGCCCCGCGGGAATGGCGGGGGGACCCTCGGCGGCCGTGAGGGGAGATGGTGCTGGGGACAGTGACGTGAGGGGAGGTGGTGCTGGGGACAGTGATGTGACAGGAGAGGGTGCTGGGGACAGTGATGTGAGGGGAGGTGGTGCTGGGGACAGTGATGTGAGGGGAGAGGGTGCTGGGGACAGTGATGTGAGGGGAGAGGGTGCTGGGGACAGTGATGTGAGGGGAGATGGTGCTGGGGACAGTGATGTGAGGGGAGGTGGCACTGGAGACAGCGAAGGGACATAAGGGGACATGGCATGAGTGACACTGAAGGGACATGAGGGGAGACGGCGCTGGGGACAGTGAAGGGATACAAGGGAAGATGGCATAAGTGACATAAGGGGAGATGGCATTGGGGACAGTAAAGGGACAGGAGGAGGGATGTGAGGGGAGATGGCACTGGAAACAGTGTGGAAACACGAGGGAAGATGGAGTCAGGTCCCTCACGACTCAGGGGACATGAGGGGAGGTGGCATTGGGGACAGTGAGGGAACACGAGGGGAGATGGCATTGGGGACAGTGAGGGAACACGAGGGGAGATGGCATTGGGGACAGTAAAGGGACAGAAGGGGGGACGTGAGAGGAGATGGCACTGGGAACAGTGTGGAGACACAAGGGGAGATGGAGTCAGGTCCCTCATGACTCAGGGGACATGAGGGGAGGTGGCACTGCGGACAGTGAAGGGACATAAAGGGAGATGGCACTGGGGACAGTGAAGGGACAGGAAGGGGGTGTGAGGGGAGGTGGCGCTGGGTCCCTCATGACCAAGTTGAAGGGACTGTTGGCACAGTGAGGGGACGTGAGGGGAGATGGTGCTGAGGTCAGGGAGGTGACACTGGCTCCCTCCCGGCGCACGCTGAGGGGACGTGAGGGGACATGGCACTGGGGACAGTGCGGAGACACAAGGGGAGAGGGAGTCAGAGAAACAAGGGCAGATGGCGTTGGAGACACACGGGGAGATGCAGTCAGGTCCCTCATGAGTCGTGCTTGGTGGCACAGCACCTCGGAGCCAAAAATGGGCCAGATCAAACGTTTCTCAAGCCCAAACCTCCATCAGTGAGAAAAGATCCTAAAAACCAACAAATACGAGCCCCACTCGCCACCGCCGGACAGAGCCAGGAGCTGGTGCAAAGGCTTAATGGAGGAGGGTGTTTTAAGAAAATAAAAGATAAAATTAGTCATAAACGCACCTCCCGAGGTTCAGGTGAGTGCGCTGGGGCTGTCCTGCAGGGCTGCTTATCGCCCTTGCAACATCCGACCCCGAGAACTGAGAACCAAACTGGAAGTAAAAGCGATTACAAAAGGAAAAGCTCCCACCTCTGCAAACAATAATAACCTGTTGGTGGGGAAGGGAAGGGCTGCGCGAGGCCCTGGATGTAGAAAACAGGCCGGGCCGAGCCCGCTCTTCCCCCACGCTCACAGGAATGGCCCAGCCAGTCTGACAGCTTTGGAAACCAGGGGAGAAATTATCAGGGGAGGGAACGTAGCTCATTAGCGCTTAGGTTAAAACCAATCTAAACCATAGAACTTATTTTCTCAGCTCCCCACAAGCATCTGGAGAAGCAGAAGCGTTGTCCTGAGATCCCAACAAGGATCGGAGTTTGTCTCAGCGCCTGAGGAAGAAGGTAAAGCTCTCCTGGACTGGGGGGAGATTAGAGGGGAACGACCCCACTAAAATGCAGCCCTGAGCCTCAAATATTTAAGTCTCATCCCTAACAAGTCACTGGAGGGACCAACAAGCTTAAGCCAGAACCTTTAAAAGAAGCCCAAGAGATCCAACGCACCTTTTTTTGGCTATAAAGGAAACAAGCTGCTCAGCACCTGCCAGCGGGTAAGTGCATCCGTTTGAATGCTCTGGGGTCACCAGACTCAGCGCGGCGCATACACCTGTAAACACAACACGGTACGGCAGCACTCCCGCTCTCCGACGATTTTCCTGCACGTTCTGAATGCCCCAAGTGTCTGTTTTAGTCCAAGTCAAACGGGTTGGTTGTAATTCCTTAAAGCACCCACCACAAAATTAAGGATTAGGGAAATTTCCCTGCTCCCAGTCAGCTCCCCAGCTCAGGAGGAACCATCCCGCCCCCAACACATGGTAACCTGCTCCCTACCCGCTTCCCAAGAGATTTTAAACTCTTTGCTCAGTATTTACAGCCCAAAGTGAGCACAAAGAACGTCACCCACAAGGAGAGGAGCCATCGGGACACAAATGGATAGCAAGGAAGGACAGAATGAGTCACCGAGGTGGAGCTCATCTCCTGCTGCAAAGTGTGGTAAACGCCACATACCGTCCTCCTAAAATACATACCTTACCATGCAGTGCAGTCGTAGGGCACCCCAATAATGCTGCCAGTGATCCGGAAGGAAATTATAGACACACACGAAACATTTCAGGAGATAACAGTATAGATTTAGGGAAGAAAAAAATACAGTATTATGAAAAACCACAGAATAAAGCAGAGGTTTATCAGGGTAAGTAAAGGTGAGCCCTGCATTTCACGCAGCAAACCCCCATTTCCACAACGAGGCACTAGTGTTTGCATTTTAAAACACTTCTCGTTTTCATTTTTCACCAGGGGACTCAAAACCAGCCGCTCCTTTGCGAGGGATCTCAACGCCAAGCTCTCGCATCCTCGTTGGCGTGACTCAACACTTTGATCGGCAATCGGGACAGCGCCCTGTAATTAGTGAGTTCTGTTGCGTTGTGCAATAGTGGAGCCAGCATTGCAGCATGTTCCCTGGGGGTCCTTCCCCCCCAGGGGTAGAAGATAATTGACATGAGGCTGGAGTGAATCAACAGCCAGCAGGATTTAATCCCATTCTGGTGACAAACCCACCCAAAATGTGGGTCAGTTGGCAAAGCAATGTCAGGCACGTGCCGAAACCACGAGACTGCCCAGAAGCGAGTCAGTGGACTCGAGCGAGCGTCTCTGCGGAACTTCTGAGCGAGGGCTCGGCCACCGTTCCCCTGCTGACCATTCTCTGAGCTGCTGTGGTGCAGGAAGCGCCGTGATGCAACTCTCATAATTCATATAACTCATATGACACTCACCTCTCTGCGCCCGCTCAAAAAACCTTCATCCGTCATTTCAAAACCTCTGGAGGAGGCCCTTGTCCTACCCTAACGTGTCCATAGAACAGAACCAAGGGAAGCACACCGACTCGAAGTAAATTTTACGTAGAGTCTGAACCTCTCTTGGCCATATAAAGCTCTGCAGCTTTAAGTGCTAATTTCCTGATTCAGCCTGGGACAATCCCAAACATGAACCACACTCATGGTTGCGCTAATTTGCACTTGTACACCAAAATAATACCACCTTTGTAAAGAAAAAAGGACAAGGCCAAGCGTTCAAAATAATTTTCAAACATTAAGAGTATTTAGTCCTTAAATTGTCTCCCAGAAGAAACTACAAACATTTTATTTTGGCCACATGAAAATGCTGAACGGGGCAGTAGCAGCATTAAAGCCTTCCCCAACCTGAAAGCAGACGCAAAATGCAGTTTGGCCCTCCTAATTAATACCTGCCTTAATGACATAAAATAACTTGGCTATAGTAGTGACAAGAGCACCACGTGTAGAGCTCTGAACACGTGAGGAGGAACCCGCTGTCCAAAAAGCGCTTTGTCACAGCAACTGATTCACAACCCTTCGTGGTTTTGGGCGTCTCTGCTCTCTGCATTTCTGAGATGTAATGGTCGAAAACTCGGTGCTCGTCTCAAGGAAAAGTGCGGCTGTTTTACAAGGTTTGAAAAAGGAATCGCTGCTCCATGAGACAAATGCGGCGCTTCGGGTTCATTGATTGTGCCACAAGTTTCAGAGGAAGATCCTCGGCTCCCGCTTTCCAAACCTGTTCACTGACACCAAGAGAAGTTATTTCTAACTAAAACTCTCATGAGCTTTCTAGGGATCGGATGTCTCCAAAAAAATAAAGCCAACCATCTCCTAATCTGGCTGGAAATGAGGTGTTTACATTTTAGCCAGAGATTTCTCCTCATTATGTTTGAAATAGCAACATTAAGGAAATTCTATTGGCTTTGGAATAAAAGGGTTTGAGCGCAGGGATGGTGACCTCAGAAATACCAACCGCAGAAACACAGACAGACTAATCAAGCAACATTATGATAAAGTGTTTATTCATTTTTTTTTTAAATATCAAATTTTTTACACATCGATTTTGTTGATAAACAGTCCCCCAATATTAAAAAGAAATAAAAATAAAAAGAATCAAGTGTGTATTACTTTGGGCAGAACCACATCCCGCTCTCTGCTGACACCGCTCTCCTCCCTCCGGCCACCGCGGGGACAACCGCGGTGCGTTCAGCCCAGAAGAGTAAATGACACAAATGCAACCAGCTTTAGGATTCCTGAGTATTGATTCCCTCAAGTTCCTTTGAGTTCGTAAAACTCTTTAAGCTAAAAAGCATCGAAGAGCGACCCGAACCGCTACGCGTTCCGATCGCGGACTAAGCTACATCTACACAGTGCAGGAAGAGATCTCTTGAATGCTTCCGAAGGGAATGAACATGAAACCGACCCCATTTCCCAAGCTGATTTCTGAGAGACGCAGGTAAAATACCTCAGGATTTGTCCTCTTTGAATTCACGTGCTGGGGAAGCTGTTTGGCAAGAAGTCCAAGTCTGGTGAAGAAACCTCTGGGATCCGTTCCTCCTTTTATTCATAAACGGCATAGTGGTTTAAAGAAAACTTATCTGGAAGTGAAGCATTCAGCGAGCACACTTAAATATTGCTACTTTTGAGGAAGGGAGACGGCAAGAGGGAGAGACAAGGACAGAAAGAGGGCACAGATCTGGGAGGTACGGGGTTAACAGTCCTGGAGACCAAGTGTCTACGTGGAAAGGTGAACGTACGTGGAAAGGTGAACGTACGTGGAAAGGTGAACATACGTAGCAACAAGGCAGAGATTGTCAGGATAACGCAGCTCAAATCCCGCAACAGGTGAACGTGCCAAGGACCATCGCCAGGAGATATTTCCTCCTCTTGTCACAATTATCTGTGCCCAGAAACTTTCATGTCGGTATTTCACCCCATGTCACCTCTGAACTCACCTAGAGCTTGTGTATAGAAAGAGCGAGAGGCCGAAAATACATCCCAGAAACCAACAGCCGTGACCACCGTGGCTGCAGGAAACTGATGGACTTTCATACCGCAATAATTTTGCTAAGCTGATGTGACGTTAGTGCACTGGAGCACTGATGAGGAGGAGAAGAGCGAAGAGCTCTATTTTAGGCCAGGGCACGCAGCTCCTTGGAAACCTGACTTTTGGCGTTACCTGTATGCCCGGCTCTAGCAGAACACAGAAATAGTCCTATTTCACATGCTAGGAACGCACAGAGAGCGGTTAAGGGATCGCGTACAGCAGAGAGGACACACATGCACGTTAAAACAGGAGACGCCTTTTAGACAGCATTTGCTAAATACATACTCTAGTCCATCTTATTTTAACCTCAAATACTCACCACTGCCCAGATTTTCTCCAACATAAATCTTGCTCCTACAAACTTATTCGTTAATTAAGCAGCACGCAGCAAGGCTCTGAAATTAGGAGATTTAAATCACCAGGCTTGGACCAGCTTGATAAAGGGGTATTGATCAGTTGGGGGTCGGGCTTTGTTTCCAGCAGTTCTGAGGAAGTTACCCATGAAATTCCAGCACTATTGAGAAATGCTTCAGTACAGTTTTGGCAGAAGGGCAGATTTCAAAACTCATCTTTGACAAAGAGTAAAACTGAGCACTGAAGCAAGTTGGTTGATGCTCTAAAGCTTTTATAGCATAAATTCTCTATACGCAGCCCAAGTAAATGCGGCCGTACAACTAGAGCCTTTACCCTGGTGCAAAGCAGCGGTACTTCATTTAGCGATTAGCAATTGCTTCTAAAAACATAAAGTGTAAATAGGAAAAGGGTATAACACTGGACGGCTAACATCTGATGCTTCAAGAAGACGAACCCGCAGGCTCAGGGCGCAAATTCAGCGCTCGTGTCGACGTGCCAGGCCGGGGTTTGCTCCAGGACCACCTCGCCGGGACCCGTGGCGCGAAATCGGGAGCAGATTTGGCCGTTCAGACTGAGGATGCTCTGGATCCGACAGCTGGGAGCTTTATTCTTGTTGCGCTTTTGATAGTGAACCAGATGCAGATGGGAATGGGTCTAATATATTTCATTTCCTAAGGCTCCCAGAGAGAGATCTGGTGACACTGTACTCCTGTACCAGCCCCAGCGTTACACAGGGGATCTTTGCTGATTTGACGTGCTCATTGCAAGGAGAATATTAAAGAGACCTCCAGCAGGGGTAACTCTTACCACCTGCACGGTGAAGATCATAAAGCCTCACCTCAGTAACTCATTTTGAACAGAGCCTGAAGGGAATTACTCGATGCTGCTCCAGCAAGAGGCTCCTGAACAGCCAAGCATCATTTTTCCTACACATGCCCGGATCCAACGCCTGCTGCTCATCACAGGGAGCTCAAACCGGGCCCGGCTGCTACGGCCACAGCTCACGGAGAAGCTCCTTTTGAACAGAGGAATGACTTAAAGCTCTTCATTATTCTAAAGGATCTCCTGGCTACCCAAGAAAAACCTGACAGCCACTGCTCACTGACAGCAGAAGCTCCTGCAGGTTCACAGCTGAAACCAAATTGGTGTTGTTTTTCAATGCCACCCTGCATGAAAAAAGCCTGGCGTACATGTAACAAACCTGCCAAGCAACAGGGAAAACAAAACACCAGGAACACAGGTCTGAGACAACAATAACAACAGACAAAAGCCATGAACAAAACCTATTTCCAGCCGCTGCTGGTCCATCACTTCAGGTTTAGCTCGAAGCAGAAAATTCGAGATGAACACTTGACACAAAGCCACAAATTCTGTGGTTTGCAAGCGGGACTACGTAAAAGTTCCTACTTAAAATTTGGTGTCGTGTTTCAGCCACGCTTTCCTTCCCCTTCCCCAGCCCCAACAGTGTTTTGGGGCTCTGCAGAGCCATCGCTAAGTAGTTCATCCCCCAAAAAAAGCATCTGGAAAGGGCTTCCTGCAGCACAGCCTCGGTGAGCTGCTCACGGGGACTGCCCGAAAGGCCACGATGGTTCTAAAGCAGAAGCCACGTCAGTGCATTTGTTTCATAAACCCTATTGGGGAGCCCTCGCTCTTTAAGAGGTATTCAATTAGTACCCGGGCTTCCCGCAGTTTGCGTTTCCGCAGCTGAGAGGTTGATCACCCCCAAACATCCAGATCAACTTGTGCAGAGCTGATTTCTTCCTTCTCGGTGCATAGAGAACGCAGCCACGGACACAGTTCGTTCTTCCCCGGGCAGAGGGGGATTAAGAGCCATAACACATGGCTGGGTTGTTAAACAATTTCATCATTAAGGTTTTGCCTTGAAGTGGTTGAGCTTGTTTTGTATGAGGGGAAAACACAATGTGGGCAATGCTAGAAAAAATAAACCACTCCTTTTCCCTTCCCTCCCCACCTACGATACACCATAGCGCATCTTCAAATAAGTTAAAACATTTCCGAAGGTTTGGTAGCACCAAATTCTATCCCTTCCCTTCTTCTATCCCCTATCCCCACGTTGTAAACTTGAACGCACTGGCCCAAGAGCATCAAAGGGTTTGGCAAAAATAGGCATGAGCCTTCGCCGTGCACACCCAAAACACACGCCTCCAAAATCCCCCTCCACAACCCCTTCGCAAAGTGTTACACGTCTGTGGGCACCTACGTACCTTTAGTAGCTGCCAAGAGTAGTTTCCTCAGCGTCACAGCTGGACATTGGGTTACAAAAGCGCAGGAGAGCTAAAAATCGGTGCAAATCCACCAAGTCCGTTTGCACGAGCGCCGTTTGGTGGCCGCCCCACGCCGAAACCTGCGGGCGCCTCCTGGCCCGTGCACACGTGCACGGTCAATTCGCTTCGCGATCTGCTTCGCGCCGGACAGGGCAGTGATCGTAATGGCTTCTGCTTTTTTTATTCGTAACATTGGAGCTTATTCTAAAATTGTACATTTAAATAAAACCACTAATTTTAATCCAGTAGGCATAATTAAAAGCTAGCCTGTCCACACAACGCTAGGACGTTTTCTTTCTTTGAAAAGGCCAAATCTAATGAGTGAAACAGAAGAGACAAGTTACTTTGGCTGTAAATAATTAAAAAATCTGGCTCAACATTCTGCTTGTACGTTACGATGTGTAATTTAGATATGTCCTTTGAAAGAAAAAGCACCCCCGTCAGCTACCTCTTCCGTAGTTACGTAGGAACGACAATATTTTTGGCTAGCAAAATGAGAAGAGCCAGATCTGCGTTTCCATCCGCTTGTTCCAGAGCCTCAAGAGCTTCCCGCGTGGTAAAACCGGCGCCGAGGATCCGGTCGACATCGGCCGCAGGGAAAGCAGGTGGTGAAGCGGCCAAGGAAAGTCCAGCACAGCCGGGTCGGGGGCGCAGCCGCGGTTCCTCACACCCACCCGATGGCAACGGCCCTTCAGGAGCAGAACCGCTGCTTCCCCCGGGCGCTCCTGCGAACAGGCTCCGAGTATCTCCATCCAAAGCTTCATCCAAAGCACACGCGGAGGAAACGGATGCGTTTTTCTCTGAAGTTGGACTAGTTAGACTCTGAGAACCTTCTGCCCAAACCTCCGCTTGCTCAGAGCTCTGTTGCTGGTCGGATGTCGCTGCAGAATTCACCACGACCAAATCACTCTCACCCGAACACTCGTGGTTCTCTAAAGCACCTTCTCCGAGAGCTGACGGCATGTGACCGGGAGACCCAGCGCTGATGTTTCCTGTGCCGGAATCACAAAACTGTTTCCCCTCTGCTCTTCCAGTTTCAGAACTCCCCTCGCAGGAGGAACAGCTCTGGTCCTGGCTGGCTGCATCTGAGCCTTTCTGCTCATCTTCAGAAAGCCCCTTCTGCTGCGCCGCCGGCTCTTGGTGAACCCCTTCCAGCCGAGAGACGTCTTCAGAAGCGAGGGTTTTGCATTCTCCTTTCCGACTGATGATCAGGAGTTTGTGAAGCTCTTTCAAGGCTGACGCCAGACAGAAACACGGCTCTTCGGAAGGTCTTCCCGCATCCGTGTCCAGCTGGCGGCTGCTGGAGGGGGACGAGTTGTCTTGAGCCGCCACATTAGACAACTCGTTATAATTGGCAGGAACTTCACTAGTGCTTTTGGACCGTGGGACGTCACCGGTGGGGAGCGGATCACTCGAGGAGGACGCGGGCTTCAGCGACTCCACCTCCATGGAAGAGATGTCCGAGTTTGGGTCAGACACTCGACTGTTCTCAGCCTGCTGCTTCTGCTCGCTCGCTCCAGCTACAGACTGCTCAGTGACATCTATTTCCATGAAGGTTTCCGTGTGCAGGCAGCTCCGGGAGGCTGACGCTTGGATACTCCCTTTCACGCAGGACAGAGCCGTGTCCTCCAGGCCACCTCCTCTCATTCCCGCAGGAGGATGTTCTGGCTGGCCGGCTTCTTCCATGACAGGAGCTTCTGGGTCAGTTGTCTTGATTTGCTTCTCCAGATGTTCCTTCTCTGGTTCTTTGCACATCTGATGGTCTACGGGAAGCTCATGCTTTTGCTCCTGTTCTGAAGACAGACACCTATCTTTATTTTGCCCATGCTCAGCGTCAGCCAAATTCTTTTCTTTTGTCACTTGCAAAGGATGTTCCTGACGGCAGCCTTGTTCTTTAGCGTTACATTCCTTTAGACTGTCAGCAATAAATGTGTCTTTGAGTGTCTTCTGTGAAAGGCAAGCTGGATTGCAACAGGTTACCTCCCCCGGCCGGGGAGAAGGGTCGTTATTTGCCGAGGAAGCGTTCTTGGAAAGATGCTGTAATGAGAGAGGAGGATGTTCTTCTGGGGTTATCTGGAATTCGGTTGGAGACTCGAAAGACTTGGCGGCTCTAGGATCAGTGGGCTCTGCGAGGCTAGATTCGGATGAGCAAATTGCAGCAGGGGCAGAGACAGAACGATCAAGTAATTGATTTGTGGGATTACAGATCTTGGAATTTAGTCCTGAAGACTGGACTGGATTTTGAAACCCATCAGAAGCTGGTAACGAGGGCATTTCCAGTGAGGTAGTTTCTTTGTCACTATTCTCTAACAGAAGACAGAAAGAAAAACAGTAGTCAGGACACACAAGAATCAGTTTTCACTGCAGTACCGAGAACCGATAAACCGCTGGCTATAAATACCTGGTCTGTGGCCCACTCCAGCTGCAGCAAACACACACTACATGCATCAAGGCTTCTGACGTTCTGTTTGGATTAGGAAACAAACACAGCAAACTGGGGTTAGCGTTCAGAGCACACTGCATGCACCGTCATCGTCCTGCGACCCCTCCCCACGGCCCGTCGGGACAGCGCACGAGCAGCAGGAGCTCCTCAGAGAACCACAGATGGTTTGGGTTGGAGGGACCTTCCCCGCTCCCCCAGTGCCCCCCTGCCATGAGCAGGGACATCTTCACCAGCTCAGGCTGCTAGAGCCCCGTCCAGCCTGGCCTGGATTCGTTACGTCAAAATAAGTCTGTTGGAGAACAATTTAAAGGCTGTTCTGTACTATCTACGCCGCAGAGCGGCCCGCAGGTGATACTACATTCCTGATAAAATACCTGCAGCACAAGGCACGTGTCTAGCACCGTTCCGGTTTGTTCTCCGCACGGCTGAAGATGTTGAAATGAGAATGAAGAGGGCATCACAACTCTCAGGCTGTGTTCCCTGCAGGTATTGCCTTGCGATGGCTGGTGGCACCGCACGGAGCAGGCGAGCAAACATCAGCTTGCTGCAAAAGCCTCAAGATCCCAGCGTGAAAGGCAGAAGGAACGGCTGCCCAAGGCTGGGAAAAGCAAAGCAAGGGAAGAAACGGCCGGAAATCAAACCCAGCTCACTGTTTCCAATGGATTTCAGATCTCTGTCGGCAGCACCAAACACTGTGTCTTGTGGTCAGGCCAGATTAAATAACTGAATTCATCTTGCTAATGTATCAGCTCTCATGCTCTCGTTGAATCGCTAATGTGACCTTTGCCTGTTCTGCCATTAAAACCCCACTCTGCCCAGCAGCAGCCATCCAAACAACAATCCGCATTTTGCGCTGCGTGATTTGTTGCATTAGCTCCTTTCTCTTCCCAGAGGCCTCCGAACTCAGTGGTTTCAACGTCAACCACTGTTCCACCTGAAATCTCTCTCTTTTCACAGGTGTACTGGGGCACAGCCAACCACATGTACAGCCAGGATTTCCTTTACACGGCAGAAATCCACCTTTTGCTACTCGTGTCTTCTTCTCCGTTAAATAAAACCGGTGCGCGACAGGCCGCGATACCTCTGATCGATAGGTTTGCTCTCGAACACGGCGGCCGTGGCACACAGCAATCCCTTCTGCTGGCCGCACGTCTGCTCTTCACACAGCTACAACAACTTAGCGACGCTGGACTACTAGAAAAGCCAGAATTACCCTGCGGATTTCCACACTGCTCATCTTTCGTAAGGGTGGCAAAGAGGCTTGTGAGGATACGGATGAAAAGCAGAGGGATCTTTTTTTGTTTCTATGTGGTAGGATTACGTTCACGCACTCTGCTCAGAAGCCAACACTTAGAGAGGAAGCAGAAGTGTGGTTTTGACTGCGTGGATCGGTAATAAGGGTCTGATCAGCCGAATGCATCAGGATTTGCAGTAATTTATCCAGCAGGAGCTGCTATTCTGCCAAGCGCTCAGCGTCACCCTTCCGAGAGCCATCATCGCCATCATCATCCTCCTCCCGCCGTATCGACAGGAGCTGGATCCAGCCCCATCAAGGACATCGATCCAGCTGCCACCACCTACAAACTCTCCTCCACAAAGCGCACGGTCAGGGATAAACCCCTCGCTACACCAGGGAAAGCCTGAGCTGTGGATGTGGTGGCTTTCTGGTTGAAAGCTGCGTACGGAATACAATTCCTCCTAAAGCAACTGGAGTTTTGCTGCCAGTTTTGTAAATCCCTCCGTTTCCCAGAGGTGCTGGGCAAAACGCTGAGTATTAGCAGAAAAGAACAAGCTCTTTGAAATAAATGAAGCGGCCGTGGAGGTTCTAAATTGCAGTAAAACACATCACCTCGGCTGCCTTTGGATAGGTGGTGGAACACCAGCGTGTTGGATGACAGAAATCACAAGCCTCGCTGAGGCTTGGGGGGATTAAATAAAGCTCAAAAATAATCCAGGTGCAATCAAAAGGAGAACTTTAATAACCTACAGATGGACACAGCGACTCCTATTGTACCATTTATCAGAAGGCAGCTAAAAATTGTAGCTGTTGTGAAAGAACACGGGGCTTTGCGGGGAGCTCAGCTTCCTTGGGGCTGCGTTACGTTCCCTCTCCCTCTCCTGTTCTTTCACTCGGTTTTCCTGTTCCCACCTAATTTTGGAAGTGAATAATAATTTGAAGAGGGTATATGTTAATATTCTGATTTCTTAGCATATGGCCAATAAACGCCTGTGGGCCAGGGGCCTGTGGTATGTCCGAGACCGACCCAGCGTCGATCCAAACAAGCCCCACCTCAGTTCTGTGCGTTAAGGGAACACACCAAATGCATTTCCTATTCTCATAAATCTTTTACATTCCTCCAGGGCTCAGCATCAACGGGAAACATCTGACTGCTGCTCAGGCTGAAGAAAGCCACGTGCTCTTTAGAACCGTGCTGGCACACAAACAGCTTTGATTCGAGCCAGTTTAGGCATTTTTCATTATAAGCACTTGACTAAAATGCTGTTATTGTAAAGACACTGATATTTTGGGCCGAGACATTTACTTCTTATTCAATCCTTTCAGCAGAGAACTAAATCCAACCATGATGTCTGCAAAGCCGCATCCAAAATGGAGAGAAATTGCAAAAAACAACCCAGGCTTCAAATGTTATCAGGAGAAGAACCAATATTTACATTTGCACATTTTGTCTGCCAGGTTTTGTGAGGAGACGTGAGCCCAAGGTACCAAGTCCGACCTTCTGTGATGTCAAAACCTGACGGGCAACGTCAAATCTGTGTTTGTGTTTCTATTTGCTGCAACTTAAGTTAATAACCATTCAAATGTGGCTTTAAACATGAAATGTGTAAACCATTTCTTGCTGATTCACTAAAGCCAGGCCTGCCCCAGGATGGGTTTGCACCTCCAGAAAACTTGTATTCTTGGAAAGGAAGAAAATTGGTCAAAGAGACCAATAAGTGCAGTCCTGTGCTCCCCTTCATGTAAATAACTTCATTATTTGCAAGAAAGTCTTTGGACTATCAAGCAGCAACTGGGAAGCGTTAAACAAAAGTTTCAGTGCATTACAACTGGTTGTATGTGTATAACTATGGTTAAATCTGGTTATTGCACTTCCATTTTAAACATGAGCGTGTTAGAGTCTTAAAAAAGCAGCAATTAAGACGTTGAAAAACTGAACTTTATCAGCTTAAACATGACCTGGCAAAGAGTTTTGCATGTGTGTGGGAAGCAGGATCTTAGCGAGCGGTTCCAGAGGAAAACTTGGGGGTGAAACTCAAATGTTTCTATAAAACACTTGCACTAAAACACTATCTTGAAAAGTTTCGGGGAAGGAATACACTATGTGAGGTCTTCAAAGCTTCAGTGTAATAGTGGGGGAGAAAATAATGAAGCTTTCCTTTAGTCAAAAGCATATACTGAAGTTAAGGGAGGACTTAAACAGCAAATCTGCGTTTCAGACAGTTTGGCTTTAGCTATTTGGGCACCTCCACTTCAGTGAAACTTGCAGGTCCCGGTCTGCGTTTGCACAGCTCACGGATTCCAGAAGCACGGGGAACAAAGCTACGGGGAGGGTGGAATTCCCTTTGCAGATCACATTTAAGGCTGATGATCCACATCAGGATGTGAATTCAGCTGCTGCTTTTGAAATTCAGAGCGACAGCAACCTTCAGCAAGAGAAGCAACTCGCCGTCCAAGGGCGCAAGCGCCATTCTAAGGAAATAATGCTGAACTAGCACTATTTCTACAAATCACTTGGAACTTTTGTCCGGAGATTTGCACGTATGCTACAGCTCCTCTATTCTTTTACGCTGCACCTATTAAGAACAAGATTTGCGGAAGGCTCCACAAAGCTGCGAGAACATCACACAACCCAACCACGTCCCTGACTAGAGCTCAACGCAGGCAAACGGCTGCCGGAAACAACCATTTATCTCACACCAAGAAACCGGAGCGGGTAAGAAGTTGTAAGGAGCACAGAAAATAATAGCGAGCACCACCAAACGCCTTCATGCAGACAGATTTTGCTGGACAGAAAGGGAGAAGTGAAGTTAGAGGCCATAAGCGAGAATAAAGCCCCTTTTTCTCTCCGCGATTTACTCACTGATACTGTATTAAACTGTATTTCCTCAGAGCTGAGAAAAGAGGACTGTGGACAGACAGCCCAAAAAACCAAGTGCAGATTAATATTTCAAGCGGGCTCCTCCCGGTACCTGCTTCCTCTACGGATTTCTGTATTGCTTCTGCCAGCTCCTGGTCCGCAATCTCCTCCGGCCGCACGTCCTCCCGCCCGGCCCCGTACGCCAGGCGGGCGCACTCGGGGAGCTCGCCCTCCGGCAGGAACGTGGTCTGCGAGCCGGTGGTGCCGATCACCAGCACGTTCTTCTTGAGATCGATGGAACACTGCAAAAGAGCATGGAGACATCAGGGGCCTGCATGAGAGCCACGCGATTCCCGGAAAAGAAGGAGAAACGAGGTTAAACGATCCGTTTCCGACGGGAACAGCTCATAAGCAGAGCGGGCCAAGAGCACCAGCTATAAGCAAAGGGCTCCGTATGACTTAATTTGTAATAAATCATTTGGTCAAAGCTCTGAGCGGCTTTGATGAGAGCAAAAAACTTGTGGGAGCAGCCAGACACCCTATAGCTATCCATGATGTGAGCAGACTATCTAATTCTTTCATAACTGGCTGGAAGAAAATCCACCATTAACTCTCCCCAGAAAAATCCTAATAAATTTGCATTTATGTTGCACTGAGCAGTTAACTTGGAAGAGCCAGGAACTGTTTCAAAAGAGGTTTCATTACCTGATGCCTCTTGAGCATATCCAGCCCCAGCAGCATGTCCATGGGCTGCTCTTCAAGGATGGAGAAGGAACATGCCAGGAAATCCCCTTCGATCTGGACCTGAGCTGAAATACAACAGCAACAAGTCACCATCAGTACCAAACCCGCTGGGTAAGTGTGAAACCAGAGCCTTGACGGACTGTTTTGGTCACAGAAAATCTGGCCTTGTGCACACCCTGGGGACTACAGCCTCAGGTAGTTAATTATTTTAAAAGCTGGCCTGCTCTAGAGCTTTAAGTGCAGCTTATCTAACCCTCCAAGCTAGAGGAGCTGCGTAGAGCTTGTTAGAGCACAAGTTTAGGGAGAAATCACAGTGAAAAGAGTTGATTTTTCAGATAATAAGGACAATTTCTCACCCAGAAAACCCGTGGAAGAGCACAGCTAACCTTCTCTTCCCCGAGTAACATGAAACACTCCGCTGCACCAGAACCCTTCCTGAGCAACTCGTACCGCCCAACAATCCCACCCAGAACAGGAAAGATCCTGCTGTTTCACATTATTTCACATTAGCCCTGTTTTCTTCACTCAGAGCGAACACACCCTCCGAGCTGAGCGCTCCCTCACCTTCAAGCGCAAAGGCAATTCTATTTAAAAGGCATTAAACAAGACAGAAGCCAGAGTACTGCGCCTGAGACAAACAAACATATTGCAGATGCACTTTTATTCCTCCGCGGGATTTTCTAACAATTACAGTGTTAAACCAGATACTCCTCGGTGCCAAGACTGTGGGAAATGCAGTCAAAGTACTGCGAAAGCTGCCCAAAGAACGCCAGCGCTTACCTAAGTGCACTCTGCCGATGATTTTCTGTGTCCCCACGCCTTTGGCGATGCCGGCCCACCGCCGATCTACCAGCCGCATGATGTTGCACCTTTCGGCGCACGCTTGGCTCATGATGGTCATCTGGGCACCTACCAGTGACAGAATTAGCGTTAAATCCTGACAGCTCAGCACAAATTCCAATTCTCTCCGGTAAGGGTTTAAAATCTTGCACTCAGCAGCCGGGAAACAAAGCCGCCTGCATCAGGAAACTGCATTAGGGCATAAATCCTGCTGTATTGAACTGACTGTGCACACACACACCAGCACTGAACAGTACAGTACATTTACTGTAGAGCTGGAATAACCCCAGGTACTTCTCCCTTAAGGCTGTGGATGGGAAGCACTGATTTAAAGGCTTGTGAAATCCCCCTCGTGTAAAATGAGATAAGACACGTGGCCGTGACCTTTCTGGCATCGGAGCCCCAGAAATTCTCCCAGGAGCCTTGACCTGAGGTGTTCCAGCACTCACACGCGCTGCTTCTCTCAATAATTCGCTCCGTTCGCTTTAAACAATGCCCAGGCTGCTCTCGGGTTTTCCAGATCTTGTAGTGCAGTGCTTTATTATGGAATTATTAGGGAAAACTTCTAGAAGGATCATTTACTGTCTCAGTAAGGGAAAGGAGAGCGTGGAGAGAGAGATAAAAACAGGGGCAATCCACCTGAGTCAACAAAGGCTTTCACTGGATGTCCGTTGACTTTGCAGTTGATGTACAGCATCACCACCTGGCCAAAGCTCTCGGGGGCCTCCTCCATTGCTATCGTCATGTTTTCTTCAATGTTTTGTTGCCTGAATTTAAGAGAAGAGAGGGAAAAATCAGACCTTCCATCAGTCGAACCGTATCAACATCCCTCCAACTTACAAACAGTGAGAAAATCCCGCCCGCTGCAGCTCACCTTACAGCCAGCGCGTTTAAACCGCGCCAAAGTCGGCTTCGTTAGCTAAACATCGCCTCGTTAGCAGGGGATTGCTAGGAATGATCTAGGCTTATTCCAGACACCCCAAGGGGCTCCCAGCAGCCTGTTCCTTGCCTAACTCACGCTGCAGCGCCAGGTGACCTTGTTTGCGACAAAGCTGTCACCGCAGAGTTAACCTGGAGAACTCGTGAGCACAAAACCTGCCTCACGATTACTCACTCTAAAATACAGCACTGAGAACACACACACGATGGAGATGTTGCCAGTAGCTACAACGCCGGAATCCCACACAACAGAACGTTCGAATCCTCTGATGTTTCCCTGGAATCTTTCTCCTTTCCAGAGACAGGGAGGGAGGGAGATGAGCAAAACCTCAACACCAAGAGCACAAGACCTTGCTGCGAATTCAAGCCTACAGAAGAAACACTCTTCAAAGAGCCCATTACGCCCCTACGGTGATCTGGGAAGCGATGGGTCCGTGTAGCGACTGCATCTGAAAGAGCTTTATCTACCAAAAAGGGGAAAGGGCTTCCAATTTTGATGCCATTTCATTTTTCTGCCTCAGTAGGGAAAACACTCATCTTCTTACCCATCTTCTGCAGGGCAGGAGCCTTCCCACAAGACGTGGTTTCTTGTTGAGAAGGAAAAAAGGCAATGGCATCCACTTGGGAGCTAAAGCACCCACTGTCAGTCCCACTTGGTGTACATATACAGTGGTTAATCTTCAGTTTGTTTTCGTGTCAAAACCATTATTCTGTTTTCTCTCTGCTTGACTCTCCACCCAAGATACACTTGAAGTGTGTCTCCAAAAAATCTGATGCTCACAGTAGCTCCCAACCAATCTCGGGCACAGCACACCTAATTAAGCAAGGAGTTTGGAGAAATTAATTGGGGTGTGAAATCTGGGGACTGCTGGATGCCCAAACCGTTCGCTGGCAGCTCCTCAGCCTTGGGCACATCACCTTTATCTGTCACCTTGTCTAAGGAGGAAGGAAAGCGTTCCTAAGCCTCCAAGCAATGTTTCGCTATCTACAAATGTATATTTTTCTGCATTGCTGAGCTAAGCATTTATCCGGCACCAACACCTTGCCAGTCACAACACAGGAATGAATTATCACAAATTAATTTTGGTTTTGACCAACGATGAGCCTGTATCACAAAGACGTTTCTTTATTGGGGAAAAAAAACATCTGTCATGTTCTGACTCAAGGATTTATCACTCAATTTAAGAAATCAAGCCTAACGCAATTACATTTGGATGACAGCAAAAGGGAGCGCGCGCTGACGAGCGGAACATGTTTTTACAGAACATCTCTTCTGACAGCAGCGATCTTCAGAGTCTGCAATCAGCCACAGACACCAAACAATTAGCAGTACACAAACCCAAATCTCAGAGGCAGCTGGGAGAGAGAAACGACGCCAGGTTGCTGTGCAGAGCTCAGCTTAGAGACTAACACAGGTCCAGCTCTGCGGTTCAAAACACGCCCCATGCACCCAAGTGCCGCCTCTCAAGAGGATCTCGGCCAAGTGCTTCCCACAAGTGCTCTTGTTCCAGAAAAAGCGCCATGGATGGTGGAAGAAAGCACCGTGAAGACGTCCAAAGCCTGCAAGTGACTTTGGTTTGTTACCTTATGTCTTCTTCTATCTTGGCCTGGGCCTCGAGATCGAAAGGGTCAGCGGAATAGAGTCGGATCCTCTCCTGCTCCCGCCGCGCTCGGTCCTTCTGCTGTTCCAGCAACACCCTGGTGAACTTCTCTGCAGTAACAAGGAGAGATAGAAAAGCTTTTTACTGGAAATTACTCTTACAAATCAAGTTCTGGCACAGCAGACTCTTCTTTTTGATGCCAGCATGCACTCAGGGGTAGACTGAGCCGCACAGGCTTCCTCTGAAAGCAGCACCGACGGGCCTCAAGGGATCGGCGGCAAACTTGGGAACCCGCTGAGATGAAAAGCAACGGGACAGAGCTCCTTCTCCTCATGCTGGTACCCAAACTCAGCACAATCAAACCATATGCATATGATCAAATCAAATGCATATGCATTTTTATAGTGAAGAAAAATGGAAAAAAGAGGAAGACAACAATATTGAAAACAAAGAGCTGCCATTAAAACAGTAATTGATTCTTGTATTGCAGCGAGAATTGCTGCAAGATACTCAAAAAAAACAGCTGCAAAACCAGCAGATAAATGAGACCCGAAGCAGAAATCAGGACTGTAGAACTTGCGCAATTAAAATGGGAAGCCTGAGTGCATGGGTATTTAGAAGGGAGATTTCACAGCTCTCGGTAAGACGGCCCTTCTACAAGAACAGTTTGCAAAATCCATCACGTTTTACACTCTGCAATCCCCAGTAAAATAACAGTCTGCGGATCCAGCAAAGAGCAAACGCAAAACTGTAAGAAATAAAACGTCCAACAACAAAACTTACTTTGAACTCAAGCAACACAGGCAGAGACAGAGCCATTACAATCCCTAAAGCTGAATTCCTAGCACCGAAATCAAGACGTCCCAGGTGGGACAGCTACTTGGTATTTAAGGACACAGCTTTCAGATCCCCACTTTTTGGATGGCCTCTGGCTGTTTTCTTTTCCTGCTTAGAAAATGTTTCCAAAAAGACCTGGCAACAAATTAAGTTCTGTAAACACAGAAGGTTGTGGGTTTGCTTCTAGAAATGTAATTGGCGTGAAGAAGCGCTCTGGCTCAAAGGCTGTTACACGTTCAGGAAGACATTGGGAATGTTTTCTTGGTTTTGTTTGCTTGTTTTTTTAAATTAGGCTTCTGTACAGCAGGTGCCTTCTCAAGTGCTCGCGGTGCATCCAGCACAGTCACACGACACGTATCTGTGTATTTGAGCTCAGCTGGATCTGTGCCCAAACACCAACAGCAGCAGCACAGAACGGCGGAAACACAACCAGATCAAACCCCACGTCCTTCTCACCGTGGTGATTTGGGACTATGAACACACACCTGAATCCAAGTTTAATGCGCAGAAGACAAGACAGATCAGCAGATGAGCCTGCGCTGGGTGTCTTGGGGTTAACCTCTTGTTTCCTGTGTTGTCAGCAGCACATCGGCTCAGGGTGATGGGAAAAACTTCTCTCCTGCACTATGGACACAGCACTCAGAGGCGTGAAAAAGCAAAGGACGTGGTTTTAACCCCAGATATGAGCTAAAGTCAGAATTAAGAAATTAAACAGGCTGACAATATCCATGCCAGTTCCTTTCCAGCTTCCTTTGATCAAGAGAAATCTCTAGGATGTAACCTTGAAAGTGGAAAAAAAGTCTCCTGCTGGAAGCGCTTCCTCTCCATTCATTTCCCCAAACTCAAAGGGATTTATTTCCTAACTAAAGGTCTTGCGGAGGTTTGGAAGCACATCCTCTGCTGCCCACACCACCTCTCTGTTCGCACACTGAAAAGACACTGGAGTTCAAAGCTTTCGGCACATGAAGAACGAGGGATCAACATATGCTTCTCAACTATAGAGGAAGCAAAGGACACAGGACTAGGCTTCAACTGCGCCCAAAACACATGAAAACGCTTTCAAGATGAACAAAGACTTAAATATTTATGACTATTTCTATTGGAAAAGCTCCCTGAAGAGGCTATTTGCTGGTTCCTTTTCCTCTGACGTCCGCTTCCGCAGCAGCTAAGCGTTAGGGACAGAGCTGGGTTTACAGCGTCCTGCTCTGTCGAGGTCTCAGCGGGTGCTGGGCTGCAGCAAACACCACCCCGTTATTGAAAACAAGCACTCAGGGAGTCTTAGAATAAAAATCACGAGCTGAGCCACTTGTCTTCACAGAAACTCGACTTATCTGTGCAGTTGGTAATTCAAAGTAGGGGACAGAAGAGATTAAAGAAGCCAAGCAAGAGAAATAGGTCCAACTTGTCAGAAACAGTCTTGTTAGGAGAGGAACTCTGCCTCGGGTGCTCCCAACAGGCGCCTTTTATCAGCATCAATGAGCCGGCAGCGAACATCCCAGCTAGTTAAAAACCTGTGGCCGCGTTTTGTTAGAACTGAGCTCAGCCCAAGTTTCAAACCCCCTCCTACAGACGACAAACCCGCCTTACCGAGGTCTCCGCTGAGCAAAGCCTCGGCCAGCGGCGGATTGCGCTCCTTGAGCAGGGACAGCTCGTGAGGGTTCGCCAGCAGCATCTCCCGCAGCAGCGCCGGGTTGTCCAGACCCTGCGGGAACGAAGGCGCGTCGGGGGGCGAGGGCCGCGGGCGCTGCGCCGCTGGCGGCTGCTGCTGCGTGGACGTCCCCGGAACCGCGATGCTGCTGAAGTCGATCCGTGGCAGACCTGGAGGGAAAAAGAAGTCAGAGACATCAGCGCTTCACAACTGTGTCCAGTCGTGGCCCCTCAGTTCCAGCAGGACAGGGAACTGCTGGAGAAAGTCCAGCGCAGCCACCAAGATGCTGAAGGGAGTGGAGCACCTCCCGTGTGAGGAAAGGCTGAGGGAGCTGGGGCTCTGGAGCTGGACAAGAGGACACTGAGGGGGGACTCATTCATGTTTACAGATGTCTAAAGGGTGAGTGTCAGGAGGATGGAGCCAGGCTCTTCTCGGTGACAACCAGTGATAGGACAAGAGGTAATGGGTGCAAACTGGAACACAGGAGGTTCCACTTAAAGATGAGAAGAAACTTGTTTCTGGTGAGGGTGGCAGAGCCTGGCCCAGGCTGCCCAGGGGGTTGTGGAGTCTCCTTCTGTGCAGACATTCCAACCCGCCTGGACACCTTCCTGTGTAACCTCATCTGGGTGTTCCTGCTCCATGGGGGGATTGACCTGGATGAGCTTTCCAGGGCCCTTCCAATCCCTAACATTCGTGATTCTGTGAAAAACACCATGGAAAAAAACACGGGAAGGATGAACTGCTCTTAATGCTACGGTATTAAGACAGGATTCCGCGAATTTGTGTCAGAAGCATGGCCACGTGCTCAGGTTACTGGGTTAGGAGTGCTCGCACGTATTTATGTCACTGGTCCAGCCTTCTATCCGGCCTGTTTTTTTATCCTCCGAAATGCACTTACTGCATCGCAGACTACAGTTATTCCCAGCTTCGCGGATGTGAATAGCACACAGAGCAATCGCAAAGCTAAACCCAGTGTCTCTAAGGCACTTCTGAATCTCTCAGATTAAAAAAAGCAAGGGGGAAAGAAAAGAAAAACTAACATTTCTGCAGACCTACACTGCACATAAGGATTCTCCAGCTGAGGCAGGAAGATGGGAACCTCAGGCAATGACTCCACACCCTCCTCCACCAGCAGAACCTCCTTTTCCAGTGATATTTTGTGGCAGAGGTTTGCTGGGAAGTGCTGCAGAAGCAGGACAGAGCAGGGCTGCGCTCGGATGCCATCAGAGGAGCCTCTCGCACGTCCACACGATCGGGTTTGTTGAAATGCAGCTTCTCTGGGAACTTGTCACAGCGCAGATTCAGGGGCGTCGATGTCGCGCATCGCGACAGCCCGTTAATGTGTCTGAGCTGCATGGACTGTGAATTGCTGCACCATTTACACCCAGCGGGAAGGGAACTGGTGGTTGTATGAGAATTCGCACACTTTTACAAAAACTGCAGTTCTCAAGCAGTTACCTTCCTCACCTTCTCTGTATTCCCCCCCAAAAAACAGTAAAATGGTATTTCCTTCCTTAAAATTTAAAAAAAATCATTCAGTAACAAACCCTTCAGCCAATTTTCAAAGCATCCCTGCCCAACCTCCTTCCTAAATATTTTGCCTAGTGAGACTGACACCAGTATTGGATAAATACTGAGAAACTTGGATGCTCAGAGCAGAAGACAGCACAGCCCCAACTCACCTGGGAAGCGGATCGAGGGCCGCGGCTCCACCGTCTCCTTCTGCCGCAAAATCACCACGTCCCCGTCTTTCAAGCCATAGGAGGCCAGAGATCTGTTGTTGTCCGTCAGAGGCCGCTCCGCATAGACTATCTGGTCAGGGAGAGAGCGCAACAAAAAACACCAAAGCTGACATCGTTTTGCCCCTTCTTTTAATTTTGTTAGGAAAGCGTTCTGGTAAATCCTCTGCCTTTTCCCACAAGACGGTTCCCCAGAATAACCAGTTTGACTGGGACCTCAGTGGATAGCTCAGTGATTTCCAGTCTGCTTCACTGACACGACTTTGCTGAGGTTCTGATGTTCAGCACCCAAAGACACCACTCCAGAAACCACAGTTTGCCCACGGCAGGGAATTAACTTCTTTTGACTACAGAAACACAATGTCACACCATTTTCCATCACGATAACCTGATTTAATAAGGGGTCCACAGATTAAACATGAAACCATATTGGGATAAAAATGAGTAATCGCCACGGGAACATTTCTGTTAACACTAGACCTGTAATAGCTACAAATGTCCTAAATTACAGGGAAGCAAAAGAAATAATATCAATTTAAAAGGTGCTTTACGACAACAAAAGTTCCCAGAAACAGTATCTGAAGGTTCCTGCGCCTTTACGGGAGCAAAACAAGCCCAGGCAGATGGGCTGAGCAGCCTCCCAGCGCTGGCAGGAGCCCAAAGCTGGAGAACTCGGCCTAAACCTGCCCGGTGTAAGATCAAATTTCACGTTTACCAGTTCAGTTTAGCAAGACCGCGTCTCCCTGCGGGTCTGGAAAAGGCTGGTTCAGCAACAACAGGTTTGCCGCAGGTCGGGACTGGCAAAGCCGCCTCGGAGAAGCTTTCGCAGTCCTGGCTCTACCCGATGTTATCACGAGTAGCAGATGCAATATGAATATCCCCCCAAAATATCCCAAAAAAACCAATTACTACATGTCTTAAGGTCTGGAAGACACTACAAATTTCGCTGCTTCACTCCACCAACCCTGAAGTATTACAGAGAATCCCACTCCAAGTAGAGATTCATCATCAGAGGTGGTGCCAAAAACAAGGCAGAAAAAGGAAAATAATAAGAACCACATGCAACGGCAATCGGAGCCATCAGAATTAGAGAAACAAGCACGAGTGTCCTACCTTCTCATTAACAACGCGCTTAACGAGCTCAGCGGGACTGCACCAGACTGGGTCCCTTCCAAAGCAAACACAAGCTGTAGTAATGTGCGCGGTCTCTACTCCGATGCTTTGCAAGATGTTACTGGTGTAATTAAGGTTATTTTGTGACGAGGAGAGTCCCCGTGCACCCTCTCACGTTACGGGACGTGTCACTGACTCTAACACCATTGCCCGCAAACAAGTTCATAATAAATCCAAACTGCACATGCAAATCTGAAACGGCAGCTTCCCCGCGCAGCCAAGTTAATCTGTTTAAGTGAGGTTTTACCTCTTCATCCGGCTGGGATTGGATTTACGAGCATTCGGCCGTGACGCCTCCGACAAGGAATTAAGCGCCCGGCGCTCACTCTACATCCATTAGCAGCACGGCTTGATGTGCTTTCAACCCACCCTGCTCTGCTGTTAAACTGATGTCATTTTGCTGCGTTTTGTCTGGTTTGGAGCATATTTTGGTAAGCGAGCTCGCACACCAGCAGCGTACCGGTCCTTCCAGAGGTGAGCTGGGCAGGGACGGGCACCGATACGGCACAACGGCCGGATTTTGGACAATGCCGTGGGGTCAAACACCCTTACAGAGCAAAGAACCATCGAGGGTACTTGATACCACCAGCAACCACAAATCCACCCACATTCAGAACCCGTTAAGTCTTCCAGCCAAGGGCAGAAGATGCATGTAGAGAAAGAGAAACGAAAGGAGTTAACGGTGCTGCCAGAAAAACACGGGGCTCCGGGAGCTGTCCCCTCGCCAGAAAAGCCACCGTCTCGGTGCGTGGAGGAAACCGCAGCGAGATGAATTATTTCCCCCCTCCTTGCCCAGCTCCTCTTATCAGGGCAGCGTGTCCCCCTTATCTCGCGCCGCCCTCCCCGCCGTGCGAAACCTCCCAGCCCCCCGCTCGCCTCCACCCCAATTAATTTCCCAAAACAGCAGAAAATAAACCCAGGATTAACCCTCCTCCACGCACAGCTGTGGTTTACTCCGCCCTGCACAACCCTGACAATTAAATTCATCCTCTCTTTTGTGCCAACGTGCACCTTGGTTATGGAAACGTGGCAGTAAAGAACAGTAGTAAACCAGCACATTGGGTAAATGTAATTCTGCCTGTTCGTGGAGGATGGTTTGAGCCCACAAAATCCTTCTACACAGCAAGCTGCCTCACTGATAACTTTCATTTTAGAACTTTGTCCCCACGAAGGTCCTCGAAACACTTCACAAACACCGGGCAGAAAGAGCAGAGAGAAAGAAACAATAAATACACGGCTAGAAAACATGAAAATAAAGCAAGACACTGCAGAAACGGCAGATGGGCGAGCAGAAGGGATGCAGAGGTGGTGACAAAAAGCACAGCGCTGATCCCCGGTACCTGCGACCGATAAAACTGCAAACGCCGCAGCAGTTTAATTGCAGAGGAAGGGAACGCTTGGCAAAACATAAGCAGGAAAATCCGTGACCTCTCATTATCCTAAAACACACCCAGAGCTGGCGGGTGACACGAGGGGGACAAAGTTGACAACGATGACTTTACACTCCACGTGCCCATGGAGTTGTGTCCATTCCCGGCGGTGAATTTGGGTGCTGTGACACACACGGGACAAACAGAAACCTTTATTTAAGGTGGTTTCTCTCTTTCTACTCACCAAAAATCAAGATTTTATTTTTCCCTTAAAGGATAATCCACCTCACCCGAATTTCCTCTTCCTGCCCTCTCTAGACCGACCTCCCATCCCCAAATAAAAGGCTCGTTGAAAGTGGGGAAAAGCAAAACGCCGCGGGTGAAGCGTCGGGAACCTGCTCGGCGAGGGAACGCGGCCAGTTGAGCCGTTTTCCCACCGCTGACTAATATTCGCTCGACTGGAAAAATACTTCATTAATTTCGACTGGGAAAAGGCTCGGGGAGCAAAAGCCGTCGCCACAAATCTCCGCAAACTCTGCCAAGCGCGGCCGGCAGACACAGACCCGACATCGCCCCGTCCAGCGACGCGGCAATAAATGGGTATAAATCGCAAAAATAAAGGCGCGATTGAACCCGAAACAGTGAGTAAAGCCCAGAGGGACGGACAGACGGACAGGAGCGGCCCCCACGCTGCAGCCCGCCTCGAGTTTTTGGGGCCGGAGGGGGATTTTTGTTGGGGAAACAGGGGGGATATACTGTTCTGTCCCCCACCTGTAAGAAAAACATGGGGGGAAAAGCCTCAATCCGCCCTTTCCACCCCAGACACGGGCAGCACGTTGAGATGGTGAATAAACCTTGTTCTTCCCGACCGTTTCAGCCTCATTCCCCGGGGTCTGAGGGGACAACGGGGCCCCCGCCCGTTCCCTCCCTCTCCCTCCACATCCTTCCTCGTTAAAACTCCAAATTCCTCGGAAAACTCAAGAAAAACTCAAGAGAAGCCTTTTTTTGTCCTTTTCAGCTCCACTTCGGGAGGAGACCGAGTCCCTCCCGGTAAGACACCGAGTCACCAGAGCCCCGGAACCCTCTCCTGAGGGGGGAAAAAAAAGAGGGTTTTGAGGGAAAAAGAGACGCGTTTCTCCTCAAAACTGAAAGGTCGGCGTGAGGAGGGTCCCTCCCACCCACAATAAGCGCCCAACTCGGGGCCCGGGCGGGCGGAGGCCCCGGGAGCTGCTGAGGGGACGCGGCCCAGGGGACCCCGGGGGTGCGGGGGGGAACGAGCGGGCCCCTCCCCGCCGTGCTCAGGGCCTGACCTGGCTCTCGGCCGCCGGGATCCCGGACTCCAGCTCGCACAGCGCCCGGAAGTTTTGCAGTTCGAAGTCGGCGTCCACCTGGAGGGAGAAGGTGAGCTCGCTGCGGTCACGGCGCAGGCAGAACACGGTGAGCAGCATGGCCGACCCGCCGCCGCCGCCACCGGCCCCGCCGCCGCCAAGTGCCGCCGCCGTCAAGCGCCGTCGCCGTCGCAAAGCGCCCCCCCCCCACGCCGGGTGAGGGATCAGCCGTCAATCAGAGGCGCTCGACCAATCAGCGGGCGGCTGCAGGGAGCGGGGCGGTTCCTTCTCCACGCGGCCGCACGGGGAGGGTCCCAGAACACAGAGTCACAGGATGGGGGCGGGGACCCCAGAATCCCAGTGTCAGGGGTTGAAGGGCCCTGGAAAGCCCATCCCGTGCAATCCCCCCATGGAGCAGGAACACCCAGATGAGGTTACACAGGAAGGTGTCCAGGCGGGTTGGAATGTCTGCACAGAAGGAGACTCCACAACCCCCTGGGCAGCCTGGGCCAGGCTCTGCCACCCTCACCGGGAAGAAATTTCTTCTCATATTTAAGCAAAACCTCCTGTGTCCCAGTTGGCACCCATCGCCCTTGTCCTGTCACTGGTTGTCACCAGAAGAGCCTGGCTCCATCCTCCTGACACTCCCCCTTTACATATTCAATCCTGTCATCCCCCACCCCAGCCGCTAATTCACCCCTTGGGTTCATCGCTGGCTCCACAGCCCTCCAGGCAGGATGGAGGAAAACACAGCTCCATTTCCCCACCTTCTACCCTGAAATAGCCCCAACACACCCCAAAATAGCCCTGATGCACCCCGAGAGCCACTCAGCTCTGTCCCACACCTCCTGCCCCCCTTGTCTCCTTCACTTTACCCGTTTTCTTGGGATCACATCTTAGAGCTGCCTCTTCCTCCCCAGACCCCTCCGGTGCATTTTGGGGTGTTGTCAGGGTGTCCCTGAACCCACCTGGTTGCTTTTCGGGGCACAGCTTGGCTTTTGGGGTGCCCAGTGTTCCTCAGTGTGCCTCTGGGGACACCCCAGACCCCTCAGCGTGCTTTCTGGGGTGCTCCAGGCTCCCCCTTTCAGTGCCCTCCAGCCTTGGCACCATGCGGCTGTTCACCCCCAAAACACCCCAAACTGCTGCGGGTGACACGCTCCCCAAATGCCAGCCATAGATCTGGGGATGCAGCCAAAGACGCCACGTGGTAAATTCACTTCAACCCAGGGCGAGAGGAGTAAGACTTTATTTTGAGAAGGGTCTTAATCTCAAATCAACATCATTCCCGCGTCGGGGCGAGATCTCGTCACAGAACGTCACAGAACGACACGATCCCGTGTCTGCAGATGCTTCGGTGACAGATTTTCCTCTCAAAATTTCATTTTCCCTCCTATTAATCCACCTCGTGTGTGAAAATAAAGAGAACAAACGCAAAACCACAGCGTGTCCGGCACCTACCAGTCCTCCCGCCTCGCACACCAGCGTCCCTGCGGAAAAGGCTTTTCTTCTCCTGGGAGGAATTTCTCTCTCAATCGGACTTTTCCTTCTCTTTCATGTGCAGGAAGACGATGCTGAACATGAAGAGTCCAACCATCATGGAGAAGGCGCCGGCGTAGTAGGGGTACGCCGAGGGGATGAAACGTTCGTACTGGGTGTGCTGGAGGGGACGGACGGACACCTGGGAGGGGACGGAGTGTCCCTGTCAGTCTGGCAGCCCGGCCACCCCTACGAGTTAACTCCCCCCGCGCGATTAATTCCCCCCCATGCAATTAATTCCCATCATGCAATTAATTTCCCCTGCGCTCACCTGGGTGGAGGAGTAGAGGTGGGTGTAACCCAGGCGGTTATAATCCACCTTGAACTGAAACACCCCGTAGACATCCGGCAGCTTGAACCTCACGCTGTATTTGCCGCCTGAGAAAGAGACGGAGGTGACATTGAGCGGAGAAGCTGCAGAAAACAAGCAGCGAAAATGGCCCCAAGGGGGGAAAACACACCAAAAAACAGCCCCAAAGTGGGGGAACCCACAAAAAATGGCCCC
Organism: Streptopelia decaocto; assembly: GCF_964273445.1. Taxonomy (NCBI): domain Eukaryota; kingdom Metazoa; phylum Chordata; class Aves; order Columbiformes; family Columbidae; genus Streptopelia; species Streptopelia decaocto. The sequence goes on along the minus strand of NC_138675.1, from coordinate 1,861,214 downwards.
GAGCGGGGGGACCCACCGTTCCGCTTCAGGAAGGTGCGCACGAAGGGGTCGATGCGGACGAACTCCAGCTGAATGTCATCGCCGTCGAACGGGACCCACTTGCCGTCAGAAAGCTTTTCGATGACGATGCTGTACTCCTGGAACGAACCCACGATGCGTCAAGTTAACGAGCCAGGCCTGAAAACGAACCCTGACCTGTCCCCAGTGCGAATTCTCCCCAATTGCTGGTCCTCACCACGAGGTCGGTGACGGTGTAGGCGTTGGGAGGCGCGAGTTCCCCCACGCGGTGGTGGGACACGGCCCCCACGCGCAGCACTCCCTCCTCCTTGAACACCCAGCGGGACAAGGCGACGGCCAGCTCGTAATTCCCCGTCTGCGAGTACCTGCGGAGGAAGGAAGGTGAAGAAAGCAAAGCAGGCACGCCAAAAAATCCAATGCGTGCCAAAAACCAAACCTATAACAGACATGAAAGCAAGAAAAAGCTCCCCAGGGTCAGAGGATGGAATTCATTCCCAAAGCGCTTTGGTCCACGACGTTGAACAAGCACATCACCCACAATTTAATTCAAGCTTTCTGCTCTTTTCCCATCACGTAAATATTTTCTGGCTGTTTCCCATGACTTTCTTCACCAAATATTCCCCGGCGGGGACGCCAGGAAGCCACGGTACCTCTTGGAGCCAGGGGCAGCCTTCTGCACGGCGGAATTGAAGAAAGCGTCGCTAAAGAAATCCAAGGAGCCGCTGAAAACAACGCGGGCGTTGTTGCGGGCTTGGAGGCCGGCGATCAGGAGGGTGTTCTTCCCGACCGCATGCGGGTACTGAAAAGGAAAGCAGTTAGAAAAGCGTTTATGGATGATGAAAGGAGAATTAATCTCCGGTTTGCTGCGGGGTGGAACAGTCTGTAGGTCGTGCATCCCGTAACGAAGTAGAAACCAAGGAATTCAGAAAAACCAGTAATAGGATTCCCAGGACTGGGAGGAGGCCAGGAGACACGTTCTGCTCTGGGCTGCCCCTTCTCGCAAAGTTTCCCTCATGCTGGACACTTTCACACCAACAAAAAGCAAAGACGAAGGTTCCCAGGACAAAGTTGGAAAGCAAATGGCAGCCTGACGCTTTCAAAAATCAATCAGGAGATGAAACACTTCAGCTTTTTTCCCCAATTTGCTGATATTTGTGGGATTTAATTGTAGAAGTATAACCCAACAGAGGAGAAGAAAGAAGGGAGAGTACCTGGGTTATGGGCTTGTCTGGGAAGAAGGAGTAAGAGGTGGAGGAGCCGGTCAGGATGTCCAGCACCAGCGGGTTGTCGGGATCAGCCACCATCCTGGCAGGGAGAGGCACCATGAGCCTCAGAGACCCCCGGATCCCCACACCCCGAGAGACACGCAGCCGCCAACTCAACCACGTGGACCACCTCACCCTTTGGAGGTGGTGAAACAACTGCACACACCAAGAAATCCAGAATCACAGAATCATTTTGGTTGAAAAAGCCCCTCAAAAATCACCAAGTCCAAGTGTTCCCCTAGCCCTGTCCCTGCCCCATGTCCTGAGAACCTCATGTCCGTCTGTCCAACCCTCCAGGGATGGTGACTCCAGCACTGCCCTGGGCAGCCTGTTCCAATGCCCCACAGCCCTTTGGGGAACAAATTGTTCCCACATCCAACCTCAACCTCCCCTGGCGCAACTTGAGGCCGTTTCCTCTGCTCCTGGCGCTTGTTCCTGGGGAGCAGAGCCCGACCCCCCTGGCTCCAAGCTCCTTTCAGGCAGTTCAGAGATCAGAAGGTCTCCCCTCAGCTCCTGTTCTCCAGCTGAACCCCCCAGGTCCCTCAGCCGCTCCCATCACACTTGTGCTCCAGCCCCTTCACCTTTCAAACCAAATATTTCCTTCAAATATACCAACAAGCCTCACTTATTTCAATTAAAAAAACCATTCCTAAGTCAACAAATAAGCTCCTTTAGAGATTTTCCTTTTATTGTTCCCCAAAATCCAGAGAGATTCCTCGTGTGAAGAGCAAACGCTACGGCAACACGGGTACTGCTGCTCCGCTCCCCCACCACAAGCCCCTCGCCTCCCTCCCACACCTTGGCTTACCCGACCCCTCGGAAGAGGATGGGGTTCAGCGCCGCTCTCCCCACGATGGTGGGGGCCTTCAGGAGATTTTCGGTGTCGGCAACGATGAGCGTGTGCTGGGAGAAAGGAGACAGAGCGGCGTGACCGTGGTGTTATTTGAAATATATCTTTGTTTTTACAAAATCGAGCAGGATGAGCGTTACAATCCAATGAAAAAGCAGAAAAGCAGCCTTTTTTGTTTATGTATTATAGAATGATCAAATTTAATTAATACTAATATTTAATGAAATGGAAAAGACCTTTTGATAAAGACAGCAATACCTACAGTATTTTACTTTGCTATATTTAACAACTTTGATGGTCAAACTAAGGCAATATCCATATACTGCTCAGTTCAATTTAAATTAAAAAACTAGCAGGATATATAAAGTTCAGACTTGAATATAGGTTTTAATTTTAAATTACCAGACGACACAAGGGGGAAAAAAAATCGCAGCAATGCATACATTTCCATACGGATCTCTGGGCGTGAAAATCCCCCTTTCCACACCCGAAGCGTCACACTCGGTGTCTGAGGCTGTGAAATTCCCCCCGATGTGCTCACCTGGCCAGGGTCGGATATATCGTAGTTGTGATGGTCGATCACAGCTGTCCTTTCCTCGTCAAACTCGATCCCGCACTCGCTGCCCAGCTCTCGCAGCGGGTCGCCTGGAAGGACAAACGGATTCTCCGTTACGCTTGTTGCGGCACTCGAAATAAAAAGGAAATTTAGCTCAGAGTCACACGTTCACCCTCTACGAGACAAACCCCAGGGAGCCACACAACCTCCCTCATCTAAATTCCCACTCCAAATGTTAACAAAGGCCATTATTCACCCATTTCCTCACAGCACAAGCCTTGAGGTTCACAAGAAACTGTGTTTTCTCACCATTTTTGTTGCAGCTCAGGGAAGGATGAATAAACCCTTTGCTCACGGCAGAGCATCAGCAATGCAGGTACTTGTTACAAGAAGCTGCTGAAATGCATTAATTTGCTTTGATGAGCGTTTGTACTTACCAATGTCCGAGCTGGCGGCCACGAGGACGCTCCCACCACCATCGATGAAGGCGGTGATGGTCTCCACGTTGATGTTCCCACCAAAATCTGAAAGCACACGCCACAAATTCATCACTAGTTCACTGAAATAATACCGTGGCAGAATTAAACCATGACAAAACACCAAATTGCTTTTATTGTGGCTGAAAGAACCATTGTTAAAGGCCTGAAAGCATCCGCAGTTTGCTGCCAGGTACAAAACACAAAGAATAACATCTAAAGCACAAGATTTAATTAAAATTCACAAAACAACCAGAAATCCCACTTCCAAAAATATGACCAAGCTCTAAGAGCACTTGAGTTTTGCTCTCCTGTATTTACCTTCTATGGATGGTGAGAAAATGATCAGGTTGTCATACAGAAATTCTCCATATTTGATCAGGGACAGACTCGCATCATCCGCCGTCCGGAACGTCAGATCGAAGCCCCTGTCTGCATCCACGAGGTGGAATCGACAACTTTAGCATTTCACAAAATCAAGACATTTTGTATTTCCCCAAGAAATAGCGGAATTTAGAAAAAATGGCATAGGAGCATTGGGGCTTAGTTTGGTTTTATGTGCCCCTGAAGAGCCTTTTTGTTGCAAAGATGTCCTGTTGACACCCGTGAGGTGGAGAATAACACTGCAGGGGACCCAAAACACAGGCACAGTTGGGAAAACACCCCAATTTCCTGCCTGGCCAGGGGACCCCAAACAACCCCCTCAACCCGAGGGAACCCCAATCTCCTCCCTTAGCCCAACCAAGGGACCCCAACCGCTCCGCCTCAGCACCTAAAGGACCCAAAATCTCCTCTCTCAGCCTCACCAGGAGACCCAAAACACTCCCCTCACCCCCAGGGGATCCCGATCTGCCTCATCAGCCTGACCAGGGGACCCCAAAAACCCTCCTCAGCACTAAAGGAGCCAAATCTTTCCCTCAGGCTGGCCAGGGGACCCCAAACAACTCATTGGAACCCAAATCTCCTCCCTCAGCCCAACCAAGGGACACCAGCCCCATCCCCTCAGCACCAAAAGACCCAAATCGTCTTCCTCAGCCTAACCAGGGGAACCCAAACACCCCCTCACCCCCCCAAACCAAATCTTCTCCCTCAGCCCAAGCGGGGGACCCCAACCGCCCCCCACATCCCCTCCCTCAAGCCAGCGCGGTGTCCCAGGAGCCTCCCCGAGCCCTACCCGCCAGGCTGCGGAAGAAGAGCGAGTGCGTGTCCCGCAGGTTGCCGTTCTCCAGCAGCACCAGGGTGCGGGGTCCCCCCTCGGCCGCCGCCAGCACCGCCAGGAGCCCCCACAGCCGCAGCGCGAACGCCGCCATCGTGCTGCCGGCGCCGAGCCCTCCCAGCAGCGCCCGGACAGCCAATCAGAGCCAGGCGCCGCGCCCACACCACCCAATCACCGACAGACAGCTCCTCGCCGCTGGCCAATCAGCTGTGTGACCCCCGCGCGGCCACCGTAGCCCCGCTGAGGGACGGGGCGGGAAAAATGGCGGCGGAAAGGCGGGGTCAGTACCGAGCGGGAGGAGGCGGGTTCTCAGTAAAACACCTCGAAATGGCGGAGTCAGTCTGGTTTATTGCAGCGAGTTGGGGGGTGCAGGGCGCGACAGAACAGTGACAGCGAAATCTCCCTCTGTCCCGCCCTACGATGCGGAGGCGAGAGCGTTTTGGTGCAAAACCAGCGAGATTTGGCGGCTTCCTGCGTCGCCTCAGTGGTGGCGGCTTTTGGAGCCGCTTTTGCTCTTGTTGCGCTTGGTGGTGGCGTCGGGCAGGGCCAGGGCCTGCAGGCGGAACGGCCGGGGGGCGGCGGGGCCGCCGCTGGGAGCCCGGTCCAGCCCGGGGGGAGCTGCGGGAGGAGACGGGTGGGAAAACCGGCAAAAAGGGGCGAAAAATCCTTGCTGGGTGTGGGGGGTGAGCCGGGCTGGGCCACCACGGCCTGGCTTGTGACAGCGCTGGTGTGGCCAGCAGGACCGGCACGGTGACCGGGGCACAGTGAGGCCAAACCTCAAACCCTGGGGGCAGTTTTGGGCCCTTCATGCCAAGAAAAAGCTTGAGGTGCTGGAGCGAGTGGAGAGAAGGGAACGGAGCTGGTGAGGGGCTGGAGCACAAGTGTGCTGGAGCGGCTGAGGGACCTGGGGGGTTCAGCTGGAGAACAGGAGCTGAGGGGAGACCTTCTGATCTCTGAACTGCCTGAAAGGAGCTTGGAGCCAGGGGGGTCGGGCTCTGCTCCCCAGGAACAAGCGCCAGGAGCAGAGGAAACGGCCTCAAGTTGCACCAGGGGAGGTTGAGGTTGGATTTAGGAACAATTTCTTCCCCAAAGGGCTGTGGGGCATTGGAACAGGCTGCCCAGGGCAGTGCTGGAGTCACCATCCCTGCAGGGGTTGGACAGACGGACATGAGGTTCTCAGGACATGGAGCAGGGACAGGAGTGGGGAACGGTTGGACTGGATGATCGTGAGGGGCTTTTCAACCAAAATGATTCTGTCATTCTGGATTGCCCAAGAGCTTTCCCCAAAAAAAAACAATGAGGAAAATGCCGGTGACCGTGGGTGATGTGTGGGAAAAGGGCTCTTACCTGGGTCCGAGTTCGGGTCCTGGTGCAGGATGCGGCTGGTTCTCCGTGATCGGAAATAGCTGTTGGCGATGGTCTCGCTGTCGCTGCGGTTCAGCACCAGTTTGTAGCGGTCCTCCTCGGGCTGGAAGGGGAAAACACCATCAGCAGCACTGGACTCCGCGCTAGCCCTCGGGTTATGGCTTCAAAATAAGGCAAAATTGGTAAAATACCATAAAAAGGGGGGAGAAATGCACCCTACCGAGAGCTCTCCGCTGTCACCTGTGGGGCTCAGTTGGGCAGGTCTGGGCTGCGGCAGGGCTGGAACTGCTGTGACAAGAGACGTGTAAAAGGGTCGTTATCTCTAAAACAATTAACACTGCCCAGTCCCCAACCTCAGGACTCCTGAAGGATCCTGACCGCCCTTTGCATTAGGTGATATTATTATTCAAACTTTCTAGACAACCTCTTTGTCTGTGGCAGATTTTACAAGCGAGCCAAGTCCCAACGTGATGTGCCGCCCCGGCCGCACCGTCGCGACGCTCCTCTCACCTGCGGGCAGGCGGGTTTTTTGAATGACGGGCTCTGGAATTTTCCAGCAGCCGGTTTCGTCGTCCCAGACGGATTCACGCCTGATTTTCTCCAGGTTGCTGTAATTGCAGTCACGGCGGACCAGGGTCTGCACGCGGTCCAGCAGCTGCTGGAAGAGCATCAGGTCTCGCTCCAGCCGGCGGATGGTGCCGAGATAATCGATTTTTTCCAGCTCAAATTCCGACTGCAGATCTTTGATCTCAGTCTCGGCAGCTCGGAGCTGGGACATAAAACCGGAATAAATGGTTGGGATTAGAAAGGAGAGAGAGCAGCGGTTGTTGGGGATTTGTCAGGCACAGGTGGGAAGATAAAACCTTCAGTGTTTGGGAGGATTTCTAATTTATAATTAAGAATTAGGATCGGATTTGTGTGGAGAGATTATTGCACATCTGTTTTAATGAAAGATTTCGCGCATTTTGCCAAAGCGCCACATCTTCAAACAGACCTTAAGTTACTGTTACTGGTGTGGTCTGAGTCCCGTGCTAACAAACCCTTGGGAGTTCCTAATGTCGATGACAAAGGTGAAACATTTATTTGATAACTAAAATACAGAAATAAACCAAGTTCTTAACGTGCAGATTTAGGACTGCAAACACACACACATTATTTAGAAGCTGCTCTGATTCTGCCTCACCAGAACAAAACTCATTTTACCTACAATTTAAGAGCATTGCTTTTATTTTCTTTTCTTTCTTTCCCCCCCCAGAAAGCTTTTCAGGGTGTAATTTCTTCCAGGAGCGCAGGTGTGTTAGGGGGGAGCTGTGCAATAGGTCGTGGAGAGCAGTAGAGGGAGTCATGTCCACATCATCCTCCAGGAGATCGGCCTTTAAAACAGGCAAGGTTTGGTGTCTAAACAACTTAATTCCCCTCCCTGAGGGCTGCTGCACCCGATATTTCATCAAAATACACACAAAAAGCTTTACAAGGTACCAACGCAGGCACAGGTGTAAAATATTTGCCGCAGACAAAGTCACATTCTAAACAAACCGCAGAGGAGGAGAGCGATGTTCTCTCCATTTTCAGCTGCTCACCTTGTTCTGCATCTTCTCCAGGAGTTTGCTCTTGGCTCGAACCTCCTCCTGGATGGAGTCGTAGACGTTCAGCAGAACCCAGTCGCTGCCGTCCTCGTCCGTCTGCTGCAGCGCGGCCAGCAGCTGCGTCCTCCGCTCGTCCGCGTGTTTCTTCCGGCGTTTCTGCTTTTCTTTGAGGTCCTTGTTTTTAGCCTGTTCCCCTCCTACCACCTCTCTCTCCAACATCTGCAGCCTGGAAAAAGCAAATGCTTCTCTTAGCTCAGCAAGGTGAAAAACCATCTGTGTAAAGCTTGGAGGACGCATGTCATTACCTGAGTGACATTTGGGAAGATGCAGAAAATAGCGATTTCTGGTGAGCTTTGCTGCCCTGGGTAATCCCAGCAAATTCCACTTTTATTAACAGTTTCTATCATAAATATTCCTGCAGACCCAAGACAAAGCGCATCCATATCTACAGTCACGGAATTCTTGTTAAAACCCCTGTTTTGTGGAATACGTATTTAAATTCTTGTTGAAATATACATTAAATATATTATTTGAATTCTTCTTGCTTTGAAAGACACGAGGTGCCAAAATTAGGCAAAGAAATATTCTAAATGGTGGCTATGGGAGTAGGATGGCTGGAAACCACAGGACAATTTCCTTTTGGGGGCAAAAAGGACATGGAAATAAAGCCGCAGCCGCGCTCCAGAGCCGTTCTCTTTGTCGGCAGCAGAGCAGGTAGCTCAGGTTGGGCAGCGCTGCCTCAAAGCGGAGAAAACCCCACTGCTGATAAAACCTTCGCTGATAACGCCCTCTTAATTATCTTCAGACCTCATCCTCCGCCAGAGATGACCCACTGTTTTATTTCGCCGCACTCGCCGAGCAGCCTTTGGTTTCGTTTGCTTAATGCGCGATTGAATCCTCGCTCTGCCGAGCGAGCAGCCGAGATCTCGCAGCCGTCCTGATGCGTAAAGCTTTTAACAGGCGGCTTTGAAAATCCCCACGCGGAACCAAACCCTCCCACCTCATCTGCAGAGAACTCGGGGTTTGTCACAAGAAAGAACGCTGCATAGGACTATTAAGATTTGATATATCATCAAAACGAATGGTTTCTTTGGAGATCTTGCTGTTAATAGACAGAATTGCCCACAAATTACAGATTCTGCTATTCTAGGGTTCTTAAAAGCTCCTTTTTTAGTTGGGAGAGGCCCAACAGAGCGAGCAAGCGCCACAGGAGCTCACAGTAGAGCTACAAGGCTGGTTAAAAAAATGACAAGATTTTTCAGAATCAAACTCTATCATCCACAATACAGCTTCTGTTGAGCATTTCTCATTTTAATATAATTCCACGCAATGGACTAAAAGAGAGAAATCAGCAGAATTTGCTTCAAGTGTACATTTCTGAAACAGCACTAAACCCCCATATTATTTCCATACACTGTGTCATACTCGAACTAAGTGAATCCTCTCACAACGGCTCTCGCCCAGGAGAAAACCTGGGGTCTAATGCTGCCCCTAAAATGTGACTGTTGGGAAATTTTGCTGCCAGTTCTGCCCGACATCTCACAAACATCGTTGGATATGTGAGTATAGAGGCAAAAGTGACCTCAGTGAGAAGGAAGAGTCGTGGAGGACGCGCTCTCCTCCACCACAAGCAGCAGGTAGACCTGCTACCTCACTGGTACTGATGTGAGATGGCTTAAGTGCCCTTCAAAACCCATTTTTAAGAGAAAAAGCAGTTGGACTTAAGCTTTGTCAGTGACCACCAGATCCAACTCTATAAGCTCCTCATAATTACACCTGCAACAAGCCAGAGAAGGGAGAGATTTCCCTGCCAGATTTTCTCTCATAATTCTGGCACTTGGCGTCATTAAACAGCTGTGAGCTGTGCCCTTCATCTGCTCAAGCAGGACAAAGTTAATTTGGGGACAAAGAATACGCGTGTACTTAGTTTTGTGCAGTGCTGAAGTCACAGCTGAAGCTTGACAGTTGTAAGATCATGGAAGGATTGGATATGAGGAAAAATAATGCCCAGAAAGGCCATTGGAACAGGCTGCCCCGGGCAGTGGTGGAGTCACCATCCCTGAAAGGGTTGAACGGACGGAGATGAGGTTCTCAGGGACATCAGTTAGTGACAGTGTGAGGTTAATAGTTGGACTTGATGATCATGAGGGTCCTTTCTAACCAAAATGACCCTGCAATTCTCTAAGAACAGGGTGGTTTGCTGTGAGCAGTGCCCAGGAGGCAGGAGCAGCGTCGTCACTGACCTGGCGAGCACCTTCTGCTGGTCTGCAGGTAAGGACGCCCCCTCGGCGGTGACAGCCACCTCTGCGCCAGCGCTCCCCCTGTTCACCCCGCCAGCGTTTTGCGCTGTCTGAGGTGCGGCTGGGTCCTGAGGACAAGAGGAAACCAAAAGCTGCAGCTCCAAAGAGATAAAATGTGAGTTCTGGGACAGATGAAGCACGACACGACCGTCTCGGGTTCATTCAACCCAGGGAGAAGCAGTTTGAACAGTACCTGGGTTGACGTTCGTTCTTCATCTGCTGCGGCAACAGGGTCTTCACGCAGAGGTGTCTGCTCAGAAGTAGTTTCAGTCCTCACGGCAGCTAAAGAGTAAAATAGGAAATATCACAATGTCAGTAACTGGCTCTGCGGAACTAGAGCATAAATCTGTGGAAACATCACACAAAGTCTTCACCAAAAGCTAAAAACGAGGTGTCTGGAAGGAAAAGGTCCGTTATTTAGGCTGGTCAGTCAAAGCCATCAAAGACACAGAGGGCATAGCAGGGAAGGAATGCAGATTTTACAGGGTTGGGAGAGCCCAAGTCCTCATGTTTGCCACACAAATAATCTATTTCAGAGGTGAAGATGTGCACATCAGAGCGGTGGGGGGAAAAATGAACCTCTCACCTTAGAAAGTGATAGCATCAAAAATGAAGAATATAGCTTCAAGAATTAATACTGAGCGATAAGTGCTGCACAAGCACATTGCAAAACATGCTCTGAGGCACTGCAGAAGTATAAATGAAAAGTGGTAATGAAGAGGATAACTGGCAGCGATTTATAGTTATGTAAGAGCAATATCCACCCTCCAGCAAAGCGATGGGGTTGATAATCCACCGGGAGAGCACGGGCTGCATCGCATTTGTGCGCGATGGAAGAGATTGCCGCAGCCACCCTCGTCTCGGGCGTGCGAGTTGTGCAAAGGCAGCAAGGCAGAGCAGCGCCTGCCAAGACCAGGCATCGCTACAGCTCAAGCCTCCGCTCAAAAGAAATGCTGCCTTAAGTCAGAAAATATCAAAGCTACGTGGGAAAAAAAAATCACATTTTGTCACGTCAAGGTTTAGGGGGGTTCTGACAGGGAAAAGGGACCAGGGAAACAGGGGAGAGGACAAAACCTGCTTCCTTCCTGAGGTTCTCCTCGAGCGCAGCCAGTTTGAGATCGTAGTGGTTCCTCAGGCTGCTGATGTTCTCCTCCAGGCGGGCACGGGACGCCTGCTCCGCTTCGTAGCTGGTCTTGAGTTGGGCCAGTCTCTCCTCGTACTCCTGAAAGGCAGAGCAGGCGGCCTGACGCCACAGCCCTGCTCCTCACGGCACACGAGCTCTCAGCTTGTGTCCACCCCAATAAAACTTTACCAGTGACTTTTTCTGTGATTTAAGTCCACACAGTATCGATGGAAGGCGACTCATTAGCCCTAGAGACAGATGTGGTGCCCTGGAAGGAGCTTTTTAAAGAGCAAGAGTTTTATTTCCTCTGGCTGCTCTCTCTTTGTCCTCACTGCCAGCTCCTCATTCTTCCTCCTGGCTCCACATCCCCTCTTCATCTTCATCCTTGTACTGTTCCTACTACTTTCCTCCCATTTTTCCCTCATCTGACGGAATCTAAATTTCACACATAGTTTCCTCTGTTTGTTATATGTACGTCAATAATTCTTGGGAACCCATTTCAATTCATCTCCAGAGTGGTGGGAACAATGCTGAAAGCAGCACTGTAAATAAGGCCTCCATTAACACGTTCTGCCCCCAGGAGAAGCTCAGGGACCAACAAATAGGAAGAAAGGTGTTCTGAAAAGGCTGAACCACACAGCCTTACACCGTATTTATAACGATCATTGTAAAAACCCACAAGCTTTAGTCAAAGACACTCCGGGATGTCCCCTCCTGACTTACTTCTCTGATCAGCTGCTTCTCTGCTTCAAGATCTACCTGGGGTTTGAGGAGGGGAACCGGCTTCGCTTCCAGGTGAGCAGCCTCAGCAGGCTGAAGCCCTACAAAGCAAAGCAGAAATAAAAATCACTCCCAGTTACCGGGTAGGATTGTCTGTAGAATGCCTGGAAATAGAACAAAGAACATTGCAATCCTCACACGGCTTTAAACCGCGCTCGTACGCCAGCATCTGTGCTGCCAAACGCCCACTGGCCTGGGACTCCATAGGTGTGGGGAGCGGAGTCGGTGCTGAGCAGAGGGGGACAGGCTTAAGCTTCAGGTGTAGGAAAGCGAATCTAAATCTAATCTCCATGGTAGAATAACAGGAGACTTGTTTCCAGGGCTATGCTGACAGATTTGGAAGATAAAAGGCACTGGGAAGGAGATGGAAGGTGTAAGGAAATCACCTCCTTTCTTCACCCAGGGAGGTGCTGGACTCGCCATCCCTAGAGGTTTTTAAACTGAGATTGGCCATGGCACTTAGTGCCATGATCTAGTAAACGGACTGGAGTTGGACCAAGGGTTGGACTGGATGATCTCTGAGGTCTTTTCCAACCCAGTAGATTCTGTGATAGTGGTAGAAAGGAGAGGAACAACAACAAAACAATCGTACGGCCTTATTCCTCTGCTGAAAGTTGCCCGTTTTTAGGGGTTAATTCTGCAAAGGTGAAGCGGGTCCCTAAAGACCGTTCTTACCCTTTGCTTCCCACATTCGCTATTTCTGTTTCATAGCAAAGAGTGAGTTGTCGGCTGAATCTTCAAGGAGAGGACAGTGCTGCCTCTGTAAGAAATGCCGTCAGCACGGCAAAACTTGTCTTGTGGTGTCAAAAATTCAGAGGGCAAGAGAACAGCGGGCAATGCTAACTTTGAAAAAATATGTGTATTTAATAAGGTATTTGACATTATTATTTCTTTCACAGCTCATTTTTGCTCTCCCAGCTGAAACCTGTCTTCTGTGACTGACCAAATTCTAGCAGAACGACCAAGAAGAGCTGAATATTTTAATCACATCAGCATTTTCTAACAGAATTTTTCATTACTGAAACCACTGCATAACTGAGATGGTCTTTACCAATGGAATATGGTCAATTTGGCACCAGTGAAGGAAACGTCCATTATCAGAATGGGAGAACTCTTCCACCAACAGGTGAGGGGCATGTTGAAGTGAAATCCATTGAGCATTTTATGTGTAAAAACTTATTTTTCCTGTCAAAGATAAAACATCTCCGCAGCCACTAAGGGCTGTCCTACCTGACAAGCTACTCGCGCTCATCTGTCCAGCTAGAATGGCCTTCAGCTTCTTAATCTCCTCCTGATACTCCCTCAGCAGAGCATCCTTGGGGTCCTCATTGACACAGGGCTTGTTCTTAATGTTTTTCGCTCGATTGGCGTAGCGCAAAGTACTGAGGCTTTCGTCGTAGTTGTTATCAGCCGGAGACAAGCACGCTACCATCAGCGTTTTGGTGTTTCCTCCGAGGGAGTCTTGGAGCAGCCTGGTCAGCTTGGAGTCTCGGTAGGGGATGTGCTTGCACCTGCCGTCGACCAGGGCCGAGATGACGTTGCCCAGAGCCGAGAGGGAGAGGTTGATTTTGGTGGCTTCTCTGAGCCGCTCCCCCGTGGCTCCAGTTTTGGACTGTCTCTCGCTTCCCGCCAGATCCACTAAATTGAGTTTTGCAGCCTTAAGGCGGTCCTGCCCGCGTTCGTCTGCAAGCAAATAATTCCAGGTTAGGCTCTGCTTAAGAGGAAGCATGTTAACAGTCAAGAAACAGGACTCTGTGGGCATTACATTCCAGTTCAAGCCCTGTTCTTTGTCTGCATTTGGGCCCCAACTCCCTTAAGTAAATAAATATCTTAATCTTAGAACTACATGTTTTAGTGCTTTCCTGAACAAGGTCCTGCACGGTGAGAACTCATACTCATTCTAACTCTCTCAGTGAGCTCTGAACACACACTTGCAGACACACTCTCCACGTATTTCCACAGTGTTTAGAATTTAGGCAAAGCCCTCCACGAGTAACAAGGTCAGACCATGAGTTTATACCATTTTTTTCCTCCTCGGATTGTTTCACCAAGTTAAACAATGTCTGACAACTGGAGAGAAACCGGAGCAGGGGTAGCTGGAGAGCACAGGCGGAAGAACAGGCTCCCTGAACACCAATGGGACACGGACAGGCAGCAACGTCACCTCTCCAGCCTGCTGGGGAAAGGCTGGAGTGGACACGACGTCGGGAAACAGTTTTTCCATGAACTCCCACTCTACAGATTTTCCCAAGAGCGAAATCCAGCCTACTCTAATTAATGGACGTCTTCAAGAATTTCCTTGCTGTGCTTCAAAAGAAAAAGCACATTCTATCAGACACATCAAGGCCCACCAGCTGGCTTTCTGTCCCGAGCCAGCTGCAACGTTCAAGATCTCCCCTCTCGCCCAGATCGCTGTAAACCCGCGCCGTGACTCAGCACACAGGCACGCTCGGCGGCATCTGTTCCTCCTCAGCTCATGACATTCTCAGGGAGAAAGGAAAATGAAGGAACGCGGGCGAGAAACAAGAAAGCTGCAAGAAATCAGGACCACGCTCAGCCTGAGCCACCTGGGTGAGGAGACGGATCCCGGTGAGCGAGGAGTCAGACCCAGCCAGATGGTGCCGTTCCCATCCCAGCGCTTTAAGGCAAGAGAAGATGTGAGCTGAAGCTAAAAGCAGCTCCTCGGAAGCTCACCTTGCAGGTAACATCTGCTTCCTGACCTGCATTTTGGAGCCGAATTAACGTGATGACACAAATTCCCTGTGACTACGAGAGAGCACATCGATTTGCTTTAGGAACCCCATGGTTTCGCCGGCTGCTTGACTTTCCCAGCCTCATGCAGAGCAAAGAGTTGGACACATGCTCCCAAATCACACAGCACTGCCCCAAACACTGGACCGCATTTTTGGATCTCCACGTCTCAATTATCGCTCGTGATTACAACCCAGGTTCAAGGGAAGAGCTCCTTTAGTGCTCCGAGCACAGAAGCATCGAGGTTTAAACCGAGTCCGCCCTTTTCCAGACAGATTTCTACAAAACCTAGCCTTGAGTTTAGTAAAAGTTAAGATTTATGGCTGTGGACAGTACCTACGCATGACCAATGAATAATACGATGCATGGGCGAAAGTTAAAAGGGAAACAAATGAACAAACCATCAGAATGTTTCCCCAAGATATTTCACCTGTTAGAGCAACAGATTGTTAACTGGGGAACTTAACGTTTGCTGCTGAGCAAACATGTTTTGCTCCAGGTCTTTCCAGCCAGTTCTGGTGGCACAAACACCAGCAAAATCTACAACATCCTTCGCATTAACAAATCAATCCCTAAGCACAATGTAAAGGAATTATCCATCTGTTACTCTAAACCCTGTAAAAATACTGCTGGTAACTTGCGCATTTCATGCATCTGCAGCCAGAGATTTGCCATAATCCTGTTCCTGAATCTAAACTGTAACTTTAAGGAGTCACTTCACAGAATTGCAAAGAGATCTTTTAAAATATCAACTCCTTATAAATTATAATTACTACAGGCTCAACTGGAAAATGAGTTTAAACTTCCTGCTGCACCTAAAGATGGCAACATAAATACCTACTTCATTAACTATTTCAACTAATGATTACTCCAGTAGAACATCCAGCTATGGGGCTTGTGCCAGAACCCTCAACTTTCTCCCCAAATATTCCATTTAACTGCAAGTTTCCCCACCTGCAATCCTGCTCCCCGTGATGGGTTTTCAAAGCTTTGAATCAGAGACAACGTTGCAGGCCAGATGAAGAGCCCTACACCCATCTGGAACACAGAAGAGGTTTTACAGACCCACCTAATACAAGTATTACCATTCTGTGCTAATTGAGAAATTGTAATAATCCCAAACACACCATATTGGACAGAGGAAAATGAGGTGTTGTCACCAACACCTGGAGCCACAAGTTAGGAAGATTTTGTGTAACTTTCCCCATGACTGAAACAGCTGAAGAAAATGAAACCAAGCTGTTTGCAGCCTCCGCCCGGGTCAAGGACTAGAGAGAATACAGGAGACTCATTCCTTTCTTAGTCCCAGAAATAAAAACCTTTCAACGTCTGTGTTGAGAGCCAGCGATGCAGCTTTATCAGCTAAAGAAATGCCAGTGGAAACATGATATTCAAGAAAGGAAAATCAGTCATTAAAATATCATTAAGGGATTCTTTTATTCCATCTTAAAGCCCAGATTAGCTGTTTGCTTAAAGGATGTGTCCCCTGGTGAAGCTCAGCAAAGGAATCGCTGGGTGAAATGATCTGACTGGTGTTGTAAAGGAGGGCAGACAAGACAAATAATGAATTAAGTTTCTCCGGGTTGTACAATGTGTGAACTCCAAGCCATTGTATGGGCTGTGAGATAAATGTTGCTGGAAATAAAGGTTGAAGAAGGTAAAGGAATTGAAGGAGAATTAAAAATGTTCCCAGTTTGCGTGTAAGATATTTCTCTCCCAAGGGGGAACTGAGGGGAAAAAAAACAACGCTCAGCCATTTCACTATGTGAAGAATGTCCGTGTCAGGGCACAATTCTGATTCTACCGGCCCTAAAATCATTTAGGATCGAGGTTTAGCTGTGGTGTGATGGGTCAGACCCCACGGATTCCGCGTCCTGCTGGGCCCAGGCCTAAGGAAGGATGTCCAGCGACCTACCTGCGGTGCAGATCTCCACGTTGACGGTGAAGATGGAGTGGGAGCGGGACGAGTCCTTGTTCATGAGGGTGGAACCCACTGCCCGGTTTCTCCAGCCCGTCTCCATGAGCCGCTCACACTGGCCCACGCTGTGCACAGTGTGCAGGGACAGCCCCTTCACGTACACCCCCTTTTCGGGGTGCTCCTTCAGCTGCCAACGGGGACAACGCAAAACGGGTTAGAACGAGACGCACCGAGGCTGCAGGAAACCATGCAGAAGCTTGAGGGCTACACAAGTTTGGCATGTGGAGAAGTTAAATTGCAGCACCAAAAAGCCGGAGTGTTTCTGAAGGAGGAATAAGACCACACAAAAACAGGGAAGTACCTTTGTGGCTCTGCAGACAAAAAGGATTTGAGTTAAAATAGTAGTGAGGTGGACTACGAACTGGCTGAAGGGAAGAAGCCAGAGAGTTGTGGTCAATGGGGTGGAGTCCAGTTGGAGGCCTGGATCTAGTGCAGTGCCTCAGGGGGCTGTGCTGGGGCCTGTATTATTCCATATATTCATTGATGATTTGGACAAGGGAACAGAGTGACTGTCAGCAAGTTTGCTGATGACACCAAGCTGGGAGGAGTGGCTGACACTGGAAGCTGTGCTGTCATCAGAGACCTGGACAGGCTGGAGAGCTGGGCAGGGAGAAATTTAATGAAATATAACAAGGGCAAGTGTAGAGTCTTGAATCTGGGCAGGAACAACCCCAGGTTCCAGTGTAGGTTGGGGAATGACCTATTAGAGAGCAGCGAAGGGGAAAGGGACCTGGGGGTCCTGGGGACAGCAGGGTGACCATGAGCCAGCACTGGGCCCTTGTGGCCAGGAAGCCAATGGGACCTGGGGTGGGTTAGAAGGGGGGGGTCAGTAGGTCAGAGAGGTTCTCCTGCCCCTCTGCTCTGCCCTGGGGAGACCACACCTGGAATCTTGTGTCCAGTTGTGGCCCCTCAGTTCCAGCAGGACAGGGAACTGCTGGAGAGAGTCCAGCGCAGCCACCAAGATGCTGCAGGGAGTGGAGCATCTCCCGTGTGAGGAAAGGCTGAGGGAGCTGGGGCTCTGGAGCTGGACAAGAGGACACTGAGGGGGGACTCATTCATGGGGATCAATATGGAAAGGGGGAGTGTCAGGAGGATGGAGCCAGGCTCGTCTCGGTGACAACCAGTGACAGGACAAGGGGCAATGGGTACAAACTGGAACACAGGAGGTTCCACTTGAATTTGAGAAGAAACTTGTTCCCGGTGAGGGTGGCAGAGCCTGGCCCAGGCTGCCCGGGGGGTTGTGGAGTCTCCTTCTCTGCAGACATTCCAACCCGCCTGGACACCTTCCTGTGTAACCTCATCTGGGTGTTCCTGCTCCATGGGGGGATTGACCTGGATGAGCTTTCCAGGGCCCTTCAACCCCTGACACTCTGGGATTCTGTAAAAGTTGGCTGATTGATTCAGACGAGAAACCTGCACTTCTACCTCCCCTATTATCAAGCTGCATCTTAAAAAAAAAAGAGCTGGAATATCTTTCACCTATTATGGCAAAGGCTCCAGTGTCTCTTCAGTCACATGAACCTTTTTTAAAATCAAAGCACAGATTCAATAGTCATGGATATTCTTATCGATGCTTTTTACCAACCCCCTCCGCTCTGAGAGGGTGTTTGGATGTCACTGACAGAATTCCCGAAGTCACACCCATCATGCACAGGCGGAATAATTTTTCTCCAGATTAGTTCATTTTCAAGATGCACTAAAATCTTATTCAGGCAGCTGGATAGAGACAGTGTTAAATGCATCTTTTCTGCAATTATCAATCACGCAGAAGAAAAATTTCATGCACATGCTAATAAACAATTGAAACATTCAAAATCTTGAGTGAGCCATCAAACCTACATAAAAAAATGCAAAAGAGAGATCCCTACCCTCCTACACCAGCCCCCTCTGATGCTCCCTTCGCACTGGGAATTTGAAATGAGCTGAATTCATTTTCAACGGCATCGTTACACCCCACATCTGCGGGGTTCATAACATAAAACTGTCGTGTCAGCTGGGATATCAAGATCTCCCTGTCACGACTCGGTGTCACAGAGCAAAAGACACTGCAGTGTGACTTCCCAAGGAGATCCTTAGATACTTCAGCGATGCACACGCCACAAGAAGCAATGTAAAAGTGTTTGCTGTAGAAACATGAGCACAGAACAGAGCAAAACTGGTTGAACACTAAACTGGGCAGGATTTTAGCCTTGTTCTAAAGCCGCGACTGCCCAGGATGAATCCAGACTGTTCACACGCTGTGACTTTTGCCTGTGCTACAGGAGAACCCACGGATGGCCTGGCTGTATTTGAAGGTGCTGTGGAGTCTCTGGGGAACAATTAAACGAGGACGTGGCTGTTTAACTCCACAACAGACCAATGGGGTCATTTTCCTTGCGGAGCTCTGTAAAACCTGCTCATCGGAGGGTTTCCTGCCCCAGGAGGCGATTGTGGCCCTCAGAGTCACCAAAGGCACTGATGTTGAATGGCAAAAAAACAGAAATGGGATTTTGGAGGAGAACTGAGGGGCACAGAAGAAAGCAGAGGGTCAGCCCGGGCTTTCGGTCTCCCTGAATTATTCGGTGGAGGCAGCAACAGGCAGCTGCTGTCACCGGTGTGATGGTGTTACCCTGGAAACTGTTCTGCCAAATTCCTGCCCTCCCAGTGCCAACCGCGGTTACCACGGAAACCGGTGTCACCGCTGATGTGGAACAAAGGACAAACTGCAGCAAGCGAGTCCCCTTCTCCGGTTTGGAAAGTGAAGCCGAGAGGGTTTTGCTTCTTTTAAAGTCAGCAACCTGTTAGAAACAATCTGCCCCAGCAGGCAGTTTGGGTCTGTCACCATTTCGGTGCATCTGTGCGGAAGATGGTGCTGCTGCCTCGGTTTTCATCAGCAGGAAAGTCCTGCGGAGAAGTAAATTAGGATGGGAGATTTGCAGCTTCCCCCAGGAGTACGTGCAAAAAGATCTGCAAAACCACCAAGAAGTAAACTGAATCAAAATCAACCCCCTGGTTAGCATTTCAGGAAACGTCACCCTCCTGAGTTTCTGGAAACTGCCCGACTTCCCATGTGTTCCCATGGGGAGTAATATCTGCTCCGTCCGCTCAAAAAAGGATCAGCCTTTTTTGTTTTAGGCAGATAAGGAGATCATCCACAGCTGTGTTAGATCGGATTAAATATTTGTAAGGCACAGAATCCTCCTGCTTTCAAGACAGCCATGAGATGAAAAGGATTAGGAAGAAATTGCCCCATAAACACTTTATTCCATTGTTGTCCTGTAACAATTTTCACGTGGCTTCTGCTGAGCTACCGGCCACTGTCAAGGACACGTGGGACTGGATCCTGTTCCTTCTGCCACTAAACTTTTACTGAAGTCCCTCAAAACCTCCTCTTGGCTTCCATATTCATCACTATATCTTACCTTCTGGCATTCAGCTTCTGATAGAGCACATTGTTGCACTTCTGCCAGGCATTCGTGGTAATGCTTATCTGAGCAAATTAAAGCACTTCCTAGTTAAAACACATTGACTCCGCCTCACCTCCAACTTCTGTTTGGTATCGGCTCCTAGAAGGTCCCGTATGTCTTCATTGTAAATCTCCAGGTAGGAAGCCCTCAGCAAGAACTTGGCATTTTCAGCGCACTGCACAAAACAGGAGCGATTTGGGGGTGAGGTTCTCAAAATGAAGGTGAGTGGGCAGCCCCCGTAGATCCCAATGCCAGCTGGGTGCCTCACTCCCTTCAGCACCTCAGCAAATCCCTCCTGGCACTTCATTCCCAGGTGTGACCACTCAACGCACTTGCTACAGGGAATTTTGGTGCTTAAATATCTCACATGCAAGTCCATAAAGTCAGCGGAGATGAGGGTGAAGTTCATCTGACTACCCATAGGCTTTCGAATGAGAAGCAGCACCCCCAAAAACCTGTCCCATTCTCGCTCCTACTTCTTGAGGTACAACATAAAAATCACCTTTCTCGATATCAAACCGTCTTACAACAGGATCTCTTTCACGTCCTTCCACACCTACCTGTACACTCTCAAAAATGTGCTCAAACGCCCTGGGGATGATGCCTCTCTGCGCAGAAGGATCCGCGATTCCCTGCATGGTGAACGACTTCCCGCTGCCAGTCTGGCCGTAGGCAAATATGGTGCCATTGTAGCCCTCGGTGACACCCTGAAAATGGAAGAAAACCAAATAAAATCACCATTATCCTTTGTATAATTGGAAATACATCGTCCAGATTCAACCTCACCTCGTGAAAGGTGCTTTAAAGGAAGGGCTGGAAGTAAACATCAAACACGGCTTGATCTTCATACACCAGAGTATAATAATGACTCGAATGCTAATTGATTGTAGGGTGGCCAAAAGGAGGGTCTGTAGCTTAGAATAGTTTTCTCTTGGAAAGCTGGCTGAAAAGAGCCCTCACTTTTGCTTGTTCCTATTTCAGGGAAGTACAGTAGGAACAGAAGATAATTGGTTTTCTTAAGGTTTAAATAAAGTGATAAAAAATAACTTATTAATCTAATAATCTATTGTTTCAGACCCCGGTTGTCCTCACAGTCAGGAACATCCATCTTATAATTATCACTAGCCATTTTATCCCTGTTTCTTTTTCTAACAATATTGGGTCTTCTGGGTTGGGTTTTTTGCTGAACTGGTTCCCTTCTCACCCCATTTACCACGCTGACATGTTAACAGGCAACAAACATATCCCCTCTCATTTTGCTATTTAAAACAGGCTGAGGTTCCCCATCTTCCTTAAAAGTTTCTTGCTTGAAAGAACATCCCTAAAGCCCTCGGGAGTCTTGTTTGTCCCTTTTCTCCTCGCATCACTTCTCACTGCAACTTCTGCCCAGCTTCCACCTCCAGCACCTGCTCAGAGCAGTTCACCTTTCATACAAACATCCACCTAAATCAATTAAAACAGGGCCGGCAAACTCATTTTCATGGGGGGCCACATCGGCCTCGCAGTTGCCTTCAAAGGGCCGGATATAATTTTAGGACCATAAAAATGTAACTTTAGGACTGTACAAATGCAATTTTAGGACTGTATAAATAGTCCTAAAGTTACATTTGGTCCTTTGAAGGCAACTGCAAGGCCAATGCACCCCTGGTGAAAATGAGTTTGACAGCCCCGGCCTGAAAACAATTACATGTAATTCTACCCACAGTGTGGTGCTGGCTGCTGAAAATATTGGTTTTCTTCCCAATTTCCCAGCCTGTCACTGGGACGTTGTTTTACCTTCAGTTGCAGCAAAGCCTCTTGAAGCAGCAGATGAGCTGATTCTGTCCATAAATCAGTTCCACAGAGGGATCACCTACCCATGGAAAACTCCCAAGCCCACGTCCCAGCGTAAGGAGCCGTTGAAGGGAGAATGTTGTGGTGTGGGGGAAGGACTGAGAGACATCAGGCTATGAATCCTTAATGTAAAACAAAGTCTCTCTGAACCAATCACGGAATGCAAACTGATCACCATATTTAAAAAGTTAAGCTAGGGGGAAAGGTAATCAAAGAGCCTGGAATCCATATTTTATATAAACCAATAAGGGAAGGGAGCTGTTAGAATTAGATGAAAGAGAGAGGTAAATTGAGGCAGGGTTGGGTGGTCTGTAAACCCTGAAGTACCAACCAGTGGGTAACAGGGGACAGAATATGTCACTGGGATTTGGGGAGGATATAAGCAGGGCCTTTCAGCCCTATTGCATGTGCCGACCTTTAGGTAGAACAGCTGGTCGTGCAAAATCGTTAATAAAATATGCTTTGCTGAGAGATCCTGCCTGGGCCTATTGTATTGGCACAGTAAATGGTTTCCTACACTGAGATGTGTGTTGGCCACATCAGCCTTCCTCTGGGCATCACTCACAGAATCGTTTTGGTTGGAAAAGACCTTTAAGATGATCGAGTCCAACCATAACCCAGCCCTGTCCCTGCCCCATGTCCTGAGAACCTCATGTCCGTCTGTCCAGCCCTCCAGGGATGGTGACTCCAGCACTGCCCTGGGCAGCCTGTTCCAATGCCCCACAGCCCTTTGGGGAAGAAATTGTTCCCACATCCAACCTCAACCTCCCCTGGTGCAGCTTGAGGCCGTTTCCTCTGCTCCTGGCGCTTGTTCCTGGGGAGCAGAGCCCGACCCCCCTGGCTCCAAGCTCCTTTCAGGCAGTTCAGAGATCAGAAGGTCTCCCCTCAGCTCCTGTTCTCCAGCTGAACCCCCCAGGTCCCTCAGCCGCTCCCATCACACTTGTGCTCCAGCCCCTCACCAGCTCCGTTCCCTTCTCTCAACTCGCTCCAGCACCTCAAGCTCTTTCCTAAGAACATAGATAAAAATAATCTACATGATGGATAATCTACAAATCTAAAAATAAATAATCAATAATCTACGTGATGGATTTCTCTGCTCCATTTGAGGGCTTTGCTTGGCGTGCTGTGGTGTTTGGAGTTGAGGACTCTCAGCACTTGGCTCTTCCTGGTCACACGATGCCACGAGTCACGTTTGGACGCTCCAGCTTCTCTTTTCCAAGGGGAGCCCAAGGCACCGAGCTGAGCTTGGGACAGCTCATTGTTCAGACTGTGAATTTTGGGACAAAATAAGCTCTTTGTCCCCTGATCCTTCGTGACGTGCAATGAAGGAGCACAGCTCCACAGCCTTCAGCCCATAACGCGTGTTTTTAAGCAGCGTGTCTTTTTAAAGGATCCCAATACCCAACAGCCCTTTCTGGGAAGAAACTACTCCCAAGATCCAACCTCAACCTACCTCGACCAGCGGGTAGGCGATGTCGTTGTAGATCTGCTCGGTGCTGTGCTCCTGGCCGTACGCCCCGTCGAAGGTGAACAGCTTGGGGGGCTCCCCGGCGGGGTTGTGGATGGAGCAGCGGCCCCGCGCGCTCTCCGTGTTCACCACGGCCCGGCAGCCCAGCGCCTTCTCCCGCTCGTTCATGGGCCGGCAGCGCACGATCACCTTCACCGCCTCGCAGGCCATGGCGTGCGGCTCGATGGGCAGGGGGCTGTGGGGCTGTGGGGAGCAGGGGCTGCACCCCCAGGGGGGGACACTGAGGGGAAGGAGCCCCCCGGCAACTCAGTGTGAGGAGGGATGGAGGGGCTGCAAATGGCTGGGGGAGAAGGGGAAACAAGGAGGAACAAGCTTGGGAGGGATGAAGGGAAAGGGAGGAGTTGGAACAAGTCTGAGGGGGAACTTGAGCAGGTGGGGGGGAACCTGAGGGCGGGAAAGCCTGAGGTGACTTGGGGAGCGGGGAGAAGCCTGGGAAAGGGAAAACCTGAGGTAAACCTGCAGGTGCCCGGCAAGCCCGAGGGAACGGAGGGACACCCGAGGCGAGCCGGGGGCGGCGGAGGGACCCGGGAGGGTCAGCGGGACCCGAGAGGGTCAGCGGGAGCCGAGAGGGACAGCGGGACCCAGGGTCAGAAGGACCCGGGGGCTCCGGGAAGCGGCGAACGACACAGCGCGCACGCGCGCAGCGGCCCCACGCGGTTGCCATGGGGACGGGGCAGCGTTGGGCCAGGCCCCGCCCCTCGCGCCACGTGACGGCGGGCGCGCGCGCGCAGGTGTGCGAGAGCGGGAGCGCGCCACAGGTGCACGAGGGCGAGCACGACCGCACGGGGCGATTGTGCAAGCGCGTTAGGGCACGTGGGTGCACGAGCAGATAGGAGTGCGTGGTGCAGTCGTGCAAGCGCACGTGTGCATGGGTGCGGGCACGAGGGCGTGGGGAGGGCACGTGGGTGTGCATGCAGGCGAGAGCACAGAGTGGACTTGTGTGCATGCATGCGTGCAGGTAGGAGTGCATGGTGCAACTGTGCAAGCACGAGTGCAAGTGTGTGCACGTGGGCGTGCATGCAGGCAGGAGTGTGCTGCAAT
Source organism: Streptopelia decaocto (assembly GCF_964273445.1). Taxonomy (NCBI): domain Eukaryota; kingdom Metazoa; phylum Chordata; class Aves; order Columbiformes; family Columbidae; genus Streptopelia; species Streptopelia decaocto. The sequence continues at coordinate 1,837,102 of NC_138675.1, read as the reverse complement.
TGTGCAATCAGGTGTGTACACATGCAGGTGTGAGCGTGTGCTGCAATTGCGCAAGCGCGTGGTGCAATTGCACAAGCGCGTGGTGCAATTGCACAAGCGTGTGCGTCTGCGGGCAGGCACAAGCGCTTGGTGCAATTATGCACATACCAGAGCACAAGCGCGTGTGCCTGCAAGTGAATGAGTGCAAGTCCATGGGCGCACATATGCACGAAAGTGTGCAAATGCACGCACAATAGTGTGCATACTTGCACGTGGTGGGGGAGTGGGAACAAACAGCCGCCATCAGACCTCTCCGGTAGCACGAGAGCCGTTTATTGCCCGAGACGCGCCGTGCAGCCCGCGGGAGGGGAATCAATAAGGCAGATGGCAGCGATTTAAAGCTCAGTGGGGGTTTTGGGGGGTTCCGTGCCCAAGCAGGGGGCAGCTGGGCCTAACCCCGTTCATGCTGCACCCCGACAGGGGCAGTGGGGGCCCAGGTGGCCTCCCCAAAGGTGCTGGCCCCCCCGCCGGGGTCCCGCTCCTCGTAACCGGGGTTGCGGCGGCCGGGGGCCAGGCGGCAGAAGCAGCCCCCCGGTGACCCCGAGTAGTGAGCCAGGAGGGCGGCCACGCTGGTGAACTCGGCGTTGGAATGCTGCAGGTGCCGGGAGAGGGGAGAGGTGAGCCCCCCACGCACCCCAGAATTGAACGCACCCACGGACAGAACCACCTGTGTACTCGGTGCACCAGCGCATGGGTGCGCACACGAATCAAGTGCGCTCACACACCTGTTGCACCCACATCGTGATGCGCCTGTGTCGATGCACCCTGTGCACGGATACACCCGCAAATCAAATGCACCAGTGCACCCACAACTCAAATGCAACCATGAATTAGACTGACACCAAGCACCCATGCACAGGCACACTTGTGTCCCACAACTTGAATGCAACCATGACCAGTGCACCCACCACACCAGTGTGCCTGTGCACCCACAAATCAAATGTAATTGCACACCGAAGCATGGATACACCCACAGCCCACACCCACTGGTACCTGAGCACCAGTGCACCCACAAATCAAATGTGCCCATGCACCACTCCCCCTGTGCACCCACACATAGATGCACCAACGTGACCACGAAGCAAATGCCTCTGTGCACCCATGTGCTTAGGAAGCAAATGCTTTTACACACCAGAGTAACCACGCACCGATGCGCCCGAACACCTGTGCACAGATGCAACCGTGAAGCAAATGCACCTGTGCACCCCTGCAGTAAATGCACATACACCCCAGTGCAGCCATGCACAGATGTTACAAATGCACTTGCACCCTAATCCACTGATGCACCAAATGCAGTTCTACAGTGCACCAAATGCGCATACACCACAGTGCATCTGTGCACCAATGCACCAAATGCAGTTCTACAGTGCACCAAATGTACTTACACCCCAGTGCATCCATGCACCGCTGCATCCACACACAGACACATCAAATGCACTTACATCCCAGTGCATTCACGCACCGATGCACCAACGTATTTCAAGCGTGGATGCACCAAATGCACTTATATGATGCAACAAACACGCTTACACCTTAGTGCATCTGTGCACCAATGCACAAATGCAGCTCTACGATGCATAAAACCCACTTACACCCCAGTGCATCCGTGCCTGGTTGCACCAAATGCACTTACACAGTCCATCAAATACACTTACATCCCAGTGTATCCATGCACCGATGCATCAAATGCACTTACATCCCAGTGCATCCATGCACTGATGTATTCCAAGCATGGACGCACCAAATGCACTTACACCCTAGCATATCCATGCCCTGATGCACCAAATGCAGCGCTATGATACACCAATGCATTTGCACCCCCAGTACATCCATGCACCAGCGCATCCATGCGCAGCCGCATCAAATGCGCTTACCCAGGTGCAACCGTGCACCGCTGCAACTTGCAAAGCAAACGCACCCGTGCACTCATGCACCCAATGCCCCCGCCCGTGCCGCCCCCACGCCGGCCCTCACCTCCACGCAGAACCTGCCCTGCTGGGTCCGGAACAGGCAATAGGGGACGACGCCGCAGGGCGCGCGCACCCACAGGCACCAGCGCTTGGGCAGCCCGGGCTCCGGGCGCAGCAGGAAGGCGCCGGGGACGTCCCGCCGCAGCAGCGCGATGCCGCTGTCCCTGGGGAGGGGACGAGGCGGCGGGTGGGCGCAGGGAGGGCAGGGGGGATGGCGGCGGGTCGGGACCCCCTGTGTGCTCACCTGGCGATGCCGGCGAAGGCCCAGACGCTCTCGGCGAGGACGCTCTCGTTTTCAGGGAGGAAAGCCAAGCTCCTCGCCCCTTTGCTCTCCCATCCCACTGCTGCTGCAAGAGCCCATTAATCACAGAATCCCAGAATGTGAGGGGTTGAAGGGCCCTGGAAAGCTCATCCAGTGCAATCCCCCCATGGAGCAGGAACACCCAGATGAGGTTACACAGAAGGTGTCCAGGCGGGTTGGAATGTCTGCACAGAAGGAGACTCCACAACCCCCTGGGCAGCCTGGGCCAGGCTCTGCCACCCTCACCAGGAACAAGTTTCTTCTCATATTTAAGCAAAACCTCCTGTGTTCCAGTTTGCACCCATTGCCCCTTGTCCTGTCACTGGTTGTCACCCAGAAGAGCCTGGTTCCATCCTCCTGACACTCCCCCTTTCCATATTGATCCCCAGGAATGAGTCCCCCTCAGTCTCCTCTTGTCCAGCTCCAGAGCCCCAGCTCCCTCAGCCTTTCCTCCCACGGGAGATGCTCCACTCCCTTCAGCATCTTCATGGCTCTAATCCCCAATTTGCCCCCCAAAATCCACAAACTCAGGGTTATGCGTCCTCCCCATGCCTCAGTTTCCCCTCTGGCACTCACCGGCGTCGCGGGGCGGCTGGTGGAGCTGGCTCTCGGCCCCGCAGTCCCGGTAAGCGCCCGAGCGCAGGACTTTGCTGCGGATGGCTTTCTTGCGCACCAGAACCGGGGAGCAATAGGGGTTCCCCGGGCGCCAGGCTCTGCCCTCCGCCTCCGCCCGCCGCTCCTGCAGGATGGAGGAGTGCGGGGAGTTTTGGGGGTGCCCGCCGGGCGAAATATTGTGCAAAACACTGCGCAAAGAACTCGTGAGCTGCTCATAAAAACGCTGTGCAAAACACCTCGCAAAACAACGCTGTGCAAAAGTAGTTGTGCAAAAAGATCGTCATGCAAAAATGCGCTGCAGAACACCTTGCAAAAAAAATGCCATGCCAAAAACACTATGTGAAACAACACGCAAAGAACACCATGCAAAAAATGCCATGCCAAAAAAGTCATGCAAAACAACACCATGTGAAAAACTGCCGTGCAAAGCACTATACAAAAGGTGCCGTGCAAAATAGCGCCGTGCAAAAACGCTTTGCAAAAAATGGCATGCCAAAGAAGTCCATGCAAAACACTATGCAACAAACACCAGGCAAAAAAAACAACATATAAAAACAATGCCATGCTAAATGCCATGCAAAGAGGGTCCTGCAAAACACCATGCAAAAAATCCTGTGCGAATACCATCGTGCAAAAAGCTGCTCAGCAAAAAGTGTCCTGGCACTATGCAAAGAAACACCGCACCAAAAAAGGCTGTACAAGAAAATGCCCCGTGAGACACCATACAAAATGTACTGTGCAATGACACGCCGTGCAAAGCGTCGCACAAGAAAAAGCTCTGCAAGAACTGCCGGGCAAAACACCGTGCAAGAAGCTCTGCAGAAAGTGCTGCGGACATAGCGCTGTGCAAAGAAATATTGTGCAAAAGAAAAGGTCGTACAACAAAAGCCATGGAAAAACGTGCTGTGCAACAACACGCCGTGCAAATCGCTGTGCAAGAAAAGGCCGTGCAAAAACGCCATGCACAAAAACGCCGTGCAACAGCCGGCGGTGCGGCACCCAGCACCCTGGCCGGCTGCACCCACCCCTGCGCCCAGGGAGCCCAGGCCGGCGGGCGCGGGCAGGCGGCGGAAGGACACGAGGGCGTTGACGTTGCGCGACACCTCCTCGGGGTTGAGGGGCTCCCGCAGCACCCCGGCCCCCGCGGGCTCCCCCTCGCCCGCCTGCTCCTTGGGGTGCGCCAGGAGGTAGCAGAGCTGGAAGGAGCGGCAGAGCAAGAGGTGGAGGGTCTGCACCTGCGGGAGGCAAGAGAAGCTGCGTGCAAATATTAAAAATAATAACAATGGGGAGTTTGGGGGGGAATAAGGGGGTTTGGGCCACGCACCTCGCTTGGGGGCCCCATGAAGAGGTGGCAGAAGAGGGGGCTGGCGGGGCTGTGGGGGTTGCGGGCCACGAAGGCGAACTGGCGGTCGGCGTGTCGCCACGTGCTGTACAGGATCCGGCGCAGAGCGTGCGCCATCAGCAGCGTCTGCGGGGACAAGGTGGGGTGGGGGGTCACTGGGACCAAGCGGCTCTGGACGCCCCTGGGGTGCAGGCGATGCCGGGGTCACCTTGTTTGCACAGCAGGTTGCAAATGTTTGCAAGTGCAAAGTAGGTTCCCAAGCAAAAAGCACCTCTCAGGGTGGTGCAACCTCCTCCCCAAAGCACCTTTCCAGCCCCCCCAGAACCCATGGACCCCCCAGTAGCCCGTACCTCCCCGTCAGCGCCGTAAACCTTCAGCCCCTGCAAGCTGAACCTCAGCACCACCGACCTCCTCCTGGGACAGTCCTGGTTGGGAGACGTGCAGCATTTTGGGTCGGGTCCAGGCTGGGCCACCCAGGGGTCCCCCCCGTTATTTGGGGTCCCCCCCGTTTCCCAGCAAGGGGGAGCAGCGGTGGGTGCCCGACCTTCAGCGCCCGCAGCTGCTCCTCCAGCCGCCCCGCTTGCTGCTGCAGGTCCAAATCCTCCACGGTGAAGGAGCCCACGTACTGGGGGGGACACAAAAACCCACCCGCGTCAGCAACTACCCCCCCGAGATGCTGCAAATGCCCCCCCAGAGCAACCGGACCAGCCCGAGATGGTGGGTTGGGGGGTCGCGGGGATGCACCGGCACCCAAACCCCATTTTGGGGTGTCGTGTCCCCCCTGTGGGTAAATCACCTCAGCCAGCTTGGTGATGCTGCGGGTTCGCTGCGGGGGGGGCGCAGGATCCGGTCCCCTCCCATTTGCCGGCTTCTTCTTCATGGCAGCGCGGTTTGGGGGTGACGGTTGGAGCAGGACGGGGTTAAGTGGCTCAGGCACCGCATCCGAATTATCCGGAGCCGCCCAGGGTGGTGGGGAGTGCAGATCTGGCCCCTGGGCAGGGTCCCTGTGAGAAAGGAGGGGACAGACACAAACTGTCCCCACTGTCCCCCGTTTCCAGCCCACTGAGCCCTGGGGAGATGCTGCGGTCACCATACAGTGCTCCCCAATTCCTGACTGCAGCGCAGGTGTCCCCAAGTGCCACCCCAAAGCAGGGGGTTCCTCTATACTAACCCAAATAAAATGGTCCCCAAGTGCTGGCCCCAACCGCAATGTCCCCATCCCGAGCATCACTGAAGAGTCCCCATGTCCCACCCCCTGACATGAGTGTCCCCACATCCCGACTCCAGCAGAGGGACCCCTGTGTCCCCAAGTGCCACACAAGGGTCCCCACGTCCCCACCTCCATCAAGTGTCCCAGCAGCCTGTCCCCAAGCACGGCGCAAGGGTCCCCACATCCGACCCCTAAAAGCAATGTAACTATCCCCAAATCCCCACTCCAAACATAACACCTGTGGTCCCCATGTCCCAGCCCCAATGAAACCCAAGTGTCCCTGTGTTCTGACCCCAAAAGCACTGTGGCCACCCCCAAATCCCCACCCCAGATGTGACACCTGCGGTCCCCACATCCCAGCCTCAAGGAAACCCAAGTGTCCCCACGTCCTGACCCCCAGGAAGATTTTGGGGTGCCCTCCACCCTGACCCCCCCCACATGCTCTGTCCCACTTCCCGTCACCCACACAGCACCAAGATCCCCATGGCTGATCCCCAAAGCCCCAGCAATGGGGGCAGCAGGTTTGGGGGTGCTTTTTCAGTCAGAGGGACGCACCCAGCCCCTCTCCAGCCACTCAAAGCGGTTTTGTCCCCCCCAGCTGAGACTGGCGCAACTCGTGTCACCGTCACCGAGGCTGCGTCGCAGCCACCCGGGTGCAAACACACTGCAAAGGGGGGACACGGCAGCTCCAAGCGCGTCCCCACGGCGTGGGGGGGGCGACGGTGCCCCCATCCCCTTTGCAAGCCCAGGGTCGCCCCTCTCCTTTCTGGCACAATTTGGGGGGTCTTTCCTCCCCAAGCCCCCCAGCCAATCCGCAGGCAGGCAGCCCCCAAGCCCCACCCCCTGTTTCCCACGCTCCATTTCTCAATGGAGCCCCCCAGTCCCCCCCGGAGGTCCCCAAGGGAGAGATGCCGACCCCAAAATTCAGGATGCGGAGGGGCTGCGACACCCAAACACCAACCATCCCTGGGCCCCCCAGCCCCTGGGCCCCCCCCTCCAGCTCAGAGGCACCTCACGCTTGAGCGGCTCCAGAGAAACGCAGGCGAAATATTCCCCCGCTCCGGCTCTCGGCCTTCGCCGCTCGCTGTTTTTCCGTCGCCGGTCGTTGCGGCTGCTCCGGTGGCTGCGGCACAAGGATGCTCGGCCCGTGGGCATCAGGCCCTGGGCAGCAGCCAGGCCCGGGCGAGCCCGAGCCCACGGTGGGCACGGGGCAGCAGGCGGCAAACTCGCATTTCCTGCCTCTGATCTGCCCGCGATGAATCACTGCAATTTACCTCCCCGGTTTTCTCCGTTTCTTGGAAGCGACGGCGAGCAGGAACACTCGGGCTTTTTGGAAAACGCGGCTGCAACTGGTTTTGTTTTCCTCTCTTTTTTTCTTGCCTCTCCTCCAGCGTGCCCAGCGGAGAAGCGTTTTCTAACCCTGACACGCACACACGTGTTCGCTCACTCGCCGCCCCCTGCTCTGATGCGCAAACCCTTTTTCACCCCAATTTCTGAATTCCCTGGGGAGTTTTGCCCAGCGCTGTCTGCTTTCACCAGAATTAAAATATAGGATGGTTCAGAACTCACTGCAAACCAAGAGCCTCAGGTCCCCAAAATCCTCCTGCCGGCCAAATGCACAGGGAAAATAAAAGCTGCCCCCAACCCCAGGGATGCGCTTGGCTCCTGGAAAGCAATAATTTGGGGAGATGGGGTCTGCCCCCATGGGGGTGCACCCAAAAGTCCCTGTCTCACACCCCAGTGCTCCCTGGGGTGTGAGGAAAAGGGTCCGAAGCGCAGTGGTCAAACCTTGAGTCACCGCCAGCGCCGGCTGCTCTGAGACGCCGCGAGATGCCCCGGCAGAGCCGCCGGAAGAGTCGACAGCGTAGAAACGGCAGAAAATACAGAATAAAAGCAGGACAGATGGAGCTGAAGAAATAACATAACGGAGCCCGGTCTGGCCAGGAAGCGGAGACGGGGGAAGAGCGAGCGCTGGAGCCGGCGTTTGCTCCACCAGCGACGCTGCCGTGGGCTGGAGATGGTTCTGTTCAATCCCAGTTGGTGCTGCCGGGAGGTGAGGATCGGTCCTTTGGATCAAACACAACCAGACCTCCGGCTTTCTTTTGTTTGGCAGAATTCACCTAATGAGCAATTAAAACCACAGCTAAAGAGTTTGGTGATGATCAATAGCTACAGGCTCTTTTTAACACAATGCTCTAATTTGAGGTGCCCTGCAGCAGAATGACACCATGCTCACATGTGAAAAAGAATGGGCGTTAGCCAGACCAATATTTTAACAAATATCCATGGGGTTGTTGGTGTGGGAAGGTTATTGGGAAGAGGGAGGTCACAAAACGCCCCGCAGCTGGGTGAGGATTCCTCACCCCCATAAATAACTTATCCATGAGAGAAGCTGCTTCTCAAATGTGTCTCACCTGGAGGAGAACTCCAACAAACCCCGGTGTTTTGGTACAAGTAGCCCTAGGAAAGAGCCATTAACTAATGATTCTAATTGCTTTACAGCCCTGTGGATTTACTCTTTGATGGGGGCTTTCACTCAGCTCCATATCAGCTGTGATTTTCCTTAACCTGCTGTTTGCACCCTCATTACAGGGCTGTGAACAATTTAGGGCATTTCTACAAGTTTTTTAAATTCCCAGTCATTAGGGGCAGCACACTGGGATGGCAACTGAAAAGAATAAATTCTATAAGACTATTCTATCTTTTTTTTTTGGCATTTTACTTCTGGAGGTACTTCTACTCCTCTCTGCATGGTATGGGCAAAGTTCTTTGCAAAAGCACGTTAACGAGAAGCCTGTCAGGTCACATTGAAATCACCAGCCGTGCCCTGTCTGAGGGAGGGACAGACGTGGTGCAGCGTTTTGCAGCGTGTTTTGCACACTGGTTGCTGAGCAGGGCACGGAGGAGATTTCTGCTGGTTTTTTTGTCCTCACTGTCCACTGACAGGAATCACAGAATCCCAGAGTGTCAGGGGTTGAAGGGCCCTGGAAAGCTCATCCAGTGCAATCCCCCCATGGAGCAGGAACACCCAGATGAGGTTACACAGGAAGGTGTCCAGGCGGGTTGGAATGTCTGCACAGAAGGAGACTCCACAACCCCCCTGGGCAGCCTGGGCCAGGCTCTGCCACCCTCACCGGGAACAAGTTTCTTCTCAAATTTAAGTGGATCCTCTTGTGTTCCAGTTTGAACCCATTGCCCCTTGTCCTGTCACTGGTTGTCACCAGAAGAGCCTGGCTCCATCCTCCTGACACTCCCCCTTTCCATATTGATCCCCAGGAATGAGTCCCCCCTCAGTGTCCTCTTGTCCAGCTCCAGAGCCCCAGCTCCCTCAGCCTTTCCTCACACAGGAGATGCTCCACTCCCTGCAGCATCTTCAGAGGCAGAGGGAGAAGAGGAGCAGCAAGAGGTTTAAACTGAGTGTTTTTTTCCTCGCTCACCTTTGTCTCCAGAGAAAACAGGGAAGAAAAAAAGTCATGAGTCCATCCAGCTACGGAGCTTGTACTTTTAATAAATATTTCTCTCTGCAGCAGTTCACCATGACTGAAATTCCCTCCTCTCTGCATTTCTAGGAGGAGAAAGCTGTGGCGAGGAAGAGAAAAGGACACACAAAGCAAGCCTGGAATCTAGTTTCATTTTATTTTAGCAAACGGCATGTTCTTCACTTATCAACATCTCTACATTAGCAATTGTATAGCGCTCCAACTTTTCTTTAAAAAAGGGTAAACAAGAGTTGACAAAACTCAGGCTCTTCATCTCTTAAAAACATTTGAAAGTTGGATTCAAGAAGACTTTTATATATTTTGGTTTGAAGATAACAGAAGTGGCATCGGAAACACTAATTCAAATCACCCGCCGAGCCGAGAATGAACCCTTTGGGAGCCCCTCGGGCGTCAGACCAGCAGTGGAGGTCGCTGGAGATCTGACTCACCATCAAACAAACCTGGCCGGCTGGAAGGAACCAAACGTGCCGCCTCCTCGGCCTGTCGCTCCACCGGCCGCGCGGAAAGAAGCACCTCGGGGACTCAGTGCAAGTGCTGTATTTACAGCGCTTCGCCACGGAAGCGTTAAGGACCTCGTCATGCAGGGGGGATCTAGGGAGGACTCTTCTGCCGTTGTACCTTCTCCTTAAGACTCACGCTCCCCCAATCATCCTGTTCCTGCTGTCTAAAGATATAAAGATCTTCTTTGAAGAATTTCTTTTCAAAGCCAACCCTCCCCCCACCCCAAAGCCAAGAGGAACACTGTAGAATGTACAGATTATATACGTCCTAGAAAAGTCCTAAAATTATTGCAGAAACTAAAGATGACTTGTTCCGGGGAGGTGCAGGTACGAGGCACAGCATTGAGACCTAACGAATGCTCGGGTTGGTTTGATTTAGTTTTCAGCTTTTTCCCCATCATTCAAGAAAAAAAAAATAATAAAGAAGTGTTTAAGCTTCAGAACTAAAATACAAATGCACGTTGACTTATAAAAACAAGAGCGTGGATTTGACCACGGGATTCCCTGACACTGGAAAGATTTTACTTTTTTGCCCGGAGAGATTTCCTCATGGTGGATTTGCCCTTGGCAGAGGGTTTCACCTCCTTCCTCCCGCCGGCTGCTGGTTTCTTGGAAGAGCTGCCACCAGAGGGTTTCTTGATGGCTGGGGCTGCTGGTTTGGCTTTCTTAGCAGGGGTTTTAACCTTGGGAGGGGGCTTTGCTTTCCCCCGGCGGGCCGCGGGGGTTTTTCTTGGCTTCGGCTTCATCGGAGGGGCTCTGCTCCGGGATTTCGGAGGCGGCCTCTTCTGCATCCTGTCAGAAAGAGAGACAGCACAAGATCTGAGCGGAGACGCAAAATGCTACCCGGAGCAGAGCTGCTGTTGCCAATTTGCATAAACGAAGCAGATCTTGGCATCCTCGCTCTTCGCCACGGATGTTCCTTTCCGCAGCAGTACGTTTCATTAGCTAAATCCCAAAGAGCAAGAACTCTGGTGGATCTTGCCACGCTAAGCACTCCCCAGTCCCCACCGTGCTCTGCCAGCCAGGTTTCGAGCTCCTTTGTTAGGCAAATAAACATACAAATAATGACAATGAATCAAAGTCGGCTGTCAGAACAATTCAGAGACCTAAGCGCTCTCTTTGCTCTCTAAATGGAAATTCTGTACTCAAACACTTCTCTCAAATCCGCGTTCTGAGGAAGGCAGGTTTCATATCTGCCTACAGAACTGCAAACAACACCGCAGGGAAAAGTTTTCCTAAGGAAACAATAAATACAAAAAGGCCCGTGTGAAACGTCACACTTTTGTAAACCACAAAAGGCGACTTTAGGAGACTAAAGGCAATACAAAGAATAAACACAGGCTCATCTGGAGGAATAAAAGCGGTTTTTAAATTATGGAATAATGGAGATGAGTACCTCCAGAGCAAGGCATTGCTTTTGCTGACTACTCACATCCTGGAGAAATCCTGATCCTGGCAGGATTAGAATTAGAGACTTCTTTTTGCAATGTGTCCTGAACAACAACCTTGTGGACAAATAACCATGGCAAGAGACAAACACCCACACTCTACTGAAGTGACAGTCACTTTTATATCATCTAAAGGAGCCCATTTATCTCCCACGCTGCTGTACCTCTTCTTTGGCGGTGGCTCCTCCTCGTCAGACTCTTCCTCTTCAGATTCTTCTTCCTCCTCAGATTCTTCCTCCTCTTCCTCATCGGATTCCTCAGAGTCCTCATCCTGCTGCTTCTCTGGGTAGAGCACATCTGGGCTACAAGATGGTTCTTGTCAGAGCGCGACTTATCTAAGGACACGACTCCAGCAAGCCATGGGTAACCCTGGCTCTCATCCTCCCGTGAGGTTACAGCTTGGAGCCTAATCCAGAAAATCCCCCAAACTTCTAACCCCAACATTATTTAGTCCCTGCAACAGCAGAAATACAACAGCTCGTAAATCACCAGGAACGTCCCAACCCTAAGATGCCTTTTCTCCAGTTCTCTCCTCATCGCTCCTTCTGCACAAGCACAGCAAAGGGACAAGATCAGACTTCAGCGACTCTAACACAAGCTGAAAACGCCGAGGACTTTGCAGGTATGTAATAAAAGAGGGTGGGGAAGCAGAGATTTGAGTGACCACACTGCCACTTGGCTCTTTGTGGGACACGAAGTCACCGTCCCTGGGCTGTGCGTGCTCCAGCACAATATACACTCCCAGAGGGGAAGAAAAAGGCTGGTTTAGTGTCACAGAAGCTAATCTAGGCCATTGCCCCTCCTCCCAGCTCTCCTCCACACCAGCAGCAAGAAAGGCAAACAGCTGGGTCCGACTCCTTGTGAGCATCCTTGCATGAAGAACAACACGCTCTACCTGCTCACATGAGTTTGTTTTAGCACGGGAATGTTTAAATAGCCCCCCATCCTGCAAAAAAAGCATTATGAGAGCGTATCTGGGAATAGATCCTAATATTTTTAATTGCCCTTCAAAGCTTCCTTTGCTAATGAAATCAACTTGATGTTCGCACACAGTTAGACACCCAAGTAATGTCATTTTCTAGAGTACGGGTGACAACGTTGTGGTTCATCAGTTATTAAACCCTCCACAAACTTCCCTCTAAGTAGGAGGTGGGTCTCTGAACTTCAGCACTGCTCTCTGGCTGCCCTACATGACACTGATCTCCAACATCATTTTACAGCCAAATTCTTTACCTCGGATAATAAGGGAAGCAAAGCTGAAATGTTCCACTGAAGCCCTTCCCAGAAATTTGCTCCATCCAGCCATTCTTCTCACATTTCTGCAGGGTTCTCTTCAGTAGATGCACTGTGAAGAACAGAAAAAAGACAATAAAATCAGAGAAAGGCTGTATTACTATCTTTAGTCACTTGTCTAACCTTCCTGCTCTCTGCAGTGCCCTCTGAAATCAGAGCTGGGGAGTCAGGATGAAGCCTCCTTTGCACAGGACACCTGCAGGGGAATGAAACAGCTCTGGAGACCCAAGGTTTGCGAAGATATATAACAAAAAAAATAGCGTAGAATAGTTTGGGCACCACGTGCTTCTTTCTGCACTCAAAGAGCAGCTGCTGTGTGTCAGACCCAGCCAGAGCGCTGCGTTTAGAAGTCCTGATGTGTCTTATTTAAAGGGAAATCCTCTTGCCATTAGTTTTCAGGAAGATGCAAGTGTTTGCTCCTGAACACTTAGCAAGTGTGGTTTTAAACTCTCCAAAGGAAGGAGTCAAGAACAGCGAAGGTTTTTGATGTCACGATGCAGGGATCCTCCTTTATAAATGCATTCAACAGCGCCATGGAACTACTTCTGTTCAAACTTACCCCAAGTCTCAGCTTTCTTCAGCCTGTTCTCCAAAGTGTTTTAAAACAAGTCTTTACCCTGTTTTTGCCATCATCCCGTTCTAAATTTTATATGCGGGTTATCTTTCCCCATTGTGTTTTTTTAAGGGAGAATATTTGGTCTAGAAATACAACAAATACACTTTTGATTCAAGTCTTGTGTTCCATTGTGCACCAGGTAAGAATTGTAACCAAAACTGTGCAAATACACAGGACCTTTGACTCTGGCAAAGGGCAGAACTTGTTTAGTGAGCTCAGATCCATTTTCAGCTTGAATTAGAGCGTCCGTGTACATGTTTAGCTCCCTCCAAACGAAAGGCACAGCAAGGCCTGCCCTCAAGCAGGTTCTCTATTGAGAAATAGAGAAAAATACAAAGAAACACGCTGGCTGAACTGTCATTTGACCTGTTCTGTATGATTAACACAGAGGTATTCACTACAGCCACTTATTTGACGCTCCCAAAATGGGCTTTTCTCAAGAACTGACATTTCACAGCAGGAGAATGACTGGGACAGTGCCATACTTGCACCAGCTTACAGGCTACCTCTGCCGCAACGTTTTACTTTGAAGGGCATCGGAAGAGCTTGCACAGGTAATTGACCTGATTGTATCCATTAAATTACTACTGTTGCAACATTAGGATCCTCCTAGTTCAAGAACACTTTAAAAAAATGCAAACTTTTATAAACAGGAGCAACACATAAAACATAAGGGTGGTTTTACTTTGGATACTAGCACGTAAAGGATTTGACTCCAGTTATAAGATATAAAATGGAGAGGAATGTAGAGCACATCGCGTATCTGTCTGCTTTTACATCTCACCGGATCTTCCTCCGGTTGCTCTTAAAACAGAGCAGAGATCATCAAAATTCCTTTTATGCAATGGAAGGAGAAAGAAAACAACAGATTGCGAGCTGAAATTTCCTTATCCGACTTGCAAGACTGACAAGCACTGGAGGCTGGTTAAACACAGGCCTCCAAGGACCAGGGAAATTTCCAGTGGTCTTGAAAATAAATCATGCAAGGGCTTGGCGAGCCTGGAAACTCTCTTCCCTGCCCCAAGATTAAGTAGTCACATTTGACATCAGTCTCTAATTGGCAGAAGGCCTCAGGCTATGTCTTTAGCCCATGAGGGAACCTGTGTTTCTCCATGTGTCGGGAAGTTTCTGCATCAAACAGCCGTGCTGCAGGTGAAGAGCGCGGGATCGACAATCTCCAGCCCCGCATCCCGAGGGATGGCACCAGCACGGTGACACCGCAGTGACAAGCTGATCCGCTTTTAGGTTTGACTCTAGGAGAGATTGCTGTGAGCTCATCCTGCTTCAGGTGACCCCCAGCCTCAGTTCAACAACCGCATCGGGGCTCAGACCAAATAATGCAAATTTGAAGATATGCTTGAAATCTCTGTTAATATCACTTCTGCTAACGCAAAAGTGAAAACAGACATTAGTGTTGTTCCTGGGAACAAAGACAAGCCAAATCCCTTCCCAAAAAACAACAGGATTAGTTTCTCTCCTCACTTGCTTGACCTTTTAAAATCAGAGCCAAAGAAGGACCTCAAACAAAACAGTGAGAGACATGCTTGTGATTTTTTTTTTTTAAAGTTAGACTATGCAACTTCTCAAAATAAAAAGCATCTGTAGCCTTCCAAAATAGAGACAGATGAAATCAGCTTCGTGATTTAAGAACAATAAAGTACTCGAATACTATTCCCTGTTCCTGGGAACGTGCTACAGAGAAGAGAGCCGTGCATCACATCTCAAACTACCTTTTGTCAGGCTTGAAAGGAGCTAATGGGAATTCAAACCACTGAGCATCGCTGCAGCACAAAGGGCCGAGCAGCTGTCAGCTCCCCAGCGAGCTCAACAGAAGAGTTAAAGGTGCTGCACAGACACATCTGCAGCTCCAGGACTCTCTTGCAGCACGTACAAGGGAAGCGTTACGCAGATCGGTACTTTACCCTGGAAGTTGGAGTTGGTCCCTGGGTGGTTTTCCAGGATATACTTCTTCAGCGCTGTGGTGGAGCAGGTCTTCGGTTCGTTCATGGCCACAATAGCCGACAGGATGGCATCTTCCATCAGAGTCCCACCCAGCAGGGGCTTCTCCCCTGATTTCTTCAGCTATTTTCCAAGGAGGAAGAGAAAAGCATCAAGACAAAATTCTCCCAAACCAGGTCAGGACAAGCTCCTCTGCACCAGGTGGGTCGGCGCTCCTGCATTAGCACAGATACGTTTAATATTAAAACACTGCACAGGGAACGCTTCTCTCCCAGTTTCACCTGGGAGGACAGGCCTGTTCAGTCAATTAGCCTGGAGTGGTTTCTATCAGTAACACATTGTCCTAGCCCCCAAATACGCTGCAAGGATGTGGAAATCTAAGGGAAGGAAATAAACCAGATCTTCCCCCATCCCACAGACCAAATGTACCCAAGAGAACTTGTACAGCACAGACATGAGAAAAAATAAATACGTTGCACACATCTGGGGTACCTACTGCACTCAAAATTAGCGATGGAAAGGAAATCTTACCCCACCATCTCCCCTACTGTGCTAGTGAGTCAGAGCTGAGGCAGCGTGTGGAGCACGCTAAGCAAGGCAGGGAGGTCTGCTCCAGAAATGTAGACCGAGAGGAGAATAAGAGTCCTACCGCTTCAGTTTGACAGCTCAGGCTGCTAAAGAAAGGTGTACCCAATAAAACCGGGCAGGGGGAGAGGGTGTGTTAACTTGTATCCAAGGCTCGTGGTCGGTACAGGCAATAAAAGGAGATGAACTCTGGCTCTGACCTGGAATGTCCCAGACGCTCCCTTCCCTGTGATCTGCTCTAACTGGCCCTTCTCTACAGCTCTCTGCAGGGCATTCTTCAACAGCTGGGGTCTGAAATACAGGAGGATAAAGCTTTACTGACACACACTGACAGCTTAAAAAACAAACAGAGAAACAACGCTTTACACAGAGTGTGAGCAGAGCGGTATTTACAAGCAGTATCTGCCTACATACAGACATTTTAAATGGAGATCTGTCAGCAAGCGCTGATTACATGAGGAGAACAATGTACGTTAGCGGAAATTCAACTGCAACGCTTGCCGGGTGTCATTGCGTATCCAGAAACGGAGAAGCTTCACTTGGAAGGATTTGTTCATTTTGAAAAGCACATTTGGGCTCAGTGGGCAATGAGTCAGCTCGCAGACAAACAAGGGACCGAGTATCAGCCCCTGTAAGAGGTGCCGCACAGGGTTTTCTTAAATTTGCTTCCTCCCCAAGCCTTAACCCACTCCCTATGGGCAAAGTTAAAGATTACTGCAAGTGTGTGGCAGCTAAAGCATCCAGAACCAAGCGGGACAAGATCCCAAGGAGAAGCCTTCACATCCATGCAGCTAAAGGGACCTGGTTTTGGTTAAAGTGTGGAGGGAAATGCTGCTGTTGGTGTCAGGAACAATCGGGTGTGGAGGGATGCGACAAAAGGCTTTTCCTCAAGCTTTCTTGCAGGCTCTATAAAGCAGAGCACCACCTGTCTGCTGAAATACTGAATTAAATGACGGGGCAGCGAGGCAAAGCCAGAGGAAGGCTGCATTTCACCGCTTCTCTCCTTGCAGAAGCGTATTCCTGCACCTACCTTATATCTACTTTGAGTTTGGGGTAATACTGAGACACGTATTTCTTGATCAGGCTGTACGAAGCTTCCTTGGGTTCACAAAGGCGGGTGAAAGCCAGCGGCAGGATGTCTTCCAGCTTGACTTGTTGCTCTGCGGTCGAAGTGGAAGTGCTTTTCTGAAATACACATACTTTTACACATCAGTGGGGCCTAAAACTCCGGGTTTTCTGAGCCAGCAATGCACAGAAGTGCTCCTGACACTGGTCACAGATCTGGAAAAATCAACTTCTTTAACAATTTAAAAAGTTTAGCAGCTTAAGTAAAATAGAGCAACTTTAGCTGGAATTTTCATAGGAAAGGTAGGAAAGTTTTACAAATATAAATTGCTGAGTATTTAACATCATCTATATTTTTAATGGTTTCCTTCCTCTTTTTATAGGCACTTTCCTCTGCTGCCCTTCAATGAGATAGGTAAAAATTATATAAGAACCATCAAAGGCAAGACTTGTTTACACAGGTCAAATCTTCCCAAAAACGAACAGCTGGACAAGAGTCCACTGTTTTTTCACTCAACAGAATGAAATCTTGATTGAAGCCACCACTCTTCTCCTGAATTGTCCTCCCTCACTTTGATACCACGAGGAAGGGATAATCAGAAGAAAAAAAATGATCTGTTCTTTATACAGAAAACCAGTGAGGAAATGTGCTGAAATTCAATGATTTTGATGCTGAACAACAGCTTTGCAAATGGTCAGACTGGTGAGGGTGCTGCTCACCCACACAGCTGCTCGACTGTGAGCTCAATTCACCGAAAACAAAAGCAAGTTATTCATTTTGCCGCAACACAGAGGATGTAACTAGGAACAAAGACTCCGATATGAGGTGTTAGCAGCTGTCAGGTGCCCTGCTCTAACTACTTAAAGAGATGCTACACTGCAGTGAGTCTCCCTCAGTGCCATAGTACCAAACATGTCACCATTTCCCTCAGTTTTAGGGCTTTTTGGTCTCCCCAGTAGCCAAGAGATAAGCACTAGGGTGTTACAACACTCTCTGGGTTCACTTGTCTAAGTTGCAAGGGGATCAGTAACTCCAGTTAA
This sequence comes from Streptopelia decaocto, assembly GCF_964273445.1. Taxonomy (NCBI): domain Eukaryota; kingdom Metazoa; phylum Chordata; class Aves; order Columbiformes; family Columbidae; genus Streptopelia; species Streptopelia decaocto. The sequence goes on along the minus strand of NC_138675.1, from coordinate 1,819,618 downwards.
ACATTTTGTAACCGCAGTGTTAAAAACGTCGTTCATAAACCCAGCGCAACAGGGAGTGGAGAACCGAGATGCTGGAACCACCACTAATTGTGAGGACTAGGCTCAAAAACATCCCCAAAAAGCCACATCACATTTCACAACCTCAAACCAATATACACTCAATATTAGCAGCTTTCTTCCAGAAGCCTTAGGACATTTTCTTCTTTCTCCCTCTGCCCTCACAGCTGATGGAAAAATGTTCATCTGTCAGTCCCGAAATCTTCCATTTACCCATATAATAGATATAACAGAAACAGCAGTAGCATGGAGCTCTCTTACAATACCTGATCTCTCTCTCTCTAACAGGTAAAGACACAAGAGGAGCTTCACGGTTATTGAGTTTTCTGCCCCTGAACCAAAGCCTAGGGGTTTAACGTAAGCATTTTAAAACTAAGATTTTGATTATTCTACTCGGTTTTAGTTTCTCATACTAGCTTTCTGACTCGGGTTTTAGAGGAATGGGTGTTTTAATTACTGTACTTGGGGAAGGAGTAGAATGCCATTGGGGTTAGACTGCATCTTGTAAGATACACGTGTTCCAGTGCAACCCACAAAGATTTCTCTAAGTATTGTTTAAAATAATCCACGTTACCTTTCTGTCTCTGGCTTTCGGAACAGTTTTTCCTGCGTTAGACACCACCACGAAGCTCCCAGAAGCTCCCTTTCCTTTCACCTAGTGCGAAAGAAAGTCCAGTTCAATCTTTAACAAAGTAACACCAAATAATAACAATTTGAAAGAGACTAAGTGACATTGTTACACAGATTTGGAAGGCACTGTCACCCTGGCCATGGGCTGTCATGGCAGAGGCCTGATTTGAACCTGCTGGCACTTCAGTAAGATCAAAAACCAGTAAATTACAGTGGTAAAAGAAACACGTTGCTGCAGGAATGATGTTGAAGACACACGCTGCTGCAATGCCATATGACACAACAGCAAGAAACGGGCAAAAATTGCACAAAAGCCAACCGTGCAAGGTATCTGATTGACAGAATCGTGTTGAAATTCTATCAGTGTCTAACAAAGCAGAGACAGAGGCCAATTAACCTCCATGAGGGAGAAGGTGATCACCTCGGAGATGTTCTAGCAGAGTTTAAGAAACTCCTGTGTGATTAAGTAAATACCACGAGCAGTTCTTACCTGCCTGATAATTCCTCTCTCCAGCTCCCGTTTCAGTGCCTGTTTTAGAAGGTAGCCTCTCCTCTCCAGCTCCAGAGAAGGGTATTTGTGGATGATGTATTTCCGTATCGCAACGACCGACGCACCGCTCTTTTGAAAGCATGCCTGAAACAGAAGGGAAAAGTTAGTAGAAACCACCTGCGCTGCAATTATCTTGCTGTGGGGCTGGAAGAACAGAGATTGAATGGATGCGCATCACCACAGGGCTGGCCTTTTCCCCACAACAACTCAAGAGGATAAAATATGACTAACAAAATACTTAACACAGCAAGTTAAGTGACAGCAAGTGCATGTCAGCTGCTCCCCAGTCCTGCAGAGCTTAGAAGTAATGGCATAAATACTACACGCTACTTCAAAATACAGTCACCTGTTGACAAACCAACACTGCAAAGCTGTGAGGCATTTTGCTAATCTCAGAGTAATCATTAAGTCAGAACAAGTTGCCATTTTTTTTTAGAAGAAGATGGAGGATTGACTTTGGTAAACTAGTAAAAACAATGAAGTTGAAGCTCATGTTTTGAAGGTACAGCGGCTGGAAAGGCCACCATGGAGTCCAGACCGCCTGCAAACCAAACCACAAGGGAAGAGGAGTGGGGTTGCAGCACAACTCCAACAGCACAGGTCTCTTCTTACAACCAGGAGGAACTCGGTAAACCAAGACCAACACCACCTTGAAATGCGAGTTTACAGTATTGCCATCTGTTCTGAATTTGGAGAAGTTAATGCTGAAAAAAGCATGTATCAAATCAATCGATTAATCAAGGTAAATCAAGTTAAATATGGCTAGAAGGCACAGCGAATTAAATGATGACAGCAATCAAACAGGTTATGTCATTGTAGCTGTTTCTAGTAACTTAATTCAGGAGGAAAACAAATTCTAAACAAATAAATAAGCTACAGGGCCCCTCATCATCATCATGGCCTCACATTTCAGCTCCATGGGCTTTGGGGCTGAAGCACAGAGGTCTAAGACAGCAAATTTCCTGCTTGTGGATTTTCAGCACACAAATTATTCTGCTTTGCAACAGACGAACAAAAGAAACAGTTGTCTCTTCTTACCCTGATGGCCTCAGTTAAAATAGCATCCATTTTGGGCCGTGAGGTGGCAGCCATCTGAGTTTGCTTCTGTGCTCTAGCGAGCTGGCTCGCAGAAAGGGTAGCCCACGCAGGAATGGTCTTTTTCACCTTCTTCTCCTTTTCCTTAGCCTGATCCTTCTCGCTTAGGAAAAATACAAAGCAATAGTAAGACAAAAGACACTGTAAAACAAGCTGACAAGTAGAACAATAACAAAAAAGGCCCAGAACATCTGATGCTGAATGGAGTTTAAAGAACATTTTGATGGTTTTATTGGAAAAAAGGGATCCTGTCTTGATAGCCTCATATGTGTTCTAGAACAGCAGCTACACTTTATCAGTAGCTCCCTCCCGTGAAATATAAACACATTTTTAAGGGACCCATCCTATTTCCCCATCTCTAGAACATCCCTTTCTTCAGAATCCTCCCCAAATTCCTGAACTCAGCACTAAGCAAGCCTTACTCCTTTTTGGTTTCTTCTGAGGACTTTGTTTCCTCCTTCCCTTCATTCTCGGGTTCCTTTGGCTGTTCTGCCTCAGCGGATGCAGCGGGCAGCGTTTCACTCTCTTGTTCTTCTCCAACAGAGGCAGACTCCTCAGAAGTGGCTTCTGCATCTAAAAGATGTGAAAAAGCATCAGGTTACTGCCTAAAACTACCCTCTCTATTCTTCAGGAAGGCAGAGTGGGGGGAAAAAAGCAGCTTAAGAACACACCCCCCAAATTATTTCATACCAGACAACTCTTTTTTCCCTAATTTAAACAGATGAGTTGAATGTAACTTAAGGAGGGAACAAAGCACTGAAAAGAGGTTCCATAAGGTGCAATTAGCCAGCAAACGCCAGAATAACTTCAAACAACATCATGGAGCATTTTCGCAGTGAATGTATTTCCTCAGTCTTCTCAACTCCAAAGGTCCCTGTTACAACCATCCCTCATCAGAGAGGCCTGGGTGGGGAGGGGAGGAGGATATCAGGACCATGAAACATTACATTTTCCCCTGGGTTGAGATTTATGTGGTTTTTAAACTCAGAAAGGTGCAAAAACATACATCAGTGACACTGACAGAATGTAATAGTGAAATGACACATTCTGAGAAACTGGAGTGAAGCTGCTAAGACCAGACACATCAATCCTGGACTAGATTTTGAGACATTGTGGTGAAATCTTTTTGTTCAGGAAAATAAAAAAAAAATATTTAAATATTATGTTTTTCCACTCGTTAACTCCACCTTGCGATTTCAAGCCATCTTCCTGACACTACGGAAACGTCACAATTTCTACCTTTATTCTGAAGAACGTGCAAGCTTAAAAGGGACTATATTTAGCTATATTTTCCTGTCTGGAGCGTCAGGGTTTTGCTACAGGGTATGAAGGACTAAACAAATGGGGTCAGAGTTGCTGCAAAACACAACTTCCCAATAATCCAAGAAAAACCTACAAAAGGAAGGTAAATCACAGAATGGACTGGGTTGGAAAAGCCCTCAGAGATCATCCAGTCCAACCCTTGGTCCAACTCCAGCCCATTGACCAGATCATGGCACTAAGTGCCATGGCCAATCTCAGTTTAAACACCTCCAGGGCCGGTGAGTCCAGCACCTCCCTGGGCAGCCATTCCAATCCTGACCACTCTCTCTGCACAGAATTGCTTTCTCATCTCCAGCCTCAATTTCCCCTGGCAGAGTTGAAGCCCATGGCCCCTTGTCCTATTGCTGATGCCTGGGAGAAGAGCCCAATCTCCCCCTGGCTAGAACTGCCCTTCAGGTACTTCTAGAGAGTGCTGAGCTCAGCTCTAAGCCTCCTCTTCTCCAGACTAAACAAGCCCAGCTCCCTCAGCCTCTCCCTATAGGTAATATTAGTAATATTTTAATCTGGCAGTAAGGTTTTTTCAGGAGTTTCAGAACTAAAGCCTGCATTTGGATCTACATTAACACTCCAGAACTATTACCGTACCCGCTTTGACCTCTTCACCCTCAGCAGGTTTGCTTTTGGGAGGAGTTTTCCGGGAAGCAGAATTCACGGCGCGACGGATCGGCATCGTGTCGTCTTCAGCTTTCTAGAAAAAGTATATAAAAAAAATAATCAGTACGGATACCAGAAATAACCAGAACGTTTTTGAAATGGGATTAAAGTAAATCAAAGCAGCATTATGTAGAAATATTCTGGTGACTTTTGGATTTTTCGGGATTTTAAGAGACCCTCAAGCCAGCTTCTTTGAAGCATACTAGGAGAGGATAGTGTCACATTTTACAGAAAATAAGTAATTTCTTTGCGATTCCAAATTACACGAGATGAGGATTTTGACATATACAGCATCTGAGGGAAGGCAGGGAAGGGGAAGGAGAATACCTCCAGGGTTTATTAGACTCCCAAGCGAGTTTCCTACAAGCAGGGGGAGAAAGAGAACGGAGTGACCTTCAGCAGTACTGATCCGAGGGCAAGCTTGGAGAACGGGCCAGCCCCTACCTCACTTAACTTGTCCGTGTGGATCAGCTGAGCTCCCGTTAAGAGTGGAAGCGCCTTATGATGCACGGGTTCAGCTTCAGACAGATCAGTCGCCATTTAAATTAATTTCTAGCCCCAAGTGCAGGTAACACTGTGGAGCCCCAGGTTTTAACCCCAAGGACTTTTTCCTAATGGTTTTCACAGTGCAGTGAGGAGTCAACCTAAAGTACAGAAAAGATGGGGTGTGAAAATTAACAAAAACATCTACGTCCATGTATCTAACAAACTAAGGATTAAAAAGAAAAGGATAAATGACTTACAGCTCATGACTAACATAACTGACAATCAACAATTGCATTCAACAAAGATGCTAAAACATGTATGCAAACTTGAGTGCTATGGATGTAGCAGAAATGGTGAAGGTGTAAGCCAGACCTGCAGCCTGCTCCTTTAAAACATATCTGAAAGAATAAAGAGGCTTTTAAAATTAACAGAAAGCGTTAACGAAAAGCAGACATTGCACTGTGCCTGATGTAAGGCGTTGAGGTAACTAGTAAGTCATTCGCTTTGGGGAAAAGCAGGAGCTGACACATTGATCCTGCTTCTAGCAGCCTAAAGAGTTAAACCGTTAAATCTGTTATGCAGAAAATACACACACTGGGGACCCAACCTGTGGCCCTCGCAAACTAAACCCCATGCGATTTATAGAAATTAATGAGTCCTTGAACAAGAAAACAACCATCAAACCAGCAGTCTCCATGCCTTCTACAAAAATTTAAAGCTTTACCACACTCTCCTCCACCATCATGCGCACTAAACAGGTTAAGCTTAGTTTAACCCTCGGTAAGTCTCACCCCTTACTACCATTACACTTCTACAGCCTTTCTTACCTGCTGCCCATCCTAACAGTTCCACTATTTCCATCGCAAAACACAGGGTTTACTGGGTCATTCCCTCCTTGCTCTCGCCACCCCCTTCACAAACCTCAAAAGCAAACCTGGGCTGGACCCACTTCCCCCCTTCCATCCCAAAGCCAAGCTCCACACTGCTGCCTTCCCTTCCTTACAGAGAATTAGAAAAACACTCCCAGTTTCTACCTACTCGGGATGTTTTCTTTTGCTCGGACAAGAAGGCAGGCACTTACCATACATTTTCACTCTCTATAGGCATTTCCCCAGCCTGAGTGTCTCTCTCTTAAGCGGAGACCTCACATCACTGTTTTCAAGATGACTTCCACTAGTTCCAGCACTTTGTGCTGAGTTCTCTTTGCAGGGGCAGACGCTCCATACCACATCAATATCACCTCAATTATTGCGCATTCTCGCCCCAAAATACAGTCCTGTTGTTATACAACAGTGGAGATTCCTACTAGATCAGAGGGATTCTCTCTGCCTCGCTTGTTTTCCCAGGCAAAACAGAACTCAGCTCGTCTGTACAGAGTATTTTTGTTACATCTCCAAGCTCTGGAGGTAGTTTCCATTCAGAAACCAGCGGCAGCAAAAGACAAGCCAAGGGGAACGCATGTTAGGATAGGATGGATACAAGGACGGGTGATGCAAGAGGCTCCATCATTGTAACTACAAGGTCTCCTCCCCAAATAATAAACTGATAAATTAATAAACCAAATCCCAGGTGGGCACAGCGTCACATCAGGTGCACACACCTACGGCAAAACCCACCAAAAAACCTGAATTTCGGGAGAATAAGACACATTGCTAGGTGGCATTCTCACAGGAGATGCTCTAAAATACATTCATCTTGCTGGCCATCCTCAAAATATAGCATTTCTGACAGCTAATGGCAATCGATTCACTCCTGTGATGTGACTTCTCCTTTGACACTGAAAAATGACAGTCAACTAGACCTGTCTCAGCACCAGTAAAAGCAAATGAGTGTAACAGTGCTGGACGTTTTCTTCTGAGACAAAACAAAAAAATCAAAACACGCTACATGCCAAAACCAAAATAAGATGAATGAAGCCTCCTTCTGAAATTTCAGGATGGGAAAAATACCAATGGCCAATTAGAACACAAGAACAATAGCCTAACACTTGTCCCTCTCTGTTTTATGGGACCTTCCTCCCTCAAGTGCGAAAAGAGGAAAAATGTAAAATTCCCTAAGGCTTCAGCTCAGCATCAAATGTTTTCCCTACCAAGCATGGCCTGAAGCCCTTTTAAAAAATGCCAGTATTTTGAGGTTAGTCCTAAAATAAGCAATCACAGCTGTATCCTCAGGGAAATCAGTTGGGGGCTACAAAAGATGCTTTTCCTGCGATCATGCACACACACACACACACACACACGCACACACACGCACACACACGCACACACACGCACACACACGCACACACACGCACACACACACGTACAAGTGCACGCTGTGGCTGACCTAGTCACAGAATCCCAGAATGTCAGGGGTTGAAGGGCCCTGGAAAGCTCATCCAGTGCAATCCCCCCATGGAGCAGGAACACCCAGATGAGGTTACACAGGAAGGTGTCCAGGCGGGTTGGAATGTCTGCACAGAAGGAGACTCCACAACCCCCCTGGGCAGCCTGGGCCAGGCTCTGCCACCCTCACCGGGAACAAGTTTCTTCTCATCTTTAAGTGGAACCTTTTGTGTTCCAGTTTGCACCCATTGCCCCTTGTCCTGTCACTGGTTGTCAGCGAGAAGAGCCTGGCTCCATCCTCCTGACACTCCCCCTTTATATATCTGTAAACATTAATGAGTCCCCCCTCAGTCTCCTCTTGTCCAGCTCCAGAGCCCCAGCTCCCTCAGCCTTTCCTCCCACGGGAGATGCTCCACTCCCTTCAGCATCTTGGTGGCTGCGCTGGACTCTCTCCAGCAGTTCCCTGTCCTGCTGGAACTGAGGGGCCACAGCTGGACACAATATTCCAGGTGGGGTCTCCCCAGGGCAGAGCAGAGGGGCAGGAGAACCTCTCTGACCTACTGACCACCCCCTTCTAACCCACCCCAGGTACCATTGGCTTCCTGGCCACAACGGCCCAGTGCTGGCTCATGGTCCTGGGCTTTATTGATTTTTAAACTGTGCACGTCACACGCATGAAAACACCATACTCCCAACTTTGACTTGAAATTCCCCAAGTTCTAAAAATCCTCTTTGTTTAGATCACCGTATAACCTACCCAATAGTCTTTCTGCACTTAACACAGCACAATTCATAACTTCGGTGCCTATGATACATCCTGCAGAAATTCCGTGTTGATTCCCTCTGCATTCCCCTGCGTGGATCATCTCCTGCTCCAAAAGCCGAGGGAATCAAAGGGCAGGAGGATCATTTCCTACTGAGTTGAAAGCACCGATATTCTCAGCAGCAGAGTCACCAGCACCACCTTGTGAAAGATTCACAGCCCAAGGCCTGCACTTGCTTGGCCTATTTCTTTCCAAAGAGGGATCAAAAAGGAGTTTTCTGGGCTGGGTGTGAAATGTCAACTACAAACAGGACTGAATTTAGGACTAGAAGGTTTTGCAACAGCAATACAGAAAAACTCTCCTCCTCTAAATAAAAAAACCCAACTCTCCAAATAAAAAAAACCCTCTGCCCCTCCAATTATAACAGAAAATTTATTTAACTGAAAAATCAAGTCGCCCAAACCAACTGTTACCTGGACATCCTATTTCATGTATGGGATAACTAAGAAATCTTTCAATGCGTACCACAGCTATGACTGCAAGAACCTCTCTTAATAATAAACAACTGGAAAGTAATAACTGTAGTTTGCATTTACACAAATGTCAGACAAATATTGTGCTTAGAAAGTGGGAAGAGGCCATCAACTGAGGCTGCAGGTTTTCAGGGTTGGGTAACTCTCATGTGCACTTAAATCTGATTGACTGTCAGGAAAACAAAATCATCACATCAGCAATGAAACAAACATCACAACCCAAATATTTTCAAAAAGTTGCTTGAAAGCACAGATAGTAACTCCTCACATAGCTACTCACACTCATTTTCCTACGGGTCATTTGAACTGCAGGTTCACAGGTTCCCCAACTATCATGAACTAGTAATTTCAAAGCTGCTAAACTGGCAAGGAGCTGATAAATCACAAAAAAGCTCAACTTTCTGGATTTCTAGGTTGGCATAAATGGTTGATAGTGTCCAGTCTCCCAGCTCAGTGAGCAGCCACTAACAGAAGATGCCGTCAATGTACAGGTAGCATTCTGCGAACTATTAGAAAACAATATACCAATTTCTTCCTGAACTATCAACACATCCTTAGCGGGGAAAAGGGGAGGAAAAGGGGGTGAGACACACACATTTTGGACAATATTTCGAAGAGTGGAGTCCGAACACCAATGTAGCCAACACAGGAACATGCAAAAGAAAATAAAACAGTTAATTTGAGGCATAGTTTGGCTGACTCCTTGAACTTCTGCTGCTGGCCATAAGATTATTTTTTCCAGCTTATCTCAGACTTCAACGTCATTTAAGGGAAAATACTTCAGGATAAAATCAGGTCTCGAACATGGCAAAGCCAAGTGTCAGGCTGCTGGAAACACCAAGTCACAAGGATGGCGCCGGGTGCACAGGCTGAGCGGATTGAAAACAAATATGCAATGGAAAAATGAGAAAGCATATCCAATCCTGTGCCCTCCGGTGTCCCCTTACTGTCACCCGACACGTACACCGGTGATTGATGCGCTCTTAGACACGGCTTGGTATACAACATGACGCAGGGCTAGAAATCAGGTCAAAAAAGGTTAGAAGAAGTTTTTATGCTCTTGCAGATTTGAAGCCAGGGTGTCAAGAGATCCCAAACTGTCAACCTTACAGGCAGTGCAAACAAGAATGACTTTTATTATCAGAAAGGCTTAAAAAGCAAAGTAACTGGCTTTCAAGAACAGGCTATTGATTATTGTGCAATTATCTACTAGTTTCTAAAGCTGAATTGAGCAGAAGAGCATTTATATGACTCAAAAGCTGCAGAAAAAAGCACGGGAAATATTAATATTTTCACAAAACCAACATGGAAATCCAAACCAAACATGCAAAAAAGATGACTTTCTAAATGGGAACCCGGCCAACTTTTTCAAGACTTCTGGCCTTCTGAAATAAATCCTCAAAGCTCCCCCCCTAAAAATCCAGCTCGGGTAGAAGACACCACCAAACTCCTCAATATCCGTGATGTCACAGAATATATAACCCAGCAACGTCTTTGATACAAAGTTGTTTTACAAACTCTATCTGTTAAAAGTTCTCGGCTGATTGCCTGTCACTGCTTCACCAAGACGTTCTAGTATTTACCAGCCTCTCTTAGTTTTGCAGTTAATCCAGCTGCCTGTTGTCCTGTTTAAGTCAGACCAGTAGTATTTAGTAATTTAAAACAGCCTAAAAATGTGTAAAGGAATAAAATACATTACTGAATACAGACTACAAGTTAGTCCCTACTTCTAATCCTTCCTTGGCAACCTGTTTGGAAATTCACTCCCATTCCACAGCTGGCTGAGCATTTCTTCACAACTGGCATTCCCATCACTTTTGCTGCCATTTCAACAGTTTTGTGTGATCTCTGTCCCGATCCCGATGGCCGCGCCGCTTCCATATCCTGGGAGGTGTCCTAGTTAGGCTGGGTTTTCAGTCACCTGCTTCCCGATTAAGCTACAAGGGCTGTATTTGCAACTTGGAGTCTCCCAGAGATCTGTTACAAGCTATTCGAGTCCCATGCTGCTACAAGCATTATAAACATCTTGTTTCAATTAAAGCAGAACAGGGGTCCAATACAAAGATCCAAGAGCTCACCGCTTGCCAGGCAAGAAATTCTTTGGCTTGACTCGCGTTACAGTTTCTATTTCCATCTACTCCTTCCCTTCGGCGTTAAGGAGAAGAACAATGAAAGTCAAATACATCAGGGTTCAGGGGAGCACGGCAAAAATCCTTCACACCTCCCGTTTACAAACACATTCCGACACAGAGACCCAAAGGAGAGTTTTGCCTTCTCTAAAGAAGTGGAGAATCTAATGACACTGTTTTATTTCAGGGTAGCTTTAAATTTGGATCTGAGACTCCAAACACCACAAATGCAACCTGACTTACACCTTACCTATCCCGTTGACTTCTACAGAGCAAAGCAGATATTAAATAGTGCCCTTCTGCAGGCAGGGATGCTGCTTTCACTGCAAAAAGAAAACAAAGCACATTTCTGCAATGAGATTGATGCTCTGCCTCCCCACCCGGGACTGAGCTCAGCACCTCAGCTCTGCCAGGGTATAACACCAGCAACTTGGAATCAACTTGATCTCAACAGATATTTATAAAAATACGAGTAAGAACCCATGCTTCACCTCCACCAAGAACTCAATATAAAAACCACCAGAGGTTTCAGACTCTTTCACCATCAGTCTTTGAACCTATACAGAAGATAACAGCAGATCATTTCCATGGCCTGGATTATCTTCCCTTCCTACACCCCGGTGTTTTTCTAAATGTCCCAAACACACAGCCAAAGGCAGGTACTGGACAACTTCAGTTACACCCCCATCATACCTAAAAACTCACAAAAACTTCAGCTAAGAGATTAATACAAAGCAGAATTCCTGCTTGCACAGCTGTTTAAAAATAATCCCTTTCCACAACCACGCTCAGGACTGTGACGGTGACAATCTCTGTGCAACAACAGTTTTTTGGACAATTTTTGGCTTGAATGGTTCATGATACAGATTATCCATGTGCTGCCACTGACACAGGCAGCTCAGGAATGAAACAGCCTGTATTCGAGTGCACAGGGTTCAGCTTTCTAACAAATTTAGGCCACAAACTTAGAACTACTCCAGCATGAAAATCCACTGCTGAAAGTTTCATAGCCTTGGATGAAATACCTTAATTCCAGGATACAACATTATGAATTCTGACAAACCACTGACACTTCAGTGAAAATTCAGGCCACTAACATTACATACCAGGGTAAGAACCTTTTATAGGCAACATCCTCCTTGCTTAGATGGATTACATTTAAAACCACTATATAAACTCTCCTCCCAAACTATTTGTTATTCAGCCATCATGGATTATTCTATAGTTCAAAACTATACATAATAAAAGCTATGATTTCCTTGCAGTCTATATAAAAACAACTCATACCTCACATTAGCGTCCATCAATGTAAAACAACTTTAATTCTCCCTCATAGAAGCTGAAATCCTCAGAGCAACCTGGGTCACTTGGAATAAAACACTGAGAAAAGATTTACACATCAGTTTTTATTGAAAGGGAAAAGAAATTCTGAGAAGATATTCTAAAGGCAAAAATAATTCAAGCAGCTACTGCCTGAGGAAAGTGCACAATGCATTGGAAAGCTAATTAATTAGGATGAACATGCAGGTAAGGGGGAGAAAGGGTGCAAAAGCCAGTAGATGTTTTCAAGGCATTTACACCAAGTTCTTCCCCCCTGCAACAGAAATGATGAGCATTTTTTCATCCCCCATCTATTCCTTATTTCCCAAGGACTTCCCACTTTATCCACCGACTTTTTAAGTCACTCCTGAGGATGGTGAGTCCATCAAAACTCAGAACAAGACACTCACCAGTGATACCCTATTCTCCTCCCATTCTCCCTACACACACTGTCCTCACGTGGAGGAGCTTAATAGTGCAACTTTGTTTATAAACATGACTACTTCCCAACCTCTCCCGCCTCAATAAGATAAGTGTTTGCCAAAGACTGCTGGCCAGCTATTGCTAAAAATACTATTTATGGTAAAAGCAAACAAACAGAAGTCACATACTTGAAAACCAGAGCGCAACTACTACTCAAAAGACCTGATAAGAACTGAGAAGTGATACGTTTGTTAACCCAGAGATAATTCAGCAACCTGAGAGTGAAATACCATAGAAATGAACAAACCATCCGTCTCTGCTACAGTTTAAGAGGAGCAAACACACCCACAGCCCCCTATTATCCAACTTCCGCAGCACAGGCTGAGCAATCCCCCTTGATTTGCAGACACCAGTGACTGTGAAAATGGTTAAAATACATGCAGGAAGAATTTGTTTGGAACAGTGTCCCTGTTCTGGAGCTGTCCTGGGGCACCATGACCTGGGGCAGCAAGAGCTACATCAGTTTCCACCAGCTTAGATTTTGGTGGCTGCTCCTCTCTCCTTAAGTCATTGCAAGGTTTTAACTGCCAAAACGCAGCCCAGAAGGGCAACAAGGATAACGAACCTGGAATGGAAGTCCCCCTGGAACAGTCTCATTCCAGACTGGAATTTAATAACCTCTACAGAGCAGCACATGCAATGAGGGGAGGAAGGTAATTAACATTCTTTAACCGGGCTGTGACCACCACAGGCTCTTGGGGAGCTGCTCAGAAGTACCCAGTAGTCTCACGCTTAGGCCTGTATCCATCTCTAGCGGCACTGAGAGGGATTCAGAGCTGCTTTTTGGAAGCAGAACCACACTGAAGTCTTGGACAGAGTTCTTCCTCGAGTGGCAGCACTTCTCTGGCCTCTGAGGGGGTTTGTGGAGGAAAAAAATAAAACAAAACAAACAAAACAACAAACAGCCAAAACGCGGGAAGGCTATGGCAGGCGCTGAAGCACTTCCTAAGTTTATAAATAGCGATTATTTCTTGTGGCGCACGCCTAATAGCCCCTCCTGCCGCTGACCTTCCCCGCCACGGCCGCCGGGGTTCTCCAGGTGTCAAGGCCGGGAGAGGCGGGTTCAGCGCCCGTGGCTCCTTTGTGAGAACCGACGAGAGGCCGGGGCCCCGCCGGGCCCGCCCGCACCGGCCCCACGGCCGCCGAGAGCCGGGGCCGCCTCGCTGGGCCTGGCCGGGGGGAGCGGGCCGTGCTGCCCACCGCCGCACCCCCGCGGCCTGTCGCGACTCGGCACGACAGCCCCCCCGTGAGGCCTGTCAAGAGGGGGCGCGGCGCTGAGGGGAGCTCCGGGCCTCCCCCTCTCCCCCGGCAGCCCCGCCAGGCCACCCCGCGCCTCACACGCACCACCCTGCGGCCTACCGGGCCCGGCCCGCCGCCTCCCTCACCCCGCCGCGGCGCCGGGGGCGGGACTCACCAGCAGGCCCGGCGGACACAAAGCGGCCCCTCTAATGGCGGCGGCGGAGGGGGAACCGGCGGGGGGGGGCGGCCGGGGCAAAGGGGCGGGGGCGGGACCGCGGGGGGGTGTGGCCGCGACGCGCAGGGAGGGGGCGGGGCGTAGCGGCGCCGCCGGCCAATGGGAAGCCGCGGGCATTTTTTGAACGCCGGCCCACCCCCCCCGCTCCCCTGCGCCTCCACGTCGCGCGGGAGAGTGGAGAAAGGCGGGAACGTGCGCATGCGCGGCGGCCCCTCCCGCCTTGCCCACACAAGGGCGGGGCGGGGCGCGCGCGCCTCCTGGGCGGGCCGCTCGCAGCGCTGCGCACGCGCGCTGGCCGCCGCCTCGCTGAGGCGCTTCCCGCCTTCGCCCCCTGAGGGCGCTGAGGGAGCGGCCGCCGCCCGTCACCCCAGCCCGTCACCCCAGCCCGTCACAGCTTCATCGCTCCTGTCAGAACCGTGTGCACCCAGGCCTTCCAGTTCTGAAGTGTTGCATCTTTGACAACCATTGATAGGACAAGGGGCAATGGATACAAACTGGAACACAAGAGGTTCCACTTAAATATGAGAAGAAACTTGTTCCTGGTGAGGGTGGCAGAGCCTGGCCCAGGCTGCCCAGGGGGGTTGTGGAGTCTCCTTCTGTGCAGACATTCCAACCCGCCTGGACACCTTCCTGTGTAACCTCATCTGGGTGTTCCTGCTCCATGGGGGGATTGCACTGGATGAGCTTTCCAGGGCCCTTCAACCCCTGACATTCTGGGATCTTTGCTCTGGCCTCCTCCTGCTGTTAGCTCTTCCTCCAGCCTGTGCCTTCCCTTTGCCTCAACCTCTTCTTCATTACCCTCCTGCTGCTCTCATTAGCTGTATAATTCACTGCCTGCCTCAATTACGCTGGTTCCATCGCAGAGATCTGGCTGCAAAGCTGGAAATTTTCTGCCAAAACACGCAAACAAGTCCTCGCTTGCAGGAAGGATCCCTTTTCTGGTGTTCCTTCATTCTTTTTCTGCTTCCTGACCTGTGCCTCAGCCGCCCCAGGTGAGGATTGGCATTGCAAGGCAGAGTGTGACCCACAGTGGTACTGTCACCTTCATGGTGACAGAGCATGTTGGGAGTTAGTGGACAGAAACTCTATGTACCTGTAGGTTTTTGGTTTTCTTTTTTCTTCCCTCAAATTCCTTTGCTGTCCCTTCACCTGAGTTTAAGGCACAACTCCTCAATTCCCTGCCTATTCTTATTTTCTTTTCTGCCATAAGTAATCTTTCTACAAGCTGTCTCCAAATCTCCACACCTGACTTTTACTCCTAAATTACCACAGTCCACATCTATTGCTCCCCACTGCCACAGAACTTTTCCCCTTTTCTCTTGCCCAAACAGTGTCTCATCTTTTTTTCTGCACATACTCCTACTCTGTCCATTTGTTTTTATGCTTTGAAGATTCTACTCTGCATTTATTTTGGCACTGTGGTACCTTCTGTCTCTCCTGTGGATGGGAAGCCTCTCTGTGAGCACTTGTTAGAAGCACTTACACCATTCAAAGCACCGTGGAGAGGTCTTCTTTCTGCAATATTGTCTTGACTATTTCTTGTCTAAGCTTTTTCCAACTTTTTTTTCCCCTTTAGGTGGTTGCTGCAACATTGTCCTACACCCAAGAGCATCGCCTTCCAAAGCCAAGCTGTTGTGATGGAGGCCTGGACCCGCTCAGTGTCTTCTTCTCCACTCCAGATCATCTCCGTGATGCTTTGCTTTCCTACGGTCCTTCATCTCCCGCACTGAACAGCCCTGGAAGTGCCTTAGCCAGATGGCTCCAGTTTGCTAAACATTCCTGTCTTCCTTGTGAGTGCGAAATGACGACGGCGCAGCTGCAGAAAAACGTGTTCTTTGGCCTTTCTCCCCTTGCGGTGCCTCTCTGGCAGGAGGGGAGGGATGGGAAGGTGGAGGAGAGGGGAGCGAGAGGGAACATGCCAGCTTTTAAGACAAGAAGGAAAAGATGAAATCACCCCAGCTGCCCTCCCCTTGCTCATTGCAAGTCTTTGTGCAATACCCCAGCACCTGCGTTGGCTGCACCACAGAGCTACGCTGGGGTGCGAGCAGAGGAGGAGAAAAGCTTTTGTTGTCTCCTTCCCTGTTTTTTTATCTCGAAATCCAGCCCAGAGGGAGCTGCGGGCCCTGCACATTCCTCAACAGCCACACGCCTGCCTGACCGTGGTGGGCTCTTGAGAAAATATCATGCGTGGGCAAAGCAGCTGCATCAAAACACACTGCTTAATCTCCTCCCACCTCCACACCGTTTTTTGGGTGGATTCGTGTCAATTGTGTCCCCCTCCCTGTTCCCTCAGTGCTGCAAGTGGGTGACACTGGCAGGAACTTGTGACCTCTGAGGAAGGATGCAGAGGAGGACTGGAACAGCGCAGGACAGGGAAATAAATCCATCCTCGAGGAGTCTTGCTTCAGCAGAGGGTGCAGCCAGAGTGGAACTGTGACTGTGAGGAGCACTATCATCACCATCAAATACTTTTAATAAGCACTAAGTACTTTTAACAAGTACTAAACGCTTATCACTACCTGTCCCACCCTCCTAAGTGCTGTGCCCTAGTAGAATTCCAACTGGTTTGTAGATTTTTTCCCCCCTTAAATAATTCGATTTGATTACATCTTTCTACAGCCCCCAGAGCTTTTACAAATTCACTTACAGCTCTGGGGTCTGACCATCCGCTACAGCTTGCGGTTTAAACTAGATTATTTACACATAGCTACTGTTCCCAAGGAAGAGCCGTAAAATTGGCATGTCAAGAGATTTACTGTTTCCACCCTGTATCCAGAGCAATGCCATGGGTTCTTGTTCTTGTTAGAAACATGAAACCTGTTGTGCTTCTGCTTTAAATACATCTGGTCACAGAAACTCCATTCCAGGGGCTACTCTTTTAAATTTCTTACCCCGGCACCAACTTATATTTTCCCCATTTTGCCACAATTTTCACCCGTTGTGAATGCTGTTCTATTTAATTAATGTTGCCCTTGTGTTTCTTAACAGTTACACGAGATTATTATTACCTTTTAAAATTACCTTTGTCACATTGTGCAACTTACGAGCTGAAATAATCTTCTGCTGATACATTCTCAATCCTGCTGGCTGAATGGGTGCAATGTCTTTGTTGCTAAATTCTATTTTAATATTTTAATATTGGCCTGCAGGTCCAAACTTCTGGTGTTGTCACACCCAAGCTTCTTCCTTTTCTCTTTTTACCTCAACTTTTGCATTTATTTTAGAAAGCCTTTGTACATTTTTGGCCCACAATCAGCCAGGCTTGGGGAGAGCTTGATCCTTTTTCCATTTGGTCATGTATCAAATCACCAGAAGGCTGTGGAGCTCCATCCCGATGATATTTTTTCAGCTCCTGTCCAGCTGTTCTTTGATCCCTGAAGCTCCACGTTCCACTGCTATTTCTTCAGCTTCTCGTGCTTTGAAAGACAAATCAAATATTCCCTGAGAAGCTTCTTACCTTGAGATATGGTTATCCCTGAATGTGTATTTTGGTTTGGTGGGATCGCTCGAGCAGGACCCATTTTTTCTACCTGGTGTTCCCATTCAGCTGGCGGCATGTCAGGCGTTTTCAGTTTGACCCAGTGGATTTGCACAGGGAGAACTATCCTGTAACCATCACAGAATGAAAACATTTAATTACCACGGGTCTCTCACATCCATAATCCCTTTTAAATTTCAGAGCCACACACAAACTTCCGGGGACCTTTGGCCTGCAGCACACACAAAGCGTTCAGTGATGGACTCACCTGTTATGCAGCCATGTCACCCTTCCCACCGTCCCACACACAATTCTTGTCTTTACACTTGAGTTGCTTTTTGTTTCTCGATATTTTTTTCCTCCTTTACATCTCCAGTAGAAATATGGACTTTTAGAAGAGTGATGTCCTTTAATCACAATTTCCCACTTTGTTGCTGGCTCAATTAACCAAAGACGCGTCTACTGATCAACAAAAAAAACCTTATTGTTATCTTCCAATTCACACTCTTTTTAGCCCTGTAGTTCCTGTAATTCTGTGCAAAAATCACTCAATTTCTCCTTTCAACTCAAAAATGCATATTCTCTGCCACTTTGTGGCCTTCCAGACTTCACCCTTGATCTCTTTATTGGCTTCCTAATAATTTGTTCTCCATTCTTCTCCCAGCTGATCTCTGTTGCTGCCCCTCTAACATTGACCCTTCATGCTAACTCAGCTTGATCTTTTCAAACAATTGCCCCCTTTTACAAGGGGTATTCTGTTCCTCAATTAACTCATTTTTATATCAGTTCCTAGAAAGTGAATAAAAATATGCTTTAAAATACCGAAGTTGACTCCATTCTGGAGCAAACGCGGGACAGAAATGTCACTGGAGCTGACAGAAGTTTGGAGCAGGAAAATGTTGTGGACTAAGCAGCCTCCACAGGCTGATGCATTTCTAGAGATGCTCTAATTTGAAATAGATCCTTATTACTAAGGAGGCAGATGCTGTCGTCACTGGAAAAACAGTGCCTGGAAGAAGCTGGGGTTTTTTTAATAGTACTTCTGGCATTACGAAGAGAGATTTATTTTACCCGAAGCAGAGAAGTGGAAATGACAGCAAGGAGAAGCTGAAATCAGCCAGCAAGCCTTGCTGGGAAGACAGAAAACCTTTGGGTTGAGCAGGAATTTGAAGCATTTTTGGCGATGGCTCTTCCGTGAAGTGTACAGCCAGCTCGAGTGCTGGCGTATGCATCTCTCCGTGGGAAATCCTGTCGACTGGCTTCTCTTCAAGACGTGTCCGCCACAGCCCAGGCTCCTGCGCAGAATATCCACCTTGTGATGTTGGAGGAGACCAGAAGAGTCAGATGTGTTTTCATGGAAGATGGGTAAAAATGCTTGATTCCCGTTTTGCAGAGAAGGCGTGTGAAACTCCTCATGTTCGATGTTCCTGGTGTATGAAAACACCCAACGCAGAGCTGTGCAGCAGGATGGAGCTGTGCATGGTGCTCATCGCCATAAATTCGGGCAGTGGTGGTGCCACAACCCTGCTGAAGCAGCTGAGTGTCTGCTCTCTTCCCAGGCCAGCTGCTTTTGGTGAAGTACCACACAAATGGGAGGTGGCTGGGACTCACAGATTATTCACTTCAGGCCATCTTTAATGGCACAGAGCATTTGCGCCAGGCATTATTTCAGAATAGCTTATTCTGCAGCACCGAAATGACTTATTTTCCTTCATGGGTAATACCATGGTACCAGCTGCATTCACTAAGATGATATTTTTCCAGCTTCTGTCCAGCTGTTCTCTGCAACACTGACAAAACACTTCTAACAGTGCTCTGCTCCATGTTTGCTAATGCTCTGTACCCTGCAAGCTTAGGAAAACTCTGCTTTGAGACATCTGCTGTTAAACCTTTCAGGAGGGCTGCAACAGGACAAACAAGTGCGCAAGAGCTAGGCTTTACCATTCTCTCTGCTCACTACTACAAGGATTTCCTATCGTAAAGCATCCATTGCCTTCCCCAAGTCCCCTTGCCAATTTGCAGCCACAGCAGAACCATCCCTGCAGCTGGGACAGCAACTGCACCCTTGGACAAATTCCCCTTTGGAAAGTACTGAATGGAATGGGAGCCGGTTTGATTTCCGATGCTGTTTCAGCACAATTTAGCAGCTGGAAATAAGGAAGAGAAACCGGTGCCACACGACCAAAGCTTTCCACAGATCATACCCTGGCACACCTACAGCAGCATTTTAATACTCTGGAG
This sequence comes from Streptopelia decaocto, assembly GCF_964273445.1. Classification (NCBI taxonomy): domain Eukaryota; kingdom Metazoa; phylum Chordata; class Aves; order Columbiformes; family Columbidae; genus Streptopelia; species Streptopelia decaocto. Next base: position 1,800,077 of record NC_138675.1, on the reverse strand, counting down.
TTATTTCAGCACACCACACGACTGCGACACAGGTGGCAAGCGGAGCCCCTTGGAAAATACAACGGTAGAAAACTTTGCGTTAAACTTCCTTGGATATCAGCAGGGATTTGGTCACACTGCTGGAAGCTGAATTAATCAAACTCTTGCTGTGGTTGTTTGCCCTTTGCCGTGGTTTTCCTGCGACGGCTCCTCGTGGGTGAACTATCCACAGAGCTGGGCTGGGAGAGGGGCAGCCAAGCAGGACCCTCTGCTCTGAAGCCTCCTTATCCCCAGGCTCCATCCTGTGGTTGTTGAAACTTGCACAAGGCCCCCAGGCCACGTCGAACCCCCGCTTGGAGTTCCTATCAGCGTGCAGCAACTTGTGCAAAACTTGTTGGCACCTTATTAAAATCAAGTGGTGTGTGAAGAGCTCACACTCCCACTGACGCTGCTTGGCGGGAGATGCTGCTCAGCTGGCCTACAATCAGGTAGCAGGAGAAGGCCAAGCTCTCCCTGCCCGACTGACCACGTAAAGCGGGAGCTCAGAGCAATTGCCGGCCTCAACACCTCCTGATGGCTCCATCCCTACATAGTGCGCGGCAGCCCTGACCCAACTCCTGCCACACAGTATCTCACCACCATCATGGGCCGACCTGCGGCCAACAGCCAGTTCAGTGCCTCAAGGCCAAAGGTGTTGGATTTAATGGCATAAGAGCCTTCTGGGGGGTCTCATTTGAGCTTACTGCCCCCAAAGCTAAACCCTCTTGTGTCTGCGAAACAAATCAAGTGAACAGTGCCAGGAGCACAGCTGCAACAGCTTCTCTGCTCTGCAACGAACACTTCCGACAAGGCACCCAGCTTCAGGTTCCTTCATCTGTAAAAATGACTCACGCTGGAACGAAACGCAGCAGGAACAGTCACAGCCACCCTTTTGGCGATGAGATGCCAACATCTGCAATTGGTTTTAAACATTTTCAGCATGCTCAGCGAGTTAAGAGGACTTTTCAGAGGCCCTGTTTTTCTTTTATCAGAAAAAAAATAGTCTATAGGGTTGGAACCAAAGGTCTGTGGGTTGCAGGAATGCAGCAACGATCGGTGTTAAGTTACTACTGGCTCAAACCACCTTAAAACTAAAAATCATCTCCGCAGAGGAATCCCTTCTCCTGAGCCTCTCTTGCCGCATGGCCTCTTCGCACAGTTCTGTTCCTGGACCTGAGGCTTCTTGAAAAAATAAGGTTAAAACCTAAACACGTTAACACAAGCAGACAGAGTGCAAACACATCTGGGATCGGTAAAAATCACTGACCTCATTCATACGGAAATGGATCATCTGTTTCTGAAGATACTTTCCTAGAAAGAAACCAGCCTTCGGCAGACACCTGGCCTGGAAATTCGCTGTTTGATTGCTTCAGGTCTGGGGACATTTTCGGCAATAAACAGGGATGTAAGTGACGCATCTGCTCCTCCTTGCCTGTGCCTTTGATAGTGCACGTAGCCTCAGCACGAGAAGGGCTCCCGGCAGTGGAAATGGCTTCTAATGCAGCTCTTTCCTGCTGAGCTGCATTAAGCCCCTGCCATGTTCACAAGCCTGCCCAGATGTGTTTGAATGTCTCCCACGATTGGGAGAAAACAAAACAACACACTCAAACCTTCAGTATTCCTGGGGGAAATTTGCTGTCCGCCCTGCTAAGGCTTTGCTATCATGTCAGGTAGGAGTAACCACAGCTCACCTCTCCTCACCTATGTAAAATAAGGCTCCAACAAATCACATTCCTTCGGGATCAGTCTTTTACTTAATTATCACTCTTTCTGTTTCATATATACCTCACAGTTTTTTCTATTTTAATACCCCTCAGGAGACATGTTGCAAAGATCTTCCAGGACTACAGGCTGCATCCTGAGGAGCCCCAACCACCTGCAAACCTGCGTTGATCTAGGCAGCGACCAAAAAGCGACCACGCTGCTCCGTGCAGGTAAGCAAACCCTGCAAGGGGAGCAGAGGAAGCAGTTTATCCAAAACTGGTGTCAGATATGCTCCCTGTGGTGACATTTGTGGGAAGCTGAACCTTACGGCAACATAAGCCCAGCTGGAGACCTTAAAGTGTCACGCTTAAAGTGCTCACAGTTCTACATGCAGCTTAACTGATCCAGCTTCAGAAAATGCAAAGCTTGCCATGCTGCAACCCCAGAGCCTGTGGGTAATTCTGAAAACACTCTTAAAACGTCTGAAAACTTCCTTCCTGGAATTTGCAGGACATTAACAGGGCAAGTTCTCACTCCCCTAGAACATTTAACATAAAAAGCTCAAGCAAGAAGGAGAGAGACTTTCTCACCTCTCCTCCATCCACATGCTCACCGTTCCCACTCCCTCCAGCCAGTGCTCTTCCAGCTCTTTTAGCCAAAAGATTCAAGCTCCCCAGATAAATGTCCCTTCCCTGACACACCTGGATTCACATGGCTGTTCAAAGGCTCTAGCAATTTGTTCCTAATTCAAGGCAATCAATAAATAAATCACAATCCTTGCATGGCACAGCCCCACTGTTACACACTCATGTTCCCAGCAGGGTCTGACACTGAGGGGAAATTCATCAGGTGCACACGGCAACTTGGCAAATATTCAGCCTCATTTACATACGAACTGGCATTCAACTACTTAACTGCTACAAACCATCATGTACTTGCTCATGTTCTGGCTGAAAAATGACTTTTCCGAGACCAGCGCCCACAGGACCTTCTGCAGAGGTTTAACACACACACCTTGAGAGCGGCTGGGTGGGGGTTTCCCTGTGGATGAACTTTTCGGAGATCTCGAGAGCGCCCGTCACCAAACCGCTGCGCACAACTGCGAGGGGAAGCGCCTGAGGACGAGGAATCGCTCGCTGCATGTCGTACGAGCAGGTACATATATATGCATATATTAAGGGTGAGAATTTTTTTTTTTTTAACAAAACATCAGAGAAAAGTGTTTTATTGTTACTAAAAAAAACCCCCCAAAAAACAAACAATGCTCTAGTGTTTTAGGCCATGGATTCTCTAGCTCAGATTCATGGCGTGGAACACGTTAACAGGGAAAGCGTCCCACGGACATCTCCCCTCCAGCCACAACCAGGCGCCCTCCTCCCTTCCCCTTGGTGATCAAACAACATCCTTATGCAAGTACAGCAATTGTTTACATGTAAAAGTAAGATTAGGAAAGTATTTCATGTATTTGTAGCCTTTTTTTCCCCTCGTTTTTACTTTTTTTTTTTTTTTTTTTTAAAAAAAAAGAAGTGACTTAGCAGCTGGAAAGAAAAAGACAGCATCATGTGAGCAGCTAGTGCTGCACCGACCACCAGCAAATGCTCCACAGGTTACTCGCGGTCCATGGACCACAGTTCACAAACTACATTTTCAGGCTTCACGAACTTTGCAGACTTGTATTATGGTAGATGCTTCTTCACAGTGAGAGCCAGCAGGTCATCTTTGGTTGTTGAAGAGAGACACACAAGAGACTTAACGTACTCAGCAGCGGCTCAGTTTGGAGGACTGTGTGGTGTCGGGGTGAGGTCCCTCTGAGCGCACAGAAAACAGACGCTCCGACTGCGCTGTGAAGCGACTGCTTCATTTGTACCCGGGCACGCTCAGCCTGCAGACACCGTCCTGGGGTAGGCAAAGCCGGGAGGAGCACCGCGGCGCTTGTTCCACCTCTTGACTCTTGTAGGATGCTTTTGTTTTCACCCGCTGCGGGTCTTCGCGTTCCTCAGGTGCGAAGGGTAGCGGCGCAATCCAAGCGACAAGAGATGCACAGGCCATGGCGAAAGGGCTGGTTCTCTGCTCCAGCGGCTGCCACCTCCGCAGGGTCCCAAGTCCCCAGGACGATGCCACTGATCCAAGTCACATCAGAGACGTCGCGGCCGCACGGTTGGAAAAACCGAGCTGGGATCAGGCACCCACTGCCCACACGGTCGTGTCCCGGCCTCGCCGCGATGTGCCGGGAACCAAAGGCACCGGCACGGAACAGCCGCCCAGCCAGCTGCTCCTCGGCCATTAAGTTCTCTCTGCACAAAAGGTCTCCCAAGCACAACCCCCTTTTTTTTGTCTTTTTCCCCATTTTTAGGTTTTTTTTTTTAAACAACAATTGCTCTCACCCCTCTTTTTTTGGTAGACACACATACATACACACACTATATGTACAGTTTGGAACCGAGGACCTACACAAGGAAAAGGAAGCCAGCACCGCTCAGAATGGTGCACACATTCAGCAGCTGTCAAAGGAGAAGTCGTTTTACTTTCTTTTAAACTTGCAATGTTTGTCTTTATTTTGTTCTTTATATTTTGAAAGTGAAAAGAAATAGTATTGAGTCAATTTCTTTTTTTCATTTTTTTAAATATTTGTTCTATGTATTTACAAGCCTTAAAGTTGCTCTAAAGGTTCTGAAAGTATCACTAGTACTTTTTCCCCGGGGTAGCACTGTTTCAAACGAGTTGGTTTTTTGGAGCACTCTGGTCCGCAGCGGTTTTCTCAAATGCATTTCCTTCCGTTCCAAGGTTATGTACGTTTTGATTACTATTTTCTTTTTAAATTTCTGAAGCAAGCTGAGAGGCAGGCAGAAAAATCTGATGACAATTAAAAAGAAAAAGATCTCTTCCTCATCTAGCTTACCCCAACCCCCTTGAAAGTTTTGTCTATTTATCATGCTTTGAAACAAAACTGGGGTGCATATGAAGGGGAGGGAAATTTATTTCTCTGCTTTTGTTCTATTATACAATTCGTTTACAGAAACTGCAAATTTAAAAATTACACTGGCATTTGCAGTCCTTAAAATAATAAATTAAAAGTTTTCACCTTTTTTTTTTGCTAAACAGATTTGTTTCGCTTTGTGTTTTTTGTGAGTCCTCGTTTAAAAAGAAAAGAAAAGAAAAAAAAAAGATTAAAACAGAAGATATTTTCTATAAATAATACATGTGTTTTGGTTTAGTGCTCCCGCCCTCAGGTTGGAAGTTTACTTTTGTTTTTCAAGTACCTTTTTTCCTCCATGGTCACCTTTGTGTTTATCTACTTTTACCTCTCCCACTCGTGCATGTGTGGGGAAGGGGGGGTCTGCGAGAATTGGCCTTGCTGCACTGTGATTGGCGAAGACGTGAAACTCTTTAAAAAAATACTTAAACTGTTTCTTTTTTTTTCTCTTTTTTTTTTTTTTTTTTGTTTTTTTTTTTTCTGTTTTCTCTGTATTTTTTAAGTTTTAATTATCCTCCGATTCCTCTTCGGCCTCCCGTAGCCACGTGAAGAACGCTGTGACGGATTTGAGCGCTACTCCTTTCCCGTTCTGCTCCGCTGGGTCCTTGCTGCTTTCCCACTTGTAGAAGGCATCCTCCGATATTACCTCCTCATCATACAGGCAATCGAAAAACATCCGCAACAAATCTGCGATAATGGACCAACGGGAGAGAACAGCTGTTAGCGCTGCGCGGTTTAAGCCGGCGGACAAAGACGCGGTTACGGATAAGGGGATTAACGTGACCTTTAAAGCACGAGAAGCAGATACAAGCAAAAGGAAGGTCTGTTACTGAGTTATTGCTTCCTGGCTGGTTACACGCAGCCGAGAGGGAAAACGGGCCCCGCTGATGCTGTCGGACAACACGTGCTCCACAGAAAAGGGAAAGCGGCCGTGGGAACGTATTATCTAGAGACAAGAACCCAGAGCAGCCCGGCCTGCCCTCACCAGACCGCACAACCTGCAGCCTGGCTCTTCCAACGCCTCATTTTTCAGGGCTCAGCAGGAGGGATGATGAATAACTAGTGCCTTAAAGCCAAGGACGATCATGTTGGGTGGTTTTGGGCACTCTTTGATTTGGTGCTGCAGCCTCCCTGGGTATCTCTGCTTCTTTGGCAACCCCCCACCTCTCTTCCAACAAATTTTCTGCAGTGGCTCTGGGAGAACTCATCAGTTGTCCATTTTATTCCCTCCAAGTCCACCGACATGGGTGGTGCAGCAATGCAATTACAACACTCATATGTCCAGGTACTGTACACTCAACAGATCATTTTTTACTGCTATTTTTTCTTTGTATCAACAGAGGTTTGTCCTTCCTCCTGCATGGCTGCTTATAGAAGCAACCAAGAGAAGAGCCGGCCTCTGGCCAAGCATTCGGGGACCTGTGCTGCTCTGAAAGCCCGAATCTGGACAAACAGAAACCACTCAACGCTGGCCCCTCTCATCTGCTACATAACAAGGTAAAATTTTGTTTCCACTGCCAGGAACAGCACATCGTCCTCCACACCCTATTGCTAGATTTCCCTCTCACAGAACCAACCTCTCCTCACACTGTCAGAGTTCAAACCCCCAGCACAGAGCAAACACTTACTAGGAGGTTGATCAAGTTTTACTATTGATGCTTGTAGTGCATAAAGTGCTTGTAGTTCCTTCTCTGTGTCTGAGTCTAGGTACTTGAGTAAGATCGGCACTCTCTGTTTGATAACAGCAGTGTCCACACGGAAGCTGGAAGAGTCCGCTGAGGGGGAGAGAAGAAAACAGGGTCAGCTTGGCCAGACAGCAGCAAGGGCAGATATTAAATAAAAAGAAGTTTTTCTAATCAACAGCTTTTTCTGGAACTCTTGAACCCTCCAGTCCCCCCAAGCCAACCAGCACCTGCAGGGACACATGCAAAGGAATCACAAACTTACTGTGCAAATTGTTGTGTTTCCACAGACAACTGGATATTGAAAGCATGTACAATGGCTAGGGCTAAAACTGTGGTTATATAGGTTTTATAGGTTATATAGGTTTTTAGAAAAGTATATATATTTTTTCTGAAAATACTAAGGCAGAATCATAGGCTGCACGTGACACAGGGAATCAGGAATATATAAAAATACACATTAGAAGTCCATCAGCAACACAGATAAATTATTCAGGAGCTTTTAAGTAGATCGTGCAACACAATTAAGTGATATTTTGAAAACAAAAAGAAAAAAAAAAACCCTCAAGGTCAAAACATAAACGAGAAGATGCTCCTGATACACACCAGGGAACCCATAAACATTTGTCATCAAATCCTGTGTCATTTCGCCACTAACACTAGGTGGCATCAGAAGGGTTCTGTTCTGGAAAGAGCTGGGCTGTGTGTCCCCTCCCAACGAGTTAAATTCAGACCAGTCTCTCCACCAAGCGTGACTCTTACAGCTGAGAGCAGAACCGGGTGCTTTCACAAGCGCAAGTTTTTTGCCTCGCCAGATGCGGACAGTAAAGTTAAAGAAAACAAAATGAACTGACCAGATGTTTCTGGCTTCAGCGCTTTTATTCAAGCGCCCCCGAGGGCCTGAGGCTCAGACGTCTGACTTGGGAACCCACCCTCTCCTCCATTTCCAGCCGACTGCCCCACATTCGACTCATCCACAGAAATCGCCTGTCCAACACTATTAAAAAGCCAGAGCTGCAGGCTGGCTTCTCTTCGCAACCCACGCTTCCAACTCGCACGTGGCAATCTGCGATGGTAGAGCGCCCACATGGACTTGCCGCCACAGGAGTGGAAATACTAATTATCTTAATAATGTATATAGCACAGTTCCACCTTCACTAGAAAAATCAATGAACAATCTGGCACTACTCAGAGCCTGAAATGCCTGTTCACGTAAGGTCACTGGGACACGCCAGCACCTCGAGAACACCATAACCAGCAAAGCGCGGAGCAAAAGTCTTAGTGTATGATAAAAAAACAGCCTCAGGGGAGGAAAAAGTGACATAAACCTGAAACATATAACTCCTCGCACGTTTGGTTGGTGTGGTGTTTACATTGTGAGCTACTCACCTATAATAGCTGCTTTACAAACCGCTGTCATTAAAGCTCTAAGGAATGTCGGTGAACTCATCTGGCTTTCATCTAGATTAGCCTGAAATCAAGAGTAAATGGACCAGTTAACAACACGCCGCTGCCGGAGAGCAACCGCTTCCAAAATCCACAGCTGCGTTTGGCAGCGAGTTCGAGTTCAGCAGAAGCTGCTGCAGCAGAAATCCAGTTCTCCCCTCTGCAAAAGCTCAGCTGTCCCATTCCCTTCTTCAAACAGCTCAGGTACGTCAACGTGCAACGAAAGCCCTCATGCGATCGACATTTAACTACTCACACAACTAGTAGTTTGTCTCTAGAAACAAACCAAACCAGCGCGGCTTGGCTTTTACAATGCCCATCTGCATTTTCTAAAAGTTTTAGGCTTTTTTTGACGGCATGCTCCTCGGGCAGAGTTTGGTTTGCTTTGTAGAAGAAATCTGGAGAATGGCTGTGTAACTTGTCCAAGGCTACAAAGAGCCTGTGGGTGTCCCCAGATTTTTATTCCGCTCTCAACTTCTCTAATGGCACCAGAAAAATGACATTTCTGACATGCTGGTGTAGCAACAGAAATAACTGAATTGAAGTTGACCAAGATTTAGCTGTAAGCACGGATCTACATGAATCGGGTTGAGGATCATTTCAGATGCTAGATTTAAAATCTCGCTTAAAGGATGCAACAAGGAGAGGAGGCAAAAGATCAGAGAGTTGACAGGGCTTATTTTTTGTCTCTTTCTTTGCTTTCTCTTAGTTAATGCACTGGGAAAGATGCACCTGCCCTCGGTGACTGCCCAGGATGTTTTTGCAGCATGGCAGGGGGGAACTTGGTAAGTCATGTTGCAAAAAGCCATGAGAAGCTTGTATCTCGTATTTTGCGAAGAAAGAACGTAGCGGTGTACTCTCTAAAATGCAGTAAGCAACCAGAAGCAGTGTTTTCAGAGTCAAAATTCTACAATATTTAACAGGCAGTTACACATTTGCATGTTAACATCGCTAAAATTCTTTCTTCCTAAAGCTTACTATGGAATAACTAATTACATATAGGTTTTAATTATTTGGAAGTGTTGATTGCACAAACCTAACGTTCTTATCCTATGCCTAAGGAGGAGCCTGCAGAAATGCTCCTTTAGATGGGAAAATATTGACAAAAGCAGTTAACGAACTGTGTGCAGGGAGGGTGAAAATAGTCTTTGTACCTCTACCCAGTCAAAGATTTGTTCATCATTCGCCTTGTCCTCAACAATGAGTTTTTCCAGCTGCTTGTTCAGCTCTTCCGCAGAGAGTTCTTTCTCTGAAAGTGCTTCTGAGGAACTGGAACAGTCGGATTCTGTGAAGTCCAACTTCTGCAACATCAGAAGCAATGATGAGAATGAGTTAAAAATACCTTCCTAAGCTGAATTACACCAAACTGAGGGGGCAAACTACACTTCGTTCTGCTTTCTGGCACCTTTCAGCTGCTAAGTTATCATTACAATGATTTATATACGTTTTCTGTTTCAAAGATTATACAGCATTTTACAAACACAGGGGAACTCCATTATCCAGCAAAGACAACCAGGCATCCCAGAGCAACTCCAGCCCCACACAATACAAGCACACACAAAATAAAGCGCGTGTTGCTCAACTGAAACGATGGGGAGCTGGAATGCAATTACCAGAGCTGGCATTCGCTCACAAAAATTGTGGCTAACGCCCTGATTCATTGCAAAATGTGACAGAGGATCTACAGCCCCCTTGCCAAGCCCCAGGCCTCAGTAATCCATTTGATTTCCTGCAGCGCAGCACTTCCTATGTGCTATTAATAAATAATAAAACCGGGTAGTAGATCACTTGGGGCTCTAAAGCGAGAGCTCCGGCTTCTGCTGCAAAGTGTCCTCCATCAGTCCTGGCTCCTCTTGGTTCTGAAACTTGCCGGGATCATAACACAAGGTGGGATGAGGGAATAACTGCTACAATTTATTCTGCTCCTGAGTTCACTCCTCCCAGCTGGAGAAACGGATCTCCTGGAGGGGACAAGCCAGTCCTGGCATTGCAGAAAGGAAATAATCTAACTCCAGCTTGGTGAGGGAGACACTTCACCCTACATCCCCTATCAACTATGCATAAGAACACGATGGAAGAGGATGAACAAACAGGACACGGGGGAAAAAACCAGTGTATCGAAATAATTCATAAAGCAGATGCTTGCTCTGAACTCACTTGTTCCGTGAGAAAGGTATGTACATCCTCCCCTTCGGGTAAGTAGTCCTTCCAACTGAGGCCAGACTCCCTCCATAAGGCTCCCACTTTCTTATGGCTCTAAAACACAAAAAAATGTATTCATTTTGAAGACCTGAGAGACAACCGGGGGAGCTTACGCAAGCCGGAGTGGTGCAGCTGTGTCAGGAGAAATCAAGAACCGTTCAGCCACCCAACAAGATGCCTAGCAAGGAAGTGAGAACGTCTGGAAACCCCGTGCAAGAGAAATCATGGACGCGATCCTGCCACAGGTAGATACGTCTTGTCAAGTGGTTAAATGCCACAGTGATGGGTCGGAAACAAGGCATAACGTGAAATGTGGGGTTTGCAACGACTGCAGCCAGAGATTCCCTATGAAAAGTGACACATCTGAACAAGACACAGTTGCCCACGGCCGTGACACAGAATTGGCAGTAAGGTGACTTAGATTCTTCTCCTGACTATCATTAACTTCCTCCGTGACTCATTCTCCCCCTGCCTTGATGTTAATTTTCACTAGCTACTTTCAGAAAATAACTATTTACGTGGCTGCTTTCTGTGCAGAGATCAAGCCTTAAATTCAGGTCCATAATACCAAGTTGACTTCTCAATTCCTACAATTTATTGCAACCATTGAGAAAAGCTCCTTTGCAGCACACACAGTTCGACCTCCCGCATCCTCTGATGTCACACTGACCGTTTGGTATCCTGCCTGAGGTGCCACATACGCAATAATTCTTACAAGAATAAAAATACTGATAACAACCAGCTCTTTTCACCAAATGCTTTGCCAGAAATTCAATCTTACAGCACCTGTGCAATGGAGATGACTGCGTAGCCTACGGTAAGCGCCGAGAAAAGCAGCCCGATTGTCATTTTACAAAGCAGATGATAATTTCCAGCTTACCATGCAGATTGTTAGGAGCTAATTGTGCTTAGTTCCTGCTACAGTTCATCAGGATCCAAATTAGGTGACTGATATTACACTGAAATACCCGAGTCCAAGCATGGGCCTGGATGAGATCGAATTAGAAACCGAAAGCTAAACCTTGTGCTTCAAGCCCCAGAGCACAGCAGCTTTCGTTTCACAGGACAGAGAAAAATAAATGGGAGTCGACTATCCAAACAAGCATCGAACTAAAATACATAAACGAAAAGGTCACTATTTGCACTGCTAGACTAAATGCTCCTGGAACAATCAACCTTATTTGAATGCATGCTTAAAAAAAAAGAAAATAAAAGGGCAAGTGAGGGATTTTACAGGGTTTCAAATAGACACTATCCAAAGTGCAGTACTCAGCTGGCTTAAAAAAAAAAAGGACAAAAATGGAGGCGGAGTTACAGGGAAACCACCAAACTGTTTGGACACACAACTGTGAAATGTGTAAGAGAGCTCTAGAAGTCACAGGGTGAAAAGGTGTCACTACCCCTAGTGCTGGGTGAATTTTAGGAGTTGGCAGGTTCCGTTTGGATAAGCACCCAGAAGTCTAGAGGCATCTGCAGCTTATCCGAACCCGCAGAACCTCTCCGTCCCGCAAGAACGGCTCTCGCGCAACATTCCCGGCACTTGCTGCTTCTGGTCAGCCCAGAAATCCCTTGAGAATGTCCCTCTTGCGGTATTTCCGCACCCTAGCTTCTGGAAGAAGCCAAGTGCAAAGGTACCTGCAAAAGGGAAAAGCGACGAGAAAAAAAAGAGTTAAACTTTTTGGAACCTCATAAGGTTTGGTTTGAAAGTGGGGATGAAGAGGCAGGTTTCCTGCGTTATTCCTGGGTTATCTGGAGTGGCTGACCCATCCCTAAATATCTTTTTGTGGGAAATGTGTAGGTTTTATGCATAAGCACTTCCTGGCTGCATTTACGAGCGCTACACTTACCATTTGTTTGCATAGAAGGTGCAAGATTTCAGCAAGCAAGACGCCGGCTCTTCCCACAGGAAGCAAAGGTTTGCTAAATTCTCTAGAATGAAAGAAAACCAGATATTTTATCCTTATCATTGGAATTGTCTGAAGATGGTTTCATCTTCATAAACCAGTGCTGCAAGTCTGAGTGCAAGGCAAGGGGTAGTGACCTGAGGCAGGAAATCTGCTTTAATTTCTGCTGGTGACAAAGGGTTTGATCCAGCTCGCGCTGCTGATAAAACGCACTCGTGATGCAGCGCACTTGCCACGACAGGGCAAATTATTTTTATGGAACATCAAACCCACTCGTTTTTGTGGGATGCTGCATTCAGGCAGCACGACCCTTTTTGGGAAAAAGGCTGAATTAACCACTTGGCCTCTAGTTAATCCCCAAATCCATAAGGACATGTAGAAAACACAGAGACTCTGGATGCAGTTTCCAGGTTTTGACCCCACGTTTCAGGCAATCCCAGCTGGCAGCTCTTCCCTGAGATACGCAGATTCCTGCGCAACACTTTGCTCTCTTCAAATCCAATTCTCAGAGCCTCACCGTGCTCTCAAATGACTCCAGCCTTACTACACTGGTGTATTTTTCAGCTCAGCTCATACAAACAGGATTGAAATCAATTCACAGATAAAACTTTTGCCCCTGAGTGGCGACTACAGAGCCCAAGCTCCCGTCCCACCACAGCTTTTGGGCCAGTGCAAGTCCCGAATGATGGGCAGCGAGTGTTTTAGCAGCTTCTAGAGAAGCTGAGCCTCTAATACTATCAGTTTCTTATCTACTCATGGGAACCATGCTGTGAAAATCCTATAGCACAGCCAGGCGCACAGCTCAGCTCGACCGACGCTGAAAAACACAGCATTGCTTACTGTATAAGTTCTCTCATAGAGATTCCTCCTTCTTTTAACATGGGGGTCACCAACTCAGCCAGGTACAACCAAATATGGGGTATATCTATGGCCATGTCGTCCGCCATCTCCAAGGTATCTGAAAAACTTGAGAAAAAGGAAAGAAAGATGTCAAGCATCAAATAGAATTTCATTTCAGGCTTTAATTTGAGCTAATCTGCACTATAAAAATCTTTGGTTACGGAAGAGAGGAAAGGGAGAGAATCCCAAAGGTAACGAAAAAAGCTATTTCCATCCTATGTTTTCAGAGCTTCAAAACTGCCCAGAGTGATTTCTCTACGCGGTAACATGGAGAGGGTGTGGAAAAGGCATCGCCTTCCATAAAACCAGCAGGTGCATCCAGGAAAGCTCCATTTACAACAATTCTTACATCCCAGAGACAACTAGTAAACCATGTAAAAGTAAAACCAGCATTTTTGGCTATAAATACAAAACATCCAATAAATAGAGCCTTCTTAAAAACAACCAAACGTCTACTGAAGGGGGATGAGTAGTAACAAAAATCCAAGTGTAAGGGAAGCAGCAAAATGTCTGTAAAGTGTAAAACGATGCAAGAAAAATGTTCAGCGCACCATCCAGGACAGAAAACACAGCAGGATGAAGCACAAAAATCGCTCCCCAACTCTGGATACAGGTTCCAGAATGACTCAAAACTCTTCTTTCTGACAAAACCCTTGTAGGTGCCTTTGCTTGCTGTGGCTGGTACAAGATGATCATTTTTCTGGTTCTCCTGCCAATCTTCATCATGAGCCATTCTCCCTGAAAACCTTGACAATTCTGGGGTCCAGTTTAGTGATTAAAGTCACATTTTTCTTTCGTGTTTCAAAACCAGGAACCACCTCTGTGTTGTTCTTCTCGTCCTCTGCTCCTCATTCAGCTCAGGTTTGCCCCTGTGTTTTGCTTTCCTGTTGTGCATCTCCAGACTGGCGCTGTGACCAGTACTCATCCCCTAGCCCCGAATTATACGGTAACCTGTTGTGTGTGAATCAGCACTGTGGTTTCGGTGTCCTCCTGTGCTTGCTAAGCACCACTTGCCCTTTCATCATCTTCAGGAGTCGCTTCACTTTGCTTATGCCACGTTCAGCCCACACGTCCCACTAGTTCATCAAAATTCTACTTATTTGGCATCGCAACCACTTGAAAGCCTGGAATGGCTTTAATCACAACGTATCACTCCAAATGAGTCGGTTTGACCATCGGCAACTGCATGGACACAGACTAGCGTATTCCCTGTGGATATATATTGTTTTCCCGCTGTTCCACGTGGTTTTGAACTCACGCTGCCTCAATTTTTCCTGTGAGCCACCAGATCGCATTGTAATGAAAATCACTGCCAAACACAGGCGCAGGGAGACCACCAGAACAGTCAGCGCTACCACAACGAGACACGATTCAAATACAGTCTGGGATGCTCTAAATTCTCCTCCTCAGCCCCTCGAGGACACGTCCGCTCCTTAAAGTCGAGTTATGCTGAGAAACGGGATCATTCTCGCTGCGGCTCTGCGGACGCGTGGGACGTTGGGCTCCAGGGCTCCCACGTCACATGAAGATTTTTGATTTCTTCCTCTTCTTTTAATCATATTCAGTGATTTGCCAAAAGGCAACTTGACAAATGCATCACAAAACAGACATCTAAACACGCACACATTTAAATATACAACTAGGTATTTGCTTAGAAATAAATACTCATATAAATGTGAAAATATTTAGGTTGAAATACTCAAAAATACATTACAATCATTCTATTGCTTATAAATACACCCAGGTGAAAACACTCCTTCAAAATGGACGTGTGGAGAAGGCAGGACACCAAAACAAGGTGGGAAATCACTGCTCTCCAAAACAGAATAAGAAAAGCGTCTGTTTCTACGCATAGGATACAAACCCCTTGAAGAAATCCTGCTTGCTGAGCTTTCCCGCCTGCACCAACTGATGCAACAACTGGCCCATGTGATCCCTGGTGATCTGACTCCTCTCCAGCGTCGACTCCACTCCCACCCGCACGAAAACCGGCAGCAGGTTCTGGGCGCTCAGCTCCTCCACGCACTGCATCGCTTCCTGTCCCAACGACACACAGCGTCACTCGCCCCAACCGAAAACTCACCAAGAAAAACATTTGCTACTATAACATCGCTTTTTTGTAACAAAAAACCAAGAATTTAGTGAAGCTGCCAGGCAAAGGTGCTGAACTAGACTGCGGAACCTCATCACAAATCACCACTGAGATGGCAATTGAATAATAATAATGAGGATTTATACCGGGCAGGCAACAATGTTTAAAAGACACAATCACGCTCCAGGGTACAGTTTGGCTGCTCGGTGAAAGGACAGAAATTGTCTTCTGGATGCCAGCAAAATGCCTATTATTTCATCAAATACCAAGCCAAGTTGAAAAGAGGACGTCAGGTTAGATTCATTGCTGATCTGATCTGGCACTGAAATGCCTGATTACAAACCCAGACCGTATAAAGCGGCAGAAAATAGGTGGGGAGCTGGGAGGAACATTTCCTCTTCACAAAGCTGCTACTCTCTGGCATGTATGTTTTGTACCCTAAGCCAGTAAAACACTCTTAAATAAGAGACTTTCAGAGAAGCGCTCAATGTCACTCTTCAAAAATCTCTGCTGTCATCAGCAAAGATCCTCTGCTGACCTCGGTTCAGCCTGAGGGATCTCAGCGGGCTGCCTGACTAAAGATATTCCCTCTCTCTCTTAGGTTATGCCTTCAGTTATCAACACCTGGCAGCCCCAGATGTGCTTCTGCAGGTTCTGGATGGTTTTTTGTGCAGGCCACAAGCCCGGTGGCTGAGCCCGCGGGCTCCGGTCTGAGCTTTTCCACCAGCCGTCCCCCGGTGTCTGCAGGACAGACGGACGAACACATCACCGGTCGACCCTCTGTCACCGGCACAGAGCTCGGCAGGTTTAATTTACAGTCAGGTTAAATACCGAAGGCTAAAATCCTGAGAAACAGGGCTGTTCCTCTGCTATATACTACATTAACACTCAGTTTAAGCTGAATTAGCCAGACACTTTGTTGCACGCTGCGTTTGAAGAGCGCTGAGAACTTACAATTATCCCATAACACCCTAATGCAAACGAGCTGCCTCAATCTAATATATATTTTTAAGCAGATGTGCACTTGCTTAACACAATTCAACTCCATTTCCATCCAGCCATTAAATATTGTCATTGTATTTGAACTGAAGCAGCCCCTTGGCCCAGACCCCCAAGGTCAGACTGTCAAGTCTACCCAAAATTAAAAAGGACGAGAGACTCCTCAGTTAACCAGCCCCGTCGGCCCCCACTCCTGCAGGATTTAATCATCTCTCCTGATACCTATGAACCCAAAACAATCCATTGTAAGAATATTCCTCTTTCTGATTTCAATCGGAAGCACAATGAAGTGCAGAAGCAGCGACACTGCATTTAATGTGCCGAACCAGGAACTCACCGGCAGGTTCGTAAATTTTATTTCAGCAAATAAATTCAGCCAATGTAACACTTTCTGCAAACTCCCTGGACAGGCTAAAAATCCATCTACAGGGGAGACAAAACTTCCACCATTAACTAGGAAGTGATGACAGCTGCTCAGTCATTTTTCGATGTTTATTACAAATACTGCGGAATGGTTTGTTCAATATTTAGTATTGTTTTATCTGCCTCCAGATCAGAACAGCACATGCTTTGATAACTGAGTGAAAACCTCTGTTTATTTTCCTGCTTCCAAAATTGCTGTTATTTTGGAGCTGCCCAGCGATTCATGACAGATACACACATTTTGCTACTTCCAAAACACAAGCTGGACTAATCTTCCTGTTACTAGCAGGGCAGAAAACAACTTGGGGAGACAACTCTCCTACAAATGCTGGGTGCTCAGAGAGACTCTGTTCCCACAGAGGAAACGTCGCAGAAAGGTCTGAAAGACTTAAATGAGGTTTCCTTTTGCTCACCTTAAAATCGTTAATATGCAAGAACTCGTCAATGATAGATTTGCATTTTCTCTCTATTTCCTCTTCTGATAGCGAAGGCTTTTCTTGGGCTGGAGCTGGGGGAGCTTCTGGTTTGGCTGGTAGAAATAGAAGAAAAAATAATCACATTTCAAAAAGGAATATCAACATCATTTTCAGAGATGACGTTCTGAAAACGGAAGCTCCTGTCCCACCATCAGGCACAGCTCACTTCTCTCTTGGCTACATTTCCCGTGCATGAACTCCGAATATTTCTGTAAATCAACCTCCTCGTAGAAACGCTTGGCAGTGACACAGGTTGCAGCACCTTCAGAGCTCTCTGTCAACACTCAGTAATTAAACTTGGAGCTGTTACAGGCGGCTGCAAATTTCCAACGTGCTGACTGCGACGGGCAGCGACCCAACGCAATCTGATCGCATCCCAAAACCCTGATCCCCATGGAGCCCTTCACAAAGCCCCAGAGCTTCGAGACGAGCGTGTGCTGTGTCATGGTGTCCGTCACTGCAGCAGTTTTTAGATATTTCCCAGGGAAAGAGCAAAACACTGTGCTTATCGCACAGGTTCTGTCCACAGAGAAATCGTTTGAAGTGTCCTCAATACTTTCTGACTAACGAATCAGCTCAGGCTGCCGGGAGCTAAAAGCTGCAGCACCGACAAGGTGATGCCCTGGGAACTGTTTGGCAAGGGTAGAAACAGCCTTACTGGGCACTGAAGAAGTGTTTCTGCAGAACTGACACTGATTTTGGGGACTTTGAGCCCAGAAACCAGCAGCAACAGAATATGACCAGGCAAGACAAGGCCACGGAGTGGTGTTTTGCTGATATCGCCAAGGAACAAGCGCCAGGAGCAGAGGAAACGGCCTCAAGTTGCGCCAGGGGAGGCTGAGGTTGGATCTTGGAACAATTTCTTCCCCAAAGGGCTGTGGGGCATTGGAACAGGCTGCCCAGGGCAGTGCTGGAGTCACCATCCCTGGAGGGCTGGACAGACGGACATGAGGTTCTCAGGACATGGGGCAGGGACAGGGGTGGGGAACGGTTGGACTTGATCTTGAGGGGCTTTTCCATCCAAAACGATTTTATGATTCTATGAATCCTAAAGTGGAACTGATGGGAGCAGCAGATGCCAAGGCTGTGTGAATCAAGCAGTTGTGTAACAAACCTCTGGGAGGACGATCACAGCTCGACGACGCATCACTGCGGGCCAAATATTCACACCGCTGCGCCGAAACCTGTCACTTGCTCCCGTAGATTTTTCCCTTACGCCTTTTCACAAACCCTGCAAGATTCCCCGAGCGTGGAAGAGCCGCTTACCAGATTCCTTGGCTTTGCTCCTCTCCGCCTCTGTGCTGTTCCTGTCCATCTCCATACCGCCCGTTAACTGCTTCACCGTCTCCAGCATCTCCCTCCGCTGCTCCTCCTGCGCCTGATTGTCGAGCAGCAGCTCTTTGCTGCTGCTGCCCCGCAGGAAGGTGTTGGGACGGGACAGGGACGGCGGGAGAGGTTTGTCGTTCTTCTCCCTGCCCGTGCTCCCGCGACTGCGCAACGAGAAACACACGCGCTTAGAGAGAACGGTCCGAGTGACCCCTGCCCACAATGCTGCGCTGTTAGAAAAGATACTGGATAAAACTCTGTGGGAACAGCAGGAAAAAGTGAATCACAACTCAAACCAAATGGGGCTCTTGTCTCGACTTCACAGCTGTAGCTACAGGGAATATAATTGAAATTAATGCAAGTCTTGGAGATATACAAACACAAACAATCACAGGGTGGACAGGCAGAGCCAACGCTTCCTGGAGAACACAAGGAAAAGCAAAGAAGTGCTTACGGGACCTGTTTGATATGCAGAACGGTGAATTTTATAATGTAAAGGCCTCGCTTTACTGAGAAATGGTATGAGTAGTGTATTTTCATCCTTTTATTGAAAAATAGCTTCCAAATAGTGAAGGCTGCCAGCAAGAGGTGACCAGGATCTGTGCTATTAATTACCGTGTTAATGAGCTAAAACGATACCAAAATGGAGTAATCTCCAGGCAAGCCAGAATTTTAGAGAAACAAGAGGGAAAACATCAGAGGGACAAACACAAGAGAACAGTCTGGCTGAATCCACCACCGATTCCAACCTGCACACCTATTTATTTCAACATTTTATCCAAAGCGTTTTTCACCTGTTATGAACTATTAGCAAATGTATCCTTACATAAAGCGTGACTGAAAAGTGGAAACTAAAATATTCCCCGTAACGGCTTTAAAGATGAATACAACCTGTCTTTCCTAAGATATTATCAAAAATGCACGTGTTTTAAGTTAACTCAAAGCACATTGTGGGGAAAAAGACTCAGCTATTCGTGGAAACTCAATGAAATTCTTTCTTTGTGTGCTGGCAACTAGAGCAGCAAGTGTGGACACAGGCGGACGGACAGACGGCACGGTCACTGACACTTACCTAGTTAAGGCCCTGCGCGAATCTAACTCTGAGGATGCGGATGAGGCAGAAACGGATGAGACTGGAGGCTGCAGCGCAGAAAATCTGTTCAAACTAGTGGCACTTGGTCGTAAGGAGTCTGGGAGAGCGGAAAGACAAGACAGGAGAGCGACAACAAGGTCAGTAGCCGCCAACACCTTCGCGTCACAAAATCATTGAAGCAATATCTGGTTTTTGGAGTGATGGGGAGAGAATCGAAGGGAAAGGGCTGGTCCTGGTGCACTTTAGCCCTGCACAAATGAGCGTTCCCACCCAAATCTGCGCTTGGCAAGGGCGACTGGGAGCGAAGCGGAGGGTGAGGACCGTC
The DNA here is from genome assembly GCF_964273445.1 of Streptopelia decaocto. Classification (NCBI taxonomy): domain Eukaryota; kingdom Metazoa; phylum Chordata; class Aves; order Columbiformes; family Columbidae; genus Streptopelia; species Streptopelia decaocto. Next base: position 1,780,513 of record NC_138675.1, on the reverse strand, counting down.
CTGACTCACCCATCTCGCTTGCCTTGGCTCCACCGCTGCTGCCCTTCCCCCAGCTGCCCAGCTGGGCTTTAGGCACAAGCTGAATCTTCTCATCTATCGTGGGCTGTAAAACACATCAAGAAATACCATTAACAAGGGCAAACTGTACATCTTAATAAGAAATGGGGTATTTTTTGGCAACAATCCCCATCTTGTGAATACCAAGATACGCTTTAACACATTTTGGGGAGACCAAACCCTAGGCAAAGACAGAGGATGCAAACAAGGGGCATCACAAACAGCCTCTTCCGAAGTGTCAGGGAAAGACATTCCCAGTGACCAGGAGCTTCTGTTTATTGGGAACCCTGAAGCTCACGAAGGAGGAAAAAGCCCAATACATATCAGCACTTGAGAGCTGTTCAGTTTGTTTGTGATGAGTGAACGGTTCTGCTGCCCACTCACCTTCCAGTCGTGGCTTTAGGGGGAATCTGCACAGTAACAAACAAAATTCAGAGGGCGAAGAACAATAGGTTGCAGAACTTGGGGGGAAAAAAGTGGTGTCTGACAAGAACATGGATTTTACACTGCTCGGTAGGTGAATCTATTGACATGGAGATTGTGACCCCACAGGTGTCTTTGTACAAGCTCCTCTCTCCTCCCAACAACGCAGCTGTTGTGGAGCTGGTTCCATTTGTGCCATGCTTGTACTAAAGTCACAGAAGGACTATTCCCAGATGCACCGTAAGCCCAGACAAAAGCAGGCTCAATCCCTCCCACTAATTACGTTTTAGAGTCTGTTTTATGACTTTCACAAGGAACAAACTGAGCTTGATCTGCAGAAGGGCTACAGTGTGTCCAGGTTCTGCTTTACAGCTCCCCGAGCATTCAGGCATCGAGAGTGAAATTCGAGGAGAGTGACATTAACTGGGACAAGGGAACATCTAGAAAATACCGTGATTTATGCGAAAAATGCAGTTCTTGGTGAGAAATCCCAAAGCTGTCCTGAAAATCACGAAACAAAGGCAAAAACTCTAAGCTTGCCTAACCTGCAGCCTGAAATAAATGCCCCCAAATCCCCACTTTAATGGTAAAATAATAGGAAGATGCTCAGGATGCTGCATCTGAGACGTCAGGAACATTTTGTTTTCAAACTGAAACTGGCATCCTCGTTCTGCTAAAAAGCCGCATCAGAAAAGGGCCTTGAGAACTTGAGGCAGCAAAGGATTTCTATGGGATGTTGTAGACGCCTCCCGTAACAGCGTCACCACAATGACCCGGCTCGCATCCTCTTTTCATCATTTAATAGAACGCGGATTTTCCAACTTAGGAAAAAGACACTATTTCCCTTAGAACAAGCGAAACAGGAACATTCAGAAGACAACGGCGTCTTCTTTCGTGCTTTATTCATGCCCAGTACTAATTCTGGGCATCTGAAATATCCCAAAAAGCAAGTGTGGACTTGTAAACATCCTAACAGTCTTTCCTAGGCAGACAGATACGATAAGGTAAGACCTCGGCATTTTTGTTGCTCCGAACGAGGCTCGTGCTGGCACCTACCTTGGTGATTTTAAGGAACTTGGTGGGGTCCAGCACTCGGCTGTTCTTTGCCCCCTGCACAGTGTTCCAACCGCCTTCATCGACCCGCTGGACACCTGCCAGGCGACAAAACAACCCTCAGCTCACCCCCGCAGCACCCCCGGAGAACGCGGGCGACCCTCTCCAAGCTCAACAGGAGGGGGAAAAGACGACGGCACGTTTCTGCTGAACCTCAGCACAATCCTGTGCAGAAATCACGGCTTTTGGAGTATTTCTTCAGCCTCAAACGACATAACTAGCTTGCCTTTCTTATTACAAAATAGCCTTGCCATTAAAGATCTCACTGTTTTCAAGGGCTGGTTTTGGCAGCGATTCTTCCCAGTTCGATTTCTCAGTGCGTGTCCTTGCGCCTGGTTCCGGCTGCACGTCCTGTGCGGTCACCAGCTCACAAAAGGAGCGGAGGACGAGCCTTTGCCAACCCAAAGCCCCGCTTGTTGTGCAGATTTCAGCAGCGCTGGACTAGTCTAGACAAAACCATTCAAGCAATCACAAGTTCCTTACTCTCTCCTGATGCCACTTTTCAGATAATTAAAGCAAATTTACATGTATTTTCCTTATGCCCTGTTTTCACAGCACCTTTATTTGACAATCTCAGTATTTAAGAATCCCAAAGATGACTTTTCTCCTTGTCCCGCTCTGCCCCAGTCATTCCAAATCCACCTTCAGGTAGTGCCACCCTCAAGGCCTGGCAGCAATTTAATGTAATTCCAAGACTCTATCTCATGCTGAGTTAACACCTCACAACTTTAACAGCTAAAGACAACATGGTTACTCTTGAAATTAGACACTATTCTCTTGAAATTAGATGCTGCTGCACACAAGAATGGATGGCACATCTGACTTGTGCACAGTAACTTGTTGTAACAGATTTCTGGCAGCCTGTCGCACAATCAAATACGGTTTGCATGAATGCAAAACTTAAGCACTATTGGTTTGCAATTGTTTATTTTTACCCAAGGGATTTGCCCCTGAAAAACACTCACAGTGAACCCACAGCAAGTCTGTTCCTCCTGCAGCCTCAGCCATAACCAGCCCCCAATTCCCTTTGCTCATTACACTTATGAAATAACCAACATTTTTCTCTTATCTGGGATTCTGACTATGGCCACCGGATGTGAAATGAGTGAAACGAGCAGCCAAAGTGGCTTTTACTTTACCTGGTCTCCTCTTCTCTTTGGTCATTAGTTGTTGGACCTTCCTCTGTTCTTCTTGCTCTTCAATCTTGGCTTCTTTATGAATCTGCTCGATGGTCTTCGGGCCCTGGTCTGCTCTCCGGGACACCCAGTTGCACTAGGAGAGAAGGAAACACGAGCTCAGAGATATTTCCAGCAAAGTGCTGTAAACGGGGTATTTTGAACACTGCAAACAAGGCCTCCTCCTCCCTCCCTGATAATCTGTTCGAGGGGCAGCTCCCCAAGGCACTGGGGAAGATTTGGTGCTGCAAAGAGCCATATACTCTGGTATATAGACTGTGCTGGGTGTCTTGGTGGAGAACGGAGGCTGCGGTGAAGAGCTTCTGGAGAGGGCGACTGAATTAACAACATTTTAACCCCTGGCATCCTGCACATGCCCAGCTTTCCAGTCTTTCCAGGTTCAGAGGAAAGAGATGGAGCAGAAGGAAGCTGCTGTCACTCTCTGTTTATTACCAACACTGTTCACTGCAGCTTTTCCTCCAAGTTTGAGTTAAAAACCAAAACCCTGAAAATAAAGAAGCAAGAAGTGACTGCATTTTATCTGGAGATGGTGCTTTGCCGCTCCAGGGATTGTGATGGCTGGGACAGGAATCCTGCAGAGAGAGGTGGAGCCGTCTCCCCACAAAACACTTCCACTGCTTGATGTGTCTATTCAACCACACACTGCACAGATCCATCTATCCCCAGAATAACCAGACTGCCTCTTGATTCTGCTACAACCTTATTACAACTTTCAGAGCAATATCTTTGTGTACCCCGCAGTCAAAACGGTGACTTCAGCCTCCACAAAACCCCAAACCAGCTTCAAAACAGTTATTTTATGAGTAAAACCTGCTCAGAATTTCAGTCTTGAGACCAGCGCTGCTAAAGCCATGCTGCTGTCAGTGTCTATGGGGTGAAATCACAGGTGTTTGGGAAGGCTGGAGTGAGTTGCACTCACATCTTTAACCATGTGGTGTACAGACACCCTTCACTGTATGAGAAAACGGGTCTAACGACTTGACTGTGTTCAAAAGTTGATTACAAGAGGGACAGGTCTGCACTGTCTGTCCACTTGTCTGCACCAGCTTATCTCCTACTTGTTGTTTTGGGAGCTCAGTGTGGACCCACCACTGTCGTGTTCTGATCGAGCACAAGCTCCATTTGCTTTTCTCTGCACGATATGGCCAGTGAACAACTGGGTGTGCAGCAATCCAGGCTGAAAAAGCACCACCTTTCGATGAGATCCCCACTGCCATGGACAAGAGCCCTCCCAGGTCTTACAGCCGCGCTAACTGGTCCCCAGACTCGCGGGGTACAAACCTCAGAGCACTTTGGTCCTGTTAACACAAGTGAAACACACCTGAAGCGCATGGAAATGAAAAGAGCCGAGCAGCACGACTGACAGAGACAGAACAGGGGAAATACCCCAAACCTCCTCTGGAAATTGCTCAGCTGTGTCTGCTGCAATGGGGCTGGACCAGCGGCACCAAAAGCCAGTGTGGACACACGTCCAGCATAAAGCAGTTTGTCTACCCACCCTGGCCTTCATTAAGGCAAAACAGAGAGATTTCTCGTCTTTAAACAGCCAGATTTTGGGAGACAAAGGGCACAGATCTCCCCACTTCTGCTGTCAATACTGTAAATCTCCACTCTGACATGAGAGCTCTTCCAGCCCGGACACGAGAGGGCACACGCTCCTTTACTCACATGAGTCGGTACCTACCAGCCTTAGGTCTATTACATCCTGAAGCATGAACCGAATCCTTGAAGACGTTTTCCTCTCTTTCACAATCTTCTCCATCTGATTAAAATACTGGTCCATGCGAGGCTATACAAGAGAAACATTATCACCAGCGTGTCTCGGAAGAAAATGAAAATACTCCCTCAGGTGGGGACTCAGCCCCTCTGTATGTACAGAACAAAAACTGCCATCCATTAAAAAATACATAGATTAATGCATTTTTTAACTATGGTACAGCTAAACTGATCTACTGGCCAACTGCCATCGACAAGGGGAGTCCTGTTCTACCTCTGAGCTCCTCCTTTTCATATCGGCATGTGCGCTCCCCTCAGCCTGAGAAGAACCGGCTCGGGAAACTCAACGGGCACCAAACTAACCCTGCAAACTTCATTTTGATGCTTTATTTCCCCAAACTGTCTCAGGTGGGGTCAGGCAAGAGCTGTTTAACAGGCTCAGCCGTGGACTGAAATCCCACAAGCTCCTTTTTATCCAGAAAGTTGTGATGTGATGGAATCCAAATCGGTTTGCACTAAGACATTAAACAGTGTAATTAGAGAAGCCTCCAGTAGGTCTAAATTTGATTCGCCTTTTTTCTTCAAAATGGGGGCTCTGGTTGTTTGAAACAAAATGTTTCAGGGCAGTTGTATAACATGTTTCCCACTCCCTTCACTGAAAACCAGCTAAACCCTTAGACAAACAAGGAAAACCCTGTGAAAATGTGGTGCTGGCCTTGCCTTGGAAAGTTTCAGCGCCGACAGCAATTGTTTCCAAAGTCAGGAATGACAGAGAAAATATTTGAAATGGACGTTGTCCAGAAGCTTTAATTGTAACGATCACTAACACTTCAATAAAAACACATAATAAAACATCAACCCCCGTTAAAAGAAAATAAGTAAAAGGATTCTCACTGAATCTTGATAGAAATAAAGATCGCAAAGACGGGACACAGGCAGCTTCTCCCAGGGGGTAACGTGACGTGTGGACACGCCGCACGGCTCAAGGCCGCGGCACCGGCCAGCGCACCAACCCCTGGGCTTCTCCAGCATTTCTGTGTTCGCAAAGGCCAAACCGGCATCCCAGCCTCGGCCAGCGCGACCTCGGCTACTGCTCAGCACTCAGACCCTGCTTTCCTCCCAAAGCACGTGGAGAAATGTAATCCCTGCCACTGGCACTTCCAAACCTGCACCGACAACGCGGTGTTAACTGCGTTAACAGTGTATTTAGCCTGGCGGATTAGTGGTAAACTGGGCTGTTTTGGTCAACACACCACAAAACGGTTTGGAAAGAGTTTTCCCTGTAAGGATGAGGATTGATCCACTGTGATCCCTGCGACCCAGTGCTGCGAGGGAACTCCCTCCCCGCGCAGCTGAAAACAATTAGCGCCGTTTGTTTCCAGAGCTGAGTCCGACTGATTTCTGGCAAACCCCCGAATGCTTTTTCATCCCCAGCTTGGCTTTTGCGATGGAGAAACGGGTCGTCCGTGCCAGGAGAAGCTCATCGAGTGCGTCACGCTCCGCGCTCCAGAGCCGTTTGTTGGGCAGTCGGGAGGAGACGCTGGAGCGCTGCAGTTGCAAACCAGCTGCTCCAATGCAGCGGAGCTGGAGGCGACCGTCACACAAAATAAATGCACCCACCAAGGGTCAGGTGGGGGTTTAGGCCCGTTAATCAGAGGTTTGTTTGAGATTTAACCCCAACAATACATTCAGTGGTAGATTTTGTAGGTAATACAAGCTGTCAGTGGTAAAGAAACAACTCTAAGTGTTAATGTTTTGGAAACTATGGATAAAAGGTAAATTCTATTTGGAAGAAGAAACACATGGGATATGCTGAGCATACCCTGTGTGCTCGGATGTAATATTTGAAACAAGGAAACTGGAGAACACCATTCAAAATGATACAGACTCTACTAGAAAGGGGCAGAGGGAGGCCAGGTCATGCCAAAACATGCACAGAAGAGCGAATCATTTCCTCGTGCCGTACAGAAATTCCCGAAGAAAAAGTAAATCCTCAACTAAAAACACCCCACGCCCACTTTTCCACCCTCGCCTCTCCCTCCGGCCCTGCCCCACCTTTGCTTTCTCAAAGTCCAGGTCCTTGCCAATGGTCGTGAGCAGGCGGCAAAGGCACTCGAGGGACTCCTCGTCGTGGTTTTTCAGCAGCTTGACCACGCAGTCGTGCATGATCGCCTCCGTCAGCATCTTGAGCTTGAAAAGCTCGCCGATGAATTTTATATTCCCGATGGATCGCCGTCGGGCTTTGTCCTTGGCCTCTTCCAGCTCGTCGTGGAGCCGCGTCTTCTCCTCCGGCTGTAAAACAGAAAAACGGCTCTAAAAAAACATGTTTGCAGAGGAGAGAACCCTTCAAAAGGTCCAGTTTTACGTCTATAGTTGCTGTTGTCCCTGTTTACTCTTTTTCTCTTAAAAAAACAGAGGGTGCTATAAACTTGCTAACCAAGGCAAATATTTTTTATTACATGCAGCCACAGTGACAGAATGAAACTCTCGACTCCAAAATTCCCCCCAAATCAAGTGCCATCTTCAAAAGAGCTCATTTCCAGTGGGAGCTCTGCAAATTTATGGGGAAAAATACCACTTACAGTGGTAGCAGCTTCAAGTTCTTTCTGCTTCTTTTCAAAGACGTCATCGTCAGCCTTGTCCTTTTCAAATTCCTTCTGGCAGCGGTTTAACAGCAGCTTGCGGAAATTCACCGTGCTCCCGGGTTTGTCCGCCATGGGCACCTTCAGCTGGAGGAGAAGGAAGAAAAACATCAGCAGAAATACAGCAAAGCTCTGCGTACAAGTGACGTTTCCCATAAGCCAACCATGACATTTTGTTATGCGCTTCATATTCAGCAAGGCAAGCTGCGATAGTTCAGCATCACGTCACCATTTCCAGCGGAGTTTTACATTTCACATGTAAAGTCGCACTCAAAACTTGGCTGACGCCACCTCTGCCCAGAAACAGATTACATTTCCATCCGTGGGATCCTTTAAAAAGACACGCTGCTTAAAAACACTCCTTATGGGCTGAAGGCTGTGGAGCTGTGCTCCTTCATTGCATGTCATGAAAGATCAGGGGACAAAGAGCTTATTTTGTCCCAAAATTCACAGTCTGAACAATGAGCTGTCCCAAGCTCAGCTCGGTGCCTTGGGCTCCCCTTGGAAAAGAGAAACTGGAGCGTCCAAACGTCACTCGTGGCATCGTGTGACCAGGGAGAGCCAAGTGCTGAGAGTCCTCAACTCCAAACACCACAGCACGCCAAGCAAAGCTCTCAAATGGAGCAGAGAAATCCATCACGTAGATTATTGATTATTTATTTTTAGATTTGTAGATTATCCATCATGTAGATTATTTTTATTTAGGTTCTTAGGAAAGAGCTTGAGGTGCTGGAGCGAGTGGAGAGAAGGGAACGGAGCTGGTGAGGGGCTGGAGCACAAGTGTGATGGAGCGGCTGAGGGACCTGGGGGTTCAGCTGGAGAACAGGAGCTGAGGGGAGACCTTCTGATCTCTGAACTGCCTGAAAGGAGCTTGGAGCCAGGGGGGTCGGGCTCTGCTCCCCAGGAACAAGCGCCAGGAGCAGAGGAAACGGCCTCAAGTTGCGCCAGGGGAGGCTGAGGTTGGATGTGGGGAACAATTTCTTCCCCAAAGGGCTGTGGGGCATTGGAACAGGCTGCCCAGGGCAGTGCTGGAGTCACCATCCCTGGAGGGTTGGACAGATGGACATGAGGTTCTCAGGACATGGGGCGGGGACAGGGGTGGGTTATGGTTGGACTCGATCATCTTGAGGGGCTTTTCCAACCAAAATGGTTCTATGATTCTATAAACTAACATTTAACTCTGCTCTTGCCACATTTGTATTACTGTCACTCAGTCTGTGAGGATAACACGCAGAACATTCACCGTGAAGTGGAATTTCGTGTTTGACTTTGCCAGCTCTTACCGTTACGAGGCACCGGCACATGTTGGCATAGGCCACCGAGAAGCTGGGTTCGTCGATGGCCTTCTCGAAGACCAGGTCGATGACGCCTTTCAGCCTCTCTTCTGTATCTACCGTCAGGTCCGTCACTTGCTTCATCAGCTGGTTGAACATCTGGGGTGTCAGCTTGTTCAAGATGCTTCGTACCTTGCGGAACAGCTCCTGAACGACAGAAAAACCATTACCTTTCAGCACAAATCAAGGAGGTGGTTTCAGGAACAAGCAAAGATGCATCTTAAAGGTGAACGGAGATGATGCCCTGTAGAACCTTCTAGGAAGCTGAGCGACACAGAGACACACACGTGTGCATGGCACAGCTCCAGCCCTAACGCAGCAACCGGCCGCCACGACCGAGGCTGCGGGGCAGGATTTCTGGAAACAGCCCAATATTTTTTCCAAGTGCGACAGAGGCACAAAGTCCTTGTTGTCACCCAGCTGATATACTCCTCTTGATATCAGGTTAGCCATGAGATATAAATTAACAGGGAGTGGCCGCCTTCTCCCTCAACTAAAGTAACCAACTTTTCCTATATTTAAGGCACATTTTTTCTATCTATAATGATATTTAGGTCAACAACGCTGCCGTTAGCCCCTAGAACAGAACTCCAGTGTCCTTCAAAACTATCCCAACTTAGCCTACAAATTACAAGTTTAAGCATCAGGCAAACAGCTCTGCCCAGGGAGGACAGGACAGAGAAAACTTCAGAGCCGGCGCGGTTGGGCTGGGCAGGACAAACCGACAGAGGAACCTCAGTCCTGCTGAGCTTCAGGGCAGAAACGTCGTCTAAAAGGGGATGAAAAGCAAGTTCTGTGATGGAAGTTTGAGGTTGTTTGCTTTAGAACGGAGACAGAAATAGTCAAGTAAAATAGCAACAGAAAACCAATCCTGGAAGAGAGGTAGTAGGTTGTCTGGTGTTCCTTATTTAGACTCGCTTAAAACACAGGATTGCCATTTAAACTCCAGGTCAAGAGTAAACACATGAAAAAATAAATCATCGAGGTAGAGGAAAGCTGTGATTCAAACTGGAATTCACTGCCCTTTTTCAGTGGCTTACGCACCAGCAAAGGTGAGTTACCGTCCTCTCCTGTTACAGACTGTACTCGGAACTGCTCGCTAACGCTCTCACCTGGGTTTTGACATTTTCCGGGTCCTCGGTTTGGTTTTCTCTCTTCAGACTCGGCTTCCAGGCGTTCTCTGCCTTCTTCAGGTGGACGTCCTCCTTCACGCACACCGTGATGATCTTCCTGGGCTCTCTCCTCTGGCCTGGCTGAGATCTCCTCGGTCCAACATTCAACAACTAGGACAAAAACATTCCTTGTTATACCCCCTTTTCAACTCGCACCTCGATAAAACACTCCGGGGAGCGCGTCAACACCCGCTGATGGCAACGCCGACAACCAGCAACTCGTCCTAGAGCTTTGAGGCCTCCTCCGACCCAACACACTGGTCTGGGGTGGTTGGAGAGAACACGAAGACACCAGAAGTGTTTCTCTTGGGCAGCTTTTCACAAGACAGATCCGGCTGAGCGCTGCCTGCACGCACTGGCGATGCTCCGGACTGAAGCACCGCAGAACTGAACCCGACGGACCAAAACGGCCTCTGGAGAGCCAGAAACTGCGGAACGAGACACCGTAGCAAGGGTGTAATTAAGGATTAAATCAGCCCTTACAGGTGGATTTCAAACATGCCATCCCAAGTGATTAGGGAACGATAAATGAGCAGCTCTGCTAAAAATGTTAAGTTTTACCAGAGATTGCTTCAAACAGAGTCATTTTGAGACAGGAATCATATAAAACACTGAAAGCAGATCAGTGCTGCTCCTGCATTGTAGAAACATGGATCCTAACAAAGGTGGGTCAAACTCTTTGTAGTTTCACAGAAGAAGAAAGAGAAGAAACTTAGTTTGAAACAGCATCATGCGTTTCTCTATAACCCCGTTTAACACGATGCTCCTGTGTAAAAACTGGGGGGGTTTTCATTAATTGTACAAGTGATAGGGCACAAGACACCCCCAAACTCCCTCTTCACCACCTGGGAGCTTCTGGTTAAGGACTAAAGGTACCAAAGGTTGTTGGTAGGTTACTCTTCCCCTGCGCTACTTCATATTTCTGAACTCATTTATTAGAAACGTCCAACCTCAATGTAAAAATTAGCGCAACAACAAAACTCCATTAAAAAACGCTGTTACTTTCCAGAGAAGTAATTAATCTCTTCATGAGGCAGTAGGCAAACTCCACATGAAATATGGGCCTTTAAAAACATTTCTTTAGAATCACACAATGTCCTGAGTTGGAAGCGACCCACAGGGATCGTCGAGTCCAACAAAGTGAATCAACGAGCACCAGAGAGGCAAAACCATCTCAGCTATTCAAACAGCCTCACTGAATACAGAAGGAAAGCGCTCTCAGCTGGTGCCTCTCCTGTCACCTATCTGTCCCAAACCCATTTTTGCACCATTAAAAACAAACAAAAACCTCCTTAAAAGGCAGGAGCTTGTATGTGTGAATTGAATCGCTTGGCTTCAATGACATAAACTTGCGCTGCCGATGAAAACGAACGGACGTAATTACCACCGCTGCTGGAGTTCTCGTTTGGGCTTCGTTAGGTGACAACAGCACAAGATGTTGTCAAAGGACAAGGACCTTGCATCGCGGTGTCCTGTGCTCACCAAGGCCGTGCACGCAAAGGGTGCACGGCGCGGCATGTTCAATGCTACCCCACCGTGTACCACGACCTGCGTTCAGATTCGCTGGCACGCACAGAAATGACCCACCGGACTCCTTCAAACTTTCTAACGCAACGGCACGAGTTCATCGCTCCAGGGAAACCAACAGTGCAACAAGTCAGCGAGAACATGAGTCCTGACGATGCTTTTGGGTGTTGGATGCTTCCAAAACCAGTCAATCCCTCCCTACGACCCCCTGTACTCAACCAACACCGGTACAACGCTTTGCAGCCCTGCACTGAGACACCCACCTCTGGCTTTAGGTAATTTCACACAATTTTGCTGCCTGGGTTCTAACTAAACTGTAAATATACGGCTGCAGAAAGAAGAAACTTCCCTCCAGCTGAAAAACCAGACAATAACGCAAGAGAACAGCGACGGGTTTCAGCCACGCTAAACCTCATCACACACTCCTCGCTGGTGGAACCGGAGCCAGACTGGCAGCGTGCCCTGAAAATCACAACTTTTGGCTCATTTCTTGCAGGAACGCGGGTGGAGACGAGAGGTGACCTGTGGCCAACCCGTCTCTTGCACCTGAAGGACTTTCCAGGCACAACTGGGCTGTGTGACGCGAGGACAGAGCGACGGTGCTTCCTTAGGTCAAGCCGAATCGTTGGCTTTTAGAGCAAAATCACCTCCCTGAAGGAGGCGACTATTTCCCTTCAACCCTGATGGATGCAAAAGTCCCGTGTGCATCGCCTGAACATCAGCACGTTATGTCACACCCTCCTAAATCTGCTGCCTTCGATACCTTTAAGTGCATTAATAAAGCTAAGACTTTCATTAAGGTTGTATTTTTTTAGTATCTGTGAATAACTTGGTTCGACGTGCGATTAGGTTTTAAAAGCAGTGAACAGAAGCCTTCTTTGAATAAATAATACGCACATCAAACTTCTAACGGAAAAAAAACCAGGAGGTTTTTTGGTTCCAAATTGACAAAGCAGCAAGTTAAAGAGGCTCCGGAGCTCACGCTCAGCCTGCTCCTTGGAACCCAGTGCAAGTAAATAGGAAGGGCCCTGCAGCACCTGCGATCACAGCGCTCCAGCTTGCACTGAAATAATATTGTCCACCAAAGGCACGGAGAAGTGTTTACCAGATGTTACTACATTCATCTGAATTACCTGTCTTGAGGATGAAGAGGGGAGAAAAAAGGAAAACGGAAGGAAACGGGGATAAACTTCCCGCAGAGGAGCCAAAAACTCACTGCAGAGCACGACCTGGTGCTCTCCTTCACGTCCGCTTCGCTCTCAGCACACAGGTTTTAAAATGACAATACAAAATATTTCAAAAAAACATCCAGTAAACTAAGGAATTGCTTCTTCCCCTCCAACAGGCTTCAAATGGAGAAGGTGAAAATGAGGGGAGAAGCCAGGAGTGACTCCAGGACGCACAAGGATGGAGGCGACTTGAGTTTCCATCACCTATCAGAAGGGTAAGAGCATCCTACCCGGCACAGACCCGTCCTCCCCGACCCCCCTTCCCTGCCTTTCCACCTCCTTCCCCGCCGTGCTCCCCCAACTGCTCCTCCACACCAAAACTGGCCGTATTTTACTCCTGTGTAATCACGCCCCTTGTGCTGTTTGATGCGACGTTCGTTAGTTCTACGCACAGTCGTACAACGCAGTTAAGCGAAAAGAAGGAAACGGAGACAAAAGCCAAGGAAGCAAAACAAAAGGTTCTCGAGGTGCCGAAAGCTTGTTAGCGCTGAGCCGCTCCACGTTACTAAGAGCGCAAGGAAGAGGCGGTGGGGTTTAATGGTTTATGGGCATGGCCTTTGGAGAGGTGCAATGACCGCGTGGACGGAGAGCGTATGCGCAGATTTTTGCCATGCTTCACGAGGAAACAACGTCTGGTTTTGCTCAGGGCTGAAAAGCCTCTCATCCTCTAACCGCTGGCGTCCCAGGGCTCCTGCAACACCGTCACCTTCCAACCCTCCTCCGGAATAACGCAAAGAGAGGTTCTGCTCTGGACAGGCGCAGATGTAGGATGCATGTTATGTGCTGAATGCTCCAAATGAACGGGGTAAGCGGGACTTACCTTCTCTCCCCCTTTCCACAGGTCTGCAAAGTGCAGACCCCTCGCGGATCCCGCTCAGGCCAACGTCCCAGCATGCCCTCAGCTGGTGATGTCCCACCCACCACTGAAGGCTGCCTAGAGGGGTACAATGCAAGTCTTGTTTCCTTTTATTTTTTATTTTTATTTTTATTTTATTTTCTTTAAACGCTGTTGCACCTTTTTGTAAAGTTTTCTACCGGTTGTTCTCTATCAACAGTGGGCGTTAGGGGATAAAATAAAAGACAACTCTACAAAAAGGTGCAAAGATTTCTTGGGGGGAGAAGAGGGGGATTTGGCTTACCCCTATCGGCAGGTTCCTCAAGGGTGGGTGAGGCGAGACCAAGAGAGGGCATGCTGGGGAACCGCACCGAGCCAGGGACGGCAATCCAGGGTTGCTCTGCACTTTGCAGGCCTGCGGAAAAACAAAAGAGCGACAGGGCCGTTAAAAACGCCGTGAGGCTCGGGACATTCAGCACACCAAAGGAGAGAAGGCGCCGGAGAACAATCTGCAAGTCCTAAACCTAGGAAGCGATGTTGACCTCAAACAGCGTCGAGGTTTCGGGACCGAGCGGCACTTCGAGGGAAACCACGACACCGAAGCTACTCCAAGAGATGGACGCGCACCCCGGAACCGAGAGCGCTCTCAAACCAACCCCACGTCGCCGGGTCGGACTCAGAGCTCCCGGAAACCTGCGTGCTTGGAAGTCAAGGTCATTCAGAGAACTCTTCTGAAAGCAGAGGTTTTGAAAGATAAATGATGGTTATGTCATCTAGATGGATACAGTGGATGTATCTTAATAAGTGGATGAAAAATCAGTGGCTGCAGCTGAAGGAGCAGCTGCGGCTGGCACCGCGCCAGGGTACCCGCACCCCAAGAACGGGGCACGGCAAAGGCAAGAAGGAAGAACTCAGAGGGATTTCAGAGTTTGGGCAAAGCCAGACTTTGGGTGAAAGGAAAAGCAGAGGAAAAGGCAGGAAACCAAGGAATGAAGGGACCCAAGCAAAGCAACATGTGGAAGAGCAGAGGAAGCAATATACACAGGCTGCGTATATTCCTTTTGTTTTGGTTAGTAAAGTTGATTTACTCTATTGGCACAAGCTTGTTGTACCAGAAATGTGCGTTTGCACACGCGCGACTGCCAGATCCTCTGTGTGGAAACGCGTTTCCGCTCCTCTCGCACCGGGAAAAGGGGAAGGAGATCAAATCCACTCCAGACCAATACGTACCAGTTAAAAACATCCGCGACATTTTTCTAATTCGCCTAAATTTTGACAGCCAAGCAAACGCCACCCTTGCATTCACCCCGACAAAACCAGAACCACCGGAGCATCGGAGGAGGCTCAAAAGCGTGAGGACGGACTTCGGCGCTGTTAAGGCCGGTTTTTAAATGAGCAAGTTGGGGTCAACTCACACTTCCAGACACGTTCCTTCCGCCGGAGGTTTGCCTCCCAAAGTCAGCGAAGGCCGGCGTGAAGTCGGGTCCTCGAGGCAGAATCCGAGGGTCCAGAGTTCTCAGCGGCAATTTCGGCTGATTGACCTGAATTGCGGAACAGAACAAACACGCGGGATCTGTTCAGCGGGCGCTGCAGCTGCCGAAGCTCAGGCAAGTCCACAATCTCTGCTAAACCGTAACATTTAACATCCAAATGAATGCTTTTAACAAACTGCACAAGTTTTATGCTTCACCTATATATAAAAAATACGCATTTAATATAAAATATGTCTTCTGCAGGTGGCTGTTGAGGAAACAGGTGGAGTTCAGAAACATTTCAAGGCCTGAACGTGACTTATGGAGGATAAAATTATGGTGAGACGGGCCTGTCTTCTGCAAAATGTACATGAGAGTCTTGGTTCAGGATCACAAAACTGCTGCTTTCCCTCAGAGAAACGTCGTTTGTGTTAACGAGACCGACACCGACCAAGGAAGCTTGGAAGCAGAGAGCACGGTGAGCAGCAACCACGGAAAACGAGTAGGTGGATGAAATGGTTTGGGGAGCAAAGTTGCGTTTTATAAATTGTCTGGGTATGAAATTCAGGGTGGAAATGCTTCTGCACACGAGGATCAACTAAACCCTGAGCTGGGCTTGAATCTTAAGATCGAGTCTGGAGTGGTTACATTAAAAATCAATGAGCTACATAGTTCTAACGGAGGGGAGAGGAAGGTCTTGGTGTCATCAGTATTTCAATAAGCGCAGAAAATCACGGGTAATAAGGCTGGATAAGAACCACAAAACTTCCTGAGGGTCCAGGTTTTCAAGATCTTTTATTAGATCAACTCATAACTAGTGACACAACTGTTTCAGGCCAAAAAAAGTTTGCCCCTAAGTTTGCTTATCCTTTCTAACCATAGAATTGATCTAATAAAAGCCACTGCCTCTCCGTTCAGTCCTGCTTGGTTTGTGTCCATAGCTCTTCGCGGTTATATCATTTTACATTTTAATAACAACCTGGTGTAACTTAATCCAGGTAGAGACCATTAAAAACACTTCTGTTTTTAAATTATCAGCGTCCACTCATTAGGCGCCAACGCCTCTATTTGAAGCATTTTGTGACGTGACACCACCCAAAGGCTCCCCCTTCCCAACTTAAGTCTGCGCCGCAACGGCCCAGGGATAAAACACACATTCGGGATCTTTATTGATATTAAAACCCCCTTGCACGCACCTGTTTGATGGGCTCTCCTCTCACCTTGTCGAGCACCACGTCGCTGATGGGGGGCAGCCCCTCGGGTTTCTGGATGCAGGCCGGCATGAACTGGAAATCCAGCAAGAATTCCCGGTCGTATTGCTTCTTCCCCTCCGGGTCCAGGGGCTTCCACTGCTCTATAACGAGAGAAGGTGCCTGAGGTTCGTACGGAACAAAACCCTGTGCTCTGCGGGACGCGGTGCCGGGAAACCCAAAGGGAAGAGATTGCTACAAGATTTTAATTTTGAAGGCGATGAGGAGAGGAAAACACATTGTATTAAAGGAACGTAAAGATGGGGAGCACGTAGCCAACTCCAGCTGCAACCACGCACGGACTCAGCGCTGATCCCAGTTTTAACGCACGTCAGCTCGTTTTAACTCTGACTTTCGCTCTCTCGTGTGATGGGACAAAACGGGGACGATTCTCAGTTTCTGGGTGAAAATGCAAAAGTTAAAGCGGCTGGTTTTGTGGAACATGGAGCAAGAGCTGCGCAGAGCACCGTGCAGAACAACAAGAGCCGTTGAGGATGAGAAAACACCGAGTTTGAACAACTCACACTGGAGATAACGCTGGGAACCAAAAGAAAACCCACAACCGCAGGCCACGCTCTAAACATTCCAACTTCTCACCCGTTTTTTCAGAGGGCTTTTTGGGCAGGAGTGATGCAAATGACAATATAAACCTACAGTTTTAATAACTGGGAATGAAAATGCACAAAGGTAAGTACCATTTTTAGCTCTCTGTGCAGTTTTATTGCTATGGAGCTTCAGGATCAAGAGGTGCAGAAAAGGCTTTGGCTGCCTCGCTGTATCCTGGCCAGAATTCCTGGCCACCTGCCCGTGCCCTGTGCCCCAGCACCCTCCATTTATCATGGCAAAGCAGCGACAGCAACACGCAACAATTGATACGTGGCGTTTCCTTCTCCTGGAAGGATCTAAACAAGCTGTTTTAAGGTGAAAAGCAGCCAGGAGTGTCACAAACAGGATCCCCAGGGATGGGAGAGATGGGGACACAACACACAACTCCTCTGCTCGACCAACAGGCAAAAATCCTTCTTTTTAGCAAAAGCGCACTTGAAATTGTGGATTATGGCAGCAAGCGGCTGACCAGCCCAACGCACGTTGCCTCCCGAGGGATCGATCCAGCTCCGGCTGCACCGACGGGTTCGGAGACACCGCTGATGAATTACGGGTTAACGACAAGACATGCTTAACGAACAAATGGGTGAGTGTGTGGGAAACTATTGAGAGGCCTCTATGTTTTCCCCAAACGATACCATAGTGCTAAATTAATTAAAGTAAAGCAACTCGGGTCTTTGTCAGAACAAAGCAGCGCTGAAATAACAACCGCAGGGTAATCACTTCATGGTGGCGGCTCCTTGTCCAATACCTTGTGCAGGCTCTCATGGTCCTTCTGTCTTTTATTTTATACTCTTTCATTTCTGAGCTTTTAAGAAAATCACTAATTTATTTTGTGGGAGCTTCACCTGAATAATAAACCGCTTAAAAATTGGTAGCGGATGAGTACTAAGTCGGTCTAAAGGTCTCTCTTAAACAGGTGAGTTAATTGAGGTTTAGGTCTACAAATTAGATCTCTTAATAAATAACAAAACCGCCCCTTTGGGAGACTATATCCAGTGCTAGCCAGCAAGGAAAGGAGAGCGTCCTGGAGCCCACGCTTGAATTATTGTATCAAAAGAACTGCGTGCTCACAGTTTAACAGCAGAGCCTGGATTGAAAACTACATTTCTTTTCCCTTCCTTCCTCTTCTAGAAAACTGAAGATCTATTCAACTGCTTAGCCAAGAAGATAAATTTATATAAACACATATACTTGCACTTTGTACCCAATCATAACTTTCAAATCTCGTATTTAAGAACTACGTCTGCTTATACGGAATTTCTTGTTGATCACACAGGAACCAATGTGCCGTCATTTCCACTGCGCCGCAGCCAACACTCACACACGCAACAAACGCAAATTCTTGGAGAAAACCCATTTCCCTCTTGTGCTTCCCCAAAAAAGCCTCTGAGCCCGTTTCCTGGTGGATCCCGACAGAGCCAGATGCAGCGAAACGCTGGAGCCGCTTCCAGCCCCCCGGGAACGGCCCATCCCGCAGGGAGCCCCAAAACAGGGACAGAAATCGGAGCCAACACGTGAGTCTGAAACAGGATTTACCTGGTTTGTACTGGTACACCGGCCCCTCGCCCGAGCTCTCGGTGAAGCCTGAGTTGGCGTCGGTTCCCTCTCCCTCCGAAATGCTCTCGGCACCGTTCCGGACGGGTTCTGCCTCCTGTTCGCCGTTTTCTTCCACAGGTTTTGCTTTTTTAAGCTCCGAGGGGTCTTGATCCAGTTGAAACCCATGGCTCATTTTCTCCTGTTCAGATTCAAGTACTTTGTCACCTGAAAGTTCCTCTTCTCCTTTAGGCTGAAGCACAGACGGAAACACCGAGGTTACATTACAAACGCCCGCCCGAAACTCAAAACACGCGAAACGACTCCTCCTTTATTCACCCAGCATTTTTGCATGTAACAGGAATATAGACGCATCTTAAACCGTGATATGGGAACAACACACAAAACCAGCAGGTGATTTATCGGTTCATTCCCAGAGATAAACCACCGATAATTAATTTTAAAGTGAACGCGGCGCTCGCTCGGGGGATCCTCCCTTTAAATGTGTGCTGCTAATTGGAGCAGAGCCCAATCAAGGAGGTGACATGACATCCAGCCACAACTCAGCATCTCAGTTTCAGGAAAACACTTTTAATAGTTAATTAGTAAAATAGTTAAAGGCTGTTAATTTTAGCGCTCTCGGAGGACACAGCCCCATTTGGAACTCAGACAGGGGCAGCGTTGGGAACGAGCTTCTCCCACAAGAAACCCCAACACGACTGGAAGCATCAGACAAAAGAAACAATCGAGGATGCTCCAAAGAGGCTCTGGATCCTTCCCCCTCCCTGCCTGAGGGCACCGCACCCTCAAATGCTTTTTGCAGATTTTTTTCAAGGGAATACTCAGACAAATTAGCACTGGTGGAAACGCCGAGTGGTCCAGAAGACAAGACTCCTCCGCTAAACGATGAAGAAAGCGTATAGAGTATAAACTGGCACAGCCCAGGACATCCCGCGCTCGCTGGCTTGACAACGGGCACAGAGATGCTTTCCATTTCCTGAGGTCATCCAACCCTCACCTTTCTTGTTGCACAGACCGTCTGTCACAGTGTGACACCTCACATGCGAGCATTTTAAACATCTATTCCCCAAAATGGAGGGGAAAGCGCTTTCATATAATTCATAACGCGTACACGAGCCTATCTGCTGCAAACACGTATACAAAGGATGAAGTACCGTCCGCTAAACTCCAGATTTACTCAGCAACAACTTGCTTTTAGAGCAGAAAGGTTCAATGATGTTTGTGGGAAGGGAAAGTTGTGGAGGAAACAGCAGATGACTAGTAATGGAATAAAAAGCCAGAGTGAAGCAGCAACGCTGCCCTGCGTCCCATCTGGCCCACAGCAGGTTTTACACACGCATGGAGCAGGCTGAGTTTTCACTTTTTTACTCTCTTACCCCCTCTGCGATCTATTCCAACCGCTATTTTACCCATGACATTAAACAAAGAGCCCCCTCCTGCGATATCCCTACCAGAACAGCAGCAACGGAGACTGCGTCACTCATCTAACGAGTGGCGAGGTGGTTTTGCTCTCCATCAGGTAAACCCAGCTTGGCCATGACATCATAATGACATCAGAACCTGCCCCATGTCACCATGGTGGCCGTGGGGACCCAAAACAGGGCAGTGCAAAGGGATTTAGACCCACTTTTATCCCGTCCTTCCCCGGAAGGGCAGCAGTTACATGTTCTTAAATGCTGGGAGTTGTTATATTAGGCAAGAAGGAAGAAAAACTAACAGCTTCAATAAAGACCAGACTAAAATCCTGGGGAATATTACAGTTCCCTCCTCAAAAAATCTGTGCTGGATCCTTGGGAGACAACTGGGAAGCAGCGTGTCTAAAATACAGTTTCAAGAGAGCAACATCATCATTAAACATGGTAAAAGAAGCCTGTGGTTCCCCCTTACCTCTGTGTCCGCCTCTGCGGCCTCCTCGGTGCCCTGGGTCCGCTCTTTTGGTTTCTTCCACGTCTTTGGTGCAGTTACGGCTGGTTGGGCTGCAATACAAGCACAGATCTGTTACAACACGTCATTATACGGAGTGAATTCGGCCCTGGGCAACGTGCGTCCCTCTCACACTGGGGTTTTCCACCCAGGGAAACGAAGCAGTGGCGGCTTTGCGGAGGATTCAGCTTCATATCACCCCGTTTTGTTTCAAGGAGGTAATAAGACAATCGTTAGTGTGACATTAAAACGTGCTCATTCAAGCTCCAAACGGTACTTGTGATAGCAAGCAGTTTATTGCCAACAATATGTGGATCACAAAACCTTCAGGATTAACCATCATCTGGACCCGCACCATAAACAGACCAAAACTCCCAGTATCTCAGCCAAAAGCACAACTCCTTCAATCCTGAGCTGGATTTCTATCTCAATTCAAAACCCGGTTAACAACCCCCCATCCATCAATTCCCTGTGCCAACCGATTCAAAGAAAACACCACATAATATTTCTAAGATCCGCAGTGATTTACTCCAAGCGCTTTTTTCCCCCCTCCAAAGGGTAAAAGAAACCACACGATATATTAAGAGGAGACAAACCCATTAAAATCCAATATGTTCGTAATTTGTTGCAAGCGCTACCAGTTTAAATTCTGATATTGGGCACATGTGCGTATTTAACACGGCGCGTAAACAGAATCGATTCCGTGATTGAATTTATTGCAAACAGATTTGCAGCTCGAGCCTTTGGTTTCTAGAAGATCCTGTGGAAAAACACAGCGTGCGCTTATTTTAGCATGATAAAATACAATTTTGAAAGCCTTTGCAACTAATAAATGCAGAGTTAATAATAATAGCGTGTTTTGTTCCTACGGGCAAAGAGAAAACTGGGTTTGCTACGTTTCCACCGCCCCCAAAGATCCCAACGTGAAGCCCAACAGGAGCCATCGCCGCCGATAACAGATTTTTATCTTTGTGCTAAACACCACAAAAGCAAAAGATAATTAAAAAATAAAGATTAATTCAACTAATTCAAATATTCAAACATCATCTGGTCGTTCACAGAACTGATGGTTCGTGGAAGAGCTGCAAAAATCATCCTGTTTCCCGAACTCCGAGTCCCGCACGTCCCGTCCCTGTGGAGCAGCTTTAGGAGCAGCCCCAGCAGTGACCCCGAATTTCCCGGGGTGCAAGAGTTGAGAAATGGCCAAAGAGGCAGAGATTGCAAAACACCTTTGCCTTATGTAACCAAGGGTTGGGTTTTCTTAGCGCCGCCAGCAGCTGAGCAACAATAACCGAGGTTTTCTCAGCGTTTTGGGGTGAAATCGCGGTTGGGTGCGGAGCGAGTGTCCGTGCAGGTGGGGATTGCTGTGATTTACCTGAGCGAGGCTCCATGGTTCCCTCCCGCCACCAAATCCACTCAAATGTAGTGCTTTTCAAAAACCAACCCGCTGCTGCGATACGACACCTTGTTTGGGGGAATTTCTTCGAGGAACAGGCCACATCTGCACAGTAATGACCTCAACACAGCCAAGTCATTGAATGGATCCACCCCAAGGTTTTGAATTGTACAGAACTGGGCTGCACTCAAGCTACACTATGGGAAACATCCACGGTGCAAACATTTCGTCTTTAAACACGTAAAACTAAACCCAGCGTCACAGATTCGGGTTGGCGAAGGTTTGAGGTGTTTCCTTCCTCATCTGTCAGGACGTTAACACTGTGGCTTCTCAAGGAGACATTCTCTTCACCTATTTTTTTGGCAAAATAAAGCTATAGAAAGGCTGTGGTTTACTGAAGGAACCTGGCAGCTTTTGCCTTGTTTTAACGGTGCGGATCCTGCTCAGCGGACACTCGCTTTTCACCCCAAACTCTTCTCTTTGCGGCCGGTAACACCCGCCTGTGTCTCAGAGCCGTCGTTCGATTGTTTCCCCCTTCAAACAGCAGACATCGGGTTGTTTTTTATTTCCTGTTGAGTTCTCCTTCCTGCTACAGGAACCGACCCAACGGGAAGATTTACACTCGTGTGCGCTGAGTAAATTCAAGTGAGTTGAGGCGTCAAATGTCCCAGAGCCCAAACCCGAGCAGGACGACACTGCGACCAGCTGAAAACCCCCTTTCAGCCGTGAGAACCTCCAGGAGCCGCAGGGAAAGCCGAAGGGAATTTATAACACTTAGCAAGGATGTAAAGATGAGATATGACTTCTAATGTAGATTGGTATTTTTACTCCTGTTCCCCCTTGGCCTGGTTTTGTTAAAAACAAGTCCGGTTCTCTTTTAGTGATTTTTCTTTCAGCTCAGTTCTTTAGGTGGCTGTACTTTGCTGAGGTTTAGCCTGCGTATTTTTCCTCGTATGCTGTACTCAGTGCTCACACAAGACCAACGGAGTGCTGAAGAAGCTCGTGTTTAGATTTATTCCTATGGTAGCTAAGAAAGACTGGTAAGTTTTCCCGTGTTCCATTGAGAGAGGGGTGTGTTTGAGGAGGCGTGGATGGAACAGGTAACTAGAACTGACCAACAGAAGTATTCCATCCCATAATCGTCATACCCCCTATATAAGAGGGTGATCACTCTCTCTTCGACCACGGCTATCTTTCTTATCATTTTTCCGATCCAAAGGAAGGGGTGGCGGGAAATGAGGGGATAACAGGGAGCGTCTGCCACGGTTTATTGCCGCCTTGCCTTAAACTTTGACACCCCTCATCTTTAAGATATTCCTTTTCTCTTTTATATTTTGAATTTATAATAATTATTATAATTATAATTCAAAATTTGAACTCCATCGCAAAGCTCAAATGAATTAAATCTGCTGCTGTAGGACTGGGAAGCATAAAAAATGAACCAAAACATCCTTTTTTCCGGCCTATCCTGGACACGATCACCAACCACTACGCAAAAATTAACACCAGCTCTTAGATTTCTACTCTTCAGCCAACGTGCCATTAAAATACTAAAGCAAAGACTTACAGCTCATGGGAGAGAAGATACAT
This sequence comes from Streptopelia decaocto, assembly GCF_964273445.1. Classification (NCBI taxonomy): domain Eukaryota; kingdom Metazoa; phylum Chordata; class Aves; order Columbiformes; family Columbidae; genus Streptopelia; species Streptopelia decaocto. The sequence goes on along the minus strand of NC_138675.1, from coordinate 1,757,475 downwards.
TCCAGTGGCTTATGGCAGCAAATCAAGGAAAGGTGACACTCCATTTACATTTCCAGCTCTGGGCACTGGAGATATTTCTCCAATATATTTCCAATTATTGCCACAAGTTGCCTATGAAACCCAGGGACTCGCAGTCAGCCAGGCTACTTCATATTGAAATACGCCTCATAAAGTAGCTCTGCAAGAAACAAGCATTTAAATCCAACGTGTATTGAGCTCTTTCAGCTTCTTGTGTTCCCAGGAGTTCCACCTGGGACATCAACATCTTATTTTCCTCTTTGCTTCTTGTAACAGCCACGATATGAAGATTACAGTGAATTCCGAGCATGTCCTAAAGGCTTCGAGTCTCCGGTAGCGCCTCCGTCCTCAGAAATTCCACTCCAACACGTATTTCCTGGTCCCTCCCACAGCCAGCAAAGAGAATTTAATCACCAAAGCAAGAGCATCGTCGATGACTTTGAACCAGCGCGATGTTTTCGGTGAGCATGGCAGGCTGAGCGCCGAGTTCTCTTAATAATACCGATATTTTCATTCCTTGTAACGAAGAGTAGGAATTAATGATTTAAAAGCTCTTGCCCTTTGCAGATAACAGCTCTGCCCGGCCTGAAACCCTCAAAATAATCATCAGGACTCACCCTACATCTCGGCGAGCGCTCCCAACAGACCCACGGGCGGCAGCAGGAAACCGCGCACCCAGGTACAACATCCTGCACGCGGGGTGAGAAACCTGCGTTTCTCACCGTTTAATGCTCTGAAACCCAAACCTTCTCCGTTTCATAGGGATTAGAAGCATAATGCTGATGAGCAGGGTGAGGATGAACTAAAATTGCTATTAGTATCTTCAGCTTAAGACATTACAAGTAGATACAGCGTAAAATAAAAAGGAAAAGCAAGTACACTCTGTTTTCTGCAGAATAAGAATATAGCCCATGTTCATCTCTTTTCCTGGATCCAGATGGTCAGCCCCGCTCTCTGCCGCTGAAAAACTCCTGGTTTTGAGCTGTAGGAAAGAACTACAGGAGAATAAAGATGTTTAGGGAAACCTCTGCAGTCTGGATGTATTAATTTCTACGTACAGAGCAAAAAAAATCAAGGTATCGTATCTCTGACTGTCTGATAGGAGCTGAATGCTGCAAAGCGCTTGAGGAACAAGGAAATAGTTCCATTCATCCCTGAAAAGCTGTTGCCTCGTTGAAAATGTGGGAATTACACCTGCAGGTCCCAGCGGTGCTGCCAAACAGGAGCTGGATCCATGTCCCACAAACCCCACGGCTTTAGGCAGGTTGGGTTGTAACTGTGCAACGGACACTCAGGAGGAAGCGCTGCAGCCTTTAGATTATTCTTCTTATTATAATTATTATTGTTTTCTCAGGGAAAACAGAACAGCTGCCACTAAAGGAAATAAAATAGTACAGTTTGTAGCCAAACTGCTTTCGATTCTGCTGAAAACCCCAAAGAAATCTTGTTAAAAGTCGGAGATCTTGCACCTACCACCACACGCTTGAGAAGTTTCCCTTATCCCAATTCCTATCGGATCTCCAGAGATCACAAAAAGACTCTTGGCCTTTAGTCCAAGGAAACAAAACATAATAAATATAATAACAAGGCCCTTCGTCCTCGCTCCTGAAGCTCCGCATCTGGATGTTCCAGCGTGCAGCCTGAATTAGCAGTCGCCTTATTTAAACCTCAATCCCCCTCTCCAAGGAAGAACTGGGAAATTCCTGCTCAAAATAAGGTTGGCAGAGACACGCAATACGGTTCTCCGGCATTAAAGAGGGGGTAAAGCACCAAAAACCGCCTTGGAAAGTGTTTTGCTTTCCCTGAACTACGGAGCTTTTAATAATAACCGGAGTTTCGAGTGATCTTTTCCATGACTTGAGACATATTTGTTCCTCTGTTGCCAAAGCCAACGTCTTGGCTCATGTTTGCTGTCTGGCCTAACGACATTAGAGCATTCAAATGAATCTTCTGCGTAATTAAAAGCCAAAAGTGCTGTAAGTAATTTTTTGTTTAATTTAAACTACAGGACGCTACAAAGCGAGCAATAATATTGCAAGCTGGAGCCTGGCTGGGTAAAATCTTATTTACAGAAAGAGTCCCATTTCTCTGCTTTGTAAGGAAATTAATTTGTGTTATGAAGGAGCTCAGATTGAAAGAACAAGCGGGGAAACAACCCCAGTAAAATAAAAATAGAAAAAGATTAACAGGAAAACAATACAACCCTGTGGCTGGTGCACTGAAGGGATCTTTCTGATCTCCTCTAGATATTGGATTTTATTTAAGATCCAGCATATTGACCTCGCGCAGCATCACACGAACGTGGAACGAGGCCAATCTCAGCTTTTCATTTAGTTTAATCCGTAGCAGAGCGCAGTCCGAGATGCTACTGATGCCATCGCACTCCTATCGCTTGTGAAAGAACAAACCTAAAACTCACCCTATTTTAAATGTCACTTTAAAAACCCCCCAAATCCAAACCACAATCTACCCTTTCTTCTTTGTTTCATGTTCAAACTTCATCAAATTGAAAAGATATTTAAATAAGCAAACCTCAGCTTCCCAGCTCTGAAAGGGCTGCGAAACGGGGCGTAAAAAGCACATTGAAATGCTCCGAGAGCGCCGGGTGTGCACAATGGGCACCACTGTGCTCCCTCCAGCCGCCCAGCACAAGTCACCGATTGATTTAACTCCTTTGCCACAGTTTCATTTCCAGGAAGTGCTGAAAAAAACCCCAGTTTTCTATACAAAATACAGCAAACCAAAAGACTGCGGGCTGTATTACACCATTAAATGCTAAAGTGGCGATGGGACAGGACACCAAAACCAATGGCAGGTAACACCGCTCAGAGAAATCACCTGGATTTCCAAAAGCACCCACAAAAATATAAATTCTTAGTAATTTGCAACAAGTCCTTACACCTCCAGAACCTTATTTTCCAGAATTTTCAAGAACAGCTGAGCCAAGCAAGGAGAAGGGGAAATTTCGCTCATGTGTTCCTTTAACAGAAGCTTCGTTCATTAAGGCTGCGCTGATTGAGGTGTGTGACACCGGGAAGAGCTTTAATGGGCCCCCTCACTTACCCCCACCTGGTTACACCACCACACGTTTGCATTGCTGGAATAAACCCCAGCGGTTCCTCAGAGGTTCACCGGAGTCCTGCAGGTCTGAGCGTTAATCTGGTTTAGGCACCAGATGTAAATCCAGATCAACGGGACTCAAACCAAGCAGCTGATCCCAGAGAGAAGAGCCTCGGAATTCCCGTTCCGGCCCCTGCGAGTGCGCCCGACAGCAAACCCCGACCAGCCAGCCCTGCATGCACGCCCGAGTCACCCACCTCTTTTAGCAATAATTATGAGGTTTTTCCATTTGGTTGGTTGGGGTTTTTTTGTCTCTGCGAACAAACACGAGCATTTTGCGATGGCAACAACAGTCACGTGGCAAAATGTTTGTGACAGATAGAAACAGAAACACCCAATGGAATAACAACCCCAAAGACACCTTTTCCTTCACCCTCCGGTTTTACCGCACACAACTGCGGTGCCGGACGCTCACCTGGGACTGGACTCTTGCTCAAGTTTAAACCGGGAGCCTCCGCGCTCTCCTCCAGCTGCCCGTCGGCTTCCGGCTCTTCCTTCTTCTCCGCATCTTTCCCCTCTTCGTTCAGAGCAGTTCTTGTGCTCTCCTCTCCTTCTAAATCCCCCTGGACACCAGGGAGGGCACTGGGAGATGGAGGAGGAGGCGGCGAAGGAGCCATAGTGGTGACAGCAGCGGCGCTGAGAGGGGGAGAAGGCGGCGGGGGGGTGGCAGGAGGGGTGGGAAGAGGAGAAGGAGCAGCGGGGGGTGACACGCTGTCCCCTTCCACCGGAGCAGCCTCCGGCGCCTCCGACTCAACAGTCAACGGCGCCGCGGCCGCCTGGGCTACATCTACTGCGCTCTCCGCGCCGACAGTTACTTTCTCGCTCACTCCGTTCAGTTCATTAATTAGATTAGTACTAGCAGTCAGTGGGGTGTCAGCGGGGGCTACGCTACTGGGCTCCTGGCACCCCTCGGCGTCGGCCTCTGCGGCGGGCGAAGGGGCCGGCGTGTCGGCGCAGGGTGCGGCGCTGGGTGCCGGCGCTGCCTCCTCTTTCGGGGAGGCCAGTTCACATTTCTCCTCCGAGTCAGCGGCCAACGTGGATTTACTAGAAACGGCGGCAGGAGCGGCCGCGACGGGAGCGGCCGGCGCGGGCGATGGAGCCACAGGGAGTTCTGGGGGGGTGTCCGCAGGGGTGGCCTCGCTCGTCTGGCCAGCTTGATCTTTTTTCTCCCCGGTAGGTTCTGGTCTGAGGACTGGAGAAGGTGGTTTTAATACTGGGTCTGGTTTTGGCTTCTCTTCTGGAAAAGAAAAAACAACAAAAAACAACGTTACAAACAGCAAATCAACTCAATTTTCCTTCGCTCTCGAAGCCACCTCAGCTCTCGTCGCTGCTCAGGAAGCTCGGAGGAAAACACCAGAAGCTGAATTTGCATCTAAAGGACAAGCCCAGACAACCTGCAGCTGGCAAATCCAAAAACGCAGCCGCTGCTTCTATTTTTCTGAACCTTGTGGTAAACTGCCCTCCTCTACAGAAAAGGCCTAAGTTACAAAACGTAGAGTTTTTGCAGAAACTGCTGTTGAAAATAGGATTTTTCTGGACAGAAACCACAGGTGGATTCCGCCTCGGAGGAGCCCGGGGTTGTAACACCAAGACCCAGGCAAACTCAGCTTTGAAAACACAGGGAAACGGAGCTGGCGGCGAGAGCAGCGGCAGCCGCTCTGACCCCTCCTTGTGAAATGGGAGAACGACTCCACAACTTACGATGGGCCATTATTTTACAGGTACCACGTGTCACGCCGTTACTAACAGGGCATATTTGTTTTTTCTCTTGTTATTTCTCAACTCCATCACACGTCAGCACATGGGACTCAGGGACACAATCCCCTTTTTTGTTCTAAATATCAGCGCAGATACGTCTCCCCAAAAAAAGCAAAACCACAAAGGGATTTAAGCACATCTGCCACCACAGAACAGCACCGTGGCCTCTTGATGTTTGTTTGGTACCGAGCAGGGCGGGAAAAGCACCGTGAAATGTGCCCGTGGATCACACCGACCCCAAATCCTGTGCACTAAGTCCCCACACGTATCCTGTGAGTAGCAACAGAATTTGCAACAACATCCCTGCCACGACCAGCACGTGGCTCCCAAAGCTCTGCTGTGCTCCAGTTAACACACTTATTCTTCTTAGATATATGCTACTACTTAATATATGTACTACTTACATATATATATACTTACATGTACTACTTATATATACACTTACATACGCTTATATATACTACTTATTGCCTATATCTAAAATGAGGTTGTAGGATGGAGGGTGCTGGGCTCTGCTCCCCAGGAACAAGCGCCAGGAGCAGAGGAAACGGCCTCAAGTTGCGCCAGGGGAGGTTGAGGTTGGATTTGGGAACAATTTCTTGCCCAAAGGGCTGTGGGGCATTGGAACAGGCTGCCCAGGGCAGTGCTGGAGTCACCATCCCTGGAGGGCTGGACAGACGGACATGAGGTTCTCAGGACATGGGGCAGTGCCGGGGGTGGGTTATGGTTGAACTCTTGATCTTGAGGGGCTTTTCCAACCAAACTGATTCTGTGATTCCCATTTCTTTTGAATAAAGTATGAGTCAAAATCCTAAAGGACCCTCTCCCACCTTGGATTTGATGACAAGACACAGACTGCAAATCCTTGCTAAGGCAAGAGCCCCTGTGCTTCAGCTCTACAAGACGGAGGAGTTGGTATCGCTCAAAGTCAAGGGCAGGGACTCAACGGTCCAGCTCCAAATCACCATCACGAGAAGCTCAGCTCTGCGTGTCCTCGGGCAGGAGCTCTGCCTGCAGCTTTCTGAGCAGGAAACTCCTTTGGGACATCGTCACGACAGCAAAAAGCAACTCTGGAAAATCCAGAGGCACAAACCTCCCTGTTCAAATCAGGAAATCAAAGGCTACGACCAACCCCAAAGCACCAAAATTCAGGTAGAACTGAACAGGTTTGGCTCTGCTTGGTCTTTGCCAGCTCTGTTGACCTTCCATTCGAGGTTTGTTCAACTGCTGAGCTGAAGGGAAAGGGGTTTTGAAGGAGAACCCATCCAAAACTCCTTGGAGCATCAAGTCCCATCTTTAGGAATAACGGAAGAAAGGAACAACTTTGCTCCCGGCTGTCGACAGCGTTATGGTGAGGGCAACAGCCAGAGCAGTAGTTTATCAGCTTAACGAGGCACGGAGAGAGTCAGGCTTTGGAGGAGGATGATAAACGAGGAAAAGAGATGGGAGAGAGAATCCAAACAGCTGATTTTGATTCTGAATGCTCCGTGGAAGAAAAAGGATCTGAGAACCGGTTTAGAAAAGAAAATGCGTCACCTCTGATTTCTGGAACATCCTTTGCAGACAACTTGTGGAGCATTCTTGACATTTACGGCTATAAACAGCTGCCTGGGTATTTTCTCCCTTGAGACAAATGAGATTGCTCAAAAAAAAACAAAAGCACCATTTGAAGTGTCCAGAAAAACATTCCAAGAGATAAAAACCCAGCAAAAATATACAACTGCACCTTGGAAAATACACAGTATTTGGCCAACATATTCACCACTGATACAGGTGGGGTGTGCAAAATTCGAGGAGAAAAGTTGAGGAAGGGGGATCTCAGGAGATTTGGCTAACGAGAAGTAAATCTTGACCACCACGGAGAAGAAATCTCCAAGTCCTGGCAAAGGAACGTTCATCCCTGTCAACTATCACAGAAACACGTGAAACAACTACAGCCGGGAACGGAAAACTACAAATCAATGCAAAATTCACCCAAACTGAGTCAGGGCCCTTCTCCTAAATATGCCAAGATCCTTCCTCCCATGGTATTTAGCAAGTGCTTACTGGAAGCACTGAGCTGCTCGGGAGGAAAGCTTGCTCCATCAATAGGGATTTTTTAAGATTTCCGAAGAAATACAGATCTTGCAAAATCACTCTTCACTAGAAACACTTGGACAAAGCCAGCAGGACCCACTCGTGATCCTGCGAAGCCGCCGAAACCGGAGAGGGAGCTGGAGGGGAAGATTCGCCCAGAGCGGCGGACGGGGAAGATTCTCCTGGATACGGGACTTGGTTTCTGCTTCGCGGTGTTTATCTGGAAATAATCGCTGGGCTCGCTGCCATTTTTCCATCTCCCGGCCCCGTGTGAATGCTGGCGGTGCCGCCGGCTTTGGGAGCACGTTACTGAGTCACCGTGTCAGCGCGGGGGCTGAGACGTTTCCATACTCTGCAATCTGACATGAATCTATTTTCCACAAACCCTGTTCTACATTCTCCAGGCCTGAGATGTTGCAGGATTTGGGAAGAGGTTTAAAGAAATAATAATAATAATAATAATAATAATAATAATAATAATAATAATAATAATAATAATAATAATAATAATAATAATAATACTGCTCTAAACATCTTGCTGAACCTGTCCAAGCTGAGTCAACGGGGGCAGCTCTGATTTCATGCACCTGAATTCTCCAGATGATACATACACACCATGGGTACCTATAGGAACTGCTTGCCCCTAAATAACGCCATTTTTCAAGGTATTATAGTAACAAGACTCCTGTTCTTCCAAATGACGTAAGAACTTTGAAGCCTGAAAAGCCAGGAGCTGCTTTAAAAGCAGCAAATGCCAAAAGCTCGTCTTGTAAAGAGAAATAAAAAGGTTATTAAATGCAACGCAATCCCAAATTCAGCCTCGCTAATGACTTCAACGCACAAATAACAGGGGCTGCGGATCTGGTGGTGAGAAACACCAGAGGCGAAAGGGTCTTAAGAGAAACAATAATACCGGTTTTAACAAACACTTGCTTAAGAAAGCCGGGCAACCCTATCTATGACTGGATTTATTTTGGAACAACATCAGGGACAAAGCAAAAAAGCATTTTGATACCCTGGTGTATGTATTTCTGGAAAGATGAGGCCCCATGTCACTTGGGAAGGGCTTAAATAAAGAAATGTCATGGTGTCTAAACTCCCTTCATCTTCAACTGGCCCTGTCCCGACCCCGAAGCAGCGCTGACGCTGTTATTTCAGCGCTCGCTCCTTCCCGCTGCGCTTACATCAATGTGCCTTTCAGCAATTTTTGGCCTGGAACAAACGTTAGAATCTTTCTGAGATGGAACGGAGACAAACACAGGAAAGCTCATCAGCGCTAAATCCCAGTTCAAGGCCTGATTTATATTTAAACCAGCACAGTCAGATCTGTGGAACTAACTAAATAAAGACCATTTACTCCTGGTTTACTTACAGCCTACAAAGGGATTAAGTTAGAGAGGGAGGAGGGAGAAGAGTTGCTCGTCCTGGAAATACAAGTTTCCATACGCAGGGTTGAAACACTGGCGTGTGAAGTGCTGGATTTTATGGTTCAGCATCAAGTTGCTCAAAAGGGAAGATGCATTTTGGTCCCACACCAGGGTCAGCAGTCGGTTTGATGGATGTTAAACCTGCCCACAACTTCTCAGGTGATGGAGACATTTAAGTTTTGCATGAAGATCGAGCCGAAGCCACAGTCCCGCTTCAGGTGGGCATGAGACCAGAAAATGCTCCAAATATCCCTTTTTCAATCATTTCTAGACACTGCGGCATAGCCTGGAGATGTGTCTGTGGAGCCTTTTCACGAAGGGAACACCCCAATGGCTGCGCTATGGCTGGAAAAGAGCGACGTGTGCGGTGAGTCTGAGAACGTGACACAAACCAGGCTCGGGGATCCTTCCTGCGCTGTCACCCAGCGGCTGTGCTGCGGGATCCGTGAGCTCCGAAGCACCCGCAGCCTCTCCTCTCTCCGGAGCTGTGCTCTCCGGGGCCGCTTTTCCTCCAGCAAATGCTCTGGAAAAGCATCTCAGCAAGGCCAAGGTTTCCAGGATACGTTCCCAAGCGAAACCCGGCGCTTCTTGACCTCCACGTAAAGAAACATCAAACACCGCAATTCACGGACTAACCGGGGAAACTCAGCAACATCTGTTACGAGACCCTTGCACACTCCTCCTTCTTTTTCCTAATTAGAACCCCCCATGTGCTGCGGGACGGGATCCGGAGCAGCCTCACGATGCTCCAAATGATACAAAACCTCTCTGGTTAAGAGCATCTTACTACAAACACGCCTGTGGGTGAGAGAAGTTTGACACTTCCAGCTGCTCTGAAACAACGTTTAGGACATATATGCTTAAATACTATTACTTTAAAGCAGCTTCATGTTGGCAAATTTCAATACATTCCCTTAGCAACAGATTGTTAAAACGGAGGAAAGGAGGAAAAGGAGTCCCCTCCTCTTTCTGCTTGTCTCCCTGCCAAAAATATCCCAACTAAAAGAAAGACTGAAAATAATTGTGAAGGAAATATGGACGGACAAACCTTGCTTGGGGCTGCTGGCGGTGCCGCTGGTGACCTGGGGGCTCTCGGCGGCGCCGTAACCCGCGGGGCCGTGCTCGGGGAGCTGGCTGGAGAGCTGCGGAGTAAACACAGAACGGGGGAGAGTGAGCGTGGAACGGGAAAACAAGCGCCGGGGAGCACGAGCAGCGGGGAGAGGGTGGGGGGACAGGATGGGGTGCGGGGGGAAAGGAACATATAAAAGGGAGGGGAAAAAGGAGAGAAGATACACAGAGCGAGGGGATAAATTCAAAGAGTACACGGGGAAGGGAAGGAGGAAAAGGCAGCGGGAAAAGGGGAAAAAAAGGCAATTCCTGTTAACAAGAGCACGAGACAGTGCGGTTGTGAACACGTTTAGTTCGCCGCTGCACAGTCTGCAAAGAGCAGGATAAACACCAAAACGCCTGGAATTCTCTGCAATTGCAGTTTGAGTTTGGACTTGACTCCTTTATCAACTGAGCACTTCACACACCTTCCATATTTTAATGGATATTTATTTATTTATAAATATATTTAAAACTTAAAAACACCTGGAGTGTTGTGGTCAGTTCTGGGCCCCTCAGCTCAGGAAAGAGATTGAAGTGCTGGAGCGGGTCCAGAGAAGAGCAACAAGACTGGGGAAGGGACTTGAGCACAAGCCCTATGGGGAGAGGCTGAGGGAGCTGGGCTTGTTTAGTCTGGAGAAGAGGAGGCTCAGAGCTGAGCTCAGCACTCTCTAGAACTACCTGAAGGGCAGTTCTAGCCAGGGGGGGATTGGGCTCTTCTCCCAGGCATCAGCAATAGGACAAGGGGCCATGGGCTTCAACTCTGCCAGGGGAAATTGAGGCTGGAGATGAGAAAGCAATTCTGTGCAGAGAGAGTGGTCAGGATTGGAATGGCTGCCCAGGGAGGGGCTGGACTCACCGGCCCTGGAGGTGTTTAAACTGAGATTGGCCATGGCACTTAGTGCCATGATCTGGTCAATGGGCTGGAGTTGGAGCAAGGGTTGGACTGGATGATCTCTGAGGGCTTTTCCAACCCAGTCCATTCTGTGTGATATTCATTATATCCATTTACAGATGGCTAATGTGTGTACGCATGAGTAGTGTATCTATGTAGTATACTCGTTATTGCAGAAGGAAAATAATCCAGACTGGCTATATCTGTGTGGTTGTATTAAAAACCCCCCACCCAATGCCTTCTACAAACAGTCTGATTTTCTATCTATAAAAAACCAAAACTGCGAGACCAGCAGAGTCCCAGGAGTGAAAGAGCCGTGGCCTGTTGAAGAGATATTCTATTTTAATTTTAATTATGGCCTCACAATTAATGGGACAAACACTTGTGTCCATGAAGGACAAAAAAATCCCCTCTATTTTATTGCAGAATTGAAGGAAAACCTTAAGACCAAGTAAGTCCACCAAAATCACTTGTGCACGTTAGAGATGGGGCAAGTCGACTATTTGCATTTGCAAAATCAGATTGGGGAGGACGCCAAGAAGAAAACGGGGCTAAATGTCAAGGTAACGCTCTGGAGCGCAGGCGGCGGTACTGGAGCTCCGCACCCACACTGACCACCAGGAGACCACGGGAAAAAGGGGTTTTAACCAATTTAAAGCAAGGCAAGTGCTCAAAACATGGGTGTCCGGCTCCTTTGACAGGCCATCAGAAATCCAGACACAACTATCCCACCTCAGATCCAGAGGAAGCCAAAGAAAATCAGAGTTTTACAAACGAGTGGGTTTCCGAAACGCTTCCCCCTCACAAGATCATAGTTTCATTTGATGAAAAATACATGGGCAAAAGAATAAGAATCACAGGAACCAAGTGAGACAAGAAACCTGCGAGTCTAGAAACTCTGCGGGTCAGTCAACATGTTTTCTTAAGGCATTTGGAAAACAAGAATATTACAAAGCGATATAAATGGTACTTAAGTACTGACCCTTCGAGCTTTAAAATGGAGCGTTTAGAGTCTTTCCAGGAAAGAATAAACCACTAATACTGGTTCTGATGAGCGACGGTGCCGAAACGCTGCTCTGGGTTATTCCACCGAGCGAACGCAACGTCTGACAAACCCCCCCAGGAAAATAACAGCATTTCTTACTTTTAAAAGCTCTATGTGAGTCGGGAAATCCCGCAGCCACATTCGATACCTGCTCCTGGGGTTTATTTATCTCCCCATCCAAAAAAATACAGCGCGAAAAACAGCGTCTTGATAGAAATGTTTAACTGTTTCCCCCTGTCGCCGGCTTCTCTCGCAGAACTTCACAGCGTTTTAGCATTGGGCTTGTGGTATCAAAATTTTGGGGTTTGAGTCAAGGTAAAAAATATTTAAAACTAAAATTTGGAAAGTTATTAGGGTTTGATTCCAAAGGGTGGTGGAACAAGACGATGGTGACGACGTTCCGCTTGTCGTTATTCCAGGAGCTGCCCCAAACCCTCAGCGTTTCCACAGGTATTTCTGTCCTATGAAGGTCCCACTGACTGTTCACAGCTTCTATCAGCTGGAAAAAGGGGCAAAAAAGGGACAAAAAGCCCCTGTACATTTCAAGCACAGTTACAGCTGAATATTTGCTCACTTTAGAATATCCACCTCTACTGGAATTCAGCCACCGAGCAGTTATTAAGACACCATCTCATTTCATCTAAGATATTACTTGCTCCGAAGAAAGAAATTAGAGATGCTGGTGGGACAATAACTTTGCATTTCCTGGCTTAAATGGGCTTAAATGTTCAGTTATGTTACGCTAATGATTTTTTTCTGGGAGCTCTAGTGCTGTGATTAACAAAAGTGGCTCCAAGTACCTCATCAAAACGACGTCTGGACGTTAAACGACGACGTATTTGCTGAGAGGAGACAACTGGACATGGCTGCTGTGCTCTGAATATCAATTATGGCTGATAAAAACTCATACTTATTAACCTCCACTTGAAAATACATTATCCCGTCCTTTTTGACTGAATTGTAGTATCTTCAAATAGATTTCAGACTATAAAAATGAGCCGGTAAGTGCCGGGATTAGCTGCACCACCAATAAAAACAATCTGAAACGCTGTTTTTATTTCTTCCCCACTTCTAATGGGGAAAGTCACTCAGTACGAAGCAACAGGAGGAAGAGCTCACCAGCATTCCAACATTTTAACTCTTCTTCTTTTTCCTCCCATGGAAAACGCTCAAAAAGAAATGTAATTGATTCTATATGTAACCAGCTCTCGTCTCTTCCACACGGCTGCAGTCGCAAATCATCAGACATCTCTTGGGCAGAAAAACAACCTTTTCCGGTCAAGTATTGCAGGTTTTGTTGCAAAAACGCGGCTGGCTGTGAACTCCTCGATTGCGGCGCTTGGCGCTGGTCGCAGGAGAGAAAACGGGTGACCCAGAGCACACGGGGACACCTTGTGTGACAAAAGGATGCAGCGCAATGGCCAAAAGCCACAACTACCCTCTTGGTCTCTTGCCGCAGCCCGGTGATCCCAGTGAGGCTGCACTGGTCCAGCTGTAGGCTGCTCCAGCGCAAGGGTGTCTCTAGAGATGATGCTTCGCCTCGGCACAGGACAGTCAGCAGAAAAACCACCCGGACGCAGAGGGGAAAGTGACGTTTCAGCTCCGAAAGGGCCGTTTCACCAAAAAGTGGTGACGTGAAACTGGGAAGAACTTGGATGAAGGAGAGATCGCAGCCCAGGGTCGGATCTGCAGCCCACCCGTCACCTGGAGAACCGTCTTGTCTTCTCATCAGGCCCCAAGCACCAGACACCTCCAATAAACCACGGCCAGCTTCCACAGCTTGGGCCAAACCACGCAATTTCTCCTCGGATTGTTCAGAAACTGTAAGCTGAGCGGCCTGAGGCTCAGCACCGTGTCTCCCAAAAGAGAGGGACAACCAAGCCGCCGGATGGAGCCACCAGCAGCGACACTGTCCCCAATGCTCTGGGGAGGTTGAGGAGCGATTGTCTCTTCCTGCTGCACATGGGGAAGAGCGGCCAGAGGACAGAAACCATTTGCTAATTAGATAACGCAGCCACTTCCATCCCCAGCGGTTCATGTTGTGGTGGAACTATGTCCACACCACGATGGACCTACGTTGATGCCATGATGGACCCACGTTCGTGGCACGATGGACCCACGCTGGCGTCAGGACCGCTGGTTTGCAGGTCCGAGGATGCTCTTTTGGCCCTGGGTCCGAAAGGACTAGAACAGACCTGCATTTCCAATAAATTTAATTTCCAGGCGTTACAGGTGGACTTCTCTGGTGAAGCAGGACACAGAGATGGAGAAGGAGACAAAAGTGTGTGGCAAGAGATTCGTGAGTGATGGAAAATGTCAGTTTGGGATATTTACGCTTTTTCTTACATCAGAAAAAGGCATTTTTAAGGCTGAACACACAGAAACCAAACCTGTGATAGACTGATCACAGTTCTGTGATAGAACTCCTGAGCTACAGTGCTTCTGGTCACCCTAAACCAACGTTACTAAGGCAGGAAGACTTTGGTATGGACAGTGATGCAACTGAAGACATATAATCGATCACATGTATGATATGGACTTCCCTCAGGTACACAAGATTAACAGAAAAACATTTCTCACAAATATATTGGCTCCTCCTTTAACACTCAAAGTTGTTATGAGCTCTAAATCTGCTGCTGATCCAAAACCCAGGACGGGGAATTTGTAGCAGAGCTGCAGCTCCACGTTTCACAAGCTAAAAATGACCAAACTTGGAGGGGGAAAAATAAATCCTTGAAGAACGTTGACAATTTAGGCCCACCCGGGTGCGTGAGGCGATCGTTGGTGTGGATGGAGACCCAGGAATCGGGTCTAACGAGCAGCAAAGCGCCGCGGCCGCTCGCTCACCTGAGGTGGAGTGGGTGTGGAGGTGGGTCTCACGATGGGGGGCGTCGGGTTCCTGCTGCCCCCTCCGGACATTATTTCTTCTGTTATGTCCTTGCCTCCCTGGTTTGGATCCCGGATTCGGATCTACGGTAGCAAACACAGAAAGAATTCAAACGAGTCCCCCCGTTCCACGCTGCCCTTGGGGTTTATGGGGTGGAGAGCGCGGACAGGACGTCATCAACACCACCGGGCAGAGACGCGCTGCCTGGGAACGCTGCAATGTGCTTTGTTCCGATAACTCAAAGCACAGCACGTCACCCCTTCATCCCAAAGCGCTCATCAACCACACCAGTGGGGTCTAATGACCTGCACCCCGCTGCACAAGGCTGTAATTCACACTATGGGCTCTCCTTTTGGAAAACAACTTCACTGCAACTTGGAAAATGCAGCAGACGGTTCAGCTACAGAACTAACATTGCTGGTTAATGCAAAGTGCAGGAGTAATAAAATAAAGGCGCTGGTTTAGCCTGGTGTGAAAGGCAGTGACCCCGCTCCTGGTAACGGGGGAACAGCAAATCAGCTCCTTTTGGTTTTCTCTTCCACCTTGAGCAAAGTTAAAGCGACAAAACAGAGGGAACCAAACAAAACATACTGAGTGGAGGAAAGGGAAAGCACAAGAACAAACCGAAGTCCTGAGAAACTCATCAGCAATTAGGAAACAAGCGTTTTTTGAGCCCATTCACAGCCCCGAAACAGGAAGGAAAAGTTATTTTCCAAACTAAACCACTTGAGAACAGGCTGACTCGGAACTGACAGTCGAGACAATTGGTGTCACTGGATACGGGGAACAGTGAAACCAAGTCTTAAACTTCAATATAAGACCTGAAGATTCTCATAAACCTTAAATACACCAAGTCGTTAAGTGTAGAATGGTTTGGGGATTCATCAACTTCAGTATCATTTGATGTCTTCCTGACGCTTTGGGCAAATAAATACACACATGGTGCTCAGGATGGTGACAAGACAGGGGCTGCTTTTCTTTTTGATGGAGTTTTTCCGCTAAAGCATTTAATTAATCACAGCAACAAGGGCTGAACGAGTTGGCAGGAATTCCTGCCCTCTCCTCCTCCTGACAAGATTCCAGTGCCATTCAAACCAGCTTTCCCTGACCAAAGGTTCGTAGGACTCGAATATTTAACTAATAGCGCAGGTGGGCGTGTGTACGTATATATACTTAATTTTTCTTTAGTTTCATTTCTTCAGTTTGCAATTAGCAAATTGAAATAGCGCATGCAGAGAAAAGCGTTTAAAAAGCCTTTTGCTCTCCCTCTTCAAGAACTCACCTGGTCACCTTCACCTGGTGGGCGTCCACCACTCTCAATGGGTTTAAATCCCATTCATCTCCAATTCTCACCAGTGAATTCAGAAAAGAGCAAGTGTGGTCTCCAAACCTCTACCCTTGATACCGTCGTGTGTTCAGTTTCTTTATGTCCACGACTTACCAGTTTTCTACCTTTTCTTTTTTACCAATTTGAACCAATTCCCACCATTCTCCCAACTGATCTGAGTTTGTTCATTCCCCAGCTCTTGGGTACAACTCTCGAGCAGCGGCGCAGGCGGCTGAGGATCCCACGCTGCTTTCATTTATATTTGTTAAAAAACCCAACAAAAATCTTCTCCTTTTTGTCTGGCTGGGATGTCAAACTCAGAGCAGAAAGTCCCCATAGATAGAAACCCGTAAATAACACCCACCGCAGCATTATCCAGTGTTTAATTACACTTCGGTGAGAAAGGCAAGACTCAGCCTCTCTGTGAAGATTAAGCTCAGTTTCAAGCTTAGGATGGTTATTAATGGTGTTGGGTGTTATGAGCAGGACAACTCTCCGCCGGGCTGGGTGGGTTCTGACCGTCACTCACCGTTTTTTTCTCTCTCTTGGCTGGCGGCGGCTGCTGCTGCTGCGTAGGCACGATGATGGGAGCCGACGGGTACACGGGCTGACTCGGGTAGAACGGCGTTCCTGGGAAACGAGGGGAAATCCAGTTGATTTGGGAACGAAACAAACCCAAGCGCAACCGGCCACCTGCTCCTTCCCTTCAAAATCCAGGACGACACCAAGTTGGGAGGGAGTGTGGAGCTGCTGGGAGGCAGGAGGCTCTGCAGAGGGGTCTGGATAGACTGGAAGAATGGGCTGATTCCAATGGGATGAAGTTCAATAAGGCCAAGGGCCGGGTCCTGCACTTTGGCCACAACAACCCCTGCAGCGCTCCAGGCTGGCACAGAGTGGCTGGAGAGCAGCCAGGCAGAAAGGGACCTGGGGGACTAATGGACAGGAAGCTCAACAGGAGCCACCAGTGTGCCCAGGTGGCCAAGAAGGCCAATGGTGTCCTGTCCTGCATCCAAACCAGCGTGGTCAGCAGGACAAGGGCAGTGATCCTTCCCCTGTGCTCTGCATTGGGGAGGCCACACCTGGAGTGTTGTAGTCAGTTCTGGGTCCCTCAGCTCAGGAAAGAGATTGAAGTGCTGGAGGGTCCAGAGAAGAGCAACAAGACTGGGGAAGGGACTGGAACACAAGCCCTATGGGGAGAGGCTGAGGGAGCTGGGCTTGTTTAGTCTGGAGAAGAGGAGGCTTAGAGCTGAGCTCAGCACTCTCTAGAACTACCTGAAGGGCAGTTCTAGCCAGGGGGGGATTGGGCTCTTCTCCCAGGCATCAGCAATAGGACAAGGGGCCATGGGCTTCAACTCTGCCAGGGGAAATTGAGGCTGGAGATGAGAAAGCAATTCTGTGCAGAGAGAGTGGTCAGGATTGGAATGGCTGCCCAGGGAGGTGCTGGACTCGCTGGCCCTGGAGGTTTTGAAACTGAGATTGGCCATGGCACTTAGTGCCATGATCTAGTCAATGGGCTGGAGTTGGACCAAGGGTTGGACTGGATGATCTCTGAGGGCTTTTCCAACCCAGTCCATTCTGTGATTCTGTAATTTCCAATGCCAACTGGTAACCAGCCTCTGTTTTCTCTCCCCCATCCCACTAAACCAGAAGCTGATGCTCCGTAACAAGCAATTCAGGGATTAGTTCCTATTTTCCTCCATGAACAGAAGAACCAACCATGTACATCTATTTCCAAGCTTCTGATACCACAGGCAGGAACGTAGAAGTGGCCCATCCTCAGACTCCTCTGACCGACAAACAGGTGGGTTTATTGTGGGGTTTTTTGCCTTTGTAGAGAAATTCAGTCAAACCATTACACAAAGAAATTGCAAGGTCAACCGCAGCCTAGTTTGAAGCATAGCCAGAACATTTAATTACAAGCCCTGTTCTTCTCATGCTGCAACACAAACCAGCACAACCGCGGTTACTACTGCAAAATGACACCGCGTTGTGGATTATGTTCATAATATCCAGTGCAGTTTCATTCTTTTTTTCTGTATGGAATAAGACCGGCTCAGAATGCCCGAGTGCTTTAAAAATGTGCCAGACATCAATGAAGGTGGTGGAATAGAGTTGTTTTCTGTCCGTGGATCTGATATCAGGTGAAGTTGTACAACGGTGCTGGGTCTTCTTCCTTCTGCACGTGGTTGGGGATGGACCCTCTGCTTGCATTTATATCTGGAGAAATCTCTTTTATTCTTCAACTGAACCAACCTTTAAATGGGAAAGAAAATCTGTATCCTGTGTCTGTAATCAAAACAGGAGGTCAAGGTGGCAATTAAGGCGGCCTAGATGACTTGATAAACTTCTCATTTTGAACTCCAGGGCAGGCAGCGTGGCCTCGGGACACAGAATGTGTCCCCATTGCTTGGGAAGCAAAAATCCTCCATAAAACACCGATGAAGCTTCAGACTCTTGCGACTGAGGCGTTGGCCAAGCGGGCAGGCGCACAAGGTGAGTCTGGAGAGAACGAGAGGCCAGGAGCAGGTCAGGGAGCCCCGCGACGCGCTCAGAACCTTGACTTCTCATTTCCTAGAAACCCCATGGAATCGGCCGGTAGGGCCGTCCCGGCCAGAGAGGAGATTTTCCTCCAGGAAGACTTGAAAAGAAAGCAAATGCTGAAATGCTGAAAATCAGCTTCAGCGCAGAACTACAGCTCCTGTGGCAACACGCCGGGTGTGTTTTCCAGCACAACGCCCTCCGTTCCTTTTGCCTTTGGCGCCTCTCCAGCCCATCGACGCCCCAGTCTCGCTCTCCCTCCCATTCAGCATCTCAAGGCCTTTCCCAACGCAGCACGGAAACCGGTACAAAAGAGAACGATAAACCGCAAAACCGTTGAAAACAAACGCGCTGGCCATCTTCACACGTTTTGCCTTCGGTGGTATTTTCCCCTTATCGTTTTCCGTCCCGCCTGCCAAGCCGCGATGATTTTACCGTCCGGCAGCCACGCTCGCCACCAAGTCCTGAGGTTTAAGGGAAAGGCCGGCGCTGGGTTGTGAATTTAGTCATGTCTTAACACCACGAGCAGCTCCTGGTGAGACAATGAACATCTTCAAGCCCTGAATAAGTAGCGAGAGATCAACAGGAGGGAAAGGTGGAGGAGCACAAGCAAACCCGTGATCCCAGGGGCTCTGGTTTTGCTCCACAAGCGCAACAACCGAAAACTAAAAGATGACAGAACTCTGTGCAAAAAAACAGGCGCTTTCAGGAGCAGAAAGGAACCAGGAGGGAAACTTTTCCAAATTATAGAAGTGAAGACAGATAAATGGCATTCGGCAAGCAGAACGGAAGAAAGCAGACCCGCAACAGCAGAAAAAATGAGGAATACGGGGGAATTTCCTCATTTAGCAGATGGGGTTTAAAGAGCCATTGCAATATTTCTGCTATTTTTTCTAGGATAAGCCAACAGGAAGTAGCTGCCTTATAATTGCTCTGTCTCCTTTTATTCAGGAATTGCATAACCAGGTTTGAAGGCTTCATGGCAACTTTTCAAAGGAGTCTCATTAGCTCTATATACACCAAATACATCTAAAAAGCTATAAAAGGAAAAAAAAATAGAAAGAATCCAGACCTTTTGAAATAAGTAGGGAAGGAACTGGGGCTTTTCTCCCCTTTAAAAGGAATCTGGATTTGTGAACAGCAAATAGGTGGTTGTGCCAAGGGCGAGGGGTTGTCGTTCGGCCCACAAGGGAATCACGCGCTTGAAATGTCCGAAGCGCCAACAGCTCCACGCAGGGAAGGGGATGGATCTCTGCCCCAACAGATGCCGGGATGCCCGTGAGCAATCAGTCCGAAATACAACTCGAATTTGCTATCGAGAGGCGAAAACCCTTTGAAAATAGCACATAACAGGGTGACGAGGAGAATCATCCCGGTGGATTTTTCAAACGTTCCCATAAATGAGCAAGAGAAGGTAAGATGATAAAAAAGAAGCGATACACATGATGGCAAGATACTGCATTGTGCATCGCATCCAAACACGCTGGCGGGAGGTGACTTGTTTGGAATATCAAAACACAGATCACACAGAAACCTTTAGATGGGTGTATGATGTATATCGTCCACGGCAACGTGCTGGAATTAAGAAAGGACTTAATGACTTTGTGTAAAGGACGATCGCCAAGAGAAGACGCGTCGTGGGACATGGACGTGGGGTCTGCAAACGGGGACCAAAGCGGTCCCGGCAGAGCGAAGGATGTCGAGGTGCCGGCGGGAGGGATCTCGGCGCTGAACACACAGCCACCCCGGTTTCAGGCGCAGCTTTGGAGCTCAACACCTGCAGGAGTCAACCAAATATCCCAAATATAGCGCACCAACCAACCACAGCCCACACGACAACGTTGGGCAACACCCCAACCCCTTCGCTTGAGAAGAGGCAAGACCAGGACGTGTCCGTGAAAAGGGCAAATTTCAGCCTGCGCGTGGGTTCGACTGGACTAACTTGATTTTTGCAGTGTGTGAGCGGTGAATCAGAGCACGGGGCTTGTTCTTTTCCCCTCACTGAACACCGAACGGGGAACGCAAGGAAAAGAAACGCTAACCGGGAACATACCCAGGGCACAGCTCAATGGAAACCTCACACTCACGATACCTTACAAAATAATAACGATGGAGCAGGGAGGAGCAAATAAGCTCTATTCTTGTCCACATGTGCGTCTGGGTGTCCCTGCTGAAGCACTCGCACAAACGATCCTCTGTGACTGTGAATTTTCGGGAGCGCATAACAAAAGGCTGTGACACAACCACGCTGAGCGGCTGTTTGAACACCAACCCAAACGCTAATCCGTCCGGCTCTTATAAATCTTCAGCTTTATGACAGGAAAAAAAATAAACACACCTAGAAAATACTGTTTTTCAAAGAAATCTCCAAGTAGAACTTACCGTAGGCATTGGGGAATTCTCCGGGACCTGGTCCTGGGTAAAAGGGTCCTGGTCCGGGGGGCTGCACAGGGTACTGCTGGGGGGGCCCGACATACGGGGGGCCGCTGGGACGGTACTGGGGGGAAATAAGTAACCATCGCTTTACAAAGAGTCTGGCAACTTCATACTGTTACATAAACTGTAATTGAGGCCCCCCAATCAATAAGGATCTGATTATCAGTGGGTTTTTATCAGTGTGGATTTTCCTGCACCTCTTATCACTGTTCACAACGGAACAACAGGATAACAAAGACATTAAACAAGATTACAATGCCTGTTTCTTCATCTGTACTGTAATTGTATTTTTGATTAAGAAATTTAAGTGTTTTAGATTTAGAAATGTCACTGTCAAGGACGGGTGAGCTGTTTCACCTACAGACAACACAGGGAGGACCTGAGAGCTCAAGTACGAGAGTCATTCCTCTGCTTTCAGTAGCGCTGTGTTCTTATAAGGCCCAAGGTTTTAGAGTAATTGTGGAGTTATTAAGTCAATTTAGGTACATTTACAGCGCTAAACATTTTCCCAAAGCCAAAACTAGAATTCATTCTTCCTGCCTCCACGCTCAGAAGAACCTCCCACCAAAAAAAGGACAGAGGCTTAAATATGCGACCATCGGCTTAACTTCACACCCCGAGACCCTGCGCTGGGTCTTGAGATGATCGGGATGGAGCGAACGCTGCTTTGTTTTGGCGTCTGTACCTGCGGAATGCAGTACTGGGGGCCCTGAGGCATGGGGTAGGGCATGGGCAGGTGATTGACCATCATGATGTGCTGGTTGGTCTGGTACACGGCGGTGGGCGTCTGCGCGCCGGGACGGATGGAGGGGCTGCTGTTCTGGAGGGTGGCTCGCGGCGGCTGGATCTGCGGCCTCTGGAAAAACTGTGGCGGGGAAGAGAGAACAAAGAACCGGTCAGACATTCCGGGGAAAACCATGGAAATACGGTGACAATGGTGTGGGGATAACGCTACTTCCAAAGGGTTGCCACGCGTTCCGAAAACTGCAGGACAATTGATGTTGATAGCAACATCGTGCTATAGCCTTCTGTTTTCCAAGGCAGAAAAAATAAGCTTTAAACTGCAATAATTGTTTCTATCTACTGAGTTATAGATATATAGATATATATACTTTCTCTTTTTCGGAGAGAAAGTGAGAAAAATTACTTTTGTCAAGCATATTTTTAATAAGGTGAGTTGATGGCCAAAAAAAGCCACCTTATAAATATGGGAGGGGAAGAAAACATCAAGGCGCCTGTTCCAATGCACCTCCAGAACAGCTAAAAAGCCGGATTTTACATAGAGTTACAGAATGTCCTGAGTTGGGAGGGACCCAACTCCTGTCCCTGTGTAACACAACAAGAAGTTCACACCTTGTGTCTGAGGGTGTTGGAAAATGCTTCTTGAAACCTGTCAGGTTAAAGAGCTGAATAAGCAGATTTTTGCGAAGGCCAGAAGCGCCTCATGTCCATAGAAATGGAGGCGGGTGACTTGTCCTGCCCTTGGTTTTCAGAAAGCTGGCAAACCACAGTGGCACCCAACTTTGTACCGCGCTGCATGGAGTGATCCCCGCGCATGGACCGCGCCAGGACACCCACCGTCATCCAATGGCACCCATTGGTACCCAATGGCACCCACTGGTTCCCAATGGCACCCACTGGTAGCCAATGGTACCCACCGGCAGCCAATGGCACCCATTGGTACCCAGTGGCAACCACTGGCACCCAATGGCACCCATTGGCAACCACTGGCACCCATTGGCAACCACTGGCACGCAATGGCACCCATTGGTACACAATGGCAACCGCTGGCACCCAATGGCACCCAATGGTACCCACCGGCATCCAATGGCACCCATTGGTACCCAATGGCAACCACCGGCACCCATTGGTACCCAATGGTACCCACCGGCACCCAATGGCACCCATTGGTACCCAATGGCACCCACCGGCACCCAATGGTACCCACTGGCACCCACCGGCACCCAATGGCACCCATTGGTACCCAATGGTACCCACTGGCACCCAATGGCACCCACTGGTACCCAGCGGCACCCAGTGGCACCCACCGGCACCCAATGGTACCCACCAGCACCCGGGATGGACTCAGGCCCTGGAAACCCTCGCTCTGGAGCCTTCGCGATCTCCAAACTCGAGTCGTTAAGATTTGCATCAGATATTGACACGTTCGCTAACGGAGCGATGGTACCGAGTGACGGAGACACTTATGCCATGCAGAACCAGGAGTGGAAATTACCTGTATAGGTCTGAATCCTCCCTTCAAGAACGAAGCAAGAAAGCAGCAGGAAACAGAAAGAAAGCCAAGGGAAGAGCTTACAGATCAGTAGGAAGAGCAGGATTTCACATGCACCCTAATCGCACACCATTCCATCCTGCTTTGACTCATCTCTTATGGAAACAAGAAATAAAGACACTAAACTGGTACCAAGGACTCTGCCAGAATCCCAAGGCTGGGGCACAAACTCCTCTAGACAAAATTTATATAGAAATATAAAAGCTTTAATAAAAAGAAAAAAAACCCAAGCAAACCATGAGTAACTGCAGGAAATACGATACTATGGAAACACTTTGGATTTACTCTGTTCCTAAAGCATCAAACGTTTGTTTCTGGTCTCTCAGTGACACAGAGATAGTAAATAAAGCAGAAACCCTTGGGATTCGGTCTCCACTTCTGCACCAAGACTGCAAGGATAAGGAACGCCATGGATTTCATCGTTCAGCAAAATAATAATAATAATAATAGTTAGGTCATCACACATCACATCGAAGACTGATGAAATGCATTGATGGAAATAGTCTGATCATGAGAAGAAAAGAGACTGGTGACCAGTACAGAGTGATGGGATGAACTGGGCTGGTCTGCCGGGAGCGCAGGTGGGTGGAAAGAAGCTCTGGTGCTTCTATATGGGTATGAAAATGAGCTTAAAATGGTCATTCTGGCGCTGCTGAAGATTTCTGACACCCAAAGGTGTCCCCACAGCAAATCCAGGAAAGCCCCGGATGACTCGGAAATCCGGACACCGTTCAGAGCGAAATGTTTTACACCCCACCCTGTTCATCTGGATGAAGAATTGCGACCTGATCCAGGACAGGGCAAATGTTGGGGAGAAAAGCTTGGCAGCGCGGGTGCGGAAAGCGAACCAGAACAGCAACACATTCCCATGGCCGCGCTAAGAAAAACCAACTGCTTGTCCAGATGTGGGGGAACCACCCGAGCGCTGCACGAACCCCACGAATCCATGGGGAAAGTAACTACAGTCTGCAATGTTTCAATAGCCAAAGACACCAAAAAGTGCAAAAGTCCTTTTGTCCTTCACTGCAAATCGCTGAATAATGACTATTTCTAACCTGGTAGAGCAGAAGTCTCTCTAGAGTGGGGTGTTGGGGGGGAAAATAATAACCCACATAATTCTGTGTCTATGTGGAGTGAAAATGGGCAGGAGGTTGAAGCGAGACCCGTCTCTCCCGAAGAAGCTGCAGGAGATGGGAGACCTGCACATGAACCTGCTCCTGGAGCTTCTGCTGCAATAACGTCACCGAAACCACCACGGAAAACCTGACAGAACCAGAAACTCCTTCTTTATGGATCTTTATGGATTGCTGTTCGTTTTAGCTGCTGGTGCCTAGAAAACCATGGTCACGGTGCCATGGGAGCGCTGAGCAGAACGGGGACGGCTGGTGGGGAAAGTCCGGGTTGAAAAACCAACCTCTCAAAACCAGCCCCCAGCATCGCAGAGGCGGCTCGAACCCGGGATGAGGAACAAAGGAGGATTTCGTTACCAAACGGGAGATGGACACAGCCAGAAGAAAAGCAGATCCATGATTCCATGCAACAAGACCGGCAGAAGCTCTTGGAAGCGCCACCCACAACACAATTTAATTACTTTTAGCTGCTCCGCTTCTCGTAAGTAAAACTAAAATTCTCAAGGAAACTCAGTATCATCAGAGCACAGTGCATCTGATCAGCACGTGGGGTTTACTGCTCAAAACAATTTAGTTGGCAAACTGATTCATGCTCCGTCCTTGTTCCCGGCCCTCCAAAGCCAAGATAACGATGCTCAAAGTCATTCTTTGAAATGTTTCAATATTCTGACTTGATTTGCTGAAAAATTCATCTTGCAGAGTCGCAGACGACATTTCCAAGTCATGCTAATGACGTCCCGCGGGAGAACACCGGGAGATTGAAACCTCATCTGTTTTGTCTCTGTTTCTTCCGATGAGCAGAGGACTCGGAGCGGAGCGCACGCAGAGCATGGGGAGCAGGACCAAGGTGCCGTGGGCAGGTTTCCGATAGAAACCTGCGCTACACCAACCCTCCCTTCAAAAATCCACATTAATTCCTGTGCCTAACGATGGTCAAATCAGTGTCAAATGTTCTAAGTTGTTCAGCAACCAGTGAGGACCTGAGCTTGGTCCCAGCCCTTATCTCTTAATCTCTGTTAGGCAGGGATCCTGTGGATCATCTTGGAGTCAGGACTAACAGGCAATAGGGGCTTTTATTATAATCATTATAACAGCTTTTTCCTCCCGCTATACTTACAGAAAAGCACAATTAAACCCCTCTCAGGCATCGCTTTTATCGGCTGGTTTACTAAGCTCTCAGCATCCTTCATCTCCCTGCTCGAGGGAGAATCGCACCCGCGCTCCACCAGCGCTTCCCAGTACCCCCAGTACAGCAGCGACAACTCCCTCTCTCAACTGGGAACATTCCAAGTGGTTTATCTACAGATTGCAACGCACGAGGTGTTGCATTTTATAGAATAAAAGCTCGGCACTGAAACACCAGAGCCGTGCAGGTTGCGCCTCCCGCCCATCGCTTTCCTCCTTGCGCAGCATCCCCGTGCCAGACACATCTTCCACTAAGTTTGCTGCAGACACACACCTGCTAATTGGGCCAGAGTAATTAACACTGGTCTTAAGGAAATCCGCTACCGACCTCTCAGCACTACCCTGCCATTTACTTCTTAGTCACTGCTATATACACCTGCCCCGATATACTTTTATTAATCATCATCTTCTCCTGCTTAATCCCCTCCCCACACGACCCTGTGTCGAAAGCCTGTGGCCGGCCACGCAGATAAGAGCTGTGAGCTCGAAAAGTCGATGATCACAGGGAGCACCAACCTCCTCCTGATAACCCGCCACTCCATTTTCATCGATTTCCTATTTTCTCTGTGTTTCTAAGCCGTTGCTCGCAGTGACCTGGCAGAGCAGCGCTCCCTCACGCTCTAAAAGTGATGCTGAAGAATCCAATAGAGGACTGAAAACAAACCTGTGCTCAGCTTAGCCCGTCAAACAACGTTCACAAGCACCCGGCTCTTTTTTTCTAGATTGGATCAATGTAACGGGTCCACAAAGCCCTGCAGAGGGTTGTGGAGAAGTGAAGCAAAAGGAAAACTCAACAAGTTGTCAGCAAATCAAACCACACAGCCAAGCTCTCCAGTTGAGCTTCTCACACCCCTGTTATTAATGTTTAGTCTTTTTGGTCCCACCAAGAAGGCTGGTGGGATAACCCGACCCTGGCCTGGCCGAGGAGGCGCCTGCACCGGCAATACGGCAGGAACCACGTCTGCTTGCAGATGAAAACTGGCACGTGATTGTCTGTCCAACCTCACCACAGGCACCGGGCTCAGCTGAGGAGCCGCAGCCTTGAGTGGAAAGATCTGGTGCCAGAAGCTGCAACAGAAAGTCATAGAATCCCAGACCAGTTTGCGTTGGAGGGACCTTCCCAACTCCCCCAGTGCCCCCCCTGCCATGAGCAGGGACATCTTCAGCAGCTCAGGGTGCTCAGAGCCCCGTCCAGCCTGGCCTGGGATGTCTCCAGGGATGGTTCAGCCACCACCTCTCTGGCCAACCTGGGCCAGGCTCTCACCACCCTCAGCGGTAACAACTTCTCCCTCATGTCCAGCCTGAATCTCCCTCCTTTAGTTTAAAACCATCACCTCTTGTCCTATCACAACAGGCCCTGCTCAAAAGTCTGTCCCCTCTTTCTTCTCAGCCCTTTTTAAGTCCAGAAAGGCCGCACTAAGGTCTCCCCGGAGCTTCTCTTCTCCATCCGAACACCCCAACGCTCTCACCTGTCCCCCAGCAGAGCTGTTCCAGCCTCGGGTCATTCCTGGGGCTCCTCCGGCCCCTCTCCAGCAGCTCCATGTGTGTCTGTGCCGAGGACCCAGAGCTGGATGCAGTTTTATAATTTACTAAATGATAAAATGGGTTGGGGGCGGGGTGGACAAAACCCCTTTTTGTGTCAACCACGGGATTTCAAAGCTCCTTTCCGTGGTTGTGGGTGCAGACGGAGCAGCGACTACGGCAGCCGTCCCTGATCGCTTTCCAAGCGAGATGCTCCAAAAAGCTACAAAACACTTAGTCCTGAGTCATCCCACGGAAAAAATCCCCGTCCCCTCCACATCACGAGGCTGTTTAACAACAGCACATGGCCGAACTCAGCTCTCTGCTGTACAAACTGCACCCAAAAGCCCTCGAGTAACCCCCAGCTAAAACTGGTACTAACACCAGCAACCACACTCTATACGAGTCTGCAACAACCAGCAAACTAATCTCAGTTTAAGTCAGAGCGGGAACTGTGGCATGTCAGTTCATACTTGTTCTTATTGCTGTTTTTAATTACACATCCATTTTAAAATAACCCGTACGCTCCTGAAGTCGCCTCTTAAATTAAGGACTATTCTGCATTTGGGATTAGAAGGAAACAGTGATTTTGGGTTGTGCTTGGGGAGGATCAGAAGCAAAAGCGACTCGGGAGCCTCATTCAGACAAACCCGGGACGTTCTGTGCATGAAGCTGGAACCAGAGCGAACCTGGGCAGGACAGGAACCGGCTCCGCTCCAGAGAAACACAAGTTGATGGGATATTTTAAGATATTATACTGGAACAAACCACCCCGTAGGGCCCGTTTTCTTTCTCCCGTGAGACTTTCTCAGGTGTTACTGGAATCGAGGATTGCTGATCCACATTGAACTTGGCATCAGAACCACCGCACCCTTTGCCATTTCATTGGAACTATTAGCACAGCATCCTAAAGCTCATTTTAATATTCTACTTTATAAAGAGTTTAATTACACTTTATCAACTGCCCATCAACACCAGGACGGGCATTCTCATCTGAGAGAAAACTGCTTTTAAAGTTACCAGTTGACTTCAGGTGCTTAATTTGAGGAAAGACCTAATAATTAGAGGAAATAACATCAAAGAATAATCCATTATTTGACTGAAAAAGACAGAATCAATAGGAGGTATATGTTCATAAAAATCACCCTGGGACCAACACAGGAACTGTTACAACCCTCATCTTGCTGCTTTCTTGGAAGAGCATGTTATGTTGTCGCAACAAATATTAACGCCGTTACAGTCGATTGATGGACTTATTTACCACTTTTTATGTTATAAAATCTCAGTCTCTACGCCTATTACTATGTTACACAATTTAAGTTTAAGTTTTCCATGTGAAAATAACTGTTTATTGTGGTCTCAAAGTTTTGGGGTTGGGATGAAGTTGCTTTAAAAGCCACGACCTGCATGGATCGATGGCCAAAGTCCCTTTTTCCACCCCAAACCTGCACCACGGGCAGCGACTTTTGGATTAAAAGGAATAAACAGCCCGTCCTGATCCTGCATGTGATGGATGTAACTGGGAATAGAGCCTGAACTGCTTTTCATACAGCGATAGCTTCTCCAGAATAATTATAAGCAGACTGCAAATGTAACTGCAACAAATGTAAATATGTAGTGATGAAAATCAGGAAAACGCTTGGAAATGACAAGTTCTTTCCAAAACACTTGGAGATGATGATATTTAACCTGCAGGAGGGGCCATAATTGGGTCCGAAGGCAAGTTTTATATTGATTTATGACAGGTGGGTGGTGGAGTCACACCAGCAAAGCCACAAAGAACCGAAATCCTTCCCTCAACACTGCGCTGCCTCGAGCCTCGTGCTCCAAAACCCCCTCGCACCGAGCTCAGTAATTTCTATTACATTGAATAATTTGCCTTAGTAATGACTTAAAGAACTAACGAGTTTCTGAGCAGCATAAACACGGAGCCGAAGTGAAGGCCAAGAAGAAAAGTATCTAACAAGACGCTGATTCCATCGCTCCCCGCGGTGCCCGGTTGCCCTGCAAACATCCCTCTCCATGCACCAAAATCCGCTCCTCCTCCCTCCCATGGCGCTCACCTGCCAGCAAACAAGCGCAAATGCCTCCTTCTGCCTTTTAAGCCTTTTTTTCTGGAAGGATGCTGCTCTATGAGGTGAAAGCAACAACGACGATGAGGTTTTTGGGTGGCTGTGCCCACTTAACGCACTTACCTGCTCCCCCGAGGCAGGATTGCCCCGGGTGCTCTGCTCTATCAAACCGCTCAGACCAACAGGAGCAAAGTGAGACCAGAATAATTCCCCTTCCGTGCCTTAAGCTCCTGTCCTGGCATCACCGGAGTTAAAGGGATTTTGGTTCTCCTGTTAACTTGGTGGAAACAACGTGTTCTTCCACACCAAGGGAGGGAAAAGCGACACGGGAACGAGCGAATCTGGGAGAACATTGCTGTGCTGGCCGTCCCGCCCATCGGTGCCACCTCTGCCCATCGGTCCCCAAGAGGTGACCGAAAAACCAACTACAGCACCGTGCTGAGGACGGGAGGGACTTGGGCAGCTCAAGAAGTTTTTGGGGTATTTTTGATACCCTGAAAGTGCTGCCCGTGAGTTCCGTGAGCTATTCCTAATTGTCATTCTTCTTAATCAAGTGGTTCCTCATGAAGTCACACAGCGGGAATAACACAGAGATCCCTACAGGTCTGGCTTTTGCAGGGTAAAACCAACATGAAACAACGTAATAACATCACCAAGAAGAAACAAGAAATGTGCTCCAAGCATGAAAAATCTGATTTCCTGTGGATGTGAACGCCCGGTTCTCATCAACATCTTCAGCTCTGGCACCTCCATCCACCCGCCAGTTTGGGAAACACTCAGCAAAGCTTCTAGCGACTCGAGCAAACCTCAAATACCTGTCCACGATCCCTCTGGGTTCTCCTTTCCTACGGAAAGGCGTTAATTGGGGTGGTTAATGAGCGTGGTGACCCCGATCGAGGATTGCAAGTGTTACTGTGTGCCGCGAGTGGCTTGTTAGCGGGTTACGCGCGTGCTAAAAACTAATGGGGCTGGTTCAGAAACGAGCCTGGGTTCTGAGTTAGTGGGTGAAGCGCCTCCAACCACCCGCCCCCCCCCAGGTAATTAGTGTAGGATGCAAACGAAGGGGCGGGTACTGTACCTGGTGATGGGCAGGTCGAGGCCCCGCTGCAAACTGGGGAAAGGCGGGAGAAACAAACACAAAAGGAAAGGCACAAAGAGTCAGAAACACCACAACGGAACCAAAATGTCACACTCTATGCAAAATAAACCCACAAGAAAAGAAAAAAATAATTAAAAAATTTAAAATAATAATAATCATAATCATAATAATAAACCAAACCACAGAACAGTCAAAAGCTTTGTGGCAGGACAGTGACAGACAGGTACTGAGATTTAACATGGTGCGCTGCTCGAGAGCCAAAGCTGCTGGGTATGTAAAGGCGCTCTATGAACGCAGGCATTCCTCATCCTGCCTGAGAACAGCAACCAGTAAAAGAAAAAGGAATAAAACCAAAAGAACAACTCAAAACAAGCAGCGGTGGAGATTTTAAACCGTTTAAGGCGGAGGGAAATGGTTAAAGCAGCCGGACTCGGAGCTGTTCCAAAGGTTTGGTGGGAGCGGAGGATGGAGACTGATGGCAGCAGAGCCACGGGCCGCGTCCCGCCGGCGGGAAAACCCTGCGAGGCAAAGACCGGCAGCTCTTTTCACGTACACACAGTGTTGTTGTGTTTTCAGCTTGGGTTTTGTCCATAATTATCACAATCTAACGCTCTTGGGAGCCGGAGCCATTGGCTGGATGGAGATCGGGAGCTTCTGGTTCCCTGAGCTCAGGTCACTAAGTCACCTCCCATCCACTCGGGTTCCGTCGGGGGGAGCGTAATGGGAATTTAAGATGCTCAGTAAACATTAAAAGCGTTTTCCAATAGGTAACTGATTGTTAAAATCGAAATAAAAATGAATGCAAGAAATGGAAAAGAGAAATAAAGATGACGAGGTATCCTCTTCCATCTTTTAACCCTTAACTCTCTGTGTAACGAGCAGAGCTCCATGACGAAATCTATTCATAACAGCTCCAACAATTAAATGGAGCAAATGAAATGAAAACCTGCGGTGGTTTTTGAGCCACCACGTGGCCAGTGTGATGGTTCAGTGATGAGCTCAGCCCACCCGCACCCTCCGCCTGCCCAGGGTCAGCAGTGCTGCCTCCTAATTACTTATCTCCTTAATAAGAGATCTTTGCGGTAAGAAAAACGCCTGGGGTTCACTTGCAGCTCTACCTCCCAGATAGTTTAATGCCATCAAATGTGAAAAGCAAGGTATGAATGTTCACTGGTCCAGGTGATTCCTTCTACCTTCACCTCATTCCTTCTACCTTCACCTCATCGCGACACTTGGGCGAAAAGTCATCAAAACCTTCGGAAACAAGAAAATATGCGCAGACTTTCTCTAGCGCGAGACTAAGGAGTGAGCTGCACTGATTCACCGCTTTTCCCACCCTTCGAAAACTTTCCCTAAGCCTTATGTTAAAGAAAAAAGGCAAAAAGCACAATTATCGTGTAAGATGAAAGAGCTACAATGTCAGTTTTCGTAGCGAAGCGCGGGCGAGAAGCGCTGGGGGCTCTCAGCATCCTCACAGGGCTCAGGGGGACGAGGACGGAAGCAAAAAGGTGTAAAAACCTCGTGTGGCTTCATTTCAGGGCCCGAGTTCCTCTCTGATCACTGTTCCACAGGACAGATTCCTTCTCGCCGTGTTTAAAACTGGAAGCTTATCAAGATGCTAAAGTGTATTCCGCAGTGAAAAGTAATATGCGTTACAAGGGGAAAAAAAAAATAAAGAAACAAAATAAAACCTCAAAGTTAGTGAAAAACGTCCTAATCTATTTTGGTCACCATTGGCTATTGATTTTAATTTTTTAAAAATAATACAGATTGATAGGATTTTTTTCCTATTAATAGCTGTAAGCAACAGAACAAACTGTAGTCACCGCTGGCTCGGATTCAAACAGACACTTGGGGCTGGTTCTTTTTTCCTCAGATGAAGGCAGGAGATAGAAAGGAAAACGTCTCGATGAAATCGGGGTCCAAGGTTTCTGCCCCCAATGCTCCTCGTGGTCCTGCTCTCTGCTCTGGGGACAGTGGGTTAAGTTTTCTATCTCGAGCTGGGATCGCTCAAACCCATCACTTTTGGTTTGTTTTTCGGGAAACCTCCTCAATCGGACACTTTGTGTTAAAATCACCTGGTGCTCGGGGGCGTCGGATCATTTTCGACTCTGATTTCTTTTTACTTCCTTTGAAATTAGTGATGCTACAACGCTAACGGGGAGGAAACGAAGCCGGTTGGATTGCAAAGGCGGGAGCAGGAAAACCGGAGCCCGGCAATCGCCAGCGGCCCTTGGGTATAGAACCGGGACGGAGGCAACTCCGGCTGCTCGAGGAAGCGGAATTGGGGTGATCCTGCCACCTTCCT
Source organism: Streptopelia decaocto (assembly GCF_964273445.1). Lineage (NCBI taxonomy): Eukaryota > Metazoa > Chordata > Aves > Columbiformes > Columbidae > Streptopelia > Streptopelia decaocto. The sequence goes on along the minus strand of NC_138675.1, from coordinate 1,725,233 downwards.
CGTCCCCTCCTCACCCTCCCCTCGCCACCAACAAACAAAAGACGGGTTAAAAAATAAATACAAAAAAAAAAGAAATCAAAAGTAAATCAATCCCAGAACAGAATGCAAGAGGAACTTGGTCTTGCATTCGTTTGGGGGTGGGATGAGATGCGATGGGTGCGGCGTTTAGTCATGGGGTGGAGATGGGCAGGAGCAGCGTGATGGCAAATACACGAGAGCTTCCAAATCAAACAGAAAAATGGCTGACGGTTGCGGACAAATTCTACCTCAATCATGGGGCCAAAACTCTGCAATTTGATGTATTTTTCCGGCCGAATTTCCTGAAGGTGTTATGGCAAAGTCGCCCTGGTCTCCGTCCTGCGCCAGGTCAGACCCTTCCCACTGCAACGGGGCCGCTGCGGCGCCCCCCGAGCCGGCGGAAGGCGCCGGGGCAGCTCATGCTTTTAGCAAAGAAGCAAAAAAATCAGTGCATTTCTGTCGATCAGCCAACGCAAAAAGAATAGATGTGGTCATAATCATAATTAAAAAAAGAATCATAAATTAAAGGACGAAATAAAACCGGTGCCGTCGGCACAATTGCCTGCAAGAAGGAGTACAGTTTGTTATATTGCTTACAATGCAGTATTTTATCCAGCCTCTTCCAGCCAGGGACCTGTAAACCGGACTCTGTTCCAAAACCTTCCTCCTCTTCCAGTTGTCTGTGCAATGTATGGGCACTGTCCTGCTGGGCTGTCAAAGAAACTGGTTTAGAGACGCAGCTCTTCAGTCGGGCTCGTGCTCCAGTTCTAACCACGTCAACTCGCTTGTGCTTTTCCGTCATTCGAGGGAAAGGAGATGATTATACTTACTGAGCAAAGAGGGGGTTTAACCATCAGTATCGCACGGTACTGAGCAGGTAAAGGAAGCAGGGGTGCTGTGCACATCACGGAAACTTCAGCAAAACGGGCGTTAATTGGTTCGTTCATCGACAGAGAGGTTAATGAGCGTCTGAATTAACCCTCCTGCGAATCCTCGGAGGTGAAACCTCCAGAATTAGGGAAAGAGCATCAGTGTGGCTGCACACGGGGGAAATCTTGCCCTGTACATATATATATGTATGTATATATACCTGTTCTGCGGACAAACACAGGATTCCTATCTGGGAGACTTTTGCTGCCACGGAGCAGCAGTTTTTCTCTTACTTTAAAACAAGAAGAGTGCTGGGAAGGTAAAAGGGGTTTTAGGTAACCTGGAAGCGTTGTGACGTGAATACTGATCTGTGAGAGGCACAGGGATTGCTGCTCCCTTGGCTCCGTGAGGCTTGAGACACTGGGATGGTCAATAATTCACCCGGACGGTCAGTAATTCACCCAGACGGTCAGTAATTCACTGGGATGGTCAATAAGCTCCCTAAAGCCCCTGGAGGGTCTCCTAGTGTTGCATGGAACTGTGCTACGAGCAGAAATTCCCCCCCAAAAAGAGCCTGGTTTGGGGAAGCGAAGTCCTATGGTAGCAGAGCAGTGTTACAATATACACCCATAAAATAAAATTAATGAAAACAAATTACAGAGGACAATCAAACCTGAGGTTTGAAAAAGGGGCCTCTGACAAAAAGATGCGGGGACGAAGCTCTGGGTGAAAAGTGGAAGGTGCTGGTGGAAATAAGGGGAAATAACACCCAGAGGCCACAGAGAATCGCTTTGGTTTACTGAGCTTTGGGCTTTAGGAAATACCTCCTTAAAGAAAAAAAGACAAATAAAAGAAAATGAAGGAAAGAGAAAGATTCTGGGAATGAATCTAAACTCTAAAATGAGGTGAAGCTGAAAGCAACTACGCTACAAATAAATCGTGTTATTTGGATGTAGATGAGAATCCGTTGGTTCTTTGCTGATAAACCACTTGAAAAGGTAAATCATGCTACCAGGGTAGAGTGTGAAAAATTCAATGGAGATCTGCCATTTGGAACGTGCTGCCAGACTGAAGGTCCAGAGAACCGGCCAAGACACACACGGACAGACGGACAGACACCCAAACGAGGAAAAAAAAGCCTGTAAAAGGAGGGAAATGAGGGTTCTCTTACCGGCGAGCGGGTCTGGGGCTGCGTGTTCATGGTCTGCGGGGCCGGGGGATACACCAGCGTGGCCGGGGCCGCATTCTGTCCTGAGGGGTACGGAGCCTGCGGGCAACGAGAAAACGACACCGCGATGGAGTTTAGCCAATAACTCACCCCAAAAGAGGAATTCAAACACGTTATCAGATGGGCGGCTGATGAGCAACAAGGTTAAATGACATAGAAAAGGAGCAGGTGAGCATCGTCTTCTCATCAAGAAGCCTCCTCTGAACCTATTTGCGAGGAAATCCTCATCGGAATTGCTGAGAAACCCTCCAAAATCAGACAAATGACAAGAAACAAGCTGAACACGGGCTGCTTTAGTGTTTGCAACGCAACGAAACGGCCCCGAATGGATCCAGATGTCGGGCAGATTTCACAATAGTTCCGCTGGTTTCAATGGGCTATAACCATTTATCCCACCAGCTGCTCCCCTCGTATCATCTGCCCAAAGTAACACCAAACTGGAGCTGTAGATTACACCAGTTAACAAGACATTCAGGAATAACTTTTCGGAGCACCGTTTTCCCTTTTTTAAATATAAATATAGATATAAAAATTACCTATTTTTTAAAATAGTTTCTTATTGCAATGGCACAAACCCCATCGCCGCGGCCTCGGCTTTCAAGAGGAACTGGTCCCAACACGCCGCCCTGTATCTCCTGCACAACCTCACCACAAATCTGCTCTAAAACATCGCGATAACCTGCTGAAAAACCCTCGTCTTTGAATTTCATGGCCCTTGCATTAAATTTCAAGAGCAAATCTAAGGAATAAAGGGAAATATTCTAGTGCGTATGGTGGTATTGAGATGTTTCACTGCACCAGCCCGCAGGGGCATCTCGGGGTATCGTTGATTTGAACTGGGCTGTGTTTGATTTGAATAATTAAGCTCTTAAACAATAAAACTGAAGTGGTAGTTGGGAGGTGTCACGAGGGCACCCGAGGTTGGTTTACAGGACAACAGGGTCCAAACCAACTTTGATTAAACGGGTGAGAAGCAGGGTTTTAGCATCCAAAAGTGACTCGAATACAGGTTCAGATATCAGTTGAGGAAAATTATTAAGGGGCAGCAACTAATACAACAGGAGATCCACAGAGTGCATGCACGTGGCTGCACCAAAACAATACCGGAGCCGGCCCTGAGCCCGGGAGGAGTCCACACCTGCCTGATACGGTGTGGGGTTATTGTAAAGGGATACATGTACTTGTATTGAGTATGGAAAGTGTACACTCGCAATCCTGTGAGGGGAAATTTATAATACACTCGCAATCCTGCCAGGGTTAATACACGTGTAAATGTGCATGAAAAGTTACATGTGCTCATGTGGAAGCACGGGAGGAAAATACACCGGTGATTGTGCGAGGATTAATTTATACGCGTGCTCGTATTGAGCACGGAAAGTTACACATGCAAATGTGCATGGAAAGTAGATACACTCACAATCCTGTGAGGGTTAATTTTCCTCACACCCGCGGCGGCGAGGCCAGCGGGGTCTCCATCCCGGGGGTCTCGGCGGCAGCATCTCGCTCGTAACTCCAAGAGATCCACAACAAGGGATGGAGCCTCGACGAGAGTCCCATTTTTATAGGCTGATCAGATCTGACTGTGGGCATTCCAGAAGCCTCCTGCACCCCCACACTGGCTGTGGGTGCCCCTGGAGCCCCCAAACATCCCCCACACTGGCTGTGGGTGCCCCTGAAGCCTCCAAACATCCCCCACATTGACCATGGGCGCCCAGCGGCTTCTGGCGCCTCGGCGCTCCCTTCTCCCTTCTCCCTCCTAACGGCCCTGGCCAGGGCTCTGGGGCCAAAGGAAAGAAGCTGTCGGCCTCAAACAGCAGAGAGAGGGAGATGTGTCTGCTCCTTCCATGATGAAGAAGGGAGGGGGAGACAGGGGGGTTTCATCCTGCCACAGTAAGTCAAAGCTGTTTGTATGATGGAAAGGAAAAGAGAAGCTTATAAAACTTGAGCCATCAAGAGGGGTGATCCAGCATGAAACCGCAGCCTCTGGTGTAGGCGAATACTTCAAGGAGCGGTGTAGAAACAACGCAAAATGTGCTGGAAAAACCACAAAAACGTGCTAGAAAACACACAAAAAGTGCTATTTCTAGAAAGAAAGTCCTGAAGCGTGTGAAACTTCGAGTTTGAATTAACAAACCAGGCCAAACATCATCAGGCGTGTTCTACCTTCCAAGGTAGAGCCAACCAGTCCTTCCAACATGTAGGATGTGGGTACGCAAGGAAAATAAAGCAATTTAAGAGATTGTGTTTGGAGCAAGAATGAGCATGAGCAGTGTCCTGGGCCTCCAGGACACACCTGTTAACTCCCTCTTTCTTCTATTTCGTCCCTAGATGTAAAATCCCTGCTTAATCTCCTGCTGATCACAACATAAGATCAACAGAAACGTAGTTTAGAAACTATCCAACCAAGGGATTTTGCACGTTGTTCTGGGTCAAAGACACATAAAAACATTCACCTCCAAGCACATCACTAGATCTTGGCCGTGATTTAGGACGGCAAAGCGCACCTGGGGGAATATTGAGCTGAAGAACGTTGTTGTGTGGTGGTTTAGTGTCGATGTAGCAGCAAAAACTCTGGTTTGAGAGCAATTAATCAGCTCCCGTAACCCGTGCCAGGGAAGCAGGGCAGGTTTTCCACTGCCCATCCTCTCGGGAGCTCATTTGCTCCAAACATCTCCAACCACGTCTGCATTAACAATTAATTAACGAGAAGTCTTCTAATTTTTTGAACACGTCAGATGCAGCATCATAGATCTGCCCCTTTCATTTTTGATTCTGCTTGAGCTGTTGGTGCCCACGCCGGATAATCAACACTACATCCCGTATCTTGGGCACCACCGCGGCACGGCGGAGATTAATCAAGCGCTAACGAGACGCGGGGAAACTCTGGCGTCTTTCTGGCCCCAACCTAGAGAAGTTGTCCTGCATTTGGAGTGTGTCACTGATGACTTTGTGCACCCAGGATCCCATCTCAGTGTGAGATTCAGGCTTCTCCCCTTGGAGGATCCGCAGATTTTGGTGGAGATGGAGCAGCTGAGCACCAGCTCCGCACCTCAAAGAGACACATTATCATCCTGCAAAACCCCAAGAAAACATCCACTCTTCTCCCACTTCTTCAGGCTCATAAAATACGTTTTCTTCAAGCTTAACTTGCGCACAACAGAACAAAACCTACATCAGATGTAACTCCTGCGCTGTCCCCAAAGTCCTTCCCCACCTCCAAACCAGCCCCGGGTTTCTCCAAATTGCTCAAGCAAAAGGGAATTTGAAGGGAAGGAAAAGCTGTTGCTGAGCCTTAGAAACCTGGGAGTTTTAGCAGAAAGACACTAATCGGGCATTTTTCCATCGCTGGCCACCTGATAACAGCCATCACTGCTGAGACGGCGAGTGTTAAATTCGCTTTAGTTTTTAAACCCTGTCACAATAATTACAGCACTCACTCATAAATAAAGACAAAAAGCATATAAAGGCTCAAACAGCAGCCACGGACGGGTTTCCGCGATTAAACTGTCACCAAAACAAGGTAATTTTGGACGATCGGTGCTGCTTGTGACACAGGCGACCACAACCGCAGCGGGGAGGAACAGCCCACCGGAGACAACAGACGGCACCCAAGTGAACCCATTGCACAACTATTACACAGCAAACAGCGCTTCAAAGCACGCAGAGGTTTGTCTGAGCTGCTGTTTGTGTTCAAACTATAACGGGGGGAAAATGAAGGGATAAAAAAGCGCTTTATAAATTTCTGCGGGTACTAAGTTCACCTAGAAATACTAAAAAAAAACAACCGGCAGAGTAAATCGCAGCACTGTTGCTTTTCGGCCAAGTCAGCTGATTAAACGTATTGCATCAATTCGTCCGTCAAAAGGAATGTTTCCTGCGCCAAGCGTCTAAATGGGTTCACGCGGTACCGAGGATCACGTGCGGTCACGCTGGGAATACTGAAACAGAGGGAGAGGTGAACAAACAAAGAGACCGGGAGGAAACGCTCTGGAACTCCCTAAATAAACTCCCAGGGAGGGGAAGGAAATATCTCCCTGTATCAAAACTTTGGCTCAGAAACATTTCAACTGAAATCCCTCAAGTTCAAACAACCGAGCAGCCCGAGCTGGAACACAGTGGAGGCCGCTGAGCTGCTCCGCTTGCCAGGCACGAATATTGGCTCCCTTAAAGCTTTTATCTTCGTGATTTTATATTTCTGATGTTATAATAATGCGATAATAATCCCGTGCTCAACTTGCTGGGAAAACCCTTTCGATCTGCGCGGTTTCCACTTGGTGCTGCTGACTGCGCTAAGGCAAAGGAAAAGATAAAACCATCGTGAGCAGCAAAACGAATGAAAAAGAAGTTATTCTTAGATGAGGTGGTTAATAAACACGGAGCCCGCTGCGTAACACGACTCCCTCAGTACTGCCTGTACTGGGAATAAACAGGCAAAGTACACACATCGGGTTCCCAAAGAGCTGAGTCACGCAGCTCTGCCTCCCGCAGCCGCCGCAAAGGGGATTTTTGGAACAAACCCCTTAATTCCCCAAGCAAAAAGGTGCCGCTCGCTAAACGTTCCGCCCCGGGCGGCGCAGCCGGGTTTGCGTGGGAAGGGGTTAAACCCCATGGGTGTCTCTTGAATCCTCTCGGTCTATATCTGCTGGAGTTACATGCGAGGAGCAGGAGCGGTCCGGCAGCTCCGGCACATGACGGTGACTCAGGCGCCGACCGCTCTCCTGCCAGCGCCGCGACCTTGGGCGAGAGGAACCTCTGGGCTTCCAGTGACTCCCCGGTGACACCAACGCGGGGCCGCGCTGAGCTGGAACTCGGCTGAACGGCAGCGAAAAGCTGTTTAATCTCTTTGGGAGGAACGTGGCGGCGTAAGCAAAACATTTTCTGACAATACAAAGGGTGCAGGAGCAGCCCCAAAGGGCATTTACTGCGTGTGGCGACAACAGAACGCAATGGGATTCTTCCCTGGGGATAAAAAACACCACGCCTTGCCGTGGGGGTTCGGATCTCCGCACCCACAGAGTCCCCAGGTGAAGCTTAAAGTGGCACCACAGGGACTTTCAAAAAGATTTTGAAGCGTTTGATGTTGAAATGTAAAATATCCAAAAAAGCGCATTGGGTGGAAATAGGATAAAAGTGCTGCGAGATCCATCTCTGCCCCCACGCGACCCCCAAATAAAACCACACACGCACCCTGGCCGTCCAGGTGTTCCTGCACCGAGACATTGACCCATTTAAATGCTAAATATTGATTAAAGCCACGGCGGGTGGGCACTCAGAGCAACGCTCAGTGTGCTTTACACTGGGGGGGCCTGTCCCTAAATGGAGCTTATCCATCCAAGCTCCCCAAGACAAACTGCAGACAAGCACTCACCCCTGTGTGGCTGTTTCCCATTCATCCCCATTTTTCACAACCACATTCAGTTTTCCGTCCAGCTGCTGAACTATTTTCCTCAAGACAAACCACATCTTCAAACCTCTAAGAGTTTCGTCCCCGTGTCCCCGGCCGGCCGGAGTTTGGCCGCGGATGCGGGTGAAGAAGCCCCCGCAGCAGCAGGAAGCGCCGCTCGGTTCACACAGCGAGGATGCGGCTTCTCATTGTGCATCACGGGTTATTTGTTGAGTCCTGGGATCAAACCGCTGAACGGCCGCGACCGCGCGGGACCCGACACGCGGAGATCTCGCAGCATAAGGCGTCTGTCACGTTACATCACGTTGTTTTTTTCTGGTTTTAAAATCCGATAGGAAAAGCAGCGTTATTGCCAGACAGGGCCCGCAGCACCCGGCCCAGCGCTCCTGCAGCTGCAGCGCTCAGGAAAGGCTCATTTTTCCAGCCGCGTGCTGACTTAAAACACATCAAGTAACAGATTAAGAGATTCCGGCTCGTGCCATCCCCTTCACCATCCTCCTGCTGTAAAGGTGATGGAATGGGGGGTGAAGCAGCTTGTGACCTAAAATTAATGTGTTCGTGATGGTTGAAATAAAATAGGTTTTAAGTGAGTTACTGAGCTCCCAACAGTGGCATCTCTGGGACACCCAGGATTCAAATACCTGTTAGTGACCTGTGGGAACAGCTCGGCTGGCAAACAGTTTGGTATTTTAACCCTCCTGCACTCACAAATCAGCACCACAGAATCACAGAACCCCAGAGTGTCAGGGGTTGAAGGGCCCTGGAAAGCTCATCCAGGTCAATCCCCCCATGGAGCAGGAACACCCAGATGAGGTTACACAGGAAGGTGTCCAGGCGGGTTGGAATGTCTGCAGAGAAGGAGACTCCACAACCCCCTGGGCAGCCTGGGCCAGGCTCTGCCACCCTCACCGGGAACAAGTTTCTTCTCATATTTCAGTGGAACCTCCTGTGTTCCAGTTTGCACCCATTGCCCCTTGTCCTGTCACTGGTTGTCACCAGAAGAGCCTGGCTCCATCCTCCTGACACTCCCCCTTTCCATACTGATCCCCAGCAATAAGTCCCCCCTCAGTGTCCTCTTGTCCAGCTCCAGAGCCCCAGCTCCCTCAGCCTTTCCTCACACGGGAGATGCTCCACTCCCTTTGGCATGTTCGTTGCCCGCCACAAAGAGCCAAAACAGCCCCAGGAGACCTTCCCAGTGTGTCCGGTCTCAGCTTTGCTTGGGGTTACGATATCAAGCCCGAAACACCCACCTCGGTGACAAACCTGACAAAACCACGACACCCGCATTGTTTCAGCGGCTGGTCCAACACGTCCCAGCAACAAAGTCCTGAGGAAAGGAGAAATAAGGGCCAAACCAGCTCCCAAAATTGCCTGCAGTCAGCAGAACAGGGTCAGGCAGACGTGGAAGCTGCTGTCTGCAATGACTTGGATAACGGGAATTATTTGAGTACGGTAGGAAAATAATCCGTACTATGTGTAATATACAGAACCAGCTCATCTGCAAATATTACAAACAATGACGGAGAAGCTTGAATTATTAAATGTATTCATTTCCTCTCAAATAACGCAGAAAAGCACATTCTCACTCTACTCCTAGCCCAGCTTTAAAAATAGCACCGCGATTAAACCAATAAACAAATCCCCTCTAAACACTCAGCGTTTGGCTTTCGTTATTCCCAATGATACTTCAACTGTGTTGCAAACGAGATGTCAGATTAAACACAAGTCCCCATTCACAGCTACACGCTCAAATACGCAGGTTTTTCGGTATCTATCGCAGCAAGGATTTAATATTTTTTAAGTAGCTCATTTGCTAATTAACCAGCATCACTGGAATCAGCTTGTCCTGCTCACAGCACCTCTGTACAATGAAAATACACGGTGGTTTGACTCTCCTGTGTCTCAAAAAATGCACCTGAAAACACCCTGGGTTTCTGCATATATCGGTATCTAATACTTGGAATATTCAAAACCTCATTAAAATCAATGATGTGAATACCAAAGCTCTTCTCTGACGCTGAACGAGTTGCGCAGCTTGAGGTTTTCCGCTTTCAAATAGAATTTAACGCAATTCCGGCGCAAATAAACCCGCTGGGTGGGACCAGGGGGTGACCCGGTGCCAAAGCTCTGCCCGGGGGAGCCCCACGGTTTGGATGGGGATGGGGGCGAAGAGCCAACAGGAACGTGAGCGCTGGCCGCAGTTATTTCAATACGTCGGGTTATTGCAAAAGCCGTTTCATTAATATGTCGATACTCTGATAACTCCAGGTGTCTCGCCCTATAAAAATGGATTTTTGGGATTCACTAAATCGAAGACTATAACATTGCTCCTCCTCGCAAACCCATTTCCAGCCCCAAAATCCCCCATGTCGGTAAATACAACACTCAGCCTTTAAAAGGTTAAAACCTCCTGAACCAGGAGGAATTGCTGCTCTCCCGATTCTTAACTCAACTCCAGGTAAATCACCTGTGTCATCACCTGCCCCACTACGTGTTTAACAACCTTTTTCCGATGGTTCCGTGTGATTTAGTGTCACGGGTTCACCTGGGCAAAGGCTGCAAGTGGGGAAACTGAGTCACAAGTAACACCCGCACAACTACGGGCGTTTTTCCTACTTTTGACACCAATAATCGGATTCCCACCGAGGGAAGGAAGCGAAGGAAACGCCGCTTCCTCTTCCCTGGACAAAGACAGTTTGTGCAAGGACAATACAGACACAGACACGCAGCCCTGTCCTTCCTGCTTAACACACTGTGCTCACTATTCCTGGAGGGGCCTTAGGAAGGAGGAGGGTGAAAGAAAAAGACAGAGAGTGTCCTTATTTTACGCACTATCTCCCCAAAATTCAGGCTTACCGTGTGTTTCTAACTTAATAATTGCAACTGTTTTATGCTGCGAATCTCAGCAAACACCCCGGTTTACAAAGCGCCTTTCACTTGTCCTATAGAGTTTCATTCCGGTTTAACATAAGATGAGCTTGGAGGATGAATCCTTGCGTCACAACAGCAGGTTCGACCCTTTCCTCCTATTTTCTTCCTACACCCAACAAAAAGCTTTGTCATCTTCTATCTTTAAGGATGTTTCCATCCTTGGAGATGCTCAAACCCCGAGTAGATACTTGGACTAGATCACCTCCAGGTCCCTTCCAACCTCGACCCTTTGAGTCGATGGCAGAAATCAGATTAAATGTTCACTTTTCACTGCGTGGCGCTGAAGCCCAGGAACATCACTGTGTGCAACTGTGCGAATCCAGCCAATTTAAAGCAACTAAATAAATTCCTGGTTTCTAACAGCACCATAAGGGGTCTGTGGAGAACACAGGTACAGTCCTTCCAGGCTACAAGGAGCACAAAGCAGAATTATTGCTCCGGAACCATCAAATCCGTATGGGTTCTTTGTTGGCGGCAAAAAGCAGCACCACGTTATTCTGGATTTCAAACCTCAAATCCTCTGTGCTGACAGTATAAATGGCTCCAGAGATGATGGGAACTGGCTGAAGGGAAGAAGCCAGAGAGTCGTGGTCAATGGGGCAGAGTCCAGTTGAGGCCTGGATCTAGTGCAGTGCCTCAGGGGCAGTGCTGGGGCCGGTATTATCCAATATATTCATCAATGACTTGGATGAGGGAACAGAGTGACTGTCAGTAAGTTTGCTGATGACACCAAGCTGGGAGGAGTGGGTGACACTGGAAGCTGTGCTGCCATCAGAGACCTGGACAGGCTGGAGAGCTGGGCAGGGAAAAATTTAATGAAATAAAACAAGGGCAAGTGTAGAGTCTTGAATCTGGGCAGGAACAACCCCAGGTTCCAGTCTAAGTTGGGGAATGACCTATTAGAGAGCAGTGTAGGGGAAAGGGAGCTGGGGGTCCTGGGGACAGCAGGGTGACCATGAGCCAGCACTGGGCCCTTGTGGCCAGGAAGCCAATGGGACCTGGGGTGGGTTAGAAGGGGGTGGTCAGTAGGTCAGAGAGGTTCTCCTGCCCCTCTGCTCTGCCCTGGGGAGACCACACCTGGAATCTTGTGTCCAGCTGTGGCCCCTCAGTTCCAGCAGGACAGGGAACTGCTGGAGAGAGTCCAGCGCAGCCACCAAGATGCTGGAGGGAGTGGAGCATCTCCCGTGTGAGGAAAGGCTGAGGGAGCTGGGGCTCTGGAGCTGGACAAGAGGAGACTGAGGGGGGACTCATTCCTGGGGATCAAGATGGAAAGGGGGAGTGTCAGGAGGATGGAGCCAGGCTCTTCTGGTGACAACCAGGGACAGGACAAGGGGCAATGGGTGCAAACTGGAACACAGGAGGTTTTGCTTAAATATGAGAAGAAACTTGTTCCTGGTGAGGGTGGCAGAGCCTGGCCCAGGCTGCCCAGGGGGGTTGTGGAGTCTCCTTCTGTGCAGACATTCCAACCCGCCTGGACACCTTCCTGTGTAACCTCATCTGGGTGTTCCTGCTCCATGGGGGGATTGCACTGGATGAGCTTTCCAGGGCCCTTCAACCCCTGACACTCTGTGATTCTGTGGTGTTGATTTGTGAGTGCAGGTGGGTTAAAATATCGAATTGTTTGCTAACCGAGCTGTTCCCCCATTTCCCCTCCTGCAGCTTTTACACCCAGTTGCTCCGCCCAGATTAGAAGACACCCCTGAATTTGCGTTTCCCTACACAAAATCACCCCAAATTCCAAAAGGCACCAACAGCAGCTGCTACAACTTTACGTTCCCAGCCCAGATTTGTCCAGATTTCAACTAAGGAGGTAAAAAGCACAGCAATTAATCACAAATAATGAAATACGTTAGATGAGCACATACTGCCAGCATTATTAACCCCATCAAAAACCCGCTAATCCTATTACAAAACAGAGAGTTCAGCGGCGCTTCCAGCCAGTCTCAAACACAAAGGCCAAAAGGAGATTACGCTTCTGGATTTATCAGCTATTAAATAACTCGCATTTTCAAATCTCCACCTGCTGTCGTCTATTCCTGCAAGCTCAGAATTAACCAGCTGCATTTAAAGTACCTGTTGGGAAGAGTCTTGACCTGATGCATAGAAGAAAACACAGGAGAACAAGCGGGAAGCACTAGGGTCAAGTTCTTGACTTCTCATTAAACACGTCTCTGGGAGGCAGGTTTTGCCTACAAAGCACCATTGAGAGCTTGTTGTTAAATATTCTTCACCCTCGTTATTTGGTATGGACAGAAGAGCCAAGAAGTCGAAATGGGCCGTTGGGAGGTGGGAGAGGGGCAGCACACGTGGGCAAACGTCTCCCCCGGCCGGTCCAACCCTGACGTACACGAGGAGGGTTTAATCTTTCATTCTGCGTCCACATCATCGTGGCTGCCAATGCCCAGTAATATCCCAACTGACAGCTCTACCTGCTCCACCACGTACGGGATTCCACGGGTATTTAATCAGCAGGAAATCTGCTGTAGAATCAGAGAATCATTTTGGTTGGAAAAGCCCCTCAAGATGATCGAGTCCAACCATAACCCACCCCCAGCACTGCCCCATGTCCTGAGAACCTCATGTCCGTCTGTCCAGCCCTCCAGGGATGGTGACTCCAGCACTGCCCTGGGCAGCCTGTTCCAATGCCCCACAGACCTTTGGGCAAGAAATTGTTCCCCACATCCAACCTCAACCTCCCCTGACACAACTTGAGGCCGTTTCCTCTCGTCTCATCACTTGCTATGATGGAACGATGGGTTCAGCTCCTCCGTCCTGCCCCACAACAACGGATGTGGGCAAATATCCCAGCCCATGCCCGAGCATCCTGCCCCACACCTGACCATCCCAACCTGGGGTGAAGGATGCGGGTGAGCATCCCATCCTGTGCTCAAGCAGAGAATCACAGAATCATTTTGGTTAGAAAAGCCCCTCAAGATCATTGAGTTCAACCATAACCCAGCCCTGGCACTGCCCCACGTCCTGAGAACCTCATGTCCGTCTGTCCAACCCTCCAGGGATGGTGACTCCAGCACTGCCCTGGGCAGCCTGTTCCAATGCCCCACAGCCCTTTGGGGAAGAAATTGTTCCCATACCCGATCTAAGATTGGCCCTTCCATAAAACAAGTTGGTTCTCGGACAGAAAAGCTCTCAGCGTGGAGAGCTCCCCACAAAGCCTTAGAGAACCGACTCTGACCAAGGTGCCCACAAAAGATGCTCTTCTAACACAGAAAATGACCGACAGGGTGTTCGTACAAATGAGACCATGAAATAAGGGAGCACCTTGTGCTCCAAGGGACGTGAAGGTTTATATCTGACTTTACACAAAGTCCACGTGGACTCAGATAATGAGAAGCAGCTTCATTTGGGGGAAGACATGGCTAACGTAGGAAAATGCAGAAGGTAGCTGTGTACACCAGGATCCAACAGTGACCGCAACACCCGCTGCATCCCGGGGTTATCACAGGGCACGAATGGACGGGGTCACGACTAAATTACATTCCTCCTTCTATTCCAATCTGCTCATAAACATCGGTTGATTAAAAGCATCTAAAATCTAAATCGGGCTACGAATGACAGGAGGGAAGTATTGAATAAACATCATGGTTCTAACAGGATTCCACTCCTGTAGGAAGGATCCGAGATGATGGGGGAGAGGTTTGGGGATTGCCGAACGCGCCGCAGATGGCACCCAGACACGATTCCTGGCACAGACCCCAGGCCCGAAGGCACCAAGGAATGTCTCGCTGCCCTTACAAACGCTCACTTAGCAATGGTGACATTTTTGAGGGCCAGAATGAGACCACAAAACTCTTTTCACTCCAGGCAAAGAAACAGATGGAAACAAGTTCCAGCGAGTACAATCTGTTTGGGATTTAAATCCGCCACCTAAAAGTCAAGGTCTCTGTACAGCAAGATCCTGAGAATTCAGCTCTTCGCACTTTTGTTTTCTGCGGGGGTATCTCGACACTGTTAGGAACGGATAAAGATTATTAAACGCAGCTGTCAATAACTACAGCAGCTTCCGAGTAAGGTGTCTGTGGATGCCACAGGGTCCTGCGCTCACCGGATACTCCGTCGTTGCGGCCGTGGGCACAAAGCGCTGATGTGCTCAGCGCACGGCGTGTTCCTAACGAGAGCTGAAGCTTCCCTGACCGCAGAGGGAACTCCTGGCGCCGCGTTCCAAGCGCGGTCAGCCGGCGCTCCCAAACCGCGGCCCTGGACTGCGGGAATCCCTCGGCACACACGTCAGAGCCCGCAGTTTTAGAGCTGAGGTGGAGAAAGCCAAGAGTCTCGTCCAAACCATTCCCCTTGTGTTGCTTCATCTCACACGCCAGAACCCACCGCGCTTGTTCCGTGGGATCCTTCAAAATGCTCCACTGTATGAGAGGGTTGGAATTGTCTTCTCCTGATGCCCTCAGCTTCACACGTCACCTCCTGCTCGTGGTACAGCTGCAGGAGCCTCCTCCTCTTCAATCACCTCTCTGTGCCTCCCTCCGAGCCCCAGTCTGGCTGCTTCGGAAGAGCTTTGCTTTCTCATTATTCCCATCTCGCAGCACGGCCACCCCATAAATTACTGTAATGTAAAGCCGGAGCTGGGGGCAGATTTACAGCGTTTCAGCTGCTCTGCGTTAACCGCCTGTGTGGAAGCTCTTTGCCCACACCAGACTCTCTCACATCCATCACGGATGAGAGCTCAGGCACAGAGTTACCCTGTGGTGCCCGGCACACTGTAAGTCCCTAATACCTGATCTCGGGATAACTTGCCAGGCCCAAGGAAAAGCTTCTCTTCCCCTTTTCAATGATTTCCCCTTTCCCCTGCATGCTGAGGAAGCAAATTGTCTCCAATCAGCCACTTCTCTGCACTCTGCAAGGCAAGAAAAGGGGCAGAGGAGACATGTCCCTCCTCCCCCAGCCTGTACGAGGGGCCCTTTTGCACGAAGAGCACCAGAAATATGAAATTCAACATACACGGGGCCATATCTGGCCATAACATCACGGCAGCAACATGTGCGGCGCATTCCCCAGCGCTGGCGGCGTTGGGCGCATTCCTGAGAGCAGCGGGATGACTTCAGGGCCCTGGAATTTGGGAAGCAGAACCGCCGGCTCTCACTGCGGAGCCGGGGGGCGCGACGGCTTCACATCGTGGCCGAGCTCTTCTCCTTCTGCTGCACAAATTCCAGGGTTGGTTGGTAGAAAAGACTTTGGAGGAAGTAGACTGGCAAGCCCTTCTCTCGTTTCGGCTACATCAAATGGAAAAGGTAGAAGAATAAGTGAAAAAGACACCAAATCGGAGCGTTGCAGGAGCATTTGTTCCATAGAATCACAGATGGTTTGGGTTGGAGGGACCTTCCCAGCTCCCCCAGTGCCACCCCTGGGACATCTTCACCAGCTCTGGTTGCTCAGAGCCCTGGTCAGCATGGCCTGGGATGGCTTTGTCTAAAGAAAGTTAAAGGAAAGGCAGCTACAAAGGTACAACATACACTTACACCCGACTTTTCTTCCCACAGGACACACTAAACACCCCCACGTCTCCATGTGGTTCCCAAACCACTCTCACCGGCCGCTCAACGCGACGCTGCCTGTTTGGCACACACAAGTTCCCAGACCTGCAGCCCTTTCCTAAGGGACACGGGCTCCTTTTATCGCTTATCTGCAGTTTCAGATCCAACCTGGATCAGCCAGGACAGCGAGGGGACCGCTGGTGGAACCTTCCATCACTCAGAGCCACCGTGAGCGCACAGACGAGTAAAACACGCTCCACCTCTGGTCTAAAAGTATTTTTAGACCTACGTGATATTTGAAACCCAAAACCACGCACAACTATTTTCATTCACTACCGCCCGAACAGCAGCCCCTCCATCGGAAAGACTCGGCTTGACGAGCGTTTATTAAGTCGCAGCTCTAGTGGAGAAATCAATGCCAATCAGATTGTAATTCAAATGAAGTGGTCTCTTCCTCACCTTTTTAATTACTCTGTAACCCAAGAAGGCACAGAGCGCTCGCCATGCACATACCCACTATGTTCAGCACCGCTGGACAAACACAAACCCTTTGCTCAATGTTCAATCATCAGGTTAAAACACAGAGTAGTTTGTGAAGTGTCGTATCGCCGTGAAGAAATAAAATCAGTAATTAAGCGTTCATCAGAATATCACACCAGCTTGGGTCCCGTCACCTCCAAAGGGAAATAGTAGGGTTGAAGGGGACCAAGATTCGGACAAAAGGAACAATTACAGGATGGAAAAGGTCTCAAGTGATGAGAGATTTAAGGGATTTGGATTGCTTATCTAAAAGAAAACAAAATGAGATCCCAGTAGGAGTTCACAAAACTCCAAGCGGTCTGGAAACAGGAAATTTCCACTCACCTCATTTTTTAACGTGAGTACAAGGTGCCGTTCAATGAAACCACAGGAGATGCACCAAACAGGTAACGCTTTGACCCAACAGCCCGCTCAACCAGAGAGTTCCTTACCATAATGTAACACTGAAACTCAGCACCTGACAGGGTTGAAGTGAGATATCCGTAAGAACATCCAGAATTCTAGTGTTAACAAAAACTACCTCAAAGTTCATGCAAACCCTGACAGCTCAGGGCTACAGAAAACTTTCTGCGGGGACGTGTAACCCTGTAACTGTTCATGTGAATGACCTACTAGAGAGCAGCGTAGGGGAAAGGGACCTGGGGGTCCTGGGGACAGCAGGGTGACCATGAGCCAGCACTGGGCCCTTGTGGCCAGGAAGCCAATGGGACCTGGGGTGGGTTAGAAGGGGGTGGTCAGTAGGTCAGAGAGGTTCTCCTGCCCCTCTGCTCTGCCCTGGGGAGACCACACCTGGAATATTGTGTCCAGTTGTGGCCCCTCAGTTCCAGCAGGACAGGGAACTGCTGGAGAGAGTCCAGCGCAGCCACCAAGATGCTGGAGGGAGTGGAGCATCTCCCGTGTGAGGAAAGGCTGAGGGAGCTGGGGCTCTGGAGCTGGACAAGAGGAGACTGAGGGGGGACTCATTCCTGGGGATCAATGTGGAAAGGGGGAGTGTCAGGAGGATGGAGCCAGGCTCTTCTGGTGACAACCAGTGACAGGACAAGGGGCAATGGGTGCAAACTGGAACACAGGAGGTTCCACTTAAATTTGAGAAGAAACTTGTTCCCGGTGAGGGTGGCAGAGCCTGGCCCAGGCTGCCCAGGGGGGTTGTGGAGTCTCCTTCTCTGCAGACATTCCAACCCGCCTGGACACCTTCCTGTGTAACCTCAGCTGGGTGTTCCTGCTCCATGGGGGGATTGACCTGGATGAGCTTTCCAGGGCCCTTCAACCCCTGACACTCTGGGATTCTGTGAAGACACCTGAACCCCTTTCCAGCCTCGCTGGTGCCGTGTCCCAGGTGCTCAGGGGTGAGCAGGTGCTGTGGAAGAACAGAAACTGCTCATTTTGCTGCTTTACTACCAAACCCCAGCTTTCTAGGAATCCCTATAATCCCACAAGAGGTGAGGCCGGAGCCCGCTCTGTGCACACACTGACTCAATGGGAAAATATGAAGGGAAGAACAAGAATCCTTGATTAGAATATTCGTTAAGAGGCTGCCTAGAACGTTCTCTTTCTTCTTGTTATCTGCCACGTGATTAGCCTGACAAGGCTGACCAGGAATGGATTTCTTGATACGTGACACAAGCCAGACAAAGTTCAAGGGTTTGCTCTATGTTCTCCCTCAATCTCCAAACCAGGGACTTTATTTCCAACAACCGTGAAGCAAAAAAACTGCAAGAAACGCCACTAACGCCTTCAAGCCACTTGTGATCTTGATGATACTTCAGCCTCTAATTCCCCCCTCCATAAAGGATGAGATTTTGCACCTTTTCAAACGCAGGTTTCCAGTTTACCCACCGAGTTTTATCTAGAAAGCATAATATGAAGGTGAAGTGTTGCTCCCTACGTGACCTTATTTGTCTTCACGCATCTCCTGGTATAAAAGGTCAGCCGCAGTTTAGTATTTCATCCAAATTAGAGGCTGGCAGGTCTGGAAGCTGCAGGACTCCGGGGGCTCTCGGCTCCAGCCCATCCTCAGCTTCTCATCCCCACTCAACATCTTGTTCTGAATAAAACCACTTACCAGCCGACCTACTCACGTCTTCCTGCTTCATTCCACTTATTTGAACAAGGATAAATTAAACAAGAGCAAACGAAACATGAGGCTTTGTTCGGTGCTCTCACACATCCGCTTGCCCCAATCCTCTATCTCTTATGTCCCCATCTCTCCTGCCCCTTCCTTTTTAACATAAGCTTCTCCACTCGCATCAAGACTTATCTCACCAAGACTACAAAAAGCCCAATTTATTCCACATATCTCACTAAACGCTATTTCTCCGTTCTTATTATAACTCCTATTTATCTCTTCTTCTGCGCCTTTTTTGGGTAATGGGTCCTTTGTCTCGTGTCTTTTATTAGCGTTCATTTTTGCGATTCGTTTTGCTGTCCCCCAGGAGAATGATGGAATTGCAGCGTCCTCTATGAAACATTTGAAACGGCAAAACCCACGGACATGGGGCACTTTTATGGCGCTTAAAACCGCAGTCAGGCCGTGCCCCACCAAGGAATGTTCCTCCATAAGCATTTCCTATTATTTTTCAAGATGCTTTTAGTTTCTGTTACGGAATCAACAACAAACCGATGCCCTTGAGCACTACCTAGAAGGCACCACAAGCTTCGAGCCACATAAAAGACATTATTCGCTAATTAAGTTTGAACCGCTGGTCACAGTTGCGTCAAATTTTGAGCAGCGAAGCTGCAAATCAGCCAAAAAGCAAAGCAGGAGGCAACGGTGCCAGTCTTACCTGCGAAAGCCCGGGGGACGACGCGTGTCCCGGCGGCGTCGCGGCGAGATTGGGGTGTCCCTTATTTATCTCGTGTGCAGTGTAAGGGGATGGGGCAGGAGGACCTGGTTGTCTTGCTACTTGTGTTACCTGTGTGGAGATAAACTGTTAGTAAAACAGAACATTAGTAACGCAATCGGTACAGATAGTCAAAGCTTTTTATAGATGCGATAATATTTATCTGGGTGAAACTCTGTACAAGTTAGTTCACTATTTAGATGATTCAGGGGAACGGGGAGGGATCAATAAATCAGAGCAGTGATGTGTAGGAACTGGCTGAGCTTTGCAACCTCCCTTTGACTTCAGTCCTGGCATCCGCTGATCTCCCAGTGATATCAATATTGTGATTTTGCAAAGGGATCCACATCAGCAGCGGCTCAAAAGAACAAAATAAGGGGAAAATTGGCATATTCCCTTCCAAAAAGGATAATGAGGACTTGACAAAGGGCCTGTTCTCCGAAGGGCTCAACACCAAAGAACGAAGCACCAAAGCAGTTCTGGCTCAGCTTCTCTCCTTCCTCAGCCTTCAGATAAAACACCAATGAAAACACAGGCAGTGAAATGGTGTAAAACGTATTCCCAGCACACAACCTTACTCCACTGTGCTATCTCCACGATGGACGTGGTTTAAATGGACTCCATACGTGTAAAAAAAAAAAGAACTGAAGGAAAAAGAGAGAATCATGTAAATACTGGATATTTTTAAGTGTTGTATGGCGTATGTAAGACACAATATAAACTGAGTTATTTATGACAACTGTTTGTGCATTTGTGTTCCTTTGGGTTTGCTTTTTTTTGCATACATATACACATATATATGCACACACAACTACTACCTGAGTCTCTGCCTTTCTTGGCCCAAGGGGTTAGGCCAACACTTTGCAGTTAATCCTGCGCAAAGCCGGGCTTTGCAGCACTTAAAGAGACACAAAACTCTTCTCTACAGCCCCAAAAGTAGTTTATTATTGATGCCAACAGGGGGAAGGAGAAAACCCCGGACAGCAGCTTCTGCTCTTCTATTACCGTAAAAAACACAGCGAATTTTTCTCCCGCCTACAGCTTTTCTTCTTGTTTTCCAAATAAAAGAGCAGCTTAAAAGTCGGGGGGTTTGGCATTAAAAATATTGACGCTATCCCACCAAAAAAGCAAAATAGGACTTGCCCAAGGTTTAGCAAAGCTTAGAAATAATGCTGGGCTTCCAGTACTGCTGTTTAGAAAAAGAAATGAACAATAGGAAAGCGGTAGCGCGTGCTCACAAATAAATGTCACTGCGTTCCTATGTTAAAACTCCTTAATAATCGAGCTTTAAACACAAAAAGGTAGGGCAGTGAGACAAAAGCACCTCTCCCAAATACTCAAACAACAGTCAATATTTCCCCGTTTTGAGTGTAAAACAAGTTCTCCTCGATTGTTTTTCCGATAAGAAACTATTCGAAATGTGGAGCCACTAATGCGCTCCAAACGGCCTTAGAGACGCACGAGCCGGGAAAGCTGGAGAAAATCTGGCCAAATACATTCTGAACCAGGTGAAACTCTGCTCCATAAAACTAGAGCCGCTGCGCAAAGGGAACGGACCCCAAATCCCCGAGATTTCTTGCTCATAGGCAACAAAAAGATCGCTCGTGCAGCATCAGTGGTTGTAGGAGGGAAAAGAAGCTGTGGGTTTGATTTTGTTTTGAATTGTGGGCTTTCAAATGGATCAACGATGGGGTTTTGCGGGCGAAGCGGCAGCCGCGATACTCACGGTGCTGTAGACGGCGGAGACGGTGGGGGTGAAGATCCGATCCTCCAGCGGCTGCTGCACGGGACCCCGGGGGATCCTGCCATGGAGTCAAGGAAAGAACCCTCGGAGGGAGCCACAGACAGACAGACACACGGACACCTCGGAGGGACTCACACACAACCCACGATCCTCCCGGGGGTGCGAAACGCGGCTTCAAAACGCAGATTTGGATGAGAAATACACAGCGAGAGGAACCACAAGCGACCAAGCTACAAAACCTTCCTCCTGGCAAGAGAATCCCCCTTCTTTTTGAATTGTTTTTTAAGCCTTTTTAAGCCTTTTGGGGCCAGGCTGGTCACACAGCATTGTGGACAAAGGCAGCGGTGCCGATCACGGGATCACTGTGTCCTTGTTTGTCTCTTTTCAACCAGTGGCTCCTTTCCCCGTCCACCCCCAAAACGGCTTCTAGAACAGGTCGGGTTGAAGTTCTGATGATCTGCTGCAGGGTTAAAGGCAAATTTGAATTCATTTTAATTCAAAAGGTAGGAATCTGAGAGAAAATAAAGGAAAAATACTTTATGCAATAAACAAATAATCTAGAGTTCGGTTTACTTGTGGAATAAAACACTGAGGTGCAGGTAGTTCAAAGAAAAGTCTCCTGACTTTGCTGACACCTTGATCGGGCACATCTGCTCAATACCCGGCACCACAAAGCCCCATTTCACTTGCTGAAGGGTTTTCCACTAAACACCACGTTCGGATTTCACATTTTGCTGTTGGCTTCGCACGTTGAAGCCTCCTGGAAAACGAGAGCAGCCACATTAATTCAGCTCCTTGCACACAGGCCCCACGTCGGAACAGGGCGGCAGATGCGTAACATTAAAAAAAGTAACGAAAATGCTTCTTGGGGTTTGTTCAAATGATAAAAAAGCTGCTTGAATTAAGTTTTCAGGCTGCGGTTTGCAAGAATCCTCCCTTTGCATGGCAGGTTTGAGCTCCGAGCATCATTGCTGCCCAAACGTCCGCAGGGACCAGAGGTGCTGGTGATGCCAGCGCCATGTCCCGCTCCTTCCCTTCCCCTCCAATGTACAAAATGAAGGTGCAGACACAACCTCTGGACCGTTGCCCAGCCCGATCTCCTCCTCCGACAGCCGTGCTACGGCAGAGCAGAAGCAGATTTACAATATCCCACTGTTTCAATACCGAACACATCACTAAAAGGCTGAGAAATTCCCCTAAAAACTCCCCGTTTCGTTATATACCCGCTGTTGGAACACCAGACGCCATAAACCCCCTGCATTATAGGATTACGCGTGGAAAGGACCGTCCTTGACCTTGACAACTAAGTCACGGCCCTGTTAAACCCGCAGGTACACAGGGAAGCGAGAGGAGGACCCGGCGCCGCTGGCTCCCCGGACGCTGCTCGCTCAGCTACATCCCTTGGATTTTCCTTTCAAACGAGTGCAAGAGCTTGTTTTATCAGGTTTTAAGGCTCATCTCCAACTTGCAGACTTGCCCGCTTGCTCCTAAGCACTATGGTTTAATAAAATAAAGAGGTTTTTAACAAGCGAGGTAAATGGAAAATCTCGAGTGCAGCGAAACAACGGGAGGATTTGCCACAGGTTCCAACCTTCATCCCCAGGGGTTTCTATTCATTCCTGAGTTTCGGAAAACACCGACAAAAGGGCAAAATTTGGGAGAGGAGGATTAGAAACACACTGGAAAACCCTGTCCCGACACCCACAGCACCCCCTGACCCGGGCCAGGATGGGGACGCGGTTTTAAGCAGTTGCTTTTGTCACAGCCGAGATTTCCAATCTCAAGGCAGTTCTGACAATTAATTGAACCAATTGTGGCTTCGAAAGGGATGGTTCCTGAGTTTGGAAAACGGTTCCATCCTCCAGAAGGTTAGGATTTATTTTCTTATTTTAGAGCTTATATAAGCCAGGAGAATATAATCTTCTTTGAGCGGAGTCGGCCTCTCTTTTTGCCCCCAGGAAGAGCTGCCTCAAGGAATGGGCAGTTTGGGGGGATTTTCAGAGTTACCGGTTAAAATCACTTCTAGGAAGTGATGATTCCCATCAGATTAAAAAGAAACCTTGTTGACCTGACCGTGAGACTGATAGGGCCCAAAATGCTTTAAATTCCAGGAAGCCTTAATGAGATAATGGTTGCAGAAAGCGATTATTACCAATATGTGAGTCTCTGCGAAGGGCTGGGCCGGTGTGCGGGTCCCACAGCCCCACCAGCCTCCCAGAGCTTGTTCTGCTCGCGGGAGGAGCCGCCACCTTCCCTGCGCTCCCAATGCCAAACGAGCCCATCCTGGGGTAAATTGCTGGTATTTCAGGCAAAAGCTCATCAGCAGACTCGCTAACGAGGCTCTTTTTCCTAGAAGCAGGTGAAAAGCGGCACCACGGATGTCACGGGGGTGGGAAGCGAAATCTCATCCATCAGCATCATCTTATCCACGTCCAAACCGTCCCCGGGACACTCGTCTTGTTCCACCACACGGAGATTTCGGTACCGTCGAGACGCAAATGGCACCAACCCCATCGCACACAGCGACGTCTCGGTGTTAAAGTACAACCCAGCCCGGCTCTACCGCGGCGCTTAATTAACCACGGCGGCGAGAAAACGAGGATGCGCTGCATAATCCCAGCAGCTCTTCGGCGTTACTATCCTGGCACCCGATTGCGGAGGATCCTGCGCCCTCCTCCTCCTGTGTCCTCGCCGCCCACGTCACCCGCTGCTGCTATTTGTGCAGCCGCCTCCGAAATGATCCAGGAAGGAGGGAAGGGAGAGGGGAGGGTGGAAAAGCAAAGCTAAAGGCAAACCTGACACCGTTCTCAGAGCTCCTTCCAGCACCGCAGGGACAAGAGACGAAGGAACAAGGGGAACCTCTGAAATCAGGCCGATGGGAAGCACCGACTCTCTTCGTCGCTGTTCAGGGCTCATTAACCCGTGAAATATTTCTATATACATATTTAAAGTGTGTTCCTCCCATCTGGCCGCAGCAGCAATCGCGAGCAGGGGAATGGCAGGAGCTGTTAAAGACTCGGTAGGAAAACGTAAGTGAAGAGAGTAACACCTGGAGAGCAAACAGAGGGTTTCTCGAAACCAGACGTGGCCCTTAAGAGGAGGAGGGTATCTTTTAATTAATCAGACACAGTCGGAGAGGGAGAATGTGATTGTAAAGTGATTCAAGAAAAGAAATGCAGAGCAGAGCTGCCCATCAGCTGGAGCATTTGGAGGTACCAACACATGCAGAGTTAAATACAACTCCGGAGGAATTTCTTGCAGAAATCACATTTGT
Source organism: Streptopelia decaocto (assembly GCF_964273445.1). Lineage (NCBI taxonomy): Eukaryota > Metazoa > Chordata > Aves > Columbiformes > Columbidae > Streptopelia > Streptopelia decaocto. The sequence goes on along the minus strand of NC_138675.1, from coordinate 1,700,883 downwards.
CTGCTTGTTCTAATCATCCCACAAAACTGAAATAACCACAAGATTCTTATGCACTTTTACAGCAACGAACAACCTGAGGATATGCAGTAAAATAAGCTCTCACGGCAGGAATTGGAACAAGTTTTTCTGCTCTGTTCCCGCTTCCAAGACTGGAGAGGGAAAGAAAAACCACTATTGTGTTTTATTCCCAAATGGATTCGTTTTCCCTCAAGCAGCTTCTCACCTCGGCTCATTTATAGCAACCAGCAACCGTTTCACCCTCCTTCTTCCCCCCCAGACGCCGGCACCTTCTCCCAGGAATAAAAACACCCGCAGGTACCCAAGGACACGTATGCGGACGCGTTACACAAAACCCATCCCAGAACGACTGATTTTTATCCCTGCACAGAAACAGAGCGAATTATACAATAACCCCCGTGTGTGTCCCCGCTTGCACCGAAACTCTGTATTAAACACCCGAAAAAACGCAAGATAAAGATCATCCAGTGAGATTACAGAAGAAACCACATCAAATTCAAGCGCTTCTTTCCGTTTGTTTGGCGAAAGGGATTTTTTCGAAGCCTCTGAGCAGGGGGATATTTGACAGCAAGGAGCTGTTAAAATCAGAGGGTTTCTCCTCTGCAGCCTCTTCTCTATTTAACACGCAATTAAAACGCAGGAGGTGACCATCCCAACAGCAGAAGCACCTCGTTTAGGTTCGGAAACCGCACGAACTCGCTTAAAAGGCTAAAAGGGAAAAGCATCCCGCTCCGCCGAGCGTGTTTAAAGAGGATACAAAAATCAAGCCTGCAAAAGCAAGCGGAAGGTAAAAAGATAAACTCACCTACAGCAAAGGTGTTTTAGGACCCTGCATTGCGATGAAGAGCTGGGAAAGCGTCAGTGCTCCCTGTTGGAAAGAGACTTAAATCGCGGCGCAGGCTCCTCAGCAAGACGCTTTGTGACTTGTTGCGCTGGGGGTTCCGCCGGCCGCCCCAAGCGCCGCGAGACCACGGAGCCCGTGGTTCACAAGCGCTTTGGAATCAGTTTCCCTTGCAAATAAACTCCTCTCCACAGGCTGCTTTGCGGAAGCCAGGGGAAGGAAAGCTGGGAAAACAAACTAAAACCTTCAAAACACCACCAAAGTGACATGTCACACGGAAAAGAAATATATATAAGATCAAAAGAGCGCCATCCGCTCTGAAATACTTATTACAACCAAACAAATTGCATGCAAGGAAATAAAAACCATCCAGTTACAAAGCAAACTGTTCCAGACTTAGATAAACCCAGGTTTAACGTGGCCCGTGCGACTATAATTCAATCTCCGGCGTATCTGCAGAGTCGAGCCCTTAATCCCAGAGGCCCCCGCTGGTTTTCCCCGGCGTCCCTGGCGGCTCCGCTTTCCCACCGTCTCACAGGAACCGGGCACCTTATCCCCCTCATTGCTAAGCAGCTCTTGCTAATAAGAGACGAGAGATAATTAATGTCACAAAAATCAAGCCTGACGTAATTCAAAGACTTTGGAAAACGTTTAAAGGCTTAAGAACCTGATAAACCACCAACCAGCGCCTGCGTCTCCCACCCGTGCGGGTGGGTTTGGGTTTTCTTTTCTAATTTATACATGGTTTTATTTTCTTGCCTTTCGGTCGAACCCCAAAGGAATGAGCTGCCCCTCCATATTAATCTGCGGGTTTATTTTAGTTTACTTAGATGCAACTGGTATCACGCAACGCGATGAGATGTCAAAGAGAAGGATGGATCAGAGCGCTGACTGTACCACAGGGTTGTTGGTTCAATATTGGGTGTTCACTGTCATTTTAGCTGGGAAAAAAGAACAATATAACTTTTTGCTGCCATGAGCGCTCAGAAATATGGTCAAAATTAGGAGCTGCAGGTGAAGAATTCCTTGAAGGCCACGTCAGCTTTACAGCAATATTTAATTCTGACATGAAGGATGCGGTTCTGGTGAGTCAAATGTTTGAAAAATCAAGGAAAACAACAAAAGGTGTTTGTAAAGTCACAAAAATGGGGTTGATGGTTTAAAATTACCAAGCTATGCGATAGAGCAGCACATCGCCTCCCCAGATTCACCACCTGTAACCGCCTGTACCCAGAGCAATCTTATGGCACATACCATTATTAAGCTTGTTTCTGCATTTCATGGCCCAATATAAAGCTCCTGACCGCAACACGTGTAGTGAACATTCACAACCAACCCGCCCTTTGTCAAACATATAAATCTTAAGTGGATCAATGAAGTGTTTGTGTAAACGACCTTTTTAATCCCTCGTGTTATTCTGCATGTTTAACAGTAACACTGAATCCTCTTAAAGCTCTCATTTATGGGACACTTTCTATTGTAACAAATACCTTCAATAAGGTATTTACCTTCTGTTTTGTACCAGAAGCGCACCTCGTAACTATCGCTGATGTTCCACGTGGTCTCGCTGGCTCCTTTCTTCCCAATTACTGACCGCAGGACCTTGTTCCGCGTTGGAACTATTTGAGGATAACCCAAAGCGCTGAGGCCTGTCCACCGCTCTGCCATTCCAATTAATACCCATTAATATCAGCCCCCGAGCTTTGTCCAGGTTCCAGTGCCACCAGCTTTCGCTCCTTATCCCAGCTGGTTCCACCCTCCCAGTGGACGCTCTCCCTATAATAAAACTTGTTTCAAAGCTCATCTCAAGCATCGCCGAGCTTGGGGTTGGCACAAACCTCCCCACACAACCCCGACTAACGGCGCCGTCGCTGCAGCAGCTGCACGCAAAGCGCCCCTTCTATTTATACCCCTCCAAATCCCCCAACTTAGCTGCTTTTCTCAAACACCCATTCCACAAAACCTCTATTTCCCAAGTCTTTCTCGCCACGTCCATCGCTCCGTGCCGCGTTCCTGCTCCTGACGCACGGGTAACGTCCTGCGCTGCGTTTGCTGCATCAGCAATGACACCACAAGTCACTTAATACCAGGGCAGGAATTTGAAATGCTGCTTCCCATCTGGCTAACGATAAATGAGATCAGGCCTTTTGTCAATCTATGATGCACGCCAGACATCATCGCTGCCTAACACAACTACTACTTAGTCTCAGGTCCAAATGCACCACATCTCACAGCCAAGCCAACCTAAGGCTGGGGGTCAGAGGGGAGGAAAACAACAAAAACATCCTCTTTGTTACAAATTAACTGTATTTCCAGCATCTCATTCATTCCATAATGCTCTCAAATCAAAATCAGCAATATTAAGAGCACCAGCTGTAGGCAGCTGCAATAGTTACACCTGCAGACAAGCAGCTAATTATCCAGAGCTCATTACTTTCCAGCTCGGTTTTGCATCTCTAAATTAAAAAGAACTGGAGACAGCTCCCCAGCACGTAAATCACCCCCGGTCCTGGCCTCCCCTGCTGCATTTCATCCAGTTATCAGCCAATACACCACAGCAGTGCAAGCGCCACACAAAACCCAATCCATTCTTTAGCGTTTCTACAGGCAACCTGATTTGGGGACTTTTGGCTCCGGCTTCTTCAGCTGCAGCCCAAGCATCAGCGTAAACCCTCTATTTTCAGCTCAGACCTGGAAAGGTTGTTTGGGGTGGAAGAAACGGTGTTTAAATCCTGCTAATCCCACAGGGATTTTCCTCGACGCGCGAGGATTGTGGGTGGACAGACGGAATATCCGCGTAGCTGGGAACTTTGTCCTGGGTGTATTTGTAACCACAGCGTCTCGGAGAAATGGGTTTTCAAAGCGCAGCCTGAATAAGGTTAAATCCAGGTTCGGACCAAGCTGCAAAATATTAGTAATTACAAAAACAAGCCACAAATGCAGCGTGGCTCATGTCTGCACCAGCTCAGGTAACGCGAGGTGAACAACATGCCAGGAAAGCGTCTCTTGCTCAGGTATAGAAAACTTCTCACTAGCTGACTCCTTTTAGTTTAACCAGACAATCACAGAATCCAGAGTGTCAGGGGTTGAAGGGCCCTGGAAAGCTCATCCAGTGCAATCCCCCCATGGAGCAGGAACACCCAGATGAGGTTACACAGGAAGGTGTCCAGGCGGGTTGGAATGTCTGCACAGAAGGAGACTCCACAACCCCCTGGGCAGCCTGGGCCAGGCTCTGACACCCTCACCCCCAACGAGTTTCTTCTCATATTTAAGTGGACCCTCCTGTGTTCCAGTTTGCACCCATTGCCCCTTGTCCTGTCACTGGTTGTCACCAGAAGAGCCTGGCTCCATCCTCCTGACACTCCCCCTTTCCATCTTGATCCCCAGGAATGAGTCCCCCCTCAGTCTCCTCTTGTCCAGCTCCAGAGCCCCAGCTCCCTCAGCCTTTCCTCATAAGGAAAATGCTCCACTAATACTCCACTTTCCTCCATAAAACACCAACCACCTCCATATTTTTTAAATTCATATTTTACCCCTACAACACACAGACTCTTCGAAGAGATGGAAAAGTCCATATATTTCCTCAGCTCCATTCAGCTGGAAAGTCAGGGTGTTACCTGTCCGGAGAGGGAACGGCATCCCGGGGAATATGCCAATGAAGCCTAAAAATTTCATTTCATTTCAGGAGGGTTATTTATGATTGTACTTGCTCGTGCTAATTAAAACTCCCATTACGCTGCAGAAAACAGGCGGCGCTCAGGAACTCGAAACAACCCCATTAATCTTCAACAGCCCTGCCCCGCTCGGCCCTGCTCACAGTCATTACCATGGTCCTCGAACCATGACTCCAAAATATTAAGGTGGGGAAAAGACTCAACAGGCTGAACTATTTCTTAATATCACCCGGAACTGCTCCAGATTTGATCCGCCGGGGCTGCGCTGCTCTCATCAATTATTAAGCTTTGCTTTGCTTTCTGCCCAAGTGCAGACGGACCTGGGAGCGGTGGGTTTAGGTGGTGCTGCTCGTTAGAGCCGTATATTGAAGGCAAACGTAGATTTTTGTTTGTTGTCTTATGATGTACGCCAAGGCATCTCCTTGTTCCTTAAAACATGTATGAACTGATCAATACATGCAGCTGTAACAGGGTATTTGTAAGTACCCTACAATGTGTACATGCACCATTTTAGATTATTCATATATTTTCATACATATATATATATATATATATAAAAGAGCGGGGAGAGAGCCCCCAGCTCCCCAGCATTGGTTCAGCAGGAGCTGCACCCCCCAGCCACCAACCATATACTGGGAATAAACCCCATCAAATGCGACCTGGGTAAGGTGTATGTCACCCTGCTACCAAAACCGGGGCTACGTGCTCGGGGAACCCATTTCCAGCTGTTTAGGAGGCCGAGAAACTGCAAAAGGTCTGTGGGTCAAAAGAAATCACTGGGGGATAGGTAAGATGGGTAAGAAAATCAGCTATTAAATCACCCTCTCCCTACGACACTGCAGTTCCATTCTCAATATTCACTTTTCAACTGGCAGTTCCCTCCTCTCAGACTTTCCATTTTGCCTTTTAAAACTCCAAATCCTGGTTCCTGCCAGGCTGGGGATCAGTTTGCAAAAGAACTCATTTTCCTGTAATAGTCTAAACCTTCGGTAACTGAATTTGCATCAGTTTTACAAACCATACAAGTGTTGGAAGGTTTGTTCCCAAGGATGAAGTTGGACGGGGCCGGGACAGGAGCAGCAGGTCCACAATACGGAAAGGAGCTGAACCATCGCTGCGTTAGAACGTACAGAACGCTCCAACTACCGAGCATCACCTGAATCCAAGGTGGTCTGGATATAATATTTGGGATCCTGCTCCCGTTGCAGAGCTGGGAGAGAGGGCTCTGAGCTGGGAAGCACTGGTGCTGATCCCGGTGGTGCTGCGAGGTGACCGCGGTTCGACAGCCCAGACATCTGTGCTCCAGGGTGATCCCAACACCGTCACGTTCTACCATGCTGGACGATTAGTTACTCCGCACACTAATAACACCCAAGAACCTCAATCAAACAGGAGAACCCTTCCTAATTTCTGATCCAGAAAGTTCTTCCAGACATTCTCACACTCCATCATTAGCATTTCAGTGCAGTTCACAAGCCTAAACAGCTCGGCTGCTTTTCTAATTAGAAGATTTTACACAGCTATTACACCCCTGCTATTCCCTGCAATGAGACAGAGCTCCCAAGTTCCCCCGTCGCCCAAATCCTTATTTTTGTAGCCCTGACAAAAATAAAACCACCTTTAGTGTCAGCCAGCAGCCCTAGAATAACAGAGCTCACCCTGCTTAATGCAGTTCTGCCAATTAACAAAACCCCATCTGTCTCTTCAGGAATAGCAAGAAAAAAGCCCAAGTCCTGTGTCCAGCGATTCCCTCATGTCTGGGTGGACAAGAAGGGGAAAGAAACGGAGATTTCCACGGTGGAGAAGACGAGTGACCCTCAAGACAAAACGATGGTTTTCTGAAATCACCAAACACACGGTCCTTACATCCCAGAGGCGTCACGGGGACGCATCCCTGCAGAGCCAGATCCACCTCTTTAATCCTAACACCAAACTACACCCATCAAAGCGCCCGCCTTACCCGAGACACCCGAAACTCAGTGTGAAACAGCAGCCGGCACCTTTCTCAGCTGAAGCAAATACTCCGTCTTGCTTGGCGCTTTCTCCTTTTTTGCATTTGAGCAGAGGAACCGGGCCCGGCCCAAAATTGGGCTGCACACACACCATATTCTTTGCTGCTTCCTCACCCCAACCGAGGGGTCAAAATGAATTTTGCAAGCACTGAGAAAGAAAAGAAAGCAAAGCCACGGGCACGTTCGCACCGGCTCAAGTCACACGTAGCTCCGTGATCCTCTAAGATGAGTTTTGTCCTTCAGGTGAGAGAGCAGGGAGGTGAATCTTAGTAGGATGCAGCTTATCCCCAAGAGGGCTGGAGGGTGGTTGGGTGAAGGGGATGAGCGGGGGCTCGTTTGCAGAGCAAGCGGGCAAAGAACGAGCACAGACACCCCCAAAGAACAGCTGAGCTTCAAGGGAACAGCCCTGGGAGGGACACGCAACATTTAACAAAACAATGACAAGTGGGAAAAGCGACACTTGATCTGCAAACACATCTCCCACAGCTTCCCTTGAACACTGCAAGGTTTCTACTACCTGGTTTGAAGTCTTGGAAATTCTTTAATTAGCAATCCATGCATTAGCACAGGCAATCTTGCAGGCAAGAATCCTGCAGATGTTTTATGCACCAGTTCTTGCCTCCTCCTGGTTTGGGGATGAAACCTCTGTGAGGACAGATCACAGAGAAGGTTTCTCTTGGGTGCTGATGAACTAATGATGTTTAATGCACTGGCGGGCACAGTATTTACAGGCAAGTGATACTACGTGGAGCACTGAGCATTGATCAACACACAGGGCGTCTTTTTAGTGGACATGACAAACAAAAGACAACGGTCAACCCTATAAAAGGTAAAATCAAGGTATCTACCATTGAAATCTATGCAAGGTGGGGTCTCAAAATTCAATGTATGAGCCGTTCCCAGCTACAGGGCACGTGTCTCTGCAGGCAGGTTCCTCCAGGCACCCGACGGCTGCGAAGGAGGAGGAAGGAGGTGCCATCCGCGCTCAAATCAATGAAGCTCTTTAAGAAAAACCCCTCAAAGTTTGATCTGACGGACTAGAGAGAGAAGGGTGAAGTCACATCTCCCATCCCTGCAGAGGTAAATCAGGTAAATCATTTCGCCTTCCTCCATATGAGACACTTTGTACACAGCACCAGCAGCACAGAACCTGTCACTGCTAATGAGCTCATCCCCGACACAAACACATCGATAACATGCTTATAGAATAAAAAGAGGAGGTGACCACGGGACAAGACTCCTAACAATAACTCCTACTGCCAGATGTGGGTCTCCTACCCAAAGAGCTCCCTCCCTTTTGTGTCGTACAGACGATTTCTTATGGAGATCCCCAAAGAAAGAAGCAACGCTGGTGCTGGAGAACCTCAGCTTAAAAAAGCTCCGGCTTGCGCTGCTTTGGTGCGTGAAGTTATCTGGCACAGCTTGAGAAAGAATAATTTAGCAGCTTGTGAAATGGGCTGTGCTCCGTTCTAAATTGCCGCAAGATCGGAGCGTTATCTCGGGTACCGGGTCCTGTCTCCATCAGCTGCAGGAGCCGCTCGGGGCAGGGACTGGTTCTCAGGCTCGGGCAAAGCTGCTCGGTGACACCAGGAGCCTCCGCGGAGCCGCAGGAACCGTTGACAAGTAACCGCATCAATTGCTGGAGAGGCTGCACACGTTTAGATCATCGTTATGAGCCTCCACGCTGAAGACTATCTGTTTTAAGGGGAAATATTAAAGCTTCCTTAGTTCAGGAACAGTTAAAGCATCCCCATGTTGCACCGTGAAGCGATGGCGATTTTTAAGCAGATGGAACTCGAAACAATTTTTCGCGGGTGCCCGAAGCACCGCATGTGGCTTTCAAACAGTTATCGCGTCCCGATCCGCCTAAAGAGCTCTCGTTCCATAATCTTCCATAATACTTTAAGACGAAAAGTATCCCACCGTTCCCGCTCCTCCCCAGTCATTTCACTCCTCATCCTTCTCTATTTTCACAGCAAATGAAAGGACGACGATGATTCTTCTCGGAAAACAGTGTCATGCGACAGCACAAGAACTGAAAACTGTGATAATCGCTGATGTGACCAAGCGGGTTTAACGAAGCCAAGCGTTCCCCAGCTCAGCTCCCGCCTGCACAGCACAGCCTTTATTTTTCAGGGAAAAGCTGCACTGGATCAGAAAGAAAAAACATTTCAAGTGCTGTTACGTTACCCGCTACCACCAAACTAGCTTTTAATTTCCCCGGATACTTCTGAGATATATTCCTTAAATACAGAAAAAACAATTTATAAGCTTTGAATCCAAGTTTGGCGAAGACCAATGTAGACTTTGCAACACATAATAAAAGGGATGGGTTTATGACGTTCTCACCTATGACTAAAAGCCAATACTCCTTTAACAGATAAAATAGGGGCCGATCACAAATACCTGCAGCACTTCGGTACCGATGGGCTGTGCCACCATCCAGAGACCTGGACAGGCTGGAGAGTTGGGTGGGGAAAAATGTAATGAAATATAACAAGGGCAAGTGTAGAGTCTTGAATCTGGGCAGGAATACCCCAGGTTCAGTGTAAGTTGGGGAATGACCTGTTAGAGAGCAGCGAAGGGGAAAGGGACCTGGGGGTCCTGGGGACAGCAGGGTGACCATGAGCCAGCACTGGGCCCTTGTGGCCAGGAAGCCAATGGGACCTGGGGTGGGTTAGAAGGGGGTGGTCAGTAGGTCAGAGAGGTTCTCCTGCCCCTCTGCTCTGCCCTGGGGAGACCACACCTGGAATCTTGTGTCCAGTTGTGGCCCCTCAGTTCCAGCAGGACAGGGAACTGCTGGAGAGAGTCCAGCGCAGCCACCAAGATGCTGAAGGGAGTGGAGCATCTCCCGTGTGAGGAAAGGCTGAGGGAGCTGGGGCTCTGGAGCTGGACAAGAGGACACTGAGGGGGGACTCATTCCTGGGGATCAATATGGAAAGGGGGAGTGTCAGGAGGATGGAGCCAGGCTCTTCTGGTGACAACCAGTGGTAGGACAAGGTGTAATGGATTCAAACTGGAACACAAGAGGTTCCATTTAAATATGGGAAGAAACCTTTTCATGGTGAGGGTGGCAGAGCCTGGCCCAGGCTGCCCAGGGGGGTTGTGGAGTCTCCTTCTGTGCAGACATTCCAACCCGCCTGGACACCTTCCTGTGTAACCTCATCTGGGTGTTCCTGCTCCATGGGGGGACTGGACTGGATGAGCTTTCCAGGGCCCTTCCAGTCCCTGAGATTCTGTGATTCCACCAGCACAAGTCTTACCAACCACAACCTTGGTTTAATGGGCAACCTGTACCTGTTTTCCAGCCTCAGCTGTTGGTTTCTGGCTGGACACAACCCAAATGATCCCCCACCTTTAGCAATGAATGATTAGAATGAAAACAATAAATACATTTAAAAAAACGTGCTATCCGGAAGCTCGGAAAACCTCATGTTCCATCTAAATCACTTTGGGTAAGTCTGGGTTTCAAAAAGTGATTTTTAACCTGTAGACACAGGTTTTGCAAACCTGCAGATTGTGAAGAGATAACTGAGCTGTACTTAAGACAAAAGAAAACACAGATTTTGCAGAATTCAAAAGCGTTCGAGTCCAGGGGAACTACCAGAGCTCTTCAGAGACCAGCTCGGCTCATTTCAACGTACAATGTCCAAGCTGAGCGAAGGTGTTCACAGCTTCTCACAAGCGTTCACTAAATGGATTAATTAACAATGTAGATGACGATAGAATAACTTACAGTAAAGAAACACGCGATGTCAATATTTACTTAATTATGCCAGTGTCCCAATGCTGCTAAAGACACTCGCTACCTGTGCATTTGTGTTTCTCGGGTGTCCAGCACTGGGGCAGTTTGCTGGAGAAGCTCATTCTCCAATTAAGTGAAATATTAAGCATGACGACTCTTAAGCATAATCAGATTGTATCTACATCTCGTGACGTGTTCCTCTAAGAGAAGGTATTCTGCAAAGTCAGCTGCTTCACCAGTCATCCTCGCTTCATACAACACCGCCCTTCTCCCATTGCATCCCACGGATCATTCCTCTTCACCATACACCCATCACACCTGCTGCTCCTGATGGGGAAACCCAACTGGAAATCCCCAGCGGGATCTCCAGACCTTGAATTCTGATTCATTTAACCCAGCTTGCCATAGCCTCAAGTCCTTGGCCTTGCCTACAAAAGAATGCTTTATCCTCTTATTGTTTTAAAGGACACTTATATTTGAGCTGACATGCACCAAATGTGCTTTGAGATGCTGCTTAACGTGAATGGACACAAGGTTTTTTATACAAATGTGAAACCAAAAACCTTTTGCTAGGACTTACACACAGATAAAGAGGAGCTCCTGGGCTGGGTGGGTAACGTTAATTAATTGGAGCTCGTTATCCCGCAATAGCGGGAGAACCGCATCACGTCCCCACTTCAAGGCCCATCTTTGTCCCAGGTCGGGTCGCAGCTGCCGCGGCACCTTCGGTAAAGACAAGAAGTTTATAAACCACTGATACCACAGCCGCAAATCCCCAAGGCAACGATCCTGCCGATGAGGGGGTGTTACGTTCCACTCTTTTACTAGAAAATACATCATTATAGCATAGAAAACAGCCTTGAAAAAGAAAAATCCTTCAGGACTTGGTTCTGAAGGGATTTGTGCAGCCGAGCTTTGACTGTTATTGCCACTTCCACGCAATAAAACAACCTCGACCTGAGGAAACCCCCTTCCCACTCCAAACACCCTCTTGTGCCTCCAGAACCAAAACGCCGGTGAGGCGAAGGAAGGATCCAGCTACAGAACAGAGCTCCAGCAAGAAACAGTTAACGCTTCGCCATGCAGCTTCTATTAACTACGTCTGCATGTTATTTTATTACAGATACACCCCGATTTCCACTGCGTTTGAATGTCACGTTTGGCGTTTACCTGATCTGCTACATTTCAGGAGTCACCAAAATACATATAGAATGATCGGCTTTTGCACATTGTTACTGCTGCTGGGTCTATGCTGCAGGAGGAGAGGGACTCTGACATCCTTTAAGTGAAAAATAATAACAATAATCACATCTTTTCCTCCAGTGGCATTAACCCCCTTCGCTGCAGACGTCACGGGAAGAGCACTCGACTCCACAACAGGGTTTCTGTTCGGTGACGTCTTTTAAGAGCGTGGAAAGCGGCTGACGTGCTCCGAACAGACCGAACCGGAGTCATTGAGTCCTTACGCGCGTCTCCGTCCCCGGGTGACTCACTCGAGAGCCGAGGTCCCAGCTGGGGCTCCACCGCGGAGCCGCAGGATGTCTCCTCTATTTCAAGCCAACCCCAAGCACCATGACCGACACCATCCCCCCAACCTTATTTTATTAGTTCTAATCATTTCCTAAAACTGTCCTCGTTTAATATTATAATTTCATTATAAAACCTCATCTGGAAGACTTTTAGCTTCGTACGGCTCCGTTGCTTTCTTAGTACGTGTGTATTTGCAATCCTTTCTCTTTTATTTTTTTGAGACCTTCAATAACAGAAAACTGTAACTATGAATTTCAGTACTTTAGGGAAATACCCGTTCTTGAAATAGAAAGCGTCAATTCTGATGAGCAGACTATAGCCCTTAGCAAAATAGGAATTTAGAAATCCATCTTGCCATAAAGATATATTAAAAAAAAAGAAAGGTCTGTAAACAAATAGAGAAAAGAGATTATATGCTATCCTGAATAATATTAGTGCTTACAATTTTAACTGGAGAATTTCATCAGAGAGGGACTTTTTACAAGGCCATGTAGTGGTAGGACGAGGGTTAATGGCTTTAAACGGAAAGAGGGGAGGTGTAGATTGGAAATAAGGAAGAAATTGTTGCCGGGTGAGGGTGGTGAGACAATAACAGGCAGCCCAGAGCCGCTGGGGACGTCCCAGCCCTGGGGACATTCATGGTCAGGCTGGACAACCAGGTTGAGCGACCTGGTCGAGCGGAAGACGCCCCTTTCTTTGGGGAGACCTGGATGATGCTGAAGCACAAGAAATGGGCATTGATGGCATTTGGGAAGACAGAAAAGAAATTTTAGGTTCTCACCCCCCCCCACTCCGAAAGCTTTTGAAATCCAATCGCTACTCAGTAAAAGGAGCAAACGGCAGCACCGGGTTGTCCTCAAGCACTTGAGTTTAGCCACCCCACACACTGGTTTTGGTGCGGGGATGCGTCAAGCCACCTAGATCCCTACAGAATTCATCTCCATGGGCCTATTCACAAGCAGGTTCCAACTTTCAAAGGATAAAACCAATAGAAACAGACCTCAAGAGGAGAGACACCTGAAGCAGAGGAGTTTGCGTGAACAGCGGGACTATGAGAATTAGCAAAAGGATGTAAAAAAACCCAAGAGCTGGAGCTGAAGACACAGAGATAAGAGGGGAAATTAAGGAAGGACCTAAAAAAGGAGAGTTGATCAAACTCTTTGCAACATTTGAAATCCCGTGGGGCTCCCCCGCCATCGGTACCAGCCCCGATAACACAAAGGCAGCTGCTCATCTGCTCTTCTGACTCATCTCCCACTTTCCGCACTTGAGCCGTGCCAGGGAAACAGATATCAGCCCAATAGGAAGGTGACTATTGACCCAGCTTTAGCAGCTGGAGGCGCTTTTTATCACCACGTAAGTCAAATACACACATTTAATACGCTGGATCCTTCTGCTCGGGAGCCGCTCCCCGGATGCTTTTCTTGTATGAACATCCATGCAACTGGCTTTTGTGTTTTTAGAGCCAAGGCTTAAGGGATTGTCCCTTCCCCTGTCTGACAGGGCTGTCCCTGGTGTAGTTTAGAGGGTTAGGACATGCCAGGTTTAGTTAAGACCCCGCCTAACTCAGCTACATCAACCCCCCCAGCCATCCCAGAGCCGCTTCCCACCGCTGGGAATGAACCCATCTGAGAGTCCCAGGCCATTCTAAAACCTGGCCTTAGTCGAAACTAATCAAACCCGAGTCTGAGCGCCGGCGTTCGGAGGCCGGAAGCGCGGCCGGGTCTGTCTGAGCACAACACACGCCTGTGGAAATGGCCACAAATATGCGGCGCTCAGACATCAAAGGCAGGAAAAGCAAAGCCGTAAAAAGGGCACCCAAGGTCAAAACATACACCAGGGCTTTTAAACCTGAGGGTTTTTTTGCAACCAATCTCCCCAAAAGGTTTGCAGAGGAAGATGGAACATTTTCCCCCGAAAAGGAAAGAAAACCGAGCTGAACGACTCAGAAAACCAACTTTGTTTCTGCTGCCGTAATGAAGCGCCCGGGTGGGTTTTTGCTGAAGCGTGTTGCAGTTTGGGTGTTTTGGGGGGCAGAGGGGATGAGAAGAGCATAGATCGCTTGGACTAGTGCTAAGTGAGCCAAAATCCAGCAAATCTGTCCCGATCCCAAGGTGCAAACCCTCTGCCAGCAAAGGGAGAGGCGGTGGGGCAGCTACACCACTTCTCTTGCTGAAATTTATTTTTGCTTTGTTGGGAAAGTTTGGGCATAAATTTAAAAGAAAAGAAAAATAGTCAAAGGGACAACTTGAGTGTTGTCTCACGGACACTTTTCATACTGTTAAAGTAAAGCGAAGGCCCCCAGGCCCTCCAATTCATTTCCCCTTTGATCCGCAAGAGCCTGAATTTATTAGCGTTCTAGACATGCGGGAAGGCTCATCTCTTTGTACGGGCAACTGGAAGGAATTCAGACAAGGCTTTATTTAAAGTTCAGACTCCCCCTATTGGGCTACGCTACCACACAGCGATTTTACCCCGGGCACTTACTTACAAAGCTAAACCCGCCCCTAAAAGAACTAGAACCAGACCCTCCAACTGGAATAAGAATTAAGACAATGCCCGCCAAGGCGCGAGGGTGTTTGCATTGTGTGGCCAAGCCCTTGTGAAGCTTTCCCTGGCTAAAGTAACCCCTTCTGGGTAATTAATGAAATATTAGGTATTTTTTTTGGTCACGCAGCAAAGGAAACGTTCAAACACGACGCTAAATCTGAGATAACGCGTTTTACCGAGCTGTCTCCAAACCTGTTTCATCGCATTTAATGGGGTGGTGTCAAGAGGTAAGAGACAAGAGGAGAGGCATCGATTCCTCTTTTTGCACATGTAGGTACACAATGATTTAGAAAACGCTACCAAAAAGTCATATAAAGGATCGATGAAAAATATACGCTCAAAATGATGGGATGTATTGCATAGGTGGCAAAGAAACGCCGACCGAGGCACATTCTCCTGTTCACATCCCTGTGTTGCTGTATCTATCTGAAGCTGGTTTAATTTATTAAAGGACTTTGGATCTTAAAGCCTTCAAGTCCTTAAAAAAAAGCAGACGCACACACGGGTACTTTCTCATGGGGAAAGTTCAGCAATCGCTCTTCCCAACCGCTTTTTCCAGCTTGAAACGGTGCGCTCAGCAGCCATCTATTAAAAACTTTAAGTCACCCTCCATTAAGGGGAAAAGAAATAAGTGGTGCTCTCACGACGTGTATTTCTTCTGCCACTTGCTCCAGCCCTTCCATGGGTCTAAATGCCATTTTTCTCCCCGCTTGTCACATATTCGCTGCAGAGCGTTACGCAGAAATCCCGTATTGCTGCGACCTGCGGGATTCACATCACCCCATCCAGCGCCGTCCTGCTCCCCAGTTCGTTTCACCCACCAGCACACTGGACTTTTGAGGCGCGTTCCCCCAAAACCTGCGCTTCCCATAGGAAACCATCTTTCTACCTCCATCCTGGCTGCTGGCAGCATTTCCATTTCTTTCTACCAGTGCTTCCCATCGGCTGCTTCCTAACATTTTATTTCCAGGAATTAATTCCCATACTGATGTTTCATAACGATTAGAGAGCACCTACCAGCAGCTTTCGGCTTTATTACCGTGGAATTGGAAAGTAGCTTTGCTTTTGGTCGTTTCTACCTATTGCTAAGAGGAAAACCCCCCCGGCACATCCGCTCACAAAAGAAAGTCAGTTTAGGACGCCGCCGAACGAATTTACAACTGTTGAACAATGCTCTTCAACTCTATACGGCCACTTAGCAGAAACAGCTGTTTTAATAAGAGCTTACATCTTTAGCTGGCTAATGCAATAACCAAATTAAACAGGACAACATGGAGCTTAATCCAAGCGGGGTGGGGGAAAAGCCATTTAGTGCGCGGGTGCCAAGGCTGCGCGGCCACGTTCCGCTCACGCGCGGGTTCGCGGGATCTGTTTCCACCATCCGCTTTTCCCCGCGAAAGGAGGATCCAAGAGGCGACGCGTTCCCTCCGCAGCTTTTTGCAACTTTTCCTGCGAGCGGAATTAATTCCGAAGCATCAGCGCTGCTCCCGAAATGTATGAACAATGAGAATAAGGGCTGCTGAGAGAGAAAGGGGGGGACTCAAAGTATTAACAAAAGCCCAGAGCACACTGGCTGTGGCTAAAGCTCGAGCCTGAAAGCCGCCTTTGTCCTCCTGGTCAATGCCAGCCTATTCAGCAGCCCGATATATCGCAGAAAGAGAGTGATGGTGGGAGGAAGAAGAGTCCTGTCTCTTTAGGGGACGTCTCCTCGGCTGCCAAGAGGGGGGACCCTGTGTGAACACGGAGCCCATCACCCCGGCATTGTCCCCGAACAAACGCCGACGGAGCGGCCGCGCTCTGCTCTGCACAACCTGCACAACCGAGGGACACGCGGCCCGGGAACGGGACATGGAGTTCTCAACAAGCCCCCGACCGCAGGAGGAATAGCGAGCTATAGAAAATAAACCCCCACTTGCTTTTCTGCGATCCCCCCCTCCCGACAATGAGCTATTGTTCCGCTCCTGGTACTGAGGAAATGTTTGTGTTCCTTCTCCGGGTCCTTTACATTTAGACCTGCTCCTTGTTTCCAAAGAATTACCCGTCGCGCTACAAAGCATCCAAACCTCTCACAGGTCAAGAGAAAATAAATTTACTATTGATTTCACTAAATAAAACCAACGCGCCTCGCCTTGTTTTCTTAGGGTTACCATCAAAACTCAGCGTGGCTCAGTGGAACCAAAATACCGAGAAAACATCAAAGGGGGGTCCCAGTTGATAACGGGGTCCCAGTTGATAACGGGGTCCCAGTCAACATAGACACACAGGACAACCAATTTGAAACACAGAGCGATATTTCTGCTCCCAGATGTTGCAATACGGGTACGCACAAGCGTCAGCCGCATAACCACAAGCACCAGCAGCGCGTTTGCACGTGTCCACGAGGCCGGACCCTCCACGGGGTTTAAGACGCGGCCGTCATGGATCTTCTTGCAAAATGAGCATCCCAAGAACAAAAACCCTCCAGCAAACGCAGGGTTGTGTCCCAAACTGGGCTCTCGTTACACGCCGGAGCCAAGGAGCCAGGTTTGAACTCTCCCCATTTCGGGACTCTCGACCAATGCAGAGAAAAGACTTCACTGCTGGCAGAGTGGTGGCAAAGAGCCTCACGTATAATCATACAAAGGAAACACTGAAGCAAGATAAAAAACCCAAAATGCATATTTCCACCCCTTTAACATTTATTCGTCCCACCATAGCACAGCAATCGCCAAATGAACCTACCACAGAAGAGGAAGATCACGGACACTTCACACGCAGGACAGACAGACGTGCTCATAGGAACCTGAGCATGCAGGATCCGCCTTCATTTAATAACCACACAACAAAGCCGGTAAGATCCCATCTTTTTGCACCACCAAGCACACTAACCCATCCTGCCATGTTTAAACACTTCGCTTTCAGCGACTCCGCAGCTATTTCTGGAGGTGGCCAAGGGGCAAGAAAGTTCTTTGCTAAAAAGAAGCAAACTAATTTATCTGCCTTAAAAATGAGGGCTTCTTAATTGCAGTCACAGCAATAACTGCAAGAACAGCTTGTAAAGATAAAAACTTTCCCCCCCCTGTGTCGTAGCCCAACTAAAAGGAGCAAAACTTGAGCGTAACCACGGTTTTAATTAAATTTGATTGATAGCCCATTACATAAGTATGCACAAAGCCACAGTTCGCCCAGGATGCTGCTTCCTTTTCAGGTTTTCCAATACAAAAAGGACCCCAGTTCTGAACCGTTAAGATAAAGATCTTGTTAGAAGTGCTGATGTGTTGCTTGGGTGGAAAATGGTGGAAGGTCTCATTAAAAATAGCCAGCTGTGCAAAAACCAAACTAAAAGATGCGGTTGTGCCGGCATCCCGCGCATCTCCCAGGGGAAGGCAGCGGGACGGCCGGGACCGACACGCACAAAGGGAACATCGGAACCCGCACAAAGGGCACTGGAACCCGCACAACGGGCACTGGAACCTGCACAAAGGGCATCGGAACCCGCACAACGGGCATCGGAAACCGCACAAAGGGCATCGGAACCCGCACAACGGGCATCGGAACCCGCACAACGGGCACTGGAACCTGCACAACGGGCATCGGAAACCGCACAAGGGGCATCGGAAACCGCACAAAGGGCACCGGAACCCGCACAAAGGGCATCGGAAACCGCACAACGGGCATCGGAAACCGCACAACGGGCATCGGAAACCGCACAACGGGCACTGGAACCCGCACAACGGGCACTGGAACCCGCACAACGGGCACTGGAACCCGCACACAGGGCACTGGAACCCGCACAACGGGCATCGGAACCCGCACAAAGGGCATCGGAAACGGCACAAAGGGCACTGGAACCCACACAAAGGGCATCGGAACCCGCACAACGGGCACTGGAACCCACACAACGGGCATCGGGACCCGCACAACGGGCACTGGAACCTGCACAAAGGGCATCGGAACCCGCACAACGGGCACTGGAACCTGCACAACGGGCATCAGAAGTCGCACAAAGGGCATCGGAAACCGCACAAAGGGCACTGGAACCCGCACAATGGGCACTGGAACCCACACAAAGGGCATCGGAACCCGCAGGAACCGTTCTTGCCTCCTTTGTTTCTTCGCAGGTGGAAACAGCGATGGCGAGCGGGGAAGAGCAGCTTAAAAAGCAAACACCCCTCGTGCTCTGAACAGTCAAGTACCTGTGGGCGCTGCAGAAGGGCGATTTTACAGTATTGTGTCTCTTTTTGTTAATGCCGGGGCGTTAACGCTCTCAAGGTCCGACTGTCCAATGAGTGAAATGCCCACGAAGAACAAAAAGAGCAGAAAGAACAAGAGGAAAGTTACCCGGCGGGAATTCAGGTAATTCTTTGTGCGCTTGAAAGGGCAGCGAGGGCAACGGCTGCTGCGATACGCAAGTTTGAAACCAAAGCCTAAAGAAACATGGAAATGGAGAAGAAACAAAGAAACCCAGGCCATAAAACACCTATTTCTGATCGGCAATAACTTGGGCTTCAATTGGCAGCTCTGGCATTATAAAGAGATGGGATATTAATCGGAAATTCCTAACTATACATTAATGGTGATGATTAAGAACAAAGTGCAATAGGGTAAGTTGTATTTATTTCTATTCCTGAACGCAGCAGGCATAAAGCGGCAACTTAATACTCCAAAGTTTTAATGGTAACACCGCAGATAGGAGAACATCAATAACATGAAAGTACACTCTGTTTGCAGGTAAATGGAGATGTAAGTGTTTGTTCTGCTTCGTTCTGCTTTGTACAGTCCAGAAGGGCTGATCAAAGATAAGGCACATCTTGAGATGCAATTATGAAATGCCAGCGCTTCGAAATCAAACAATCCATAATGAAAGTTACTCAATAAAACGACTGAGAAAAGAAAAATGTCCTTACATATGCGTTTACACGGGACATGCGAGCTCTGCGATGCTGCTCACACCTGAATATTAAGAGCTAAGAAAAGCCAGACAAAGCAGCTCATTAAGTTTATTAAGGCCAGTCAAAAAGCCCCAAGCGGAGCTGCCACGGACCAGGTAGATTTTAGTCCAGACTGGGCTCCCTCCTATTTTCAGTATGAACAGCCCAGCACATAAATAGGTTTGAAGGGACAAGCAACACAATCAAAAGATGTGTAAGCCAAAGTACTGTCGGCAAAGGTTTCTTGGGTTTGCTGTTCATCGCTTTTACTGAGCCATAAGTAAAAGCCATGAGCCATAAACTGCAAAGGGGACAAGGTACAACTTTGGTATATAGAGTATCACCAGTTCACTGATTTCACTGCAGTCACAGCTGCTCTGATGTTGAAATCTTGTCCTGTCCCGTGAAAAGCCCATGGAAACCATGCAAACCCTGTTCCCACGGCCGGGGAAGATGAGAAACTGCTCTCTGGTCTGTTTAATCATCCGAACCCTGAAACACGTGCTGTTTGAGTCTCTCAACTTCCCACCAGCGCCGGCTCCTACGCTGTGGTTACAGCGGCGTAACAGCCCAGAAACCAAAACCAAAACCTCCGAGCGGTCACCTCGGACTCAAAGACAACCCTGCCTGGGAACAACGCGCCAAAACGTCATGATTCCAGCTGAGCGTTAAACAACAACCTGTTCAAACCCCGGGAGATGAGCTCCATGCAAGCTCTGGCCCGTATTGACACCAAAAGTTTCTAAGGGGAAGTTGAGATTATTACCGGACACAAAAAAAATTGCAATATTGTGGAGCCAGTGACATATATATACAGCCGATTTTGCCTTTTTGGGCAATCGCTTTTCAGGCCATGGAAAGACCGTTTTGTTGCAATTTCCCTGTTCTAAAGGGGAATTTAGAATGAGGTGGCTCCGGTTCTCTCTGCAGAGTCAGGGCATGTCAGCAAAGCAACAAGCTCCTAAAAACAACCCAGATTCACTCACCTCCCATGTGAGCGACCCCACTTTCCTGCACTCGGTCCCTCTGTAATCCAGCTTTTCCCGAACAGGAGTGAACGGCAAACGGCCCTGGCTGTGCCCACATACCCTTTCTGCTATCGTCTGGGCTTTAATTCAGATAAAACCCACTGTTTTCCTGAGCTGAGGATAGAAATCAGCTACGACACACGATTTGGCCAAGACGCTTCCCCCGCTTTGAGCACAGCAGCAAATCTCGGGACTTGTGGCACATCGTCGTTAAACCTTTGAGCGCAACGGACTTTGTGACACTGCAATAACTAAAGCACCTTCTTAGGGGCATCTTATCCACATCTTGAAGGCATTCCATGCTATACCTGTGTCTTTTTCCTCCGAGACATTCAAGAGCTAAACGGTGATTTAAGTGTTCGGTGACTCACCAGGTTCCTTCCCAACACAACTCCAAATAGTTCTTGAATCCGCAAGGATCAAAATGCCACCATCAACACCACCACCATGGTGCTATTTACATTTCTGAGCTGTATTTTGGGTGGCAGCGCTGGAATTCCTTTCCTCCAACCCGCCGAGTTTTGGCACGACACATTAATAGGGGATGTGTTAACGGGATGAAGCAGCAAGTACGAAACCGGAGAAGATCCGCCCCGTTAAACAGCGTTTGATGTGTCTGCAATGGTACAGACAACCTGGGGAGCGGCGCATAGTGATCCCGACCTCAAGAGAACTGGATTGCAGGAGTGACAGTCAATTCTAACCCCATTATTCAAATCTTTATTAAATCCAACATGGTGTGTATTTCTTAATCAACCCACCTCAAGTGACTACTTGAAGCCTTTTCTCAGGGTAGAAGAGATTCTTCTACAGCTTTAACACACCAAGGAGCAGGTAGAACATGAAAACAACTATGCACAAAGCCTGTTCTTTCAGAAAATACTTGGCAAAGCACCGGATTTTTTGTCTGTTTCATATAAACACGATGTAAAAGTTAAACCAAAGCCTCAAAACGCCCTTCAGCATCTAAAACTGAACCAAGCTCAGAGGGAAGAGCATCTTGAACACGGCATTTCTCAGCGTGGTGCTGCAAGAATAAAGTCCTTTGGATACTCTAAACCGCATTTATTTGCAATTAACTCCAAGAGAAGGCAAAAAATCCATTACCTGAAAGAGAGAGATGTCTTAGCATCGCTTTCCTCAACAAACTCCTAGACCAGCCTCTGGCTACCATGCATTTGGTGAGTGTTAAATATTTTTATGTAAGAAATAGTTCAGCAGGGAAATAATATTCCAGGTCCTAAGAGAGCTGAGTTAGAGGAACTCTGCAAACCTCCTCCAGAGGATGAGCCAGACATGCTGCCAAAAACACGCTCCAGCTGCTCTTTGCTGAAGACATTTCTGCCCCAGCTGATAACACCACCACACCCCCTCGGCTCAAAACCCGGCCCATTCACCCCAGCTGCTTCGGGAATGCTTGAAACCATTAAAAACCAAGTGAATGGAAGGGTTGGGAGAAGAAGAGATGGGCTGGGAGAACTTCCTGGGTTGCTTTATCAAGCGAGGCCACCGAGCAAACTAATTGCGCCCATCACCGGGGAAAGGGAAGATGTTCAGCCCAGCAAGAAACTAAGATGAAAAGGGGGGAAAAAAAGCAGGAATTTTTAATAGGAGATAAGCATTCAAAGAGAAACATCCACAGAAGTCCCAAGCAGCAGCCAGGGAAGAGCTGGGGGAGCACAGACAAGTGTGATGTGAGGAAATGCCAGAGCCAGAAGTTGGGACAATCGCTGGACTTTGTTTGATCACATTTTGATTTTGAAGGGGAAAGAAAAATTATAATAGTAGCCTTATACTGAGTGGCTGCTGTACAAGACTAAGACTAAGAAATGTCTTGGTAAATGCTGTAAAAATAGACAAAGCGAGGCTGTAAGCAAACCAGTCTGACAGAGAGCACACAGGAGCAATCGGGAGGACAAGGGTTTGATCCCAAACCAAATACCAGCCCGCTCCTTTCTGGAGTTACTTTGGCTTTTGGTCTCTTCCAAAACTCACAGGTACGGTTCTTCAGCCCTTTGGTTGCAACACATCTAATCTGGCAGAAAAAGGAGTATTTTTAATAAAAAGCCACACACAAGACAGCAGAGCTAAAGCCGTCTCCACCTTTCACACACAACTGCTGATAGAGTATTTATTGTTAAATACTTCTGTACTTCAATCATCGAGCTTAAAACAATTCACGCCACTATATCCAAACCACATGGTATCTCACCCAAACGAAACCACGCTTCAAAGCAAACAAATATCCCCCAATTTAGCAGCTGAATCCCCTGATTAGGAGCTGAAACAGCAGTTTCTGGCCCGATAGCGGCGAGTGGCTCCGTGCTGAGCAGCCGCCGTCCATGTGCTGCTTGGAGCTCACCTGATAAACAGGCATCGGGGTCCGGGGACGAGGTGCGGAGCCGTCCCCGTGCTCCCTACAACCTCCCCGGCGAGGAAGGATTGCGATTGTTTGCTTTGTGCTGGGTTTTGGGGGGTTTGCTTGGTTGGTTGGGTTTTTCCCCCCCCTTCAGAATAGTTATTCAATGCACATAATAATTTGGGTTTTTTTATATATATATATATGCATTCCCATTGAGTGGCAAGACCTTCTGTCCTTGGACGGCCACAGGATCTACAGAACCATCAAGTCCGATGTGAAATTACAAGCGAAATCTGGTCTGCAAACTTTCTGGAAGTCTGGAATTCTTGTTTGTGGTGATGTACAGGGCGCTTTAGGCACCGGACACTTCGTTTTGCAGCATCCGGCTGATGAACTGGACTCAATATCTATATTATATTCAAAAGCCAATTCAGCAGGGAGATACCCAAGGGTTGATAATCTTTGCCACTTCTTTTTTTTTTTCGGAGGGGGGGAAGTCAAAAAGTACAAAAGTACAAATACATAACCAGCGCAGAACATCAAAGTCCAAGCAGATAAAGTCAAAAGCCACCGGGAGGAACACAAACCCACCTCATCGCAGGGACGGTGACCAAGGTCCTGCTCAGCCTTTCCCAGCTCCCAGCCTGTGGGTACCACACTGCACCTTCCCTCAGCCTGAATTCATCCACGATAATAAAACCTTACATCTCCAGCTTCCCTTTAGCACCGGCAATTATCTGCATCAGGAGGCATGTTGTTACAAGACTGGAAAAAAGAAAGAGTTCCCAATACAGACACATGTACTACAGCACTAATTCGCAGCAATTTTCACCCAAGATTCTGAATTTCTGCAATGTACTAAAAACCAGCTTGCTTATTTTTCTCCTCCTATGTACGCCATTGACACAGAGCTCCCCCAGCCCACTCACCTCCAACTTTGTACCCTAAAACCACTAAAAGGCGCCTATAGCTTACAAGGCTACAACCCACACACGCCCTTCTCTATAGGGACAGACGCTGCAGGTTCGGGGCCCTACAGCACCAACCACATATTTCCAAGCCAGTCTTTCTATCTGTATGATGAGCATGAATATCAAGCAGCCTCGTACTTTACTGTCTCATTCTCTCGGCTACGTTTCCTACCGCGTCTCTAATACTTCATGCTGGGACTTCATGGGAAAACGTCATGTTCTGCTCATCAATCTGTCAGGAAGCGTCGCGGTGACAGCAGCGTTGTCACCCGGACGGATGGTCCTTCCGTCAGCCAAGCAATGAATTCTAGAAGTTCGCTTCTCGAGAGCATTAATGCTCATTTCGACTCCCAGTTTTGAAACGCCTCGTGATTTCCCTCCCCATCATCTTTATTTCGGTGGTTTATCACAATGAAATGAAACAGTACGCACCCTCTCGCCACATGCAGAGCTTAATGACTTCTCCGGAGTTCAAAATGCCATGCGACACAAAATTAAATGCTGAGAAAGCAGGCAGCACAACGCTGCAAAAAATACATAGTTCATAGACATATAGAGGTTGGATGGGAGCTCTGGGCCCCTTGGTCCAACCCTCTATATGTTCAATTCTTCCTCACCAGGACTCCCCCATCACATACTTGACACACACCTCTGCAGCGTGCTCAAAGAAAAAGCAATAGCAACAATATATTTATCCCAACTGAGCCTAATGATGAGCGGTAAATGAGTCTCAGAGCATTTCTCATCTAAAGAAATGCTGGGTTTACCTACATTAGGTTGAACTGGGGCCACAAACCCAGAGGTAAAACGGGGACGGCTGCATCTGCCAACGTGGTCATGGAAGAAGATTTCCAAGCACCCTTTATTGCACAAAGCGGCCTCTGCAGAAATTCCACTCAACTGAACCAAGACACAAGCAGGAATCGGTGGAGATGTACGTGATGTGCTGTCCCGGATGGGAAAGAAATGAGAATTTCAGGACCTGTCCCTGCCTTCCGCTTGCACAAAACCCCAGTTTTGCTGATTTCAGACCACAAGGAAACTGCAATATCAGTGTATTCCTAACAGGTCTTCAAAGATCATGAATTGCAGCACCTATAAACGTGACCCAACCACTTGGTTTTCATTATCCCCATGGCAATGAGTGAGTGTTAAAACATGAATAAGGAACCACCAAGGACAGTGTTGGTTCCCAATGCTATTTTAGCGCCTTTTATCAAATTAACCATAACCAAGACAAACACTAAGGTATGAGGATGGGAGGAAAAGGATTTGCTCCAGGTTTAAAGCACTGAACATGGTCTTAAACGCTGATGTTTTGCTGCACTTCACAACAGGAATGGACTGAATCAAACGTTTCGAGTCATCTCTAGCGTAGAGCATCTTCGATATTCAGGGCTGCAGCACCCGCCGCCCACAGACCCGCGATTCGATGCTTCGTCTGGTCGAAACACACGTCCAGTTTTTCCTTTGGGATTCAGAGACACTTCTGACCCACCTGCAGTAACGTGTGGATTCTACGGATCCTTCACATCCCCTATTCATAAATAACACCAGCATCTTTGGCACAATGTAATAAAAACGAGGATGGACCCAGATCACAAGAAAAGGCGAACCAAGCCTGACAAGTCAACTCCCCTTCTTTGAGAAAGTATCTTCAACCTTCTCCTCCCGGAGGTGGAAGTTCAGTGGATTTCTCCAAGATCTTCCAAACCCCGAGCGACCTTTAACCATTTTCGCTCAAGCAGCGAGACCTCAAACCTCATGGCTGGATTCCTTCCCCAACAAATTCTTTTTAAATAGCAAGACAGACCTGAGTTGCCAATGCAGAAATCTCTCTCCTCCCCTCTTCGATTCTCTCCTTTTCTTATTGCCGTGCTCGGGTTTCTCTCTACACACCCTTCACAGGTTGATTAACTCTCACCTCGGATGAGCAGATGTCAAGTAATTCAGGCTCTTACACAACCCCACACCGTAATTCTCATTAAGACACACGTTTTACTAGAAAGCTTTTCGCTGACTGTTCCCACCCCTGACATCCAGGCCATTCAATAAGACATTCTGGACAGAGGTCCTGGCTATAAAATCCACATGTTCTTTGGCTGCCCGAGTGGGAATTTGGTGACAGTACAATTCATTCATTTACTTAATGATCTTAATGTCAGGCTGAGCGGATCAAGTGTGCTTTGGCTCCGGCGAGCAGCGATGGGGCCGCTGCCAAGCGTCGCTAACAATTGTTCAGCTATTCCAGGTACCGGTGCCACAGACGGAGCAACAACGGTAAGGTTTTTTAGGGGTAAAATGGGAAGAATTTCAAGTCAAAGTTAGCGCACAACCCCAGAACCAAATATTTAAACACACACCAAAAAAAAGGTTCATTACAAACTACTCTACATTTAAAAATCTGGTTTGGAAATGTAATCAATACAATTAAGCTGAACGGCTTAAGCTCGTTGAAGAATTACACTTTGTGCTATTTGCATATCAACAAAAATTCGATGTTCTTTTTTCTTTTGAAGAAAAAGCGCTTTGAAAACTACTTTTAAGCACAAGGAAGGAAAACAGAAAACCCCAGTCACACAGACAGGTTGACAGCTGAATTATTTGCATTTCACAAGTCTAGAATACAAAACGCAGAGCCCAGGAAAGTATTTGAAGAGAGACCGTCCGAGAACTGGTATTTATATGTGCGAGCACTGCCGCAAACTTTAGATTCTAACTCTATATCCTCCAGCGAGTTGAACTCTGATGTCTCACCAGCCCAAGAAATAGCACGTCCAAAAGATGCTAAAACGGGGCATGAATCACCCGCTGCTGAAATCCCTTCCCAGCCTCCAGAGCTTGAGATGCACCGTGAATTTCACATTAAAAGTCACAGCAAACACGCTTGAAGTGCTTTCTGATTTCAGTTCTTGAAAAAAGAAAAGTGGTAAAGATTATCAACCCTCAGGTGTGCACATTGACAAATTCGCTTTCAAATATAATATAGATATAGAGCCAAATGCTGCAAAATGAAGCATCCGGTGCCTAAAGCGCCCTGTACATCACCACAAACAAGAACTTGAGACTTCCAGAAAGTTTGCAGATCAGATTCCGCTTATAATTTCACATCAGACTTGATGGTTCTGTAGATCCCGTGGCCGTCCAAAGACAGAAGGACCAGGTCTCGCCACTCAGTCAGAATGTATATATATATATATATTATTTTTAACAGATATGTCCTTTCTTCAGGGTGTCAGAAGCCTTTCAACTAAAAAACCAAAGCTGTGAGTACTATCACTACAAAGCTTTCCCCTGGATGCTCACAGAAAGAGTCTCCTGCTTAGTCTGAAAAGACCAAAGACTCGTGTCGTATTTGCTTTTCATCGAAAGAACAAAATAAGCCCAGAAAAATGCCGGTTTCAAGGCACAATAATAACTTCTACGACTTCTTAATCATGCATAAAACCTCATTTTCAGACCACCACAGCATTAGTTCCAATGGATTTTCAAATGCCACCAGCAACACAGACATTTAAATCAGGCTGCTCTTAGTAATTCAGTAACTCACTCACTCTCACATGTAAATCAAACCCAAACACAAACACACAAGCATGATCTGGCAACCCCAAAGAGAGAATGGGTGCAATGTTTATGAGCTTCCACCTCCCAAAAGCTTTCCAAACTGAGGAAAATCTGCGTTATTTAAGATCTTGAACCGCGTTAATGCTCCCTTGCTCGGTGTTTATACAGAATCAAGAGCAAACTCAAAGATGGGCAGCGAATTTCTTTCCCTACCACACCGTGGATATATTTATTATACCACGTCAAGTCCGTTCCCCTGGTAAAAGCAGGGATACTCTTTATGTTTGCGACTTTTACAGCGTTATTTCCATGCAGATACTCCTGCTCCAGAGCACGGGAGTCGAGTTCAACCACTTGGAAAGGAGCAGCTGCTCCGAGCACCTCGACAAGTCCTGACCCATATCGACACTTCACCGACAGTTTTGGAGAATGCTGCTGCTATCGGTCGAAAACTGGAGACGTTTTCCTTACAAAACGCACATTTTAGAAGCCACTTTGCTTTTCTTCAGGCAGATTTAAAGCTCTAGAAATATTTTAACTCTCATCCAGATAAAGGACACGCAAAGTGCTACAACCAACAGCGGAAACGCGTTATTTTTGGTAGCAGAAATTATCTCAGTGTGGGGAAACTTGTCCTTTCCTCTCCACCTCAGATGACTAGACAGCAACCAAAGGTAAAAACAACTCTTAAGGTACAATCAAAACAGGGAGCACGTAATTTCCCTTTCAGGAAAGGAAAAACCACGCTGTCCCATTAACCTAGTTACATGCCCAGCAGCAATTTGACTCAAGTCCCATCAGCAACAGTGTGCCACCAGGAAAAGAGCGCGCGTTCCGGGCCATCTTCCAAACGTGTATCATGAAACAGAAGAAGAACATGTAGGAGAACATTTCACTAGCCTCAAAGCTTGTTTTGCTCTCCTTCCTCTGATCCTTTTCTTTTTTAGGAAGCCATTCTATTTTCTTCTTCCAGCTGTTCCACATCATCGTTTCCTATTTGGGAGGCAAAACCAAGGCCGCAGTTTGGAAAATAAAGCTGTACATAGGAGAGGTCCTTGGAATTACCACCAAGTGTAACACCCAGCACTGCGAGGAGCCACATCAACTACCTTCCCAACTAATTCCCCTGGTTCCTCCAGACCACGGGGCACACGAATCCTCCACCCGCATCTTCATGCCCCATAACAAAACCCACTCTTCTCTTCCCCATTCACTCCAGAAAAGCTTTTGCAACTGCTAACAGAGATATTCAAGTCACAGATAAAGTCTCCTACTAAAGAAATGCCTGTAAAATAGTGATACTACTCATCTGTAATTCCCCAGAGTAAAAATTCCAGCAACCCTAATCATATTAGCGGATTTACACACAACTAAACTTGACAGTTGACTAGCCCTGAAATGGCTGGATTAGGGAGAAAAAGAAAATATAGGTTACCTCCGCCTTCTAAAAAGAGAATTTCACTGCTCGCTCTTACCACCAAACAAAAACGGAGCGACCGCACCAGCTCCACATGTCCCAGCATCCATGAACAAGCCTTTCGGCCTTAGATGATGGACAAATACGCACAGATGAAAATCCTTCCACGTCCCAACATCTAAAAGGGAAGTGATTTGTTTCACCTCCTATTACTCTCTCACCAACTTCTTAACATAGATAAAAACACAGTGTTCAAACATCAGTACTGTGCATTAAATGCATATATATTTCAACGGCTAGAGTAACCTTTTCCCCGCAGACTTCTGCCAGAGAACACATAAAATCATGTCCTCAAATTTGAGAAGATAATAAGCTATCTGAAATCACATTTTTTGTGAGAATGGTTTTCCCCAGGACATTTCACCACAGAAATCTTCCAAAGCTGGTAAAGTGACATATCTGCGCTATAACATGATTAGCTTTTGTCATTAAATAAATTAAAGCTATTTCTGCTTGAAAGAATGCTGAGATGTGCCAAGGCTGGGGAACATCAACGGGGGAGATGGCAGAGAGGTCTAAAAGTACTTTTATTAATAATATTTTGGCAATCCGCTCACTAACCCATGCCTGTTCCTCCCCTGCAGAAGAGCCACTAACCACAGAGCAGCAGGAAAGCCTCCGCATTTCCAAACCTTCTCTCCCAAGATGTACGATCCACCGCTCCAGACACCTCTAACACGGAAACACTTCTCAACGAACTGGCATCTGGGAGACGACTTCCAGAACACTCTCGTTTCAGCTTTAGCTCAACGCCAAAGCCGCACACAAGCCAGAGCTGATGCCCTTGAGTCGCAAGGAGGAACAGCTTGACACAAAAGCCACCATCACCTCTTCAAACTAACTTTTATGGGCTCCTCATCCCTGGGTCCTCACCTCCAAAGATGCTGCATCACGTATTCTGGAAGAAAAGCCACTCGTAATGGAAGTACGGAGGGAAGACGGCATCGGGCCCAACTCCCAGAGGGTATCACAGCAACAGACACCCTGATGCTCTCCTCGGAGAATCCTTGGGCGCTTTCCCCTCCAGCGCAACTCTTTACTCACTAAGAGAAGCCAGAAAACCCTCACGCACCCAAATCCTCCTCAACGGTCTTAATTTCACTAGATTACCAGCGCAAGCCAACTCCAACGCATCTGAACGCCGGGTAAGCACTGTCAGAACCTCACCCCAACTTCATTCCTGAAAGTGATGCTGGATTTCTTGCTGATCTCCTGGGTTTTTGGGAAGTCGCTTGCATCCAGAAGATGCCCCAAAACAGAGCAGGAAGCAGCACGTTGCTTTCTGAAAGGGACTACAGCACAGTTAGCTAAAGCAATTCAGGAAAAACTAAAGCTCAATTATAAAAGAAACACCAGCAAAACTCAAGTTGCTCTGCATAGCGGCGATGAACTTCACACAGAAATCCCCCCAAATGCTGATCCTTCCTCTCTGCTTCTCAGAAACGGAATTAAAGAGTAAGAAGAGAAGAAAAGGAAGATTTTCAATGACCCGTCTGTTAAAAGCCATCCTGAACCTGCCACGATTGCCCTGCTGCAATAACCTGGAAAACACCCATGTCCAGAGATGCCCAATCCCACCCTGGAACAGCTATGGGGATGCATTAAGGTCAAGTTTACTGGGGCCTACACAGAGCCCGTCAAGAAGCTGAACTCCCTTCAAAGGCAAAGGAAGGTTGGAAAAGAAAACTAAAACCTACTGCCACCAGCCCCGAGCCCAAGAAGGCTCAAACCTGGCTCCGAGGTGCAGCGTTAAACTAACCCTGACGAGCCAGCAGACACACAACATCACCCGAGTTCAACAGCAATCTGTGGGTTTGTCCATCCCCATGCAAAGTTTGGGGCTGGGGCTGTGAAGGAACCAGTATCCTAATAATATTGATCCACAAAATTTCTTCACAGCACGGGGACTTTTTAAAGAGCAGCTTAATGTAACACCTATCAAATACATTTGAGCGAGGGAGAGTAAAGAAGCATGGCGTAGTTTAACACGCGTCAGAAGCGCCATCGATTTAAAAGCACAAAGTTCTACCGTAAGCTTGCGGCCCAGAGCGTTCCTTCAGTATTTTATATTTTCATGGAAGAATTCTCGCTACAGAGCAACCGCCTTCACCTGGAACTCGTTCCTCGCTCTGAAAGCCAAAGCAAAGGTGAGCAGATGGGGATTTATTTTGGATAATACCCCTCTGTGTGCCATCCCTCCCTTGTCCCTCCTCCCCAAATAAGAGTTGCAATCAAATCAGAGCATTTGTCCATCCTGACAACTTCTGACCACAGTTTCGGCCTGAAATACGGTCTGACTGAATGCTCACCAGAGCCACAAACTTTTCCCAACTTACTTTTACACAGAAAATCATACTTCTTGAAGCCACCGTGTTAAGGAACTTTCTCAAAGCTGTCTCTTGTCTTACAGCAGCTCCAATAATTCCCTATCCAGCACATAACAGAACGAAACTCCCATTTAAACCTTTCTGTTCATGTCCACCACTTCCAGCTTTGCTTTCCTTCAAAAAAAACATTTTTAAAATCCCTCCTTCCCTCTATATTTTCTTTTCTTTGCTAATGTCTTTCTACAAATGCACAAGCTCTTTTTCCTGTACAGTTAGTTCTCTCTCACCCAATTCTTTTTTTTTTCAAATTATACAGATAACCATTTAATTTCATGATGTATTAAGTACTAATAACCACACGTATTTCCAAAGACACAAAGTTCACCACGCAGAAACTACTTGAGTTTGAAAAGTCCACGTCAGAGCCTCAACCTACCTATTAACATATAATAATCCTCCACATAATAAATAAACCCTTGCTGTGCGAAGGAGACTTCGCAGTGTTTTCCTCGCTCCGAGTCGCCCGAAAAAACCTGCAACTATATCTGCTGTAGGGTAATGCTGGCTCAACAGTCGTATCAAAACAGATAAAACATTAAAAAAAGAAACCAAACAGAGCTAAAAATAAGGCTGAACTCAGATGACCCAGTGCACTCCAGTAAATCACAGGTGAACTCTGCTCCCCAAGTCTCACTTTTCAGCAGCGCCTGGAAAAGTTAACAGCTTTTGTTTATACCCAGAGCACACGCGGGTTGCGGCGGAGGGAAAACACAGGCAGGACACCCCAACGCAGATCACGGCGTTTGTAGATATTATAAGGGCAGATAAGTAGTTTAAAAGTTAAGGAGAGGTATTGGTCAAACACAGTGTGTTTTCAAACAGGCACGGCTAGTCATAAAAATTAAGACTATCATTTTAACCTGCCCACTTTCATAATGTCAACTCATATCTACCTAATGCTTCTCTGTTCCTCTAGACTTCTCTGGGTGTCCAGTTGTGTCCCCGCGGTGGGACACGCTGTCACACCATCTGCGGCTCCTTTAGGGTCTCATCTGGTCCTTCCAAGGCTTCTTATTCTTAGGCTGGGCTCAGCCCAAGTTTCACCCCTCACGTGTGGCAAGGCGTTTCGTGACAACACTCACCAAAAGCAACAGCGTCCTCCTGCCTCAGCTGCAACACAAGCCGCTCCTGCAAACCAACCCCAAGCTCACCCTCGACGACGCCAAAGAAGCTGCTCAAGCCGCTCCACGGTGCTTTTAATCATTACTTGAAAATCAAGTGCTTTGGAAAGCCCAGCACGCTCCTGATCCCAGAGCCAGGCAAACTCCAGCTCTCCAGCTGTCAAGCATCATGTTTTCCGTTCAAAAAAGGCTCTTTCCAGACAAACCAGCACCTTGCTGGAAAGCTCAGCTGAGCACCAACTCTGTCCGGCGTTCCCACCATAACACTCAGCACATTGCTCAAAACTAAGCCAAATCTCCCCTGAGCAACAGTTTTACTGACCATCGCCCCGCTGACTTAGTCATGACAGCACCTTTGCACTTTTTTTCCTAAATAAAGAACACACTGGAATTACAGAACAGCACAAGCTCGCCAAAAACACCCAGCGGAGAGAGTCCGTCCCTCCACAGCACCCTCTGAAGTCTTCAGAGGTTTTCTCACTTGACCCAAACAAATCTGTAACGTCAACAGTCTCATGATTTAAGCAACGTATTTGTGGTTGCGGCAAGAACGATTCTTGCCGGAAGCTCAAGAAAACAATGGACCCAAACTGATTATAAAAGGGCTCAGTTTTCCCACCTCAAAAATGAAAGTGAGAGCACTAAAATGCTCATACACAGGGAATACATTTCTTGAAGAGCACAGACACCACCGCACAGCTCCAACAGCCCTCCGCAAAATAACCACCCTGCACTTCCCCACCAAAACCAAAGTCACGGCCAGCGACCAACAGCAAAACACGCTCCGGGCTGCCCCTGCCCGGCACGCCGCACCGTTCCCGGACAACGCGGTTGCGATATTTCACTTGAGTGTGGTTTTTTCACTTCACGCTCCCCCCCTACACTGAAAACTTCAGCAGGGAGCAAAAAGCCAGTTTGCCAGGGGATGCTGGCAACAAAACCTCATCCAGGCCACCCCACTTTCCTGCTGATCCCTGCAGTATTTACCTCCCGACTCGGGCCTAGTGGCAGCAGAGAACCCAAGACCTTTAAAAAACATTCGCAGCAACCGCCGGCCTCTCTTTGTAGCCGGGGCCGTTTTGGCGGTGGGATCGTGTATTTTTTTGTGTGAGTGGGAGCCTTGTCCTCCCCATCGCGCGTGGCCTGGCGGGGAAAGCTGCTCGGCGTGACATTCCACCCGAGATCTATTTCCACCGGCCAAGTAAGAAAAAAAAATCAAATCAAATAAATAAATGGCATAAAAATCGGCCCCAGCTGGAAAAACCTGGGTTTCAATTCACGTGGATAAATAACAAAACCAAAGGACTTACCTGGGCAGGAGGAGAGGCAAAACTGAAGAGCGATTTATAATTAAAAGTTTACCCTTGGGGGTCACTGCTGCTCAGGGCGGGGGGGAAAGGGGCTGGGGGACCCTCTGGCTTCCCCAGGGGAAGGGGGTGAACCCCCAAACCAGCCCATTATGGGGGGGCACCCCCTTTCCCCACACCACCCCAGCAGGTGCAGACCCCTCTTTGGGAAGGGGGGTCTCACACACACACACTCACACACAAACCGGAGAGTCCCCAACCGCCACTCCCCACCCCCCGCAGGGCTGAGGGGCCCCCGCGGCCTCTCACCCCCCCAGGGCCCCTCTCGCTGTGTCGCCCCCCAACCCCCGGGGCAAAGGATACTGCTGGGGCGGCTGGGGCGGCAAGGCCCTGATGGTGGGGTGAGGCGCCGGCGCCGCCGCCGGGTGAGGGGGAGCCGGGGGGGGAGGCGGCCCAGCCGCCGCTGCCGCCGCCGCCCCGCTCCCGGGGCCGGTCCCCGCCGCCGCCGCCGCGCCGGGTTTCAAAGCCGCCTTCTGCGGTAAACTCATCGCCAAGCGGAGCCACCACCCCCCGGCGGGGAGCGGGGCCGGGGCCGGGGGGGAGCCGGGGAGCGGGCCGGGGGCCGGTGCGGCGGCCGGGGCAGCGCGGCGGGCCGGCACCGGCGCCGGTCTCCGTGACAACGCGCCTCCCGGAGGGCTCGGCGCGGGGAGGGGACGGGAGAGGGGGCCGGCGGGGAGGGGAGGGGGGGAGGCGGCTCAGGCCGCGCTGCTCATGAGCCGCCGGCGGCGGGGGGTCTCGGTCCCCCTCCCCGGGGGCAGCGGAGCCCTTCGCGGTGGCGGCTCTCGGGCGATGCCGGCGGATTTTCCTCACTGAAGTAGCGGAGCATCAAACATGGCGCTGCGGCCGCCTCCAGCAGTCCGGCAGGACGGACGCTCGGGCGCCTTCGGGCCGCTCCGGAGCCGCTCGGCCCACCGGCGCTCGGCAACCTTCGGCTCTTTCCGGAACCGCTCGCTAGCGAGCGGCGTTCGGGAAACCTCGGCTTCTTCCGGAGACCTTCGCGGGCGCACGCGCTCTCCTTCCCGTTCCCCCCCCCCACGCCGCGCTCAGCCCGGTACCTCCCGTGACCCCCGCGCTCGGGAAACTTCGGCTCTTTCCGTAGACCGAGGCCGTGAGGGAGTTCGGGAAGCTTCGGACGGGCTCGGAGGAGGGATTCCCGCCCAGCAGGGAGGCGCTCGGGGCTCTTCGGAACCTCTCGGGAGAGGCGAGGCCGCAGCTTCGGGCGCTTTCGGCTTAGTCCGGAGAGACTTCGGCAACGCTCGGCTGGGAGGGATCAGCGCTTGGCTGGGAGGGAGCGCCGGGCCCGCACAGCACCGTGGGCTCAATGGCGGAGGGGCTTTCCCCCTCCCAAAACTCACCCCCAGCCCCATCCCAAGCTCCTCGGGTGGCAGGGGCAGCCCCACAGGCCCTCATGAGGCATTGTGAGGACCAGCAGCCCTGAGGGTGACAGGGCTGTGAGGGTGACATGGCGGCTGTGAGGGACCCCGCCTCAGGCACTGGGGACCAGCATGAGGGGCGCTCTGGGGACAACAGGCACCTTCCTCGCCCCCGGGTGCCACCACCTCTGTGAAGAGAAGCTGCTCAATTCATGTGTGCTGTGATTAAGTTACACAAGACGTATCCATCGTTAACCAATTGACGTGATAAATGCTTTCCGACCACCTGCAAAATGAGCTTCAAGTTTTAGACCCTTCTGCACGACAAGAGGGCGACAGAGTTTTAAGTAATAAATTGCTTAGAAGCAAAGTGCTTAGTTTATATTTAACAATTAATAGATGTTTTATAAGTATGAAACTAAACAATTATAGCTAACATCATCAATTATTTCTTAGTATAGAAGTATGTCAACATTTCCAAAAATCGTAATGCATAGGTAATAATTATGTGACTATAAGCAACGCAAGACCATCCAGTCTTTGGAGCTCTGATGGAGGATGCTCCCCAGCGCTGATAAAATGAAGAATGCCGCACGTCACAGGGAAACGCTCCCAGCACCTTAGCAGGTATTGTCACCCTGTGTCACCCCGTGTCACCCAGCCTGAGGTGCGCCAGCCGCTTTAGGAAAGCTTTCTGTAGTTTATTTGCATCCTGTCTGCTGCGTCTCCTGGGCGGCTGCGAGTGTAGGGGGAAGATAATACTTTAAAGCGCTCACAAATAAACTCTTAAAAGCTTCTTTTATTAAAGCAAACAGCTCTCTTGGTGGTGCATTCAGGCAGTTAGCGAGTAACTGGTGCTACAACTAGAAGTAGACAGAAGACAGAGGTCTTGAGCACTAAAGAAAACCCACCCCACGAGTCACATCCATCCACGTCCCTGTATGCGGAAAAGTAATTCTGAGTTTTAAAATACAAAGTTGTAGGGGGAGATTCTCGACTTGGTGTCGTTCGCCAGAGCAAAACTCAGCACAGCGCCCAGTGGCCAAAAAATAGCAGAAGGGCCTTTGTGAGTATGTTTTTCCATTTTGAGCCAGACTCCGAATTACGAAACGATTTGCTGTGTGCAGGTCAGGTTGAGGACACGGCGCCCACGCGGACACGGGAGGACGCAGCTCACCCCGCGCTCCCACGTGGGAGCTCGCAAGAAAACCTCCTGCGACTGGAATAGTTTCTTGCTTACTGAGGTGCTATCTACAGCGTACGGCCACACCAAAACAGCGCCCTACGCAGCGCCAGGAGTTTTTATAGCAGAGGGAAGATGACTTGCAGGCTAGTTCATTTCCCTTTCTCTGCTTTTTCTTCTGCGCTGGGGTGAGGGAAATCCCTGGGATGCGGTGAGCTTACAACTGCCTCAAACTGCTTGTGGGAAATGGGGTGAAATAGGAAATGAGGGTTGTTTTTTTTTAGGGGATAAAGCCCGACCAAGCTTTGCCAGCTGTAAAGAAATCCTGAATGGGGACTATTTGATCTGCAGCCACGAACAAATATTTAGAGGGTGCTCAGGGTATTTTTTTCTGAGCCAGTTTTCCCTTTACAACCAGACCAACTGCTGGTTCTTCACCAAGCAAACTAAAGACTGAAGAGAGAAATGAGAATGACCACAAAAGAAAGGCCAAGTACTCCCCAACTCCCCAAAAACGGGAGAAGAAAGGAGGAACTTTTATCATGGTGGGGGGTTTGCCCAAGGACTGATTGATCTCCAACCACCCCGGAGAGCGTCTGCGCTCCCAACATATCACCTATCTGCAGCACATCATCTACTGGGATGACGGATCCCCCTCCCCAGCTCCTCAGGACTTTGCTGTAATAATTTTGAGGGCGCAAGTAAATCCGTGTGGTTTGGGGGGGTCGGCGCCTGCCCGCCTCCCACGTGTGGCACTTCTGGTACAGCCCTTGGCACGGAAGGAAACGCACACCGAAAAGCAAATGGACATCTATGGCTCGCTCTGTTCTGCAGAAATAGCTGCCTGTAAACACAGCTGCGAAAGAGCCTCCCAGCTCTTTATCTTTAGAGATATCACTTCTTTTTGCCCATTTAGAAAGGAAAAAAACAGCGTTTTCACCGTATTGTCTGCTGAAGCTCCCGAAGCGCGCTAGCCATGCCACGGAGCACTCTGCCTTAAAGCTCCTCCAGAGTCCGCATCTCCAGACAGCCACCTTTTTACCATTTTTCCCCCTAAGAAGAAAAGAAGCAGACAGGTTTCTCACCCCCGCTACCCCACATGGGACAATTTGGCCCACAAACCCAACAGATTGGGTGACCCTAAGCGAGCACCAGCTGGATTCACGCCTTTCCGACCACCTCTGCTTCCTCCCCATTTCATTCTTTCTCTTGATTTCCCTGCTCGCTTTATTAGCACCTGGGGACTGGTGTGTCACCGCGGGCAGCTTGAGTTTATGGCATTGGAGCGTCACCAACCTTCATTTCCAGTCTCACCGGTCTCTCACGTGCCCGGTGCAGCAGAGACACTCACGACCACGCAGCAAAGAGCACGGTAGCACCAGAGCTGTCGGAGAACTTTGGAAAAGCGAGGAAAGGATTTGGGTACAGCAGCAAAAGGGCTGTTTTCCTGCAGGAATTATCTGAGGAAGCTTTTGGCCTGTTTGCTGCCCTACAATCTGATGGTCCCAGTAGGTGACCCAGCACTTTTGGGGGTTAGATCCTACTTGGAGGGGGCAAACTGGGAAGAAGCACGGTGGGCATGGTTGGATTCAGCCTCTCGCACCTCAAAGTCTGGCTCTGCCCCACCAAAGCTGCCAACAAGCGCCATTTCCAGCTCATTTTGGAGGCTCTGGGTGCCTGGTTTTACCCAGCACAGCACAGCAGCACCTCCCTCTTTGGGTTTCTCCTGCTTTTCTCCCCACTGATCCCTTTCCAACACCCTCCAGCCAAAAGAAAACACAAAAATTAAGAAGAAAACTTAAAAAAAAACCCCACAGTTCTGCTTCGAGTTTTCCCCATTCCTCCTCCTGCCCAGGCTCAGCCCTCAGCAAATGTCTCATCCCTGCGGGCCATGACCAGGCGCAAAATAAAGCAAAATAAAGCAAATACCACCCAGGATCAGGCAAGCCCACGCCAGGCGCTGGCACAAGAAGGGGATGATTCACCTCCTGCCTGCGCCCGGTGGTTTCTCAAACATCCCAGCGCCAGGAGCCTTGACCGGGACATTCCCCCCCTGCCACGACTGACCTCAAAATCCTTCCCGCGCTGCAGCCGTGACACCACCTACCCGCTCCCTCACTGCAAGTAAGCCCCCAAAAACCAAAGTATTTCCCTTTTAGATGGTTAAACTACCTCTACCAGCATCTCACTTCCTTCTAGCAGCTGGGAAAACGCCCTTTCGCCTCAACCCTGTTCTCCCTGCTTAATTCCTCTTCGCCTTACGCCCATGCCGCTCCTCTTTCTTTCCTCCCAACGCAGGCACCTTGCCGCATTTTAAACACGCAGGGCCAAATCCAGGCCGAAGCGCCGCGCCTGTGGCGTCGCTCCCTCCCGCCAGCCCAAAAGGGAGAGCGCAGGCAGTGATTTTCTCGGTTCCACCGCCCTCTGCGGGTTTGTGCCATCGTTTCCAGCTGGATCCCAGGGAAAAGAACGGCCACGGCCAGTCTCCCAGCTCTGCAGGGCCTTGCAGAAAGCAAGCACACCAATTATGTTTTGATTCAATCCGAGTGAGAAAAAATAGCCAAAACAGTAAAAGGAAAATATTAAGTCTTATTTATGCAACATTCACATCCCTGCTGGATCAGTCCCGCGCATCGCAGCAGCAAAAATGCTCTGGATTTCAAAAAACTCCCTGCTGATGGAGCAAAACCAAGGGGCTTCATCCAGCCCTCGCTAACAAGCCGAGGCTAAATAATGATCAAGCGCCCAGCATGCTGCTTTGTGGCCGTCAGCCTTCCAAGGTGCCTGCGGTCCAGGTCCTGCCTCGCGTTTTTGGGCAAGCCCGATGGAAACCACAGAGCATCCGCTGGCCCACGGTGCTGAGCTGGCAGCGGCCAGCCGGCATCACCGAGCTAAAAATAAGGCCGTTTGGAGCAGAACGTGCGCAGGGCCCATCCTGCTGGATCCAAGCGCAGCCAAAAACTCACCCGGGAGGAAGAAAAAGCAGCCGGGAACAACCTCCCAGCCAGGGATATGGTGTAGAGGGGGAAGCAAATACCCCCCCGCAGCGAGAACAAGGCTTTTGGGCACAAAAACCTGGTTTTAGCCTCCGAGACAGGCGGCGGACGCCAAGCGCAGGCTGGGAAAAGCCTCTTTGACTCCGTTTTGTCAGAATAGGACTGGTTCATCCATGTGGACACAGACAAAAATACAGATGGGGACACAAGACTCTCCCCGCTATCAGAAAAAAAACAAGTCGTGAGCAGTTCCAGACCCAGTAAAAAGTATTTATTTCAATGACGATAAGCCCCACGTGTAGGGTGAAAAAATAGTTACAAAAAAATCCCCCCCACCCCATCCCGCCTTTTACATATAAATATTAAAAATCCCTTTACATCTTTGCTTTCTGTCTAGAGCAAGAAGGCGCCGCGCGGGACAACACGCAGCGCCTGAGCTACCGTCAGTGCTTTCCTCTCAGAACGGCAAAAGGAAGATTAAAAAACATAAGAACCTTTAAGAAAGGCCCTCGCCCCCATCCCGGCCTGATCTCGCACCGGAGGGACGGAGGTTTGGGGCCGTGTGGCGATTTTG
Source organism: Streptopelia decaocto (assembly GCF_964273445.1). Classification (NCBI taxonomy): domain Eukaryota; kingdom Metazoa; phylum Chordata; class Aves; order Columbiformes; family Columbidae; genus Streptopelia; species Streptopelia decaocto. The sequence continues at coordinate 1,661,200 of NC_138675.1, read as the reverse complement.
GGGTTTGCAGTTTCCCGGGCCAGGTACAGTGGTGAGCGAAGCTGCGGCAGGAACCGCCTGCGCTTGTCTGGGGAAGCTTTTTGCTGGAAAATTGTGGCCAACATCGCTTCAGAGGAGACAGGAGGGACAACAGGGTGCTTCGTCCACACCGTCACCACCTCGGTGATATCTTTGGCATGTCAACTTTTCCCTTTGCGCCCCAAAATTAAAGCTAATCCCAGGAGTCGCAGCCTTTCCGGGCCCTGCGGCATCCTCCAGCCCCGTCCCAAACGTCCCTGTTGGCCCCAGTTTCCCCTCCAAGGACGGTCCCTCCCGGAGAAACCCGGGATCCAGCTCCTGAGCCACAGGACTGTCACCACAGGACGCTGCACCTACAGCTGCACTGAGTAAGAAACAAAATTAACAATAAATATACTAATCTTCGACTAAAAAAAAAGGCTTTTAAATGCATTTTCCCTGAAATTTTCCAGTGTATTCCACAACACATGAAAAATATATATATTTTTTCCCCCCCCACCCTGAAAAAAAAAATATATCTTAAAATATTTGCTATCCTCGTGTGCGCATCTTTGGAGAGAGGAGGCTATGCCGGGTGTATTAAAATGCGCAGCCAAACCCCCGTGTCCCGGGGTTCCCTTTATCGCCTCGGAAAAAGAGGCATTTTGCCAGGGTGGGGGTCAGGCTGCTGCTTTGCATTTGTGAATTCGGGACAGTGCCCATAGATGCAAATGGTGGGAAAGAAGAGACCCCCAAATCGAAGCTGTTTCACAAACGAGCGGGAAGATGAGGCGTTTTCACAGTGGATCGAACCTCGGACGATATTTGGGACGCTCCAGCTGAGATCTGGGCAATTTGTTGCACGGAGAAGTGGTTTGAGCCTCTTGAAATGAGCAGGGAAATTCAGCCATCGGCAGAGGACAAAACAACCGGCAGCCGGTTCCCGTGGGCACTTGCCCGTCACCAGACTTCGCATTTTTTGGGGGGGTTCATGGGGGAGCCGAGGGGGCAGCCAAAATGCTCCGCGAACTCCCGGGAGTTGGAGACGGTGCCGATGACGCGGAAACGCGAGGGGCTGTGGGGGTCGGTGATGAGTCCCTCGTGCGAGCTCTCCGGCGTGCGAACCGAGCACCACACCTGCAACCGGAGGGCGAGAGACGCGAGTGCCGGCATCCGCAACCACCAGACCCCACTTGGTGCCAAACTGGACCTCCCTATTCATGCGACAGGCACCAACGCAGCTCAAGCACCGGTTTGTCCTGCTTTTTAACCAGCACCGCCCTGATTTGGTTCTCCACCCGCCACACGGCATCACTGCGACCTCAGTTTTGCCATCACACCATGTGGGCACCCCAAAAAACAACGCCCCTGTGTGTCCATCCTCACTGCCCACCACCGAGCGACCTACCTGGGCGAAGCCGACGAAGAAGAGCTGGTGGTTGGTGAGGCCGAGGGTTGGCAGCGTCTCCTCCGCGCCGTTCTTCTTCAGCCAGTTTTGATACGCCTGGAGACCAGGGAGCACAGCAGGCTCAGGGGACAACGCCGATCCCACCGCCCCATGTCACCCGTCACAGTAAAGCCTTTGACACAGTCTCCCACAGCATCCTCACAGCTAAGTTGAGGAGGTGTGGTCTAGACAATAGAGTAGTGAGGTGGGTTGCAAACTGGCTCAAGGAGAGAAGCCAGAGAGTGGTAGTCAATGGTGCGGAGTCCAGTTGGAGGCCAGTATCTAGTGGAGTGCCTCAGGGGTCAGTACTGGGGCCAATATTATTCAATATATTCATTAACGATTTAGACGAGGGAATTGAGTGACTATCAGCAAGTTTGCTGATGACACTAAGCTGGGAGGAGTGGCTGACACGCCAGAAGGCTGTGCTGCCATCAGAGACCCGGACAGGCTGGAGAGTTAGGCGGGGAGTAACCTAATGAAATTTAACAAGGGAAAGTGTAGAGTCCTGCATCTGGGCAGGAACAACCCCAGGTTCCAGTATAGGTTGGGAAATTACACATTAGAGAGCAGTGTAGGGGAAAGGGACCTGGGGGTCCTGGTGGACAACAGGATGACCATGAGCCAGCACTGGGCCCTTGTGGCCAGGAAGGCCGATGGCATCCTCGGTTGTATTACAAGGCGGGTGGTTAGAAGATCGAGAGAGGTCCTCCTTCCCCTCTACTCCGCCCTGATGAGACCACATCTGGAATATTGTGTCCAGTTCTGGGCCCCTCAGTTCCAGAAGGACAGGGAACTGCTGGAGAGGGTCCAGCGCAGGGCAACGAAGATGATTAAGGGAGTGGAGCATCTCCCTTATGAAGAAAGGCTGAGGGAGCTGGGTCTCTTTAGTTTGGAGAAGAGGAGACTGAGGGGTGACCTTATTAATGTTTATAAACATATAAAGGGTGAGCGCTACGAGGATGGAGCCAGGCTCTTCTCGGTGGCAAACAATGATAGGACAAGGGGTAATGGGATCAAGCTGGAACACAAGAAGTTCCACTTAAATTTGAGAAAAAACTTCTTCTCAGTAAGGGTGACAGAGCACTGGCCCAGGCTGCCCAGGGAGGTTGTGGAGTCCCCTTCTCTGCAGACATTCAAAACCCGCCTGGACGTGTTCCTGTGCGACCTCACCTGGGCGTTCCTGCTCCAGCAGGGGGATTGGACTAGATGATCTTTTGAGGTCCCTTCCAATCCCAAACATACTGTGATACTGTGATCTCCCCACCTACCCGGTAGGCGGCCTTGAGGCCCCCGTTGTCGGCGATGTTCTCCCCAAGGGTGTGCTTGCCGTTGATGGCCTCGCCATTGACCGTGTAGTTGCCGTACTGCTCCACCATACACTCCGTCTGCCGCTTGAAGGCCTCCACCGAGGAGTTCTTCCACCAGGGCCGCAGGTTGCCGTCCTTGTCGTATTCCCGTCCTGCCAGAAAACATAGCGGGTCCCTTCTGTCACCTCAACGGCCAACCCAGCAGCAGCCCACCCGCCTGTCCCCAGCCATACCTTGGTCATCAAAGGCGTGCGTCAACTCGTGGCCCACCACCACGCCAATCCCACCAAAATTCAGCGACCTGCAGGAGGGTGATGCTGAGATTTAAAGAGTACCCGCTGCTCCCCACAGCCATGGAACGTAGCCTCAAATTTTGGGATGGGAGGAAATCTGGGAATCCTGCCCTGCCTGCTTTCCTGAGGCTCTTACTTGGGAGACGCGCGGGTGTAAAAAGGGGCCTGGAGGATGCCGGCTGGGAAGACGATCTCGTTCTTGGTGGGAGAGTAGTAGGCGTTGACCGTCGGAGGAGTCATGCTCCACCTGTGGGGACACGGACACGGCCAACGTGGCAGCACAAACCCATCAACAATGTTCACCCCAAAACCATCCGCTTCTTATGGTACAAAGCCATCAGCCCAAATTTAACTCGCCAAGCCCAGCGTGGCCTGGTGGACACCAAATTCCAGATACTGTGATATTCACAGAATCATTTAGTTGGAAGAGACTCTCAAGATCACTGAGTCCAAGTGATAAGTGTAATGAGGAAGTAGAGCTGAGGACTTACTGGTCCCGGTTTGGTGGTTTGCGGAGCTGGTCGGCGGTGACCCTGGCTGAGAAGTTGTAGAACTGCATGACGTTCTCAAAATAGAGGTCGGACGTGGCCTCATACTGCAAAAAAGCAAGGTGAGAGGCACGTGGTGACTGCCTGGCCTCTCTCCTCCCTTCACGGTCATGTTCCATGGTCACATTTGAGCCTCGGAGCCAGCTGAGTTACAACTGCTCTTGTTTCTCCAACATCTGCAGAGTCTCGGGAGGGTGATGAATCACAGTTATGGAAAATAGCTCCTCCTCTTCCCGGGCAGGGATCCCAAGCCCCAGTCACCCCAAGACTGGCCGGCAGCTCTCCAGGAAGCCACCAGAGAAGGGCCAAGGACACTGGTGAGACCCTTCTGGAAGAACCCTGGTGCTCAAGGCTGCCCTGAGGCCATGGTGGTGGGCTCATGTCCTGCTAGTGAAGAGGGGAATAGGAGACCCGGGGACATCTGACCAACTCACATCATTAAAGACTTTATCCAGTTCCTTGGGGTCCATGATGAACTTGGGGTAACCGATCATGTTGTAGATGGCATCTGCCTGGGGGCGGGACAAGACCCAAAGTGCTGTTGGTGCCAGCGATGGAAGGATGGGTTCCACCACCGTCACCTCCTCAGCACCTCCTCACCTTCTCTTTGGCCGATTTCCTCGTCTCCTCGTCCATCCACTGCAGAGTCTCCAGGCTTTCCTTGAAAGCTGTTTTAATCTCCGCAATCATTTCCTCAGCCTAAACAAAACACAAAAGCACAGCGTCAGCCCGGAGAGCCGGCGTCCCACCGGAGAGTCCAACGAGCCTTCGCGCCCTTGAGGAAGAGGCCAGGATGCCAATACGGCACGTAGAGCGGTGAAAAACCCACTGAGCAGAGATGCAGAGTAGACAAAAGGTGGGCAGAGAAACATTGGCTGGCCCAACCATCCACCGCGGTGGTGGCTCGCGCGCTGCTCGCTTGGGGACGTACCACCTGCTTGCTGTCCTCGGCGAAGGTGGCCTTGACGAACATGGCCCCCAGCGCGAAGCCCAGGTTGTTGTCCGTGTCACTGATGCAGAACTTCCAGCGCGGGAGGCAGGTCTGCGTGGGACAGGAAGCAGCCGTGGGTGGGGGGCACGGCCAGAGCCACCCACATTCCCACCCCTGAGAGATGGGGTCCACCAGAGCTGACACCCCAAAACCTGCCCCACATCTCTTCTATTTGGATGTGACATGATGGTGACTTTTCTTAAAAATCTATCACCGTTTTAAAAGCGATTTGGGGGCTCCCCCCTCACCTTCTTCGTCCCGTACATCACTTCCATGAATTTTTCCTCAGCATCCTGGAAGCGCTGGTCAAGGAAGGGGCTGGTTTTCCGCACCAGGTTCCAGATCATATAGTTGTTGAGGAGGCTGCAGCGAGAGCCGGTGAGTGGGGACAGCAGGACATGCCAGCCCCCCCAAGGCATCCCCCTGTGCAGGCTGGGGGCTCTCACCATTTATCGGTGGCCAGGATGAGATCTGAGACCTGCTCCAGGTACTCCTTGGCGTAGACCACGACAGGCTCCGACTCGTTGAGCTCCACGGGGTAGAAGACCGTGGAGAGGAAGGGCATCCAGTCCACAGCTGGTGCCAGCTCCTGCAAAAGCCACGCTGCCACTACAGCCCCAAAAATGGGGGGAACAGCCGCTTCCCAACCTGGAAGCGGCCGCATCAGCCGCCGTTGGAAGGATTCAGCTGATTTTGCAGAGGCTGGTTCCCATCGCAGCAGCATCCTCCAAAGGTCAGAGGGGAGTAAACTATTTCCTCCCGCAACGGAAAAGAAAGTGGGGCGGGTGTCAAAACATGTTGACACAACCCATTAAGGCCCCTTTGGGGACACAGGGAGGCGACCACGCTGACGTGCGCAGCTGGAGCGGCGGCAGCACCGTGACGGGACGGCCCCGGGGGTGGCCCGGGATGGGAGGAACGGGTCAGGGTGGGATTTCCCCAAGGAGGACACAGCCCAAGCTCTTGCACAAGAGCTTCCCACATGGCGTTGGCCAGTGTGAGGCTTCCTCAGAAGAACCACGTCACCTCCATCCCGCTTTGCAAACCCCGGCAGAGCGCTGAGGTTGGCCAAGCCCATCTCTACCTTCAGGTCTCCAGCCGTCATTTTATGGTAGATGACCTCCTCGTCCCGGTGCTTCTCCTGCGGGATGGTGATGTTGGCCAACGCCGTCTCAAAATCCAAGATCTGCTGCATCTGCTGTCGCGTCGACTCCTCATCGGTGCCTCCCAGGAACATCCCCAGCTGCACCATGTAGTTCAGGTACCCAGCAAGCACCTACATAGTGGGATCATTGTGGTGGGTGCCACCCACCCATGGCACCTCTGCGGTAAAGCCAGATCTCCCTGACAATCTCACCTTCTCGTTCTCTGTCTTGTTCAGGTAATAATCCCGCGAGGGCAGGCCCAGCCCTGACTGATCCACCTGAATGACGTTGCTGTTGGAGTTTTTGGAGTCGGCGCTGACATAGACGGAGAAGAAGGGCGAGGTGCGGTAATGCGCTGTCACCTCCCGCAGCGTCGCGTTGAAGTTGTCACCGGCCCAGGGACCTGTGATGTTCCAGCCACCCAGCTGGGGACAGACAGACAGCAACCGGCTTTTGGGTAAGGAACCACCTGGAATTACTTAAATATGCCCAAATTCTGGGGGAAAGCATCTTGCAATGGGGCTAAAACCCCCAGGAAGGGCCAGACCTGCCTATAAATCCTGTAAATCCCTGCCTCTCACTGCCCGCCTGCCCTGGGGGATGCTGTTCCCCAGGAATGGGGTCTGGAGGGTGCTGGGACTGCCCATAAGGGAGTTTTTCCCTCACTTTATTTTTCTGCAAAGAAAGGGGACGAACCTTTTGGATGAGCTCCACGAGCGGGGTGGCGCGCAGCTCCTCGATCTTGCTCTCGTTCATGCAGGCTTGGTAATACCGCTGCGCCTTGCGCTCCGCCTCGCTCGACACGTTGGCCGTGGTGTTTTCTGCAGGAGAAACCCACGGGGGTTCATGGGGAGGGTCCCCAGGGATGGGCATCCAGCCCCTACGGGGGCTACCGATGCACACCAGACCCCCCCACCCTTCCACCAAGACACATTCAGCCTCATTTGTCAAAGCCAGACTCCAAAAAGGCCCTGAGGGTTGTGCATCCCATGCCCCCCAGCCCTTTGCAGCCTCCCGCCCCATCTCCTCTCCCACCCGCAGCGACGGCTCCGGCTCTTTGGAGCAGAAAGATAAAGCAAGAAAAGAAAACAAGAAGCACTTTTTCCAGCAGCTCTGATGTTCCCAGCATCATCCAGCCCCCTGCGCTGCCCTTGCCCCTGTGCTGGTGCTCCCCAGCCGTGTTATTTATTGCTGCACGAAGGAACAATAAACTCATTTTTCTCCTCTGCCTCCATAACCATCCTTTTATTTCCCCCCCCGGCTCTAAAATTCTGCATCCCCAGAGGGTGCTGTTTCTCTTTTTTATTATTATTTTCCTCATGACACAGCTTGCACCTTTGCCTTCCCAGCTGTGTGGTTTTATTAACTAAAGGTCCCTCGGCTCGGAGGAATTAAAGGAAATGCCGAACGCGACCGCTTGGCTGGAGGCCCAGTCCCTTCTCCCGGTAAAACCAGCGCCAGATTTCTGCGGGAAGAGCCGGGGATGAAGCCGTTCCCGCGCCACCCCCTGCTCCCAAACAACGCTGCTCTTCCCAAACCTTCTCTTTTCAGATAATCAAGCCCCGGCGCAGTGGAAAGTGCTGATAAGGAGCCAGTTGTTTGCTCAAAGCTTGAACAAACCGTCCCTGCCAGTTGCTCAGATAAGCTGCCCGGGCTTCGGTGTTTGCACGCAGGGGCTGAGCACGGCATCCTCCCTCTGCTGGGGGAGTTTTGGCCCCCAAAAATGGCCAGATTGGCAGCCAGCCCCCCCAAAAAAGATGCTCACAAAGGCTGGAAGCTACAACAGGAGAAAAAACCCAGATCCTTGGGGTGATTCTGGGGTGCTACATGCAGTTTGGGGTGAAAAATCTTGAATTTCAGAGCTGCAAACGTCACCATGGGGTTCGCAGAGCTGAGGCCAAGACCCTTCCCCTACTCGGCAGCAAAAAGCTTCAACACCGCAGTCAAAATCCCAGGGGCATCCAGGAGAGTGAAGGCAGACAGGCCTGTTTCCCAATGTCCGTGCAGCGTGTGCGTCACCGATCGGTTTGACACTGGGGTTCAATCCAACCTTACGTCCCCCAGCAATCCCAGACCCAACGGGGCTCCTCGGTGCCATGGGGTTCCCACCGCCCCCCACACTCACCCAGCAGATGCTTCATGATGGCCTGGTTGTGCTCCCAGAGGTTGTTGAAGGTGCCCCAGCGCGAGTGGCCATCGGGGAGGGGGTTGGCCTTGATCCAGCCCCCGCAGGCATAGCCAAAAAAGTCCTCGCAGGGATTCACCGCCCGGTCCAGCGAGCTGAGGATGGAGCTGGTGACGGAGATGCAGGATTCTGACAGGCACATGGCGGGCGGCCCTGGGTGGGAATCACAGAATCATTTTGGTTGGAAAAGCCCCTCAAGATCATGGAGTCCAACCATAACCCACCCTGTCCCTGCCCCATGTCCTGAGAACCTCATGTCCGTCTGTCCAACCCTCCAGGGATGGCGACTCCAGCACTGCCCTGGGCAGCCTGTTCCAATGCCCCACAGCCCTTTGGGGAAGAAATTGTTCCCCACATCCAACCTCAACCTCCCCTGGCGCAACTTGAGGCCGTTTCCTCTCGTCTCATCACTTGCTATGATGGAACGATGGGTTCAGCTCCTCCGTCCTGCCCCACAACAACGGATGTGGGCAAATATCCCAGCCCACGCCCGAGCATCCTGCCCCACACCTGACCATCCCAACCTGGGGTGAAGGATGCGGGTGAGCATCCCATCCTGTGCTCAAGCAGAGAATCACAGAATCATTTTGGTTAGAAAAGCCCCTCAAGATCATCAAGCCCAACCAGAACCCACCCCTGTCCCTGCCCCACGTCCTGAGAACCTCATGTCCGTCTGTCCAACCCTCCAGGGTTGGTGACTCCAGCACTGCCCTGGGCAGCCCATTCCAGTGCTTGACACCCTGGGACAAGGGATGGAGGTGACCATCCTGTCCTGTGCCCCAGCATCCCATCCCAGGGAACACCCCAGGAACCCACCCTGATCGAGGGTGTAGGATCCCTGCGTGGTGTGAAGACTTACGTGCTCTGTACTGGAAGAGCAGCCCCAGCAGACAGGCCACCAGCACTCCTGCCAGCACCCCCACCAGCACCACCAGCCGCTTCTCCGCCCGCGTCCGCTCAGCCCAGCACCCGGGGCTGCTCCGCGACCCGCGGAAATTCACCTGCGGAAAAAGCAACGTCGTTTCACCACCAGCACTAAAACCCACCGGCGCATCCCCCATTTCGCTCCCTCCAGCCCAACGGCATAAATTTGGCCCCTGGCGCGGTTCGGGCTGGGAAAGGCGGCAGCTGCCTTCCAGGAACCGGCCAGGAAGGGCGGCACAATGGCAGGAAAGGGAGCGGGGCAAGCGTTTCGGCGGGCTCACCTGCTACCCTGTGCCATCCCCAGCCCCCGTGGAACACGGCTGGGACCCCCCGGCCGTCCCCGTCCCCACCAGCAGCACCGGGACAGGGTGGGGGCCGCGGTGACGGCGGGAAGTGCCGTCACAGGATACCCCGCTCTGCCGAAAAACATCCCCAGGAAACATCCCGATGCGGCAGCGAGCGGAGACCGGCCCCACTGCGCAAAGAACCACAGCGGAGCCCTGATTTTGGGGGCTGAAAACACCACTCTGGGCACAGACCGATAGGACAGGGAGCAGGACCAACACCAAGAACATCACTCCAGCCCCAAATCTTTCCCAGCGACGCTGGACATCGGCAACAGTGGGGTTTTCTTCTCACCACCCTTGGCCTTTTTTAAGCTGCTTTCCTGCTGCCCAAGGAGGAATTAACCTAATCTCTTTTGTGCAGGGACAAAATTCCCACTGCTGTGATAATTGCTCACCCCGGGAAGGGGTTCGGGCAACAGAAAATCTGGGTGCTGGGGTGTTGTAAACAACTGAGCAGGATCTGGCCCCTGGGAGGGAGCAAAGGGCAGCAGGAGCCAACGTGACTCTGCCCACACCGGACTTTGCCCCACGGAAAAGCTGGTCCTGGACACAAAACCCTTTGCTGCTTGCAAAGACCTAAAATCCCCGCTTTTTTCCCCCCTAAAAACACACGTGCAGCCCTACCTGGAAGCCGTTGGGGTACCCATCGCCTTCGCCGATGGAATCCAGGGGGTCTTCATCATCCAGCGTCGCCCGCTTGTAGGTCGACATCTGCGCGGGGGGAGATCGGCGAAGGGAGCTGAGCGCCAAAAGGTGGAGGAAGAGGAGGAGGAAGGAGGACGAGGAAGGAACACGCACCCTCTAAAGCCGCCTCCTCCTCCGGGGAGCTAAATCCCGAATGGCTCCGGGGTAGCGAAGCGCTGAACGAACGCCGGAGGAAGGTTATGGAAGAGCGAAGGGGAGCGGGAGCCAAACGCTGAGCGCAGCCCGAACCCGCCTCGCTCTCCCCCGGGGCCGCGTTGTGCAACCTCCCCCCGGCTGGAATAACGCCGGGTCCTCCTCCCCCGGCCCCGCGACACACAACGGGGACAGGGACCCCCCATGCCAGGGACCTGAGAACGGCTGGTACCGGAAAAAATTGGCTTTTCACCCCAAAACTACCGTCTCGCTCTCACTCTGTGAACCCTGCGCACCCCAAAACACCCCGTGGGGTCCCTCCGAGCACCCGCAAGCGACAGCACCTTGAATTTCGGCTGCCAACAGGCTCCCTCCTGGCTCCTCGTCCCCCCGGGCGTTATCTCGTGCTGGTGCCCGGCTCTTATCTCATCCCCGGCAGAAAAACAAGGGGAAACCTCGTGGGTTGGCAGTCGGCCCTTATCGTGCCGCCGTTTCCTTCCCTGGCACGGCCCCGTCACCCAGCGGATTGTCCCCAACCAACCAGCAAGGGGGTGAGCGCCCCAAAACCTCCGACACCGCTGGGCCGAGCGGCCCTGGGCACATCCCTTCACCCTCGGGGGCGCACCCATTTAATGTCCCCATCCCGCTGCCATCGTCCCCAAAGAGACACCGCGTCAATCCCCACCCAGCCCAGCCGTGCCTCAGTTTCCCCCGGTGCTGTTCTCAGCCCCCATAACGGCCTCCCCGATTGCACAACCCTTTGCATAACTAATAACAAACCCCAGCCCCTCCCCAATCGCAGCCTGGGTTTCATTAAGCCACAAAAAAACCCACCTGGGGAGGAAAACGGGTTAAAAGAAAAAGGCAGTTTCCCTCCTCAGTTGTGCAAAAAGCTCCATTTCCAGCCCCAAAATCTCCCCCGGGGTGCCCTGCGAACCACAGAGGGAAAGAGCTTTAACTGCAAGATTTTATCGCTGCTGAAACCTGATTTTTTGGGTTTGTTTTCCCATCCCCTTTCACTTCTTCCCCAGCCCCTATTTGTGCACTTTGCACATGGCTCAAACTTGCAGCTCCGGACACAAATCCCCCCCAAACACCAAATTCTTTAAGTCCCAGGTCTCAGCCAAAACTTTCACTCCATTTCCTGAGGAAAATCACCCTTTCTTTCCATTTTTCCAGCAATCCCCCGCCCCCCCAGCCTGAAAACAGCAGGAAAAACATACATTAAAACCCTACTTTTTTCTTGCACTAGGATGCGCTGGCTTAATCCTGGTTTAGACACCAGAGAATCCAAGCGGAGCTTAAACCCACCCAGAGGGCACCAGGATCAAACCCCCCCGACCCTTAATTTGGTCTGGTTAGCACCCATAGCCCCACTTTCCCCACGGGTGCTCCCCACCTCTGGGTGCTCCCCACCTCGCCAAGCGGGATCGTTTCTCTTTTGGGTCAAAACCGGGTGGTTTTGGTTCCTCCTCCTCCTCCTCCCCGCCCCCACCTCTGTTGTTTGCTTAAACCACCAAAAAAGCTCATTTCCCCCGCTCCAACGGGGTGCGGGACACCCAAGGGTGTAAGGGGAGCACCCACATTTTACCCCCCCCCCCCCCCAAAGGTTTTTCACCCTCTTTCCAACTTACAAAACTCTTCGCACAGCCTTAAATCGCGTGTTTTTCTCCCAAATCAACTCTTGACCTTATAAACAATAAACCCCACGTGTTCGGAGCCTGCGCGCCCAATGGAAGGTCCGGGGGGCCACCCCAAACCCTGCTGCCCCCGCACCCTCCTGGGGAGCCTCTCACCCCGGTTTCGGGGCGCCCCAAACCCCCCACACCGGCCGCTTTCAATTCCCACCCGGGCGCCATTTCGGAGGCAGCGCGGTCGCTTTCGCAGGCGATGGCGCTTCCCCCAACCCATCCGCCCCCCCAAGTTCATCCTGACCCCCCTCAATGTCCTCGCACCCCTAAACCTCCACCCCGCACCCCCCAGCACCCATGGGTGCCCCCTGCACCTCCCCAAGCGGGGGCAGCACCCACCGAGGCTTAGGATTTTAATGAGGATGTCCAGGGTGTAATTAGCAACCCGGGTGTTAACTAGGGGGCCCCGGTGTTAATTAGGGACCCCTGCTGTTAATTAGGGGAGCTGGAGGGGTGGGGGGTGCGCACCCACTTTTGCAGGGACCCCCGCCTGCAGATGAATTTTAAAAAATAAAGGAATAAAGCTTAAAAAGGAGCAAAAAAGGGTTAAAGTTTGTAAAAAAAAAAAAGAAGGGGGGAGGAGCCCAGTTTGCAAAAAACCCGCCCAAAGTGGGTGCTGGGGGGCACCCCTGTACCCCTCTATTTGCAGAGGGAAACCCGGTGCTGGTTTGGGTCAAGGGCTGGGTGCTGTGCAGGGGTTTGTGGGGGACACCCGCTTTGGGGTCCCCCCACATGCCGGGGAACCCTCTGGTCACAAAGCAAAGCCAGCTGGGGGAGTCGATGGGGAAGCGGGGGCACCCAAGGGTGCGATGGGGGTCCCTGGGGGGTGCATTGGGGTTCAATGGGGGGTCCCTTGGAGGGGAAATGGGGGTTCCCTTGGGGTGCATGGGGTGCTATGGGGGGGCAATAAGGGTTTCCTTGGGGTTACAGAGGGGTCCCTCGGGGGTGCACTAGGCTGCTATGGGGGTTCCTTGGGGATGCGGGGGGGTCCCACGGAGGGGAAATGGGGGTTCCGTGGGGTGCTATGGGAGGGCAACAGGGCTTTCCTCGGGAGGTGCAGGGGGATCCCTTGGGGCTGCAATGGGGCATCCCACGGGGGTGCAATGAGGTCCCTCGGGGGTGCAATCGGGGTTCCTTTGGGGGTGCAGGGAGGTCCTATGAGGGGGTAAAATGGGGGTTCCCTTGGGGTGTATGGGGGTCCCTCGAGGGTGCAATGGGGGATCTCTCGGGGGTGCAACGGGGGGTCCCCCGGGAGCCGCGTCTCCCCGCGCCCCGTTCCAGCCAAGTGCCGCATCCCCGCCCACCCCCAGCTTTGGGGTGCCGGGGGTCCCCACTCACCATGGCCGCCCCCGCGGCCCCGCCGGGGCAGCGCCCGCCGAGCCCCGTCCCGTCCGCTCTGCTCCCGCCGCGGCCTGCGGAGGGAGCCGAGCGGGGACGGACCGGGCCCGGGAGACCAATGGGGCCGGGGGGGCCGGGCTTGCTCGCCCGCCTCTTTAACTCTTTCGGGAAGGGGCCAGACGCGGGTTGGGGGTCCTCAGTGTGTTCCCCCGACCTCCAAAGGATCCCCCGGATAAATCACTGCGGCTCACTCGCTGCAAAGGCCGCGGCGTGTGTGCTGGAGCGTGCAGGCGGTTCGGAGTGTGCAAGCACACGGCGTTGCGATTGTGCAAGCCCGCGGTCGTGCAAACGTGCAAGCGTGCGGTTGTGCAAGCCCGCGCTTGTGCGAGCAAAGCGGGTTTGCCGGCAGCCAAACGCGCAGTCGTGCAAGGGGGCACACGTATGATTTTACAAGCATCCACACGGGTGACTGTGCAAGCGTGCAAATGCGCAACCGTGTGCAAGCATGAAATCGTGCAAGCACACAAGCACACGAACGTGCAAAGCGTGCAGGCACCCAACCGTGCAAACCTGCAATTTTACAACCATGCAATTATGCTGGCTTGTGAGCACGCCAGCGTGTAGTTGTGCATGCTTGTAAGTGTGCAACCGTGCAATTGTGCATGCTCCTAAGTGTGCAAGAGTGCAACTGTGCATGCTTGTAAGTGTGCAAGCGTGCTCCTCTGACTGCACCCTCGCCCCCCGTGTGTGACGAGCCCCCCGCAGGGGTTTGGGGTCCAGCCTGTGCGCGCTGTGCGTTGCAGCGAGTTCCCCGGATCGCTGCATTCCCTGGCGGGGCTAATGAGCTTTTTAATGAGCTTTTCATCACCGCCACCCACCCCCAGCTCCTGTGGGGTGAGAGGGATGGGGGGGGACACAGTGGCACCGCCCCGGTCCCCCGTGCCGCTGGCGGGCTGAGCACCGACACACTCATGTCATGCGTGGGGCTGCAAAGGGCTCGGCCGGGAAAACCCTGGGGGGGATGCAAAGAGGGGTCGGAGGGGTTCGGGGGGTGCAGGAGCCGTGTCCCTCCCCGTCGTGTCGGGGCGGTGTGGGGACACCCTTGGTGGCACCCCCAAGTTTTCAGGGAGTGGATTTTTGGGCTTCCACCGCCACCTTCTGGGAAGCCACCCGCGGCTCTACGGTCCCCGCGATGGGGAAACCGAGGCAGGGGAGGGCACCCTTGCGACGAGCCCTTGTTTACTGTAGGACCTACAGTAAAGCCCGTTGGGGCCGGGCGCGCTCGTGGGCTGCAGCAGGAGCCTGCGTGGGGAAACTGAGGCAGGGACCCCCCCCCCCGCTTCTCCATCACCCCCATCCCAAACACACTCCCGAGTCGCCGGCACGTTTTGGGTAAAAATAATGCAAAACCCGGTAAAACACACACACACGCCCCCCACACCCCACCAGGGGTGCACCCCCGTGCGAAGGGCGGGAGATGCTCAGCACCCACAGCCAGACTCCGTTGCACCCCAGTCCTCCCAGTCCTCCCAGTAAGACCCGGCAGAGGGCACCAGTAAGCCCAGTTTGGTGCTTTTGCTCCCCCTCGGCCCCCCCGCCCCGCGCTGTTCGCGGGGGAGGGTGGAGGAAGGGGAGGAGGAGGAGGAGGTGAAGGCCGGTGCGGGGGGATTTAAGGGCTCGCTGCCCCCCGGCCCGGCCTCCTCCCGCCGCCCAGCAGGGACGTGGGTGTCGGGACCCAAGTTCGTGCCGGTACGTGTGTGCCCCCCCGCGCCGGTAAGGACCCCCCGGGGCCACCGCTGCCACCGCCGGGGAGCGGGGGGACCCTGGGGAGAGACGGGGGGAGCGGGGGGTGTGATGGGGACATGGGTGTGCAACAGAGACACGGGGGTGCGATGGGTTCACGAGAGTGCAATGGGGACACGGGGTTGTGATGGGGACACAGGGGTGCGATGGGGACATGGGCATGTGGTGGAGACACCAATGTGCAACAGGGACACGGGGGTGCGCTGGGGACGTGGATGTGCAACAGGGACATGGGGGTGTGATGGAGACATGGGCATGTGGTGGGGACACAGGTGTGCAACAGGGACATGAGGGTGTGATGGGAACACAAGAGTGCAACAGGGACATAAATGTGTGATGGGGATACGGGGCTGTGATGGGAACGTGTGTGCAACAGGGACATGTGTGTGCAACAGGGACAAGGGGTGCAATGGGGGCATGAGGGTGTGATGGGAATGTGGGTGTGCAATGGGGACAAGGGGCTGCAATGGGGACATGGGGGTGTAAAGGGGACTTGGGGGTGTGATGGGGACACAGGGGTGCAATGGGGACATGGGCATGTGGTGGAGACATGGATGTGCAACAGGGACATGAGGGTGTGATGGGAACATGTGTGTGCAACAGGAACAAGGGGCTGCAATGGGGTCATGAGGGTGTGATGGGAACGTGGGTGTGCAATGGGGACATGGGGCTGCAATGGGGACATGGGGGTGTAAAGGGGACATGGGTGTGCAACAGGGACAGGGGTGTGCAGTGGGGACATGTCCAACGGGGACATGGAGGTGCAGTGGGGACACTGACACGCGGTGGGGACATGGACATGTGGCGGGGACATGGGTGTGCGATGCGATGGGACAGAGACATGCAACAGGGACATGGGAATGAGATGGGGGCACACATGATGGGGACACAGGCATGCAGTGGGGACATGGGGATGGGAGGGGGACACAGGGATGGGAGGGGGACACATGGATGTGCAAAGAGAGACACAGGCTTGCCATGGGGACATGGCCAAGTGATGGGAACATGGCCAAACAATGGGGACACAGCCACATGACAGGAACCCCGACGTGCAATGGGGACCCAGCTGTGATGGGGACATGGCCATGCAATGGGGACAGGGACCCACGATGGGGACCCAGCCATGTGACAGAGACCCCCTTGTGCCACACACACATTGGGGACATGCCACCGTCCCCAGCCCTGCGTCGATGCCAGCGAGGTGGCGCCTCATGGCACTGGCCAGAGGGAGCTGGCACGTCCCCAGGGGTCACACTGGTGGCCGCGCAGGGAGGGGACATTGCCCTCCCGTCCTCGCTTGGCCGAGCCCGGGGGTGAAGGTCTTGGTGGGGAAACTGAGGCGCGTGGCGGGTGCCCCCCCGCAGCTCTCTCCCACCCAGCACCCGCGCAGCACCGGGATGAAGGCTCTTCTCCTCCTCCTCCTCCTCGCCCCGCTCTGCACGCCATCCCTGATCCCCGGTACGTGAGGTTTGGGGGGGGGGGCTGCACCCCAAAAGTGGGTGCTGTTGGGTGCTATGGAGCCCCATTTTTTCTCCGCACCCCCCAGAGAGGGAGAAGGACCCCGAGTTCTGGCGGCGGCAGGCGCAGCAGACGCTGCGGGAAGCCCTGCGGCTCCAGCGCCTCAACCAGAACGTGGCCAAGAACCTCATCCTGTTCCTGGGTGACGGTGAGAGGGGCGGGGGGGCTGCGGGGGACGGGGGCTGCGGGGAAGTGGGTGCTGTGGGTGCGATAAACTGCCTTCGCAATAAACTGGGTGCTGCAGTAAACTGGCCTTGCCATAAGTTGGGTGCTGACATAAATTGGGTTTGCAACAAGGTGGGTGCTGCACTAAATTCGGTTTGCAAAACATTGGGTGCTGCAGTAAATTTGGTGCCACCATAAACTGGGTTTGCAATAAATGGGGTGCTGCACTAAAGTGGGTGCTGCAATAAGTTGGGTGCGCCATAAACTGGGTGCTGTGATAACTGGGCTTGCAAAAAAGTGGGTGCTGCAATGAATTGGGTGCTGTAGCAAACTCAGTTGGTGATGAATTGGGTTTGCTCTAAGTTGGGTGCGGGCATCAATTTGGTTTGCAATGAATTGGGTGCTATGATACATTGAGTTTGCAACAAGTTTGGTGCTGGGATAAAGTGGGTGCTGGGATAAATTAGGTTTGCAATAAACTGGGTGCTGGGGTATATTTGGGGTTGCAATAAACTGGGTGCTGCGATTAACAGTGTTTGCAATAAGTTGGGTGCTGGGAAAAATCAGGTTTGTAATAAACTGGGTGCTGGGATGTATTGGGGTTGCAACAAACTGGGTGCTGGGGTATATTTGGGGTTGCAATAAATTGGGTGCTGGAGTATATTGAGGTTGCAATAAACTGGGTGCTGGGGTATATTGGGGTTGCAATAAACCACATGCTGGGATATATTGGGGTTGCAATAAATTGGTTGCTGGGCTATATTTGGGGTTGCAATAATCTGGGTGCTGCGATTAACAGAGTTTGCAGTAAGTTGGGTGCTGGGGTATATTGGGGTTGCAATAAATTGGGTGCTGGGGTATATTTGGGGTTGCAATAAACTGGGTGCTGCGATTAACAGAGTTTGCAATAAGTTGGGTGCTGGGACAAATCAGGTTTGCAATAAACTGGGTGCTGGGGTATATTTGGGTTGCAATAAACCGCATGCTGGGATATATTGGGGTTGCAATAAACTGCATGCTGGGATATATTGGGGTTGCAATAAATTGGTTGCTGGGGTATATTTGGGGTTGCAATAAACTGGGTGCTGCGATTAACAGAGTTGGCAGTAAGCTGGGTGCTGGGGTATATTTGGGGTTGCAATAACTTGGGTGCTGGAGTATATTGAGGTTGCAATAAACTGGGTGCTGGGGTATATCGAGGTTGCAATAAACTGGGTGCTGGGGTATATTTGGGTTGCAATAAATTGGGTGCTGGGATATATTGGGGTTGCAATAAATTGGGTGCTGCGATTAACAGAGTTGGCAGTGAGTTGGGTGCTGGGACAAATCCAGTTTGCAATGAATGGGATGGCGGGTGTTTGGGGCCCCGCGTGCCGCGCTGTCCCATCCGCGGCGGGTGGGTGACGGTTCCCCGGCAGGGATGGGCGTCTCCACCGTCACGGCCGCCCGCATCCTCAAGGGGCAGCTGCAGAACCGCAAGGGCGAGGAGAGTCTCCTGGAGATGGACAAGTTCCCCTACGTCGCCTTGGCCAAGGTGAGACCCCCCCCCGGGGACACCCCCGACACCCACCGCAAGGTCAGGATGGGCGGCATGGAGCGGGAGCTGAAATTAGGTCACGGGCGGGCGAAGGAGCTGGCGCGGCGCTGTTGGCCGTGCCAGGGTCGGGCTCGTGGGAACAGGGAGGGGGCGGGGGGGCCGTGGGAAGCCGCAGGACTCCCCCTCTTCTCCTGGGGTCATTTTTGGGAACAAAAGGCTTTCTTTTCGGTTATGAAATTGGAAGTTCTGGCTGCTCCCCGCCAGCTCCCGTTTCCCCCGCGGGGGATGCTGGTGGTGGCGGCTTCGCTCGCTCCCTGCTGAAAAATGGGCTGGAAAAGTCAAAATGCAGCGAGGGGATGACAGGCGACCATACTGGGGGGGGGAAGGGGCAGAATGGGGGGGACAGGGGCAAAAAATGGGGGGGGCACAAGTGGGATGCGGCCAAACAGTGTGGGGAGGGGATCTGTGGGGTGGTGATGGATATGGTGGTGATGGATATGGTGGTGATGATGATGATGGTGGTTGGTGATGATGATGCCTCGTTTATCTCCCCCAAGACCTACAACACCAACGCGCAGGTCCCTGACAGCGCGGGCACGGCCACCGCCTACCTGTGCGGCGTCAAAGCCAACGAGGGGACCGTGGGCGTCAGCGCCGGCGTCACCCGCGACCGCTGCAACACCACCAAGGGCCAGGAGGTGACGTCCATCCTGCGCTGGGCCAAGGACAGCGGTGAGGGGCTGCTGGGTGCTGCTGGGGGGTAAAGCGGTGGGGTTTAGGGGGGTTCCCAGCACCGTCACTTGAATTTGTGGTGCAGGCAAGGCGGTGGGCATTGTCACCACCACGCGGGTGACCCACGCGACGCCCAGCGCCGCCTACGCCCACTCGGCCAACCGCGACTGGTACTCGGATGGAGAGATGCCCCCGGACGCGCTGGAGGGCGGCTGCAAGGACATCGCCCGGCAGCTGGTGGAGAACATCCCCGACATCGAGGTAGGAGGGGGACAGGGCCACCAGGGACGAGGACAGGGCCATGGGTAGATACATAGGACTAAGAGCACCCATGGGTGAAGGGCTGAGACCACCAGTGGGTGAAGAACCAGAACCCCAGGAGATGTTGGGCTGGAACCACCCATGGATGAAAGGCCAGAACTCCTGGAGATGTTGGGCTGAGAGCACCACTGGGTACAGAGCCAGAACCCCAGGAGATGTTGGGCTGGAACCACCCATACCCATGGGTGCAGGGCCAGGACAGTGAGCTGGGGACAAGGCTGAGACCACCCATGGGTGCAGAGCCAGGATTGTGGGGATATGGGACCAGGACCACCAAAGGGTGCAGAGCCAGAACCCCCAGCAGATACAAGCCCAGGAGCACCCATGGGTGCAGAGCCAGAACCCCCAGCAGATACAAGACCAGGAGCACCCATGGGTGCAGAGCCAGAACCCCCGGCAGATGTGGACCAGGAGCACCCATGGGTTCTGTTGGGTGGACATGGGACCAGAAGCACCCACAGACCCACCAAGACCCACCAGCCGCAGGGCTGGGACCATGATCACATACAGAACCAGATCCCCAAATGTCACTTCAACCCCCTCCACAGCAGCCCCCGCCTTCCTCATACTTCCCATACCCAAAACCCTCCATTTTCCCCCCAAATTCTGCCCCTCGCTGCGGATTTACGCAGAAATTCAGCCCTGTAAATAAATCCTCTTCTGGCCTTCAAAATAGCCCCAAAGCAAAACATCTCAGCCTGTTATTTAGCTCTTCAATAGCCTCTTCTGCTGGGTTTTTTTTTTCTCTTTAATATAATTTTAACTCTGTCCCAGGCTGGAAATAATTATATAGTGGGGGAAAAGACAATTTTCTTCTTTTTTTTTTATTCTTTTTCTGCTTAATAATTTTGGCGGCGGTGTTTCGCTGCTTTATAATTCATCTCCTGCATAAAAAAAAAATCTCTGCTTGGTTATAAATAACAGAGGCCAAATAAACCGGGCTCCAAAGCAAATAGCGAGAGCCGCGGGATGGGGCTCCGTCCCGGCGGGTTCACGCGGGGACCCCGATGTGGAGCATCCCTCCCACAGGGATGCCAAAAAATAAATAGATAGATGTAAAAAAATCTTATAAAGAGCCAAATTCGCTGCTGGAAATGGTTATTTTTTGCCTTGGGTTTTAATGAATAGGAAGAGATTCGGGGTTATTTCGAGCGAGGTGAAATTCCTTGGGTGTTTTGCGCCACGTCGGGGTTTTCCTGGACATCCTGCTTCGTTTTCCCCTCTGTTAAACCTGAATTGGGGAAGCGAGGGGGGGTAAAAATAATTACAAATAATTGTAAAAATGCCTTTTTTCTCCCCGCCCTGCTTTTTCAGGTGATCTTGGGCGGTGGGCGGAAATACATGTTCCCCAAAAACGCCAGCGATGTGGAGTATCCCCATGAGGACAAGCACCGGGGCACCCGGCTGGACCGCAGGGACCTCGTCCAGGCGTGGCACGATGCCAAACCCCCCGGCAAGGTGACAGGGACACTTTTTGGGGGGGTACACCCCACTGTAACCTTGAGAAGCCATTCCTGAGGGGGGCGATATTTTGGGGAGGGGGGTAAAGGGGACGGGGAGGTGACAACCCGCCTGTCCGCAGGTCGCCAAGTACGTGTGGCACCGGCGGGACCTGCTGGCGCTCAACCTCAGCCGTGTTGACTTCCTCCTGGGTGAGTCCTGGCACCCAAGGGTGCCCCTGGCTTCACATGGGTGCTGTGGGTGCCCCTGGGGTGCTGGAGGGGCTCGATACCCCCTGAGGATGCTGGTACCCCCCCATTATACTGATATCCATGCTGGGGATGCTGGTACCTCAAAGATACTGGTGCCCACCCTTGGGATACTGGTACTTCCCCAAAGATGCTGGTACCCACCCTGAGGATACTTGTTCCCCCCCACCAAGGTACTGGTGGATGCTGGTATCCCCCAAATTGACTGGTACCCTACTCTGAGGATACTGGTACCCCCCCCAAATTGACTGGTACCCCCCCCAAATTGACTGGTACCCACCCTGGGGATGCTGGTTCCACCAAGAGATGCTGTTACTGCCCCCCCGCCAAGGATGTTGGTACCCCAAAGGGATGTTGGTACTCACCAAAGGATGCTGCTACACCCCTCCAAGGAATGCTGGTACCCTAAAAAGATGCTGGTATCCCCCTACCAGGGGATCCTGGGTCCCCCCTGTGGATGCTGATACCCCAAGAGATGCTGTTAAACCCCCAAGGATGCTGCTGCCTCCAGGGGATGTTGGTACCCTGTCCTTAGGATGCTGGTACCCCAAAAGGATGCTGGTGGCTTTTACATCCCCAAGGATGCTGCAATTCCCCCCCACCCCGGGATGCTGGTACCTCCAAGGGATGCTGGTACCCCCCAGGGATAAGGAGGGGCTGGGAGCACCCCTGCGTTCTGCCTGATCACCCCAGATCCGGTGGAGGTTCAAACCCTTGAACCAGCACAAGAAGCAAGAAAAGATGCTGGATTTGCACCCCCCCGCTTCTTTTTTTGTGGGGAAAGGCTGTCCCCAGCAGTGTCGCTGTCCCCAGCAATGTCACTGTCCCCAGGTCTCTTTGAGCCGGGTGACATGGTGTATGAGCTGGACAGGAATAACGAGACGGACCCGTCCCTTACCGAGATGGTGGCCGTGGCCATCAGGATGCTCCAGAAAAATCCCCGCGGGTTTTTCCTCCTGGTTGAAGGTGGGGAGGGCAGAGAAAGAGAGGGAAGGGGTATGGGGTGCAAAGTGAGAATAGGGAGGGTGATGGAAGGTGTAAAGGGGGTGGTGGGGCATGCAAAGGGGGGTAAAGAGGGTGATGGGGGGATAAAGAGGGGCTGCAAAGGGGGAAAGAGGAGGGGAATGCAAAAAGGGGGAGGATAAAAGGGGAAAGAGTAGGGGATGCAAGAAGGGAGATAAAGAGGGTGATGAGGGTGTGAAAAAGGGATAAAGGAGGTGATGAGGTGCAAAAGGGGGTGATGGGAAGGACAAAAACAAAGGGCATGAAGGAGGTGATGGTGTAAAAAGGAGATAAAGGAGGTGATGGAGTGCAAATGGGGGGGATAAAGGAGGCAGTGGGAAGGTACAAAAGAAGATAAAGGGGGTGATGGGGATGCAAAGGGAGGGTAAAGGGGGCTGTGCGGGTACAAAAAGAAAGGGGGATAAAGGGAGTGATGTGGGATGCAAAAAAGGGATGAAGGGATGATGTGGGTTGCAAAAAAGGGGGTGATGTGGGTGCCAAAGGGGGGGGAATAAAGGATGTGATGGGGTACAAGAAAAGGGGTTGATGGGCATGCAAAAAGCGGGGGGAAGGGGGTGATGGGGGAGTTGCAAAAAAAGGATAAAGGGAATGATGAAGGATGGAAAAAAGGGGGATAAAAGGGAGCGATGGGGGTGCATGTGGGAATACTGGGGACACCGGGGGGTGCTGGGGACACCAGGGGCGTGCCGGGGGGCGATGCCGAGCGGTGCTGGTGCGCAGGGGGCCGCATCGACCACGGGCACCACGAGGGGAAGGCGAAGCAGGCGCTGCACGAGGCGGTGGAGCTGGACCGGGCCATCGGGCTGGCCACCCGTGTCACCTCCCCGCAGGACACGCTCAGCGTCGTCACCGCCGACCACTCGCACGTCTTCACCTTCGGTGGCTACACCCCCCGCGGGAACCCCATCTTCGGTGAGTCCTGTGCAGGGGACACCTCGGGGATACCCTGGGGACACCTCAGGGTCATCTCAGAACACCTGGGTACACCCTGGGGACAACCTGGGACACCTTGGGGACAGCCAGGGACACCTCAGGGACACCTCAAAACACCTGGGGACACCCCGGGGACACCTCAGGGACACCCCTGGACACCTTGGGGACACCTCAGGGTCATCCCAGGACACTCTGGGACAACTCGGGGCCACCCTGGGGATACCTCAGGGGCACCCCGGGAACATCTCAGGGTCATCTCAGGACACCCAGGGATACCCCTGGGGACACCCCTGGGGACACCTTGGGGACACCTCGGGGACATGCTGGGGACACTCCGGGACATCTCAGGGACATCTCGGGACACCCCTGGGGACACCTTGGGGACACCTCAGGGACGTGCTGGGGACACCCTGGGACATCTCGGGGTCATCTCAGGGCACCCAGGGACACCCCTGGGGACACCTCAGTGGCACCACAGGGACATGCTGGGGACACCCCGGGACATCTCAGGACACCCAGGGACATCTCAGGGACACCCCAGGGACACCCAGGGACACCCCTGGGGACACCTTGGGGACACCTCAGTGACACCACAGGGACGTACTGGGGACACCCCGGGACATCTCGGGGTCATCTCAGGACACCCAGGGACACCTCAGCAACACCTCAGGGACATACTGGGGACACCCCGGGACACTCAGGGACACCCCGGGATGTCCCCGTGCCAGGTCTGGCCCCCATGCAGAGCGACGTTGACCGCAAGCCCTTCACCTCCATCCTCTACGGCAACGGCCCCGGCTACAAAATCGTGGCGGGCGAGCGCGAGAACGTCTCTGCCGTGGATTTCGGTGAGTGGGGCTTTGGGGCAACCCCCCCACATTTCACCTGCTGGAAAACCCGGCCTGTTCAAAATTCATCCTCTGTTTGCTGGCTTGTTAAAATTCATCCTCATCCGCCCTTAAAATGGACCCTTCTTATTGTTTTGCCTTTTCGAAATGTGTTTCTTTTTCCTCACCTTTTAAAACTCATCCTTCTTTTTCTCCTTTTTCAAACTTCTCCCTTTCTCTTTTGGCTTTTTAAAATAGATCCTTTTTCTCCTTTTTAAAACTCATCCCTTTTCTTCTTTTGAAAACTTATCATTTTCTTTTGCTTTTTCAAAATTGATCCTTTTTTACTTGTTCAAAATTTATCCCTTTCTCTTTTTGCTTTTTAAAATTTCTCCTTTTTATTTTTTCCCTTTTCAAAATTTTCTCCTTTTTTATTTCAAATTTTCCCCTTTTTTTTTCCCTTTTTTCAAAATTTTCTCCTTTTTTCCCTTTTCAAATTTTCCCCTTTTTTTCCTTTCAAAATTTCCCCCTTTTTTTTTTCCTTTCAAAATTTTCTCCTTTTTTTTTCTTTTACAATTTTCTCCTTTTTTTCTTTCAAAATTTCTCCTTTTTAAAATTTTCCCTTTTCTAATTTTCTCATTTTTCCCCTCTTAAAATTTCTCCTTTTTTTTTTTCAAAATTTTCTCCTATTTTTTCCTTTCCAAATTTTCCCCTTTTTTTCTCCCTTTAAAAATTTTCCCCTTTTTCTTCCTTTTAGAATTTTCCCCTTTTCTTCCTCTTAAAATTTTCCCTTTTTTCCCTTTTAAAAATTTCTCCTTTTTTTATTTTTTCCCTTTTCAAAATTTCCCCTTTTTTATTTTCTTTTAAAATTACCCCTTTTTCCTTTCAAATCTTCTCCTTTTTTCCTTTTAAAATTTTCCCTTTTTCCCTTTTCAAAATTTCTCCTTGTTTTATTTTCCTTTTAAATTTTCTCCTTGTTTTCCTTTTAAAATTCCTCCTTATTTCTAACCCTGATCCTAATTTCTGACCCTTATTTCTAACCCTAACCCCAATTTCTGACCCTTATTTCTGACCCTTATTTCTGAACCTGACCCTAATTTCTGACCCTTATTTCTAACCCTAACCCTAATTTCCAACCCTAACCCTAATTTCTGACCCTTATTTCTAACCCTAATTTCTGACCCTTATTTCTAACCCTGACCCCAATTTCTGACCCTTATTTCTGACCCCAATTTCTAACCCTTATTTCTAACCCCAACCCTAATTTCTAACCCCTATTTCTAACCCAACCTTTATTTCTAAGCCCTATTTCTAACCCAACCCCTATTTCTAACCCCTATTTCTAACCCTGACCCCAATTTCTAACCCTTATTTCTAACCCCAATTTCTGACCCTTATTTCTAACCCTAACCCCAATTTCTAACCCTAACCCCAATTTCTAACCCTAACCCCAATTTCTAACCCTAACCCCAATTTCTGACCCTTATTTCTGACGCTCATTTCTGACCCTTATTTCTGACCCTTATTTCTGACCCTGACCCTAACTTCTGACCCTAACCCCAATTTCTAACCCTAACCCTAATTTCTAACCCTTCTTTCTAACCCTAACCCTAATTTCTGACCCCTATTTCTGACCCCTATTTCTGACCCTAACCCCAATTTCTGACCCTGCCCCTAATTTCTGACCCTCATTTCTAACCCTAACCCTTATTTCTAACCCTAACCCCAATTTCTGACCCTGACCCTTATTTCTAACCCCTATTTCTAACCCCTATTTCTAACCCCTATTTCTGACCCTAACCCCAATTTCTGACCCTAACCCCAATTTCTGACCCTTATTTCTAACCCCAATTTCTGACCCCAACCCTAATTTCTAACCCTAATTTCTAACTCTAACCCTAATTTCTAACCCTTATTTCTGACCCCAATTTCTAACCCTTATTTCTGACCCTGATCCTAATTTCTGACCCTTATTTCTAACCCTAACCCCTATTTCTAACCCCTATTTCTAACCCCTATTTCTAACCCTGACCCTAATTTCTGACCCTAATCTCTACCCCCAATCGCCCCCCCAGCCCACGCGGACTACCAGGCGCAGTCGGCGGTGCCGCTGCGGCAGGAGACGCACGGCGGGGAGGACGTGGCGGTGTTCGCGCGGGGGCCCATGGCGCACCTGCTGCACGGCGTCCACGAGCAGAACTACATCCCGCACGCCATGGCCTACGCCGCCTGCATCGGCGCCAACCGCGCGCACTGCAGCGCCGCCGCGCGCCCCGCCGCGCCCGCGCTGCTGCCGCCCTTCCTCCTCCTCCTCCTCCTCCTCCGCTAGAGCCGGGCGGCCTTCACCCCCCCCCCAACCCATTTTGTGGGTGGCAGCGCCCAGAAAAAGGAACAACAACCAAAAGACTCAGCCGCCGGTGGTTTGGTGCTGGGAGCTGCCTCTGTAAATACACGTTTTCCCCCCTATAATTAGCGGCGTTCCCGCCCCGGCCCCAACCCCCCTGTGGGATTTTGGGGGGGGGGGACAACCGAACCCCCGCTTGGAGCCAAAGGCCGCGGGGCCGGAGCCCAAAAACGCGGCCGCGGTCCCTGTGCTGAGAACTGACCCGGGTGCTCAGCTCGTCACACCCAGAACAACACGGAGATGGGCAAGAAATTAACTCACCGGGTTAATTTGTCCCCAAAAGTTGTTAATTTTTTTTTTTTTAGCCTCCTGGGTGATTTGTTTTGCTTGGAAAGGGTTTGGTTTGAGGCATTTTGCTCGCTGGGGGGGGGGGGTCCAGGGCTGCGGGGAGGGGGGATTTAAAGGGTGGTACCCTACGCTTCGTTAGGGCTGGTAATGATGGTAATTAGAGGGTGGAGTAATTAGGAGTGGGGTAATTAGGGGAGGGGGCTTTTGCAGCTGGCAAGGTGCTGGGGGGGTGGGAATTGAGGCCTGGGGAAGGGCTCTGGGTGTGCAAATGTCACCATGCACGTGCAAATGTCACCATGCACGTGCAAATGGTGCCTTGGGTGTGCGAATGTCACCATGCATGTGCAAATGTCACCATGCACGTGCAAAAGTCACCATGCACGTGCAAATGGTGCCTTGGGCGCGCAAATGTCACTGTGCAGATAGTGCCTTGGGTGTGCAAATGGTGCTTTGAGTGTGCAAATGTCACTTGTACACGTGGAAGCGGTGCCTTGCGTGTGCAAGTGTCACCGTGCACGTGCAAACAGTGTCTTGGGTGTGCAATTGTCACCGTGCAGGTGCAAATCATGCCCTGGGCGTGCAAATGGTGCCTCGCACTGCGCGCATGTAAATGGTGCCTTAAGTGTGCAAATGTCACTGTGCAAATGTCACTGTGCATGTGCAAATGGTGCCTTCGGCGTGCAAACGGTGTGCTGTGCATGCACGAACAGCACCTCGGGTGTGCAAAGGGCACCGTGCACGTCTAAGTGGTGCTTTGGGCGTGCAAATGTCACCGTGCAAACAGCGCCTTGCACGTGCAAACTGCGCACGAGCAGCCCCTTGCACGCCCCTGCCGCATCCTGCACTTACACCCCCCAAAATCCCACCAGGCCCCTCCAAACCCCCCCCCCCTTTTTATTTATTTCCCAGCTTTATAAATAAATCTCTGCGCTGGTTTCTTATTAACTCTGGGGCAGGCGGGGGACACGTGTGACACCCCCACTTTGCTCGGCGCCCTTTGCACCCGCGGTGGCATCGCCGGTGTCCCCAACCACGTCCCAACCCCTGGCGCTTCCCAGAAAGCGGGCGGCACCGAGCTAAGTTTAACCACTCCCGGGGTGCTCGGTGGTTTTTGGGGGTTCGGGGGGGCGGGGGGGGGAACCACTTATTCTTGGCTGGGGATTTGGCGCCGAGCCGGTGGCCACCAGGGCTGGTGGCCAAATGCCGCTCCCGACGCCGCGGTGGCCACCAGAGCTGAAAAGGTTCTTCTTTTGGGGGCTCGCCACATTTTGGGGAACCCGCAGCACCCAAAAATAGGGGAAAAAAATCAAAGCAAGGCTTTGCTCAGCAGTGCTGCCGCGAAAAACCCCAAATCTGCGTAAATAACCTCAAAAATGGGGGGGGGGGGCGGTTTGAAAACCACGCAGAGCATCTGGCCTGGCTGATGTTTAGGGTTTTGGGGACCCCCCCCCCCCCCCCAGATATCCAGGACCCCCCTCCCAGCATCTCCGGGCTGTAACGATAAATAAACCTTTATTTTATACAGGACTCACAGGAAACACAAACACGGGTTGGGGGGGCTTGAAAAAATAATCTTCCCCCCCAAAATTCCAGCATCCGACCCATTCCGGAGCTTTTTTCCCTTAAAATAAAAGGGGGGGACAGGGGGAGCCCCACGTTGGGTTTGCCCCGGATTTGAGCCCCCCCCCCCCCCCCTTTTCTTGGGGGGGGAATGTTTGAGTTGGACACTCTTCATTTTGGTGGCCCCCACCATGTGGCATTGGGGTCACAGTGGAAGGGGGGGGCCCATGTGGTCCATCACCCCCCCAGGGGTATTTGGGGTGATGGAGATTGTCTGGAGGGGGGGACGCCCCAATTGTTTTGGGGGGGGGGGATATCCCCCAAATCCTGCACCGGGACGATGGCTTCGGCTCCTGGCACGGGGGTGGCACGTGGCGGGGGGGGAAGCGGTGACACCCCCCCGGGATGGGGGGGTGACTATGACCCCTGTGCAAAGGGACATCAGTGGGTGCCCCCCATGTGGGTGTCCCCATTTTGGGGTGCGGGGGGGGGGTACACAGCCTCACCGGGTTCTGGGGGGGCCGATCCAGCTGGATTTTGATCTCGGGGGGGTCCGGGGGATGGCGGCCTGAGGGAAAAGGGGGGGGTGAGCACCCCACCGGGGGTCCCCACACCCCGCCGTGACCTGCCACGCGGTGACACTACCTGGGAGGGGACCAGGGGGGTCATCCGGCCAGGGGGTGTTGGCGAAGGCGTCGCGGTGGCTCCCCGAGGGCGAGCGGCTCTCCTGGGGGTGCAGGGGGGGGGTCAGGGGGTGCTGCCCCCCCTCCAAGCCCCCATTTCATCCCCCCCGCTCCCCGTACCCGTCCCGGCTCCCCGGGCTCCTCGGCGCTGCCGAAGCTGCTGGCGCTGGAGGACGAGCGGGAGAAATTCGGTGGCTCCGGCTTCTCGGCCCTGCCAGGGGACGGTCCCCAGGGGAGGGGACAGGCTGGCACCGCGCCCTGCGGCCACCGCCACGGCCCGCGCGCCGCCGCGCTGTCCCCTGTCAGCCCGGCCCTGTCCCCAGCTCCATGTCACACCGTTCCCAGGACGTCACATCCCCGTGTCGCCTCCTCCCCGTGCCATCCTGTCCCTGGCATGTCCTATCTTCATGACACCTTGTCCCCATGCCATCCTCTCCCTGGCACGTCCCATCCCTGTGCCACTCTGTCCCCATGCCATCCCATCCCTGTGGCACTCTGTCCCCATGCCATCCCATCCCTGGGACATCCCATCCTCATGACACCCTGTCCCCATGCCCTGGGATGTGCCATCCCCATGTCACCCTGTCCCCATGCCATCCCCTCCCTGTGATGTCCCATCCCCATGCCATCCCATCCCCATGTCCCTTGTCACCACACCAACCTGTCCCCATGCCACCCTGCGCCCAGACCACCCAAGTGCCACCCCACTGCATCCCCCCGCTACCTTGTCCCTGTGCCACGCTGTCCCCATGACATACAGTCCCTGTGCTGTTAGGTTGCTGGTGACCCTGTCCCTGTGCTGTTCTGTCCCCATGCCACCCACCCCAGTGCCACCCTGTCCCTGTGCCACCCCATCCATGTGCTGCTCCATCCCCATGCCCTCCAAGTCCCTGCATCACCCCAGTGTCACCCTGTCCCAGTCCCACACCACCCCCTGTGTCACCCCGTTTGGGTGCCACCTCACCCCAGTGTCACTCTGCCCCCGTGCCACCCTGGCCTCATTGCATCTATGTCCCACTTTGTCCTTGTGCCACCCCATCCCAGTGCTCTCCATTCCCTGGGTCCTCCCTGGGCATCCCTGCGCCACCCTGTCCCAGTGCCACCCCATCCCCTTGCTGCTCCATTGCAGTGCCTTCTGGTCCCCATGTCACCCTGTCCCAGTGCCACCCCATCCCCTTGCTGCTCCATTGCAGTGCCTTCTGGTCCCCATGTCACCCTGTCCCAGTGCCACCCCATCCCCTTGCTGCTCCATTGCAGTGCCTTCTGGTCCCCATGTCACCCTGTCCCAGTGCCACCCCATCCTGGTGACACGTTGGCCCATTGCATGCCCATATCACCCTGTGCCCTCCAGTTTGTCACCCCCACATCACCCATCCCAGTGCCCTCCATTCCCTGTGTCACCCCCATGTGACCCCATCCCTGTACCACCTTGTCCTGGTGCCACCCCATCCCCTTGCTGCTCTTTCCCAGTGCCCTCCAGTCCCCATGTCATCTCATCCTTGTGCTGTCCCATCCCAGTGCCACCCCATTCCAGTGTCACCCTGGCCCATTGCATCCCTATGGCACACTATCCCTATGCCATCCTTTTCCTGTGTCACCCCTTCCCTGTGTCACCCCTTCCCTGTGTCACCCCATGCCAGCGCCCTCCATTCCCTGTGTCATACCTGTGCCACCCTATCCCAGTGCCACCCCTTCCCTATGTCACGCCATCCCTGTGTCACCCCATCCCAGTGCCCTCCATTTCCCGCGTCACCTCCATGTCACCCCATCCCTATGCCATCCTTTCCCTGTGTCACCCCATCCCAGTGCCCTCCATTCCCCGTGTCCCCGCGATGTCCCATGGCGGGTGCGGGACCTGTCGGGGTGTCGGCGGCTCTCGGGGGAGCTGTGTGTGGAGCAGGCGCCCTCGGGGGTGGCGGCGGGGCCGTCCCTGCGGGAGGCGGCGGGCGCTGGGGTGACACCGGGAGGGGACAGCGGGCCGTGCCAGCCCCCGCCCGCTCCCGGCGCTCACCTGCCGGCCGGCGCCTCCTGGATGCTCTCGATCCCGATGGCGCTGGAGCGGCGGGAGCCGAGCGGGCCGGGCCGCCGCCGCGACGGGCTCTTCCCGGGCACCAGCAGCGCCTGCGGGACGCCGTTAACCGGGGAGCGGGGCGGGGAGCACCCGCAGGGTCATCGGGGGGGGTCCGTTCCGGGGTACCCACCTCTTCCACCGAGCCCAGCCCGATGGCGCTGCCGCGGCGTCCCCGCCGGCTCCCGGGCACCAGCAGCGACTGGGGGCGGCACCGCGTCACCGGGTCACCGGCCCGGGGGGCACCGCGTCACCGGGGGGCACGGGGAGGGGCGGTACGGCGGGGTGGGAGGGGCTTGCACGGAGGGGCGTGTCCAGGTGAGCCCGGGAAAGGGGCGGGGCTTGCACTGACGAGGCGCTACCTGGGGGTGTGGCTAGGGAAGAGGCGTGGCTAACGCTTTTCTAGGGGCGTGGTTTGTATGCCCTGGTCGCTGGATGGGGCGTGGCTTTGCGCCAGCGGGGGCGTGGCCTCACGGGAGTGAGCGTGTCCTCAACCAGGCAAGCTGGCTGAGCGGTGGGCGTGGCCAACCCGCTGGGGGCGTGTCCAGGGGCACTCACACCGTCGGGGGGTCCGGCGGCGCTGGCGGCGGCGGCGTTGGCGGCGTTTGGGGGGGGCGTTGTGGGAGCCCGGCGGGGTCCCAGCCCCACGACCTCCAGAGAGGGGCTGCGCCCCCGCAGCGCTCGCTGCAAGGCCCCCCCGCGCCCCCGTCAGCAGCGCCCGGGCCCGCCGGGTCCCTCCCGCCCCCCCGTTCCGGTGGCAGGAGGAGCAGGGACCCCCCCGCCGTGCCCCACCTTGAAGGACTCGAAGAAGCCCGGGGCGGCGGCGCCGTTGTCGGAGCGCTCGTCGTCGGGGCCCAGCCCCAGCATGGCCTGGCTGCGGGCCTGCAGCTCCTCGTGCAGCGTCTCCAGCAGCGCCGCCCGCGTCCGCTCCTGCGGGACCCCGCGGGACCCCCCTCAGCCCCGCCCGCGCTGCGGGGGACCCGCGGCACCTGCCTCCCACCGCCCCGCGCTCAGCCCACGCAGCCCCCACAGCGTGCACAGCACCCCGTGTGCACAGCACGCACACCACAGCACCTACAGCAGGCATCCCCCCCCCATCCGCACAGCACACCCCGCAGCACCCACGTGCACAGCACCCACATTACAGCACCCACAGCAGGCATCCACCCCCCCCGCACAGCACACCCCGCAGCACCCACGTGCACAGCACCCACAGCAGGCATGACCCCCCCCACCATGCACATCACCCTGTGTATGCTGCACCCACACCCACATCACCCCTGCAGGCACAGCACCCATGTGCACAGCACCCAAATCGCGCACAGCACCCAGTGTATGCAGCACCCACATGTACAGCACGCACACCACAGCACCCACAGCAGGCATGACCCCCCCATACACAGCACACCCCCACAGCACCCACGTGCACAGCACCCACGTGCACAGCACCCAAATCGCGCACAGCACCCAGTGTACACAGCACCCACGTGCACAGCAGGCATGGCACCCTGCCATACACAGCACCCAGTGTATGCAGCACCCACATGTACAGCATGCACACCACAGCACCCACAGCAGGCATGACCCCCCCATACACAGCACACCCCCACAGCACCCACGTGCACAGCACCTGGTGTTCATGGCACCCATGTGCACAGCACCCACACCCACATCACCCCTGCAGGCACAGCACCCATATGTCACACAGCACCTGCTGTACATGGCACCCACGTGCACAGCAGGCGTGGCCCCCCCGCCATGCACAGCACCCAGACACACAGCACCCTTGCAGGCACAGCACCCACGTGCGTGGCATCCAGCTGGCATGCAGCACCCACATGTGTGCCACGCCTCCCTCGCCCCGGGCACAGCACCCATGGTATGCACAGCACCCAGTGGATGTTGCACCCACACACACCAGGTACTGCACCCAGTGTACACAGCACCCACATGCACACCCCCCACATCGTGCACAGCAGCACCCATTGCATGTAGCACCCCCAGTGGAGGTGGCACCACATGCACAGCCCTCCACATTGCACAGCACCCAGACGCATGGCACTGCATGCCCAGCACCCGTGGCATGCGTGGCACCCACAGCACTGCCGCAGGCACAGCACCCACAGCACCCACAGCATCCCTGCAGTCACATCACCCACATCCACAGCACCCACAGCACCCCTGCAGTCACATCACCCACATCCACAGCACCCACAGCATCCACAGCACCGCTGCAGTCACATCACCCACACCCACAGCACCCACAGCACCCACAGCACCTCTGCAGTCACATCACCCACATCCACAGCACCCACAGCATGCACAAGCCCTACTGCATATGCAGCACCCATGGCACGTGCCACCCTATGTGCACAGCACCCATGTTGTGCCCAGCACCCATGGCATGCACAGCACTGTTGCAGACACAGCACCCACACCCACAGCACCCACAGCATCCCTGCAGGCACAGCACCCACATCCACAGCACCCACATCCACAGCACCCACAGCACAGCACCCACAGCACAACTGCAGACACAGCACCCACATCCACAGCACCCACAGCACAGCACCAACAGCACAGCTGCAGGCACAGCACCCACAGCACAGCACCCACAGCACAGCTGCAGACACAGCACCCACATCCACAGCACCCACAGCACAGCACCCACAGCACAGCTGCAGACACAGCACCCACATCCACAGCACCCACAGCACAGCACCCACAGCACAACTGCAGACACAGCACTCACATCCACAGCACCCACAGCACAGCACCCACAGCACAGCTGCAGACACAGCACCCACATCCACAGCACCCACAGTGCGCCCAGCACCCCCATGCCCCATGACATGCACAGCCCCACTGCAGGCGCAGCACCCGCATCCACAGCACCCACATACCCCTTGCCATGCCCAGCCCACTGCAGACCCCCAAACCACCCAGCACCCCCGTGCTCAGCACCCACATTGGCACCCACCTCCAGCTTGGCGAACTTCTCGGCCTTGTAGCAGGCGTACTCAGCATTGATGAGCTTGGTCAGCAGGAACTCCTGGAACTCGGGGCCCTGCGGGGCGAGGGGCACCCCTGGGTGGGTGCCACCCCGGGGAACCCCCCCCCAGGCGGCACCCATGGGTGCTCACCTTCCTGAAGACGGCGGGGTCGGGCAGCGGCGGGCCGAAGAAGGGCACGTCGTCACGGGCGGTGACGGAGACCTGCGGCGGGTGGGCAGGCCGGGGGGTGACAGGGCACCCCGCAGCACCCCTGGGGATGGGGAAACTGAGGCAGGGGGCGGTACCTTGTAGAGGGTCCCTTGGGTGCTGCCCTGCTCCAGCTGCACCACCACGAAGGCGTGCAGGAAGTTGGAGGCGATCATGTCGGGGACGAAGGGGGTGTTCTCGTCCTGGAACACCACGGCCACGATGTCGTTGCCGATGTGACGCTTCCGCTGCAGCTGCGGGGACACGGGGGACATGGGGAGGTCACGCCAGGGGGGCAAAGGGCGGTGATGGTCCCTATACCCCATAGGTGAACCCAGCACCCAGGGGTGCCCCTGAAGGTTTTGTGTCCCATAGACACCCCCCAGCACCCAAGGGTGCCCTGACAAGCCTCTGCACCCCATAGACACCCCCTCGCACCCATGGGTGCTCTGCTGGACCCCTGCACCCCATAGACACTCCCTAGCGCCCAAGGGTGCCCTGACAGCCCTCTGCCTCCCATAGACACCCCCCAGCACCCAAGGGTGCTCTGTGGGCCCTCTGCACCCCATAGACACCCCCCAGAACCCAAAGGTCCTATGTGGGCCCTCTGCACCCTATAGACACCCCCCAACACCAAAGGGTGCTCTGTGGGCCCTCTGCACCCCATAGACACCCCCCAGCATCGAAGGGTGCTCTATGGGCCCTCTGCACCCCATAGACACTCCCCAGCACCCAAGGGTGCTCTGTGGGCCATCTGCACCCCATAGACACCCCCCAGCACCCAAGAGTGCTCTGTGGGCCCTCTGCACCCCATAGACACTCCCCAGCACCCAAGGGTGCTCTGTGGGCCCTCTACACCCCATAGACACCCCCCAGCACCCAAGGGTGCTCTGTGGGCCCTCTGCACCCCATAGACACCCCCCCAGCACCCATGGGGTGTGCTGCTAGCCATTGTGCCCCTCCCCCCCCCAGCACCCATGGGTGCTTCTGGAGCTTTTGCATCCTATAGGCAACCCCCCAACACCCAGGGGTGCCCCTGAAGGTTTTGCATCCCATACACATCCCCCAGCACCCATAGGGTGTAGTGTTAGCCCTTGTGTCACACAGATGCCACCCCCCAGCACCCAGAGGTGCCCAAGGATCCCCTGTACCCATAGACACCAGCCAGCACCCATGGGTGCCCCTGCACCCCACTGACACCCCCCAAGCACCCAGAGGTGCCCAAGGATTCCCTGCACCCCATAGATGCCCCCAGCACCCACAGGTGCCCCAGGTCCCCCTACACCCCCTCCCCCAAGCACTCATGTGTCCCCCCAGCACCCCAGCACCCATGGGTGCCCCCACCTGCTGGGCGTCCCCCTCGGTGTAGGGCAGCTTGGTGGAGACGTGGAACATGATCTCCTTGTCGCGGAAGTGACAATAAACCGACTCGCTGCCCGTCTGCCCGTGGGTCACGTCCAGCCCCCCCCGGAACCTGCGTGGGGTGGGGGCACAGGCACCCTGAGCCTGGGCCCCATGGGTGCCCCCCACCCAGCCCCCCGTCACGCACCCCTTGAAGTCCCGCAGCTGCACCCGCTGGCCCAGAACGTCGAGGAATTCGGCGAAGGCCGGGCTCTCCTCCGTGGTGCCGAAAAGCTCCTCCTCGGAGGTCTGCAGGGTGACGGGGGGTGTCAGCACCCACCCGCGACCCCCCACCCTCACCCCCACCCACCCCGCCCCGTACCTGCCCCAGTTTTTGGTAGATGACCCCAAATTTGAAGTGGTTGCTGAGCACGTGCTCATCAAAGGCAAGGATGAGGCGGGACGCCTGTAGGGCGGGGAGGGGGCGCGCGGTGGGTGGGGGGCACCCCGGGGTGCTCCCCCACCCATGGGTGCCCCCCTCACCTTGGGGTAGAGCACGGGGTAGAAGCGATCCACGTTGATGTCCTCGCACACCAGCTGCAGGAAGGATGGGAGATGCGATGGGTGGCTCGGGGTTGGGGGGGGCACCCATGGGTGCTGCCGGAGGTGTCGCACCCACCTTGGCCATCTGCACCACATTGGGGAACTCAGCCAGGCAGGAGATGGGCACCACGTCGTGCAGGGTGCGGGCACGGGTGCTGCGGGGCGAGGTGGGGGTCAGGGTGGCCCCCGACGCCCGGTCAGCACCCATGGGTGCCCCAGCACCCTGCTCACCGCAGCAGCAGGTGGAGCTGCTCCTGCTCGTCGTACTTGAGGGAGAACACGAGGTGACCCAGCACCGGGTCCAGCGAGTAGTAGTTGAAGTGCTCCTGCGGGAGGGGCCGGCACCCGCCACCGTGTGATGGGTGCTCACATGGGCAGCACCCGTGCCATGGGGCACCCATGGCCATGAGCACCCATCCCAATAGAGTACCCATGCCCATGAGCACCAACATCCATGAACACCCGTCCCCATAGAGTACCCATGACCATGAGCACCCACATCCATGAACACCCATCCCCATGGAGCACCCACATCCATGAACACCCATCCCCATGGAGCACCCATGCCCATGAACACCTGTCCCCATGGAGCACTCATCCCCATGGAGCACCCATGCCATGGGGCACCCATGGCCATGAGCACCCATCCAATAGAGTACCCATGCCCATGAACACCCATCTTACAGACACTTGTAGATTCCCAATGCCCATGGACACCCACGTCTACAAGCAACCATGCCGTGGGGTCCTGAGCACCCACGCCATAGGGCATCCATGTCCATGAGCACCCACACCCACAGATACCACCACCTATGGAGCACCTACACTGACTGGCACCCATGCAATGAGCCACCTGTGGCCCTGAGCACCCATGTGCATGTGCACCCATGATATGGGGCACCCAGGTCCCTGAGCACCCATACCCATAGATACTCACATCCATGTCCATGAGCACCCATTTTCATGACCACCCATGTCCATGAGCACCCACGCCCATGGGCCACCCATCTTACAGACACTTGTAGGTTGCCATGCCCATGGATACCCATGTCTATAAGCACCCACGCCACGGGAACCCAGGTCCCTGAGCACCCATACCCATGTGGCTTCCACACCCATAGATACCCACACCCACCTGCATGAGCACCCATATAGGAGCACCCATGCTGTATGGCACCCAGGTCCATGTGCACTCAAACCCATTGGGCTCCCATGCCCATAGATAACTACACCCATGAGTCACCCACGTCCGTGAGCACCCATGCTGCACAGCACCCCAGCCCACCAGCACCTGCAGCCATAGGGCTTCCATGCCCATAGATACCCACACCTACCCCCATAAGCACCCTTACCATGAGCACCCATGCCATGGGGCAGCCAGGTCCATGAGCACCCCTGCCCATAGATACCAACGTCCATGAGCACCCCTACCCATGAGCACCCATGCCATGGGGCACCCATGTCCACAGATACATACACCTACGAGTCACCCATATCCATGAGCACCCATGCCATGGGGCACCCATGTCCATAGATACCTACACCTACGAGTCACCCATATCCATGAGCACCCATGCCATAGGGCACCCATGTCCATAGATACCTACACCTACGAGTCACCCATATCCATGAGCACCCATGCTGTAGGGTACCTATGATCACCCATAGATACCCACATCGACCCCAATGAGCACCCATACACACAACCACCCATTCCACGGGGCACCCACATCCATGAGGACCCATTTATGGGGTCTCCATGCCCACCCATACCCATGGGGAACCCACCCACGCCTGAAGCACCCATGGGACCTCACCTTGCCCAAGAAGTGCTTGCGGTAGATCTTGGCCGTGTGGTTGCCCTCCAGCTTTGCCCGGGTGCTGGGTGCCGGGGTTTGGGGGGACTCGGGGGTCCCGCTCAGCTGGTGGTTGGTGCCCTCGATCCAGTAACCCCCAAACTGCGGCAGGAGGATGAGGGGGAACGGCCCCTCCCGGCCCAGCACCTGCACCCACAACCCGGGTGGGTGCTCGGCCCACTCACCCATCAACCCCCCACCCGCCCAGCACCCATCTCTGGGGGAGGGGGTGCTCTACCTCGTGCACGCTGGGGTAGGGGATGTAGTCCTCCTCCGTCTGCAAGACAACGCGGTGGGGGAGGCCATGGTAGCACCCATGGGTGCTGGGGGAGGGTGAAGGCCATGCTAGCACCCACGGGTGTCCCCACCCCGGCGACGCCTACCTTGAGCGGTGGGGGGACGGCGTGGCGCTGCTGGGCCATCCTGCTGCCTGCGGGACATGGGGCTGTGGGTGCCCGTCCCCGCACCTCGTCACCGGCGCCTTTGGGTGGGGGGCACCCCTGGGGCTTACCTCAGGGAGGGGTGGTCGAGGGGGCGGTGCTGTCGGTTGGGGACACGTCTAGGTGGCGCGGGGGGGCCCTGGGGGGCCCATGGTGCTTCGTGGGGGAGAGGGGAGCTCCCCACAGCTCGGGCGGCGGCGTTACCCCTGGAGCCTACTGATGGCACCGAGCCAGGCGCCGCCGTGCCGGCTGCGGGGAGCCGGCGGCCCGGGAGCGGCGGGAGTCGGGTCACTCCATGGGGGGTCCCCGGCTGCTCAGACCCCCCCAAACTCACCGCACCCCCCCACCCCCCCAACCCGAAGGGCGCCCTCTGCCGGCGGGAGGCGGCGCCGCGCGGGGCAGCACCACGGACAGCGCCGGGCGGGACGGGACACGGGGACACGGGGACACGGGGACACGGGGACACCGGCCCTGTGCAAACACACCCGTGGTGGAAAAGGGTCCCACCCCCCCCTGCAAACACACCCCGGGCGCGCGCGACCCTCGTGCAAGCGCGAACCCTCGGGCAAATGCGCCCCGTCCCCCTGCAAACACGAAGGGGGGCAGGTGTGTCCCTGCAGGTGTGACCCTGGTGCAGGTGTGACCCTGGTGCAGGTGTGACCCTGGTGCAGGTGTGACCCTGGTGCAGGTGTGACCCGTCCCCGTGCAAACGCGCCCCTGGTGCAAAACGCACCCGCGGTGCACACGCGCCCCGGCCCCGTGCAAACACGACTGCGTGCAAATGCGACAATGTCACACGACCCCGTGCAAACACGGACCCTCGTGCAAACGCCCCCCGTCCCCGTGCGGGCAGTGGGTGCGGGGTCCTGGGGGCTCCCCCACCATCCCCCCCCAGCACCCAAGGGACGCAGTCCGGGGCGGGGGGGGGGCGGGTGGCACCGGGGGGTGTGACCCAAATGTGTGGCCGGGCTGGGGGGGCAACTTGGGGGGGAGCAGATTGTGGGAGGGGGCTGGGGGGGCAGATGATGAGGCCAGTGCGGGGGGAGAAGGAGAGTGGGGCAGAATTCGGGGCAGGTTGAGGGGGGTCATTAATGTGGGAGATAACGGGGGGGTAATTTATGGGTGAGATATTTGGGGGGCAGGTTGGGGGGTACATGGGGGGCTCATCCCCCCCACTCCTGCCCGGACTCCAGGGTCCCCCACCCAGGCCCGGAGCATCCCCCCCCCCCCCATCCCCGGTACCGGCTGAAGGTCACCGGGGAACGGGCCCCCCCGTTTCTGCGCGGGGATGGGGGTGTCCGCGGGGGTCCCCGGTTCCCGCGGCACTTACCGGGGCGGCGGGGCCGGGAGCGCAGCCGGTACCGAGCGCAGCGGAGCGGGGGCCCCGGCGCTCGCGGCCACCGCGCCGCGTCACGTGCGGCGGGGCGGGGCGGGCCCTCCGGGGGCGGCCGGTACCGGAACCGGCACCGGAACCGGCACTGGAACCGGGAACGGGAACTGGAACCGGGAACGGGAACCAGCACTGGGAACGGGACCGGGAACCGGCACTGGGAATGGGACTGGAAACGGGAACCGGCACCGGAACCGGGAACTGGGACCAGCACCGGGAACAGGACCGGCAACGGGAACAAGACCGGCAACGGGAACTGGCACCAGAACCTGAGACCAGCACTGGGAACCGGCCGCGGGGAACTGGGAACTGCCCCTGGCACTGGGAACCGGCGCCACCCCCCGGCCGGAACCCCCCCGGCCCCTCCCCAGGCCCACCCGGTGTGTCCCCCCAGGCCCCCAAATCCCCCATCCCCATCTCCCCCATGGCTGGTACCCGGGTACTCCCACCCACGCCCCAGTCCAGCCAATGGGGCACCCCCCCCATCCCCAGGACCCTTTTCTCTCCCCTAAACCACCCAGGACACGAGTGACCCCCCTCCCAGCACCCCCAAACCCTGGGGACATTGGGGTGACAACCAGGGCGAGGTGGCAGCACGGGGACACCGAGATGTCCCCAGAGCTGCGCTGGCACTGGGGACCCCCCGCCACCCACACCCCTTATTTTTGGGGCCATTTTTGAGGATTTTTGCAAAGCCCAGAGCGGGATTTACCACCCCACAACCCCACGCGGATGCGCTTTAACGAGGCGGTTGTGCTTTAATGAGGCAGATGTGCTTTAACGAGGCGGCCGCTGCTCAAATGACAATTTTAATTGGATAATAATTTGCAAAGAACAGACAAAACGGTCACCGGGCCTTTGCTGCCACCCTGTACCTGCGTCCCCCCCCGTCCCGGCCTTCCCGCTGAGCTCAGAACTTCTCATTTTGCAACATACGCTCAAGGAAGAGATTATTATTATTATTATTCTTTTTAACATAAAGAAAAATTAACAGCAAATGGAAAATAAACTGGAATTTCCAGGAAATATGTACACGAGCGAGTGCTTCGGGTTGGGAGGAAGAAAAGCTCCTGCTGTTCCAAAAGGATGGAGGGGGCTGCGGGGCGATGAATTCCCAATCTTCACTTTGGGAAAGGATACACGGGGTCAAATTGTCCCCAAAATCGGCCAAATTGTCCCCAAAATCACCTTATAAGAGCTTCACAGCCCCAAAAACGCCGGTTGCTTTGGCCTGTTGGGGACACGGGGCCCCATGGGGCTGGAATCCGGGGGTGGGATACACCCCCCAAATGCTTTAACGCCTCAAGTTGATGCGGCAGCGACTTGACCCCCCGCATGGCGGGTTTGCCACGGAAATGGGTGAAAAGGTTGGAAAAAGGAAGAGGAAACGTCCAAGTTTAGGATCTGGATCCCCACAATCCCTTTGGGGGCGTGCGGATGTGAGCAAAAATGATAATAATTAGTGCATTGCTGATAAAATGAGAATAAAGGGGAATAAAAGCAACTTCTTCCCATGGGAAACGTCCCGCGGTCTCAATCCCACCAGGGGGGCACAAACGCCGGCCCCGATGTTCTCCAAAGTCCTTAAAATACCCCAAATATCCCAACGTTTCTAAAAACCACAGTTCGCAGAGGAAAAAGTAACCAGGTGGTCATTGAAAACTCATCCCAGGTGTGGAAGCGAAGGCCCCGCTCAGCCCCCAGCTGCCTTTTTGGGTTAAATCAATGAAGTTTAGATGCCAAACGAGCCAGACATTCCTCACAAGTCACAATTTCTTTACTTCCATGCGGTACTGAAAGATAAGAGTGGATCAAAGACAGGATTGACGCCTATAGAGTGACGGGAGGTGGGTTGGACTTGGATTCTGACCCTTTAGTTGGGAGCGGAGACGGGAAAACACCCCAAAAACGCCTCCGTCCCCCCGGCCTGTAAACACAACAACGCTCCTTCCGCTCCCAAACTTCCCAACCTTCCCTTTGCTTTATTAAATATAAAATCAGGAACGTTCTCTCCGAGGCGGGGTGTCCTTCAGTGCAATCTGCTTTGACATAAGGCATTTTTTGTGTGTTTTTTTGGGGGCAGTCATTTCAGAAATGGGGTTTTTCTCCTGCCTTCCGGAAGAGTCAAAGAGTTCAGTCCCGTATCCACTTTGTTTTTGTTCTTTTAATGCCCTACCATGTCAAAATCCTCTTCCCCTTCTGGTCGCTCCTCTGTTTAGAAACCCATCAGTGTCCCAGTAAACCAGTCCCTGGGAAAAGACCACAAAATGATGGTTATGGGGTGGAGGTGGAGTTAGGCCGGGCTTAAATAAAGCGGGGAGAAAACAGAAGACGAAACTCACCTTTAAACCCTTCTTCAGGCATACAAACTGGGGAGGGAAAGGAAAAGAGGCGACGTTAGGAGGCTCTAAAAGTCATTTCTAAAAGGGTTTTTCATCTGAGCGGCTGAATTCCCGTTGACAGCGACAATAAACCTCCCATATCTCTAGTTTGTCTCTAGTTTGTCTCCATTTTCTGCTTTTACAACCCAAATCCAACTCAATAGGCCCCAACCCTGGGTTCCCCTCACCTTGCATCACGTCGTCCATCGCCGCGTAATCTGCGATCGGTTCATCAGCCTGGAAAACCAAGCGGAGGGTTAACGAGCGGGGAAGCTCGTTAGGCTGGTCGCGGTTCGCAGGGGAGCGGGGAACGGGTTTCGCACCCAAAAACCAGCCGGGGATTAATTCACCTCCCAAATTTAGCCATATTTTGGGTGGGTACACACACAGCTCAGCAGCAAAGCCGCTAACGAACGCTACTCCTTATTTTAAAAAGGAGGATTTCTTAGAGGAGCAACTCAAATTAGGCAACCTAAGGGTGGGCACGGCCTTTTCTCTCCGGCGACGCACAAATCAGCTCGATTCTCCGCTTTAACGACCTTCATTTCGGCGGCCGCGCTGCCCCATTACCTTGAGCAGGATGACGGACTCGGGGATGACCCCCAGGCTGCCCAGCGTGGCCGTGTCGTCGCTCAGCACCTTCCCCTCGATGGACAAGTTCTGGTCGAAGGGAGCAACTGAAAATGCATGCATGATCTGTGCCGACACAATGAGACACGCTGACTTTGTGCGGAGGGCAAAACAAACTGCTGAGCTACACAAAACCCCCCCGTTCGACCCGAGCGCCACGCGGGGCTTTATCCTCATTCCCCCCAACCCCACGCTCCTCATTTTGTGTTTTCTTACCCAAAACGACTCATTTCTTGGAGGAAAAAAACACCTTACCTGGATTTTCAGGTCTTTCAGCGTCTGATTCGCAGAAACCAGCAGCGCTTTCTCCCCTCGGACTTTGCGGTGCCGGGTGCTCCGCCTGATGCCTTGTTTTTGGTACGTGACGTAGCTCTGGTGCGAGACCTTCTGGCGCTTCGCGCCGCCATTGGTCTAGAAATAAAGGCAAAAAGAAATCAAGAGCCCACGTTTGGAATTGGGGGGAAAATACAACTTCCCGGTGGCCCGGGTGGTGTTTTGGGTGAGTCGGTGACGCGAGGGCCGGCGCGAAGCGTCGAAAAGCCCCTTGGAATGAAGGATTCGCCTCGAAACCGCGGCTCCTGCTCAAAAAGGCGCCGGGCGGTCGCCAGCCCCGCCGACGAGTCACCGGCAGCATCGGATCTCTCTAAAAACACAAAGCGCTGGCGCGGCCCGACCGTTAAAACGACAACTGAAGACGCGTGTTTTCGCGCGCCGGCGCTAAACGGAGGAGGAGGGCTGGCGCGTGACGCTCACTCGAGGGGACGATGCAAAAACCGAGGTGCCTGGTTGCGGTTTTGATGTCTACCTGGTTAAAATCTGGGTCTTGCTCCCCCTCTGGCTTGTTTTCCTCCCTGTCCTCTTCAGCTTCTGAGCTGCTCACGTTCAGCTCCGGAGCAGCGTCCTTCATTACCTGAAGTCATAAAAAATCAGTCTCCATGACTAAGCCGCGTGGCGGCAAACGGCTCGCATGCCGAGGAACCGCGGGGATAACTTGGCTCTGCCGAAACCTCCACCCTCCCCAGCTGCGCATCCAACCGCCGGGGGGTTCGCCTCGGGGGAATCCAACTTGGGATTGAATCGCAGGTGCTTCCTGCGGCGCAGGACCTGCCCCTTTCTCCAGGCAAAGGGAAAGTCTCCTGGGGCCTGGACTGATTTCTTTGCCATTAACTGCTTCTCCGGTTCATCTAAGTGCGTTACAAAAGCCCTAACGCGGAGGAAAGAATATTATCCGTAAATTAAGACACTTATCCATCCCTGCAGCGCAGTGACAGAGGCACTCAGCGCCGTTATTTACGGGTCTGGAGGTTGTAAGTAAATGAAATCTAAATAATTTACACCAACTTAGACCTGAACATCCTTTTTTATTCATAAGTCACTGCAGGAGGAGTGAATTCACATCTACGCTTAGGCTGGGGTTTGCAGGAGCCCAGGAGCCCGGCGCGTTCTCCACCCGGCTGCCTGTGAATTCGCTTCTCCATCAAGGTATTTCCAATTAACGATGCAATTAGAAGCCCCCAAACATCCAGCGCCAACCGCAGCCTCCCCAGAGCCCTCCGGATTCCAGCAGTACCGCTCCATGCCGATTTTATCCGGCCGTGGCAACGGCAAAAGGAGGTACCGGGGGGGCAGAATGAGGGCGAGGGGTGGGAAACGCTCCCCAAGTTTACAAATAGAACGCGGTGGGGAAAGATGCAGCACTGGAATCCTCGCCGGGCATTACAGCTGATTCGTATCCCGCCGAGGCCGCCCCGTTAATGAGGGCCCGCGGGCGAGCTCTCGCCCCCTCGCTCCCACTCCAGCTGCTCGGCAAAGAATCGCCGCTTGTGTTTTGCGCCAGCCCCACGTGTTCGAGCGTGGTCGTGTCCAGCAGAAGGGAAAAAACACCAACAAAAAGAAACAAACCCAAGGCTCCTCTGCACCAGAGCCAAGAAACAGCCTGGGAGCGAGGCCGGGACAGTCCTGCGTGCTCCACGTCTCGCAGCGCCGCAGGAACGCGGCCAGCCCGGCGCTTCGCGTCCGTCCCTCGCGCTGCCGGCGAGGTGGGAATCAAGGAGAGGTGCAAAACCACCTCGTCACGCTGCACGAGTGCAGGGAACACCCCCACCTGAGCTTGGCCTGGTTTCCCTGTTAAAGCATCAAACCAGGCCTAAGGAGGAAGATTTGCTGGAAGCGGCTTTTGGGTACCTGTAAAGCCAGTTCTAGACCTGGCGCTGCCCCCTTGAGAGGCGGGATTC
The DNA here is from genome assembly GCF_964273445.1 of Streptopelia decaocto. NCBI lineage: Eukaryota > Metazoa > Chordata > Aves > Columbiformes > Columbidae > Streptopelia > Streptopelia decaocto. Next base: position 1,616,501 of record NC_138675.1, on the reverse strand, counting down.
ACAGCTTTGAGGGGATATTGAAAAGCACCTCAAAGGTCACTGCGATTTCATCGGCACGGAGGTTAAGAGCTTATTTCTATCGAGGAATAAATGTCACTGGAGCAGCCAAGAAGGAAATGACAAATCTTAGAGGGGGAGGAGAACAGGTAGAGCCTGATAACACGATTAGGAAGATAAAAACTGTTACAACTGTTACAACATTGCCAAAAATAACCAAAGCTGGGAAAAAGAAGCCTCGAGGAAACCAAATTTTCACAGTGGCTACAACTGGAATTTTACCTAAATTTGCTATATTTGCCGAAGCAGCAGCTGCCACCACGGACCCCCTGGTGACCCCCAGCCCTGTGGGGACGTGACGGGTTGTGACAGTCGCCGCGTTCGCATCGTTTTCTGGGTGCCCAGTGCACTTTCTGTTAAACGAAAGGGAGTCAGGGAGAGCGAGGACCGTACCTTTTTATTATCCACCACTTTATGGATGTAGATGGTTGCCTGGGTGTACTCCCGCAAGTCGCGCTGCTGTTGGCATAACAGCCCTTCTCTGCACTCTGGACAGAGCTCTGGGGAGGCAGAAAGGAAATAAAGTACATTTAATTGCTTCGGTTCCTCGGAGACACCTGCCCAACATCTCTCCCCATTCACCCGCAGCGTCTCATCACCCACCAAGCTCGGGATGCCCTGAAATCTGACCCTTTATCCAAAATATAACAATTTCCCAGGGAGTTGGCACCAATTAGCTAAAGGATAAAGGCCAGACAGCAGCACAAGATTCACTCACGGGGCTCAGAGACGTAACGTGCGCCCTCGGGGTCCCCCCCGGCCGCCTGCGTTCGGGTGATTTTGATGACGTGATCCACGACGAAGAGTTTTTGAATCCTCTCCCACTCGCTGGGCCATATTAGAGCTATACTGTGCAAAGGAACAAGAACGTGCTTTATGACATGGCAAAGCTGAGCCTCCAGCTCCTCAACAGCCTCCCCCCTTTCTTTATTTTCAGTCTGGTCATGAAAGAAAAGCTGCAAAAATCACCCCGTAACTCCAGGCGGGAGGGAAAGCCTGGACACCCAAGATAACAGCAGCGCGTTATTAGTGACGCTGTTCTGCTCCAGTCATGCCGGAGGGAGGACGGAGGAGGGAGGGGAAGATTTGCTACTTTTAGTTCTGCATCGTCGCAGAAGCGACACTACGGAGCACGAACTCCGGCCCAGCGCTCGGGGGGCGAGTCTGACGGAAAGCAAAGCCTAAGGAAGGCGGATGTTTCTACATCCTGGTTCAATTCAAGATAGTTTATTGTTAGGAAGCAGCCAAGCTGAAGTAAGCTCTCAATTTAGGCCTCGCCTGGCTAAGGCGGGATTGAGAAAGCGCTGATTTGGTTCGAGGATTCACGCCTCGTGTTGCTGCAGCTCCGTGAGCCCCCGGGGCCGTTCCCCGAGGCTCCCGAGAGACGTGAAGGCAGCGCGTGAAGAGGAGAAACTCACAGTTTGGAATCCTCCTGCGTCATGGAAGCGAAGGTGAACATGAGGCCTCCGTGGGGGCAGAGCAGAGCGCTGTTTCCCACCGAGGAGACGGGGCTGCAGCGTGTCGGCCTCCTGCGCGGGCAAAGGAGAGCGGTTTGCAAAGCTTGACGGAGTTATTGCACCACAAGCGCAAGGAGGAATCACAGGTGGATATTTACAGGAAGCATTCCAACGGGGGAATATTAAACTACTACGGACAAGGAAGTCAGATCTGCATTCCTGCGCGCTGCAAAATGACTCTCCTATCTAGCAGAGATTTCCATCTCCTGCCCCCAGCAGCCCATGGAAACAGGATTGAGCAGTGACCTTTGCCTGGGACACAGCTCCAGACAGATGAAAAAATTAATCCGGTTACTATCTAATCCGACCATCTGGTTAAGCCACGGTAAACAAGGAAATTCGGTTTCTTAGGATGTATTACAACCGCTCCGAGTCCTGCAGAAATCAGCTTCCCCGTTTTCACCGAGGCGAACGACACCGGGATTCAAACCCATTACCTGCAGCCCCCCCAAAAGGAATAAAACGCGCTGAAAAGCCTCAAGTTACCTGACAAATTTCCTCCATTCTTCTACAAAGAACTGCGAAACGATGTACAGCTCATCGGTCTCCTGGAGGTGAAAAGAGGCAAAAAAACAGAAGGAGCTTTTAAAATTAGTCCGACAATAGAGAAGCGATGACTGTTGAGCTTTTTCTGCCGCGCTCGTTCTGTTCCAGACCTCAGCGTTTGTGCCGTGACGACTCCATCCAAGCGCGCTGGGAAAGCCAAAGGAAAGAATTTGGGATCAAGTACTAAGCACTCATATTACTAATCTCATGTTTATTACAAAGTTAATTTAGTTTTAGATCCAATTACCTTTAATTCACTGCAGGAAACGGTTATTTCCCCTGGAGCAGCTGAGACTCCCCAGCGTGGGGTTTTCCCTCACTGGGGACTCGGGGTCTCTGCACCTCCACGGTGTGGGGTGACACCCCCCAACCTGCCTCGATTCCTTCAAAATCACGACGTTTCCCCTTTTGGCAGCAAAACGGATTCAAACCCACGGCTGTGCACCCTCACGAGGCAGCAGTTTTAGGATAAACTGTTGTTTTCTAGCCCTGAGTGATTTGCCATTAAACAGTTTGCTCCCGAACAAGAAACCACCGAGATCCTGAGAGCTGGGTGACAAAATACTAATAATTTCAGTGCTCACCTACCCTCACCGCCTTCCCTAATGCAGATTTAAGGGCTCACTCCATCTTTCTGCAGGAAAAGGAATATATGTATATATATTTTTTAAATCTCCTCTGGATTAAACCGCTCTGCTTATTTTCTTCCCTGAACCTCAACTGGTTTGGATGAGGAAAACTCAAAAAGCTTGAGGGAAAGATCCTCAGCTCTTGCTTATCCCGCTCCCTTTGGAAATTCAAAGAGCGTGGAGGATGATTTTAAAGGTTTTTTCCAAGCAGAATGATTCTGGGATTCTACGCAGCCTCGCTGCCCGGAGACACCCTCATATTTTGAGCTGACCCACGCTGACGGGCTCAAGTTTTCCATCAGTTCAACCAGATATTCCCCTTAACAGCAGATACTCCCCTTAAACACCCCCAGCAGGGCCTGGCCGCTCGGCACAGTTTTCCTTTTCAACCCTTTTGGGGCTCCCTGGTTCTGAGGTGCAGATCTCAGGGTTTCTCCACAGCCGGAGTGAGGAGGCCGACACCTGCCAGTGCAGCTTGGCAGGATCTGCGACTCCATGGTTAATCAGCGCTGCGAGATGGCCGGGAGCCCAGGCACGGAGCCAACGCTTGTGCCACTTCTTTGGAGCTGCCTCAAAGCCCCAGGAAAGTCCTGGAGAACTGGAGGCTTGTACTGGGGAGAAGCTGGTATGAGAAGTCTTAGAATCACAGAAGCATTTTGGTTGGAAAAGGCCCTCAAGATCAAGAGTCCAACTACAACCCTTCCCTGGCACTGCCCCATGTCCTGAGAACCTCATGTCCGTCTGTCCAACGCTCCAGGGATTGGACCACTGCCCTGGGCAGCCTGTTCCAATGCCCCACGGCCCTTTGGGGAAGAAATTGTTCCCAGATCCAACCTCAACCTCCCCTGGTGCAACTTGAGGCCATTTCCTCTCGTTTTATCGCTTGCTATGATGCAATGATGGGTTCAGCTCCTCCATCCTGCCCCACAACGAAGGATCCCACCCCATGCCTGAGCATCCTGACCCACACCTGACCATCCCAACCTGGGGTGAAGGATGTGGGTGAGCATCCCATCCTGTGCTCAAGCAGAGAATCATGTTAGTTGGAAGGGCCCCTCAAGATCATGGAGTCCAACCATTCCCCAGCCCTGTCCCTGCCCCATGTCCTGAGAACTTCATGTCCGTCTGTCCAACCCTCCAGGGATGGTGACTCCAGCACTGCCCTGGGCAGCCTGTTCCAATGCCCCACAGCCCTTTGGGGAACAAATTGTTCCCAGATCCAACCTCAACCTCGCCTGGTGCAACTTGAGGCCATTTCCTCGCGTCTCATCACTTGCTATGATGGAACGATGGGTTCAGCTCCTCCATCCTGCCCCACAACAACGGATGTGGGCAAATATCCCAGCCCACGCCTGAGCATCCTGCCCCACACCTGACCATCCCAGCCTGGGGTGAAGGATGCGGGTGAGCATCCCATCCTGTGCTCAAGCAGAGAATCACAGAATCATTTTGGTTGGAAAAGCCCCTCAAGATCAAGAGTCCAACCATAACCCACCCCTGTCCCTGCCCCACGTCCTGAGAACCTCATGTCCATCTGTCCAACCCTCCAGGGATGGTGACTCCAGCACTGCCCTGGGCAGCCTGTTCCAATGCCCCACAGCCCTTTGGGGAAGAAATTGTTCTCCAGATCCAACCTCAACCTCCCCTGGCGCAACTTGAGGCCGTTTCCTCTCGTCTTGCACGTCCATCACTCCTATTTGCATGGCTCAGCATTTTGGGGAGCTCCCCCTGAGCTCAGGGGATGTAGGACAACGCCAAAGGACACATGATATTTTGTCCCAGCAGCAGCAATAGCCCGGCCTGCGCGGCACGGCAGACGGCGGAAAGGCACCTCCACTGTCACAGCCGCAGCATTTCGGTCCTTCTAGGGACAGCCGCGGCATTGCCAGCACTTATCTCACTGACCGTGGGCCAGCAACAGCTCTGCTGGCACAGGAGCCGCTCTCGTGTGTCTCGAGCAGGGCTTGGCGCCAGCACCGCTAATCGGGGGAAATCACACCTCGGCACAACACACGGGGCTGCGCCGCTGGCACAGGCTTCCCTGGGCTCGCTTGCACCGAGCAAACGGTTATCAGGCAAGTGTATTTCACCCGTAAGAGAGACAATATCTTAGCAGAGGGATAAAGGTGATAAAAACGTCCCCCAAGCTCTGTTCCGTTCCCCTCGTCTCCCTCCTTCCCGTACCTGCGGCCAGCTGCCCAGGCAGGGTCTGCATTTGTCGTGAAACAGGTTCTGGAGAGAAGTCTTCTGCTCGCTGGCCATCATCTTATGCAGAGCTTCGTTCTCCTCCCCTTCGCGCTCCAAAATCTGCACGGAACAGTTAATTACAGCACAGCTTCAGCTCCTATTCAAAGGTGACAATATCTGCTGTGCCGGGTGGTGTTAAAAAGAAACCCAGAAACACGCCGGCATATTTACAAAGGGGTAATGTTATTTGCCATTTATATACCTTGCACTGCGAACAGCACTCTTTGTTGTTTGGGAATTCAGGGGCCTTTGGAAAATATTGCTTGAGTTTCGCCCAGGCTTCCTTGGAAACCACCCGCCGCTCGTTTTCGGATATGCACAGGTCACCTGCAGGGAGAAGGGCTTTGCTCGTGACGCGCTCAGCGCCGTTTCGCAGCCCGAATTAGATTGAAGAGATTACAGGGTATAAACGGAGGGGAAGATATTCATGCACTTATCAGCCAGCGCCACGTCAGCAAAAAAACCCCACAACTAATACACAAAGTCACCTTCAACTCCTTTATCGTTTCCTTGTTTAAATGGGAAAAAAACAAGATTGACTTTAATTCATAGAAATGTCCTTCAGAGCTCACGAACCCAAGCAGCTGATCAAACACAAACGGTGCTGGAGAGAAGCTCGGAAAAGCAAGGACGAGGGCACGGGGCCGCTGTTTTCTGATCTTGGCTAGTGATGGTTTTATGGTGACTCCATCTACCAAGCTGCAGACTAACCCTGTGCCCCATGGAACAGGAGCCAGGTGCTTTCCCCACCTTGGATAAACAAATTCCCGCTGTATAACCTCCGACGGCTTTGTGTGCCCTATCCAAGCACCTCCAAATTGAGAAGGGACAGATTTCACCCCCTAAATCTGCTCTAGGGAATAAATGGGGCGTGAAGATCTGACGCAAGATTTACCAGCTCTCCCCCAGACTTGCCAGCTGGATTATTTATCCAGATCCTCGAATAAAATAAACCCTAAAGAACAGTTTAGCATGAGGTGTTTGTCATTTTAGCGACAGGCGTAGCAGAAAGGTCATGTTTGCGCATTCGGACAGCACGTGTCCATATGATGACACACACAAGGGAAAACAAGGTTTGGGAAGAGCGGAGAAGGCGAGAGGGGTTGGCGATTGGCGAGGGGAAAACGCAACCGCGCGTCCCCGCGGGACGGTAGAAAACAGCCGCGAGAAATAAAGAGGACAAGTCGTTGCGACACCGAGATGCAAAGCAGATTCGGATGAGCCGTGGATTCCACCAGCGGGAGGGAAACAAAACAGCAACTGCAAAGTCACGGTGCTGAGCGCTGTCCCCAAGGCACAATATTTTATTATCTCTATTTCTATAAGAGCTATAGGGAGAAAAAGCTCCTTCCTCCCCATCCGCTGTAACTCTTGGATGTTCCAAGTGGTTCCTCAGCGTTGCGGACCCATCAGGTTTCCTCGTTCCAGCCGAGCCTGGATTTCTGCCAAGGGGAAAAAATAGCGACGCTCCCCTCCTGCTCTTCCTCTGGTAAACACGGGCTGGGCCGGGCTCTCCATGCGAGCAGGCAGGATCGGGCCCGTTTCCAGAGCCAAAAAGGATGGGGAAAATAAAATGAGCTTGTAAAAAGAAGCGCCTCGACACCACACAATTAATGAAAAGGGATTAAAATGTCGTTTAGCAAAAAAGGGTGGAAAATTGGGCGTGCGGGGGAGATGCGTTTTGCCATCTGGAAGATGATGCTGACCCGGCTCCCACCGTCCAGGGACACGTTTTGGGCACGGACACCAAAGAAACCTGAACATGGTATCACTGAGGTTGGGAAGCGACTGGAGAGCAAGAAATGGCAGCGAAGAGGCGAAGGGAAGGGCTGGATGGCATTTCTGGAGGGCACACGGACACGGCGCTGGCTCTTCCAGAGCCTCCCGATGGCAGGAACCTCCTCCACGGCTAAAATAAAGCGCTAGGATGGAGACGACAGATTTGCTGATACGCTCCAGAGGGAAACTTTAAAGGTGGAAAGGTTGTTTTCCATGAGTAATCGGGAGATTAGCTCCGAACGATGAAATCTGACCTGCCTGCAGCCCCTATATTTAATATTATTTCTTCTGATATGACCCAAAGTCACAGATCAAGCAGCAATTCAGCAGCATAATATTTTTCAAAGGCCTATAGGCCTCTTTTTAGCGTGTCTGGCTACATTAAATGTTCCATCACCACGCTGCATGCTTTTATTTAACAGCAGCAGCCTCGCGGCAACGGGAAACACGACATTAAAGGCTCTGCAAAGCAGCGAACGCTGTGACAAAGTGCTTAAACACTCTGCTTTCAAATGACGCTTTATCAAGCCATTACTCATTACTTGATTAGCCTTGATGACGGGAGGTGTGTTGCTAATTTATGGCTTGTTTTCTTCTTACTACGAACAAGATGGAGCATCCCTGGCAGGGGAATCGCTCACTCCAAACAGGAGGTGCTGGAACAGACTTGTGTCTGGGAGCGAAATATAAGCTAAAGAAAATGAGATTTAAACAACAGTGTAGCCAAGGATGGAGTTAATGAAGCGTCACTTCGCAAAACAACTACCAGCAGGTCAAAACCTTGTGTAAACGGACACCAAAGCGCAGCAGGTTGGTAAATCGATCTCCTCAGCGGTCTCGCAGATAAGCCCGTGTTTCTACAGTTGTTGGGTAAGTGCTCCTGCTTTCATGTAAACCAATAAATGGATATTCTCGGCTCCTATCTCGATTGATTTACACCATTTCTTTTTCTCCCGGTGCTTTCAGAGCTTCCACGCGGCTGCGGGTCTCGGCGCTGCTCTCCCTCCTTCGTTAGCGGGAGGAAGAGACGCTTCGTTAGCGGGAGGGAGCGATGCTCGCAGCACCCGCGCGTCTCTGCGCTCGCGCCCTCGGACCGCGACGTGACGGTGCTCACAAATAAAGCTCCAGGTTTGAGGAAAATGAGAATGAAGCGCGTTTCCTCACCAACTACTCGCGTCGGCCTCAGACGGAGCAAAGGCTACGGGGTTAATGTCTCAGCAGCGGGCAACAACAGATACATTCAGCTCCAGCCCCCGGAGAGACTCACCATGTGGGCAAACGATGTCTTCATTAAAATTTAACTCCTCTTCCTCCTCTCTCTTCTCTTCGTTTGATTCATCTAATTAAAAAAAAAAATAAAATAGATGATTACACAGAGTTCCTCTCCCAAGGAAAGGAAAAATCTTTGGGGGAAAGCAGCACAGTTGCCTTTCAAACTGTGAGAAAACCCTTAACCCAAGGAGAGACTTTAGAAGCAAACTGATTATTCCCCGACGCCCTGGCCTGTGGGCAGGCGGGATTCCAGCCCACGGGCCACGTAGGAGGGCTCTGAAGTGCACGGAGCACAAGCTGGTCCTTTGTGAGACAACAAGGGACGTGTTTGTTACAGCTCAAACACCCCAGGGGTTCAGCGCTCCCAAAGATCGCGAATTTCAACCTAAACACACGGTGCGGAGCAGAAACCTTCCTGGCAAAACATCAGTTGCTCTTCGCCGTGAGGCCACTGATTGGAACCAGATGCTGCCGGACAAACCAAAGGGGGAGCCGGCCAGGGGTCGACAGACCCCACGTTAACGGATAAATCATCGTTAAGAACCTGGATAAATCATCGTTAAGAACCACAGACGGGAGGGCCGGCCACTGAACTGCAGCATCCACTGAACTGCAGCATCGCAAACACAATAACGGGTTAGTGAGAGTCTCTAACGAGCTGCTTAATGAGCAAGGAGGCTCGTGAGCAATTCCGGGAGTCACAACCTGTTGTGAAACCGAGGAAGGAGGGGAAACGCAGCCCTTTTCTCCACAGGCAGCACCAGTTTACTGATATTATCAGGAGCCTCCAAGATCAAGGTCATTAACTCATCATCTCCAGAAGCTTCTTGCCCTCAGTTCCGAAACAAAAAGCTCCACTAAACATCCACTTCCTAAAGGTTTAAAGAGCAGACGCCACATAAAAACCCTCACAAATACAGGCACAGAAGAGTTCAATTCTAGTGTTTTTTTCTAGGCTGTGTTGCTTTCCCAGCTTTGCTGTTTCACCCACAAACCTTCGCAATAAACATCTTCATCCCTTCCCCAAGGTAATTTTCATGTTTCTTCCTCCCCTGCGCTCTCTCATTCAGATAAAAGCGGATGAAAAGATCATGTGTCTGGGGTGGTAATTTTACACAGCTTTGTAAAACCACTTATTCCTTCATCTTTGTCTCCGGGTACGAAGATCACGCAGCACTTTTGAAGCTTGGAAAATAAAAAGCTCCTCAAATGAAGGAGCTTTTTATCCAATTTATTATCCTTCCCTCCCTACTCATACAAGGGCAGCAAAACACCTTTTGTGAGGAGGCAGCGGTTGGAGCGGGTGGGTCTCTACGGCAGGATTACCTTTATTTTGTGCGTTTCCGTTCATTTTGCCGTTACTGTGCTCCGCGTCTTCGTCTGGCTCGTTTAATTGCTCCAGGGCCAACTGCCGCCAGCTCCGCAGGGACGCCTTGCCCACCCAAAACCCGTCGGTCCTGCGGGGACACAACAGCGTCAGTGCCGCGAATCGCAACTCCAAGCCCTGACGCGAAAATCTTTAGGAAAAAGCTGTTTAACCACCTCTAAAAAACCTCTGACAGCACCAGGACTCACGTACCCCTTGACTGTGACCTTCAGCAAGTTCGTGACGGTTTTGTAGTCTTCGTTTAACTGACTTTTGAGCCGCAGGATTCGACACCTTTCGACCACGCAGTCCTTGCAAAGTGCTTTGACTGGGGCGGGGGGAGAAAAAGAGAAACACAATTGTGTTATTTATTGTGCAGGTGGCTGAGCCGCTCGGTGGTTTGAACGGATGGACCGACCATCCTGCCTCACAACCAGAGATTTCACACGTCAACGAGGAGATCCCTGGGGTTACCAACACATCAGGCCGCGTCGGAAGCTTAAATTAGCGTAAAAAGCTACGGCTGAGGCGCAATCTGTAGCTCTTCACGCTGCTCTCAACAGTTTGCAATTACAGCGGTGAGTCAGGTCATGCCAACACACAAAAGGCAGGATGGTTTAAGCATATGCAAGAAAAAAACACCTTTGCAAGCTGGTGGCCAGGAAGCCAATGGTACCTGGGCTGGATTAGAAGGGGGTGGTCAGTAGGTGAGAGAGGTTCTCCTGCCCCTCTGCTCTGCCCTGGGGAGACCACACCTGGAATATTGTGTCCAGTTGTGGCCCCTCAGTTCCAGCAGGACAGGGAACTGCTGGAGAGAGTCCAGCGCAGCCACCAAGATGCTGCAGGGAGTGGAGCATCTCCCGTGTGAGGAAAGGCTGAGAGAGCTGGGGCTCTGGAGCTGGACAAGAGGACACTGAGGGGGGACTCATTCCTGGGGATCAATATGGAAAGGGGGAGTGTCAGGAGGATGGAGCCAGGCTCTTCTGGTGACAACCAGTGACAGGACAAGGGACAATGGGTGCAAACTGGAACACAGGAGGTTCCACTTAAATTTGAGAAGAAACTTCTCCATGGTGAGGGTGTCAGAGCCTGGCCCAGGCTGCCCAGGGGGGTTGTGGAGTCTCCTTCTGTGCAGACATTCCAACCCGCCTGGACACCTTCCTGTGTAACCTCATCTGGGTGTTCCTGCTCCATGGGGGGATTGCACTGGATGAGCTTTCCAGGCCCCTTCAACCCCTGACATTCTGGGATTCTGTGAAACCCAGGAAAAAAACATCCTGCAAAGCTCCACTGGATGAGTGGAAATTGTACAGCTGGGCAGGTATTTTAATCTGGGAGCAAGCACGGAGAACACGGCACATCCATCCATCCCTCCCAGCCCCACTCAACAGAAAAACCCGCGGGCGATCTTCCAGTCGACTAAGAAACGTTGCCCTGTTTTCCTATTTCTTTTTAAACAAAAGCCGCCTGCGTCACGGCCCTTTCTGCCGCTTGCGTTTCTTCCCCGCCAGCCCCTAGCGGGAGCTGAGCTCGTTTGGTCTCGGTGGGAGTTCCTGAGCTCCTATAGAAAAGAAACTTAAGCCTGGGGGCTCGATTAAAGAGCGGAGGGGCTGGGCTGACCCCAAAAATCAAAACGGGCGAGAGACGCCTGCAAAACAAGCGCGTAAGGCGGCAGGTATGCGCTTCCGCCACCGAGCAGCTCGGGACAAGTCAGAGGTGAAAGAGAACAGGTTATTTTCTTGCGGAGCCGCAGCTGCTGCAGGCACCAAAAAGCGTTTGCAGGAGTCTGGGGGGCTGCACATGCAAGTTCTGTGATTTCCCAGAACAAACCTTGGCGATTTTCTACAACACCACTTTGATTTCCTAGAATCAGCTCTTAATTTCCCCAAATAACCCCTTAACGCTCCAGATTTTACCTCCTGGGGTGTTGCACGTGCAAGTTCTATTATTTCCCAGAACAAACCACCTAGACTATCTAGAATAACCCTTTTGTTTTCTGGAATAACCATTTCATGCTCCAGATTCCACCTCCCAGGGTGTTGCACGTGCAAGTTCTGTTAGTTTCTAGAACAAACCTTCTACATTATCTAGAATAACCCTTTAATTTTCTACAACCACCCTTCAATGCTCCAGATTCCACTTTCTGGGGTTTTGTTATTTCCTAGAACAAACCCACTAGATTTTCTAGAACAACCCTTTAATTTTCTACAGCAACCCTTCAATTTTCTAGAATAACCCCTCAACGCTCCAGATTCCAAACCGCCTAGATTTTCTAGAATATCCATTTGGTTTTCTAGAATAACCAGTTGATTGTCTAGATCAACCCTTTGGCTTTCTAGAACCACCCTTTGATTTTCTAGAATAATCATTTAATGCTCCACATTCAACCTGAAGTTTCCCAGATTCGACCAGAGAGTTTCCAATATTCAACCTTCATAAAACCTTCCAAATATATCTGTGTGTGTGTAAATATATATATACATATATATATATATATAATATTTTCCAACCTAAGCACACTGTTGCTTTCTCAGAAATTCCTCCCCGTGTGGCCCTTCCCAGACAGAGCAGAACCGGGGCCAAAACAGCCCCTGTGATCACGATACCTGTGTTTGAACCCTAACGCAATTAAGCGATATTAAAAAACCAATCACCCGGAAATAGCGCAGCACAAAAATCAAGTTTTGCTGACAAACAATGGCTCGAAATGGGGCTGAAAACATGTTTGGCACATTAAAAAGTGACTTGGGGATGGTGTTTTCCAGCCCGACTCCTCACCGTTGAGCCGAGGCCCTCCGCCGTATCTCCTGTAGAAGAAATCGGCCACGTATTCCGATATCCTCTTCATGATGGGGATTTTGTCGGGGTGCAGCTTGCCGTGGGAGCACAGGCAGGCCGAGTTGTCGATGGGTTTGGGGGGAGTCGACTCATCCAGCCACTTCTGCAGCCATTCCAGAGAGATGAAATCGTACGGGGAACCTGGGAGGGGGACAGAGCGAAGAGCACAAAAAGAAACAAGCCCGTGCGCGTCAGCAGCAGACGGCGTTTCGTCATTACCGCAATATCCAACGGTACTTGCAAAAATTAACAGGCTGGTGATTAAGTTTTCAAACATCTCAGTTTAAACACCCAGTTCTCATGGTGGCGGAGCTGTGGGAAATTAAGACGTGGGCATTTCAAACCCAAAATTCGATATGAAACAGCAGCCGCTCCGAGCGGGAGTGTGTTCAGATTGCCAAACCCTTAAGGGATTTATCGGAGAGCAGCTGAGGGTTTTCCTATTGTCCATCAAGGGACAAATATCATATTTAAATTATTATGATGATTAAAGGCTCTTTTCACAACAGAGCGAGCTCATTGGGGTAAACTGAAAAGCAAAAAGCAACAGTAATAGACGAGGTCAGTGTTCACCCCACCCCTTCAGCGCCCAAAATGTCAGTGTTATTCTGGGCTGCGCTTACAACTCTGGGCGAGAAACGCTCGCGTGTTTTAAGATTTAGAGTGAAAAGGGAAACTCGCTGTGATTTTTCAGCACGAGGATGGTTTTGATTGAAACGGAGCAGCGGGCTCGCCCCTGTTTGCTGAAGAAGCACCTGGCACAGAGCGGAGGGTCAGGAGCCGGTCAGTGTCAGTGTGAGCAGTGAAATAGTTTTGGGTGAAACGCCCGTATCTCAATACCCAGCCCCACTATTGATGTGGAAACCCTGGGAAATCAAGAGGAAATTAACCCCATTCTGCTGACGCGAGGGCAGCTTTGGGAAACGTACCCATTAGTTGCATTTATCAAATGAACACAAATCATGCTTCATTCAAAGAATCAAGGGAAACCACTGAAAAATTGGTCTTGCAGCTTGTGCTTTGCAAAGCTGAGCTTCAAACCCTCGCTCCTCCGCAGCAGAAATGAGTATTTTCGTCTTACGCAACGCCAGAGAGACGCAGCCATGACCTCCAGAGAATTGCAAGGCTGTCAGAAACGGTTTGCTAGGCTGGGAGAAAAGCGCCTCCCCCGGAAAGTACGTTGTTTTTTCTGGGGCAGGCTCCGGCAAGCTGGCACAAAACACGTCTGCACAGCTCCAGAGTCGCAGCTCCCGTGGGACGGGACCCCGAGCACTTTTGGGATAAGTTTTGGGGTAACACCGCGCACCCTCAGGGCGCCGCTTCAGGTCCTGCCGCCCTCAAATTGGGGCGGAGGAGCTTTACTCACACTCGTACAAACCGTCTTGTTGAGATTTACCCCTCCGTCGCGTTAGAAACGCCAGGAGCACATCATTCTGGTTTTGCTAAGGAGAGAAAACGCACCGGAGTTGCACTCGCTGCTCCTTTTTCGCGGTGACTCAGATTCATCCCTCCACCGCAACTTTGATTTAACGGTGAATTTTCACGCCGCTTGTGGGGACTCAAGATGAGCCGCGACGCTCCCCTGGTTGCGAATTAAGCGCAGAGCGGCGTTTGTAAAGGGCAGCAGCAGCCGGTTACGGGAGCTGAGGAGCTGCTGGTTCCGAGCAGCAAATATTAAAAGCTAAAAGTCAAATTGTGTAACATAATTAAACACATTTTAAAGTCTTTAATTACAAACTTCCTGGAGTTTTGAGGAGAGGAAACTCCCCACACTGGATGGTCGGAGCAAGCGCTCCTACACTTGGAGGGAGATGGGAGAGGAAAAAAGAAGGGAGGGAATAAAAATCCTTGTGCCAAGGGGACAAAACACAAGGAGTAGCAGGAAAGGATTGGACTCGAGGGTCCTTCCAACTAAAATGATTCTATGGTTCTATGATTAACCTGAGGTTAATCATAGGTCCTGAGGGTGTCTTCCAGCTGAAATGGTTCTATGATTAACCCCAGTCGCTCATCGGAGGGACTACGAAGCTCAGACAGCAGCTACGCAGCACGGGCAGGGATGAATCAAATCCTTTTCTGCTGGAGGTCAGGCATTCGCGCACCCATCACTTGCCCATTAATTCGGATCAACAGCTCCTGAACTTGCCCTAAGTTGGAAATTTGAGACCGGGTTGTTATTCTGCTGCCAGTTGCTAATGAGAGGAGCTGCTCAGCGGGCAGAAGAAAAGAGTCACAATGCGTGGAAGCACACGGGAGACCGGTGGGGAAGCAGTGAGAGGGAATTAGCGACGCCAGAGGCCATGAGAATGAGCAAGAAAAGGAGAAAAATAGGTTAAGGCAGAAAAACAAGAGAGGGAAAGCAAATCCTAAGCATGCACAGAACAACAGCCATCGCTCTCTGCTTTGAGACGACAGTTAATGCCTCCCGGCGAACCGTTCAGGCCGCGGGGGTTAGTTACAAAAACATCATTCCTCTTAACAAGGGTCTACAACAAAATACTACCACAATATCTTACAGACCAGCTTCGGCGGGTAACCTTTTGTAGAGCTCCTTCACCTCCTCGTGCTTGATTTTGCCCCTGGCCACGCTCTGCTTGCGCATCTCGGCCATTTCGTTGCACCACTCCTCGAACTTGCAGTTATCGCGCTCTACCAGCTCCTGCAGAAAAGCTGTCGGGAAAGAAACACACACAAAAAGAAGCAGTTGTTTCGAGGAAAAATGCCAATTATGTTAATTATCCCCGCGATCGGTTATCTGGGGATAACAAGCCTAAAAATTCCCCCCCACGCAGCTACCGACACACGAGGTCTTCCTGAAAGCCAAGCGCGCGGATGTTGCTCTCGCCAATATTTATGGTTGTAGATGATTAAACGCAACTACCCCGCGCAACGCGAAAATAATTTACTCGGGGTTCGGTTGCTGGTTGAAGAGAAACCCTGTGCTTTGCTGACGAGCAACGCCGAGCGCTGGCGGCCGCGCGAAGTGCAGCCGGGGTTAGCGAGAGGCCGCGGGGCTCCGGGCGCTATGGCCGTTCCGCTGCCTCTCACCGAGAACGCTGCTCCCTGCTGCCGAGAATTTGTTATTCCTGAGCGAAAAGCAGGAGTTTGTCACCCTGTGGATGCACCTGAAGCTTGTCCTGACGGTGAGATGGGTCGAGAAGGTGGCAAAGCCAAGGGCAAAAAGCCCTTGGGAGACGGGAGATAAGCCAGGCAAGGTGAGGAAAATGGGAACTTTGCTGTTGCTGATGGAAAAAAAACAAACCAAACCTCGGCAGGGGAAAAAAGAAGATAAAACACATAATGGGGTAATGGAGAAGGAAAGCGCTGCTTATTTCAAGTCTTTTCCTATTTAGATGTATTTTGAAGAGCTAAAATATTTCCACAAAGGTTAATGCTTGGGTGGCCAGAGAGCACGGTATCCACCTTGGGAGAACACACAGTATTAAAAACCAACCAGCTTGGCCCTCCTTGAGGTCAGAGCCAAGTTCTGTCTCACCAGCGTCCCGGAAAAGTCGCTTTTTAACAACATCAAAGCAAAATGCCTCAAATTTACAGTTGCATGAAACCTCCCCGCAACCGCAGGGCTCGACTGCTGCCCTTCGCTCCCTGTTCCCTGGCAAACGGCCACGGGAAACAAAGGCAACCGCGGGGCCGCGCAGGAATTCGGAGCTGGGTGGAGAGGCTGCTGCCGAGTTATTGTTTGGAAGCAGAGGGGTAGGAGGAAAGGGGACGTGAAGAAAGTTCAGGAAACAGCCTGAAAAGGCGGCTCTGGGGGAGGAATTAGCACTAATTCCCCAAGCTGCGCGGTTCCCAGGGTGGGTTTTAATGGTGGTGGGGTTGGAAAAGGTTTGAGGGGGAAAATACGGCGGGATTTGCCCCCTCGGCGTGCAGATAACCTGAACAACCAGCAGAGCCACCTCTGAGGGAAGAAGGTGGAACACGGTTCCATCCCCACCAGCACCAGGGGCCTAATTAATATTTCTAATTGAGTAGCACGCAAACGCAGAGCATCGTTAAATCCCCAGGCCAAACCCACAGGGATTTCTGCCACCCCCGGTAATTCTAAAGCAAGACACGAACGCGCTCGAACAAAACTCCTGTTCAGGGCTTGCATCCTCTGTTTTCACGCCGTTTATTCTCAATACGGCAAAGATTAAGCACTCGCAGAAGAAACCTGACATCTGTCAGGATTATTCACCTCCTGCACAGTGTGTGCACCGTTGGTGACATTTAACCACGCTGTTCTCCTTCAGGAACCTGAGCGGTTCATAGAACAGAATTAAAGAATCATTTTGGTTGGAAAAGCCCCTCAAGATCAAGAGTCCAACCATAACCCAGCCCTGGCACTGCCCCATGTCCTGAGAACCTCATGTCCGTCTGTCCAGCCCTCCAGGGATGGTGACTCCAGCACTGCCCTGGGCAGCCTGTTCCAATGCCCCACAGCCCTTTGGGCAAGAAATTGTTCCCACATCCAACCTCAACCTCCCCTGGTGCAACTTGAGGCCGTTTCCTCTGCTCCTGGCGCTTGTTCCTGGGGAGCAGAGCCCGACCCCCCTGGCTCCAAGCTCCTTTCAGGCAGTTCAGAGATCAGAAGGTCTCCCCTCAGCTCCTGTTCTCCAGCTGAACCCCCCAGGTCCCTCAGCCGCTCCATCACACTTGTGCTCCAGCCCCTCACCAGCTCCGTTCCCTTCTCTCCACTCACTCCAGCACCTGAAGGCCTTTCTTGATGTGAGGTGATCCCGCCACCCCTCTGGCCACCATTTTGAGCTCTGAGGTGGTTCTGGTGCCGCCATTTTGAGCCCTGAGGTGATTCTGGTGTTCCTGGGGCCACCATTTTGTGTTGTGAGGTGATTTTGGTGCCCCTGCGGCCGCCATTTTGTGTTGTGAGGTGATTTTGGTGCCCCTGCGGCCGCCATTTTGTGTTGTGAGGTGATCTCGGTGCCACCATTTTGAGCCCTGAGGGGCCCAAAACTGCCCCAGGATTCACGGTTTGACCCCACTGTGCCCAGCACAGGGACGGTCACTGCCCTGGGCCTGCTGGCCACACCAGTGCTGGTACCAGGCAGGGTGCTGGTGGCCTTTTTGGCCACCTGGGCACACGTTCAGCTGTGCATCCCAAGGGTTTCGCTGGCTGCGACACCAAGTCTCCATACAGAACCTCCCAGACAGTGGCCACAAAAGGGGTTTTGAGCAAAACCCCGATTCCTGTCCCACCTGGAGACGAGACGGAGAAGCCGAGCGAGCCCGAACTCACCTGGCACCTCGACGGTGAGGGACTTCTCGCGGCTCTGCAGCCTGTACACCAGCATGTACGCGTTGCGCGAGCAGTGCGTCCCCTTCCCGCACTTGGGTTTGCGCGTCTGGGATTTCGAGGGTTCCGCTGCAGTACAGAAAGTAAAAACATAATAAACACGCGAGCTCGCTCACCGATTCTCCATCAACGGGACGAGTTTGCCATCTAGCCGGCTTCCCTCTCGCTCCTGCGCCCTCTTTTTGCCAAGCGTCGGGCTTGGCACGAGCCGAAGTTGGATCCCAAAGAAAGACCCAAATCCCTCCAGCGTTTCTGGAGGCAGAATAATTCAAAGGGACTAAAATTAGGAGCCTGTTCTGAACCACCCTTCTGCAAAAGCCTTTCTTCTCTCCCCAGTTAAACCTCACCGAGCCAAAAGCGGCTCTTGGGAAAACATCTCTTCTCCAAAACTGCCTCTTGTTCTGGTGTCTTGAGAGCAAAGAACGGAGTCAAATCCTCACAGAAGAAAACGCTATTTACAGGTGACCAAATATGTGAAAAAACACGTGTGTTTCTGCTGGGCAACAGAGATTTTAGGGAGCAAAAAGCCGCAGAAATGGTTATTTCGGAGCAGCTGGTGGCGCGATGTAAACTCGTGTTGCAAGAGCCCCCCTTTCTAGCCAGACAAGGAACAATCTTATTTACAGCTACAGTTTCAAAAATCAACCAGTGTTTACATATTTTTTTCTAAAACCACCCAGTATTTACATATGTTCTTTTAAAAACCAACCCTCTGTAGGTCAAACTCCAAACGGAGCATGGAAATATTAACAAAAGCGTGTGCCTTTCCTAAATTCTGCAAGAAGGCATGTGCCTCTCCCACGGCACCATCCAGGGGACTTCCTAAACACTCTTTATTTGTATTTTCTCCAAATATTTCCTAAATTGTTCCCATCTGCGCGGCCAGGCCGCAGGATTTACATTACCGACCTCCTCCCGCTGCTGCCTACATTTCTAACCTAAAAAATAGTCTTAGTTTTGCTCAGACTTGATAGAAACATTAACACTCCCAGCTTGCAGAGGCTTCTAAAGACGCTTTACATCTATTTTTCGTGCAGCCTTGTATTTCAGCAAGAAAACTTACTCGTGGTTAAGCACAACGCTTTACAAGTACAAGGCCGCAGCTTTATTTGCGCCTTATTTTGCGACACTGGGTGACTCGGGAGGTTAAAAAGCAAAGCTTCGGAGGCTTTATTTCCTTTTTGGGCTTATTTTTCTGTCTTACGCCGCTAGATGTCAAACCAGCTTCATGATCTGGTTGCAGGCAAGCGGGAGTCAAACATTAACAGGATGATAATGCTGCTCTGGCGTTTAAGGGCGTCGTGATGAAACGCAAGGTGTTTATTAGCAAAAAAAGTGAAAACGAAGCGGTGTCGTGCAGGGAAGGAAACAGGAGAGGGAGGGAAATGCCCCACGCTTGCTCAAGTGGCTTTACAAGCGAGAAAATATAATCGGAGGGTGTCTTTTCATTAAGCTGCTACTTAAAGGTGCTTTAAAGAAAAGCGACGTCTCAGAAAGTCCGACTGCGGCAAAGTGCGAGCGCCCTGGTGTGCTGGTGCTTCTGGGAATGGGTCGTTTGCACTCTAAGGGGAATTTCTGGCATTAATGTCTTTATTTCCCAATCCCGCAAAGCGTCCTGTGCTAAGAAACACCGGGCGACTGCAAATCCGAGCACTCAAAATGCCAATGTAAAGCTGAACTGCTTTAAATAACATTCCGGGACAGGGTTTTGATTCCCTGGCACAAGACGAGGTGATAGCGGTAAAACAGAAGAGAGTGAAGGAAAAGTAACAAGGGCAAAATAAAAAGGCAATTTTGGCGTCCAAGCTGTTATTTGGATCAAGATTCTTTTTACAGAGACTCTTCACCAGCTCCACATCTAACCCCACAGCGAAAATAAAACCAAAACATGTTAAGGAAGCTGAAAGTTGTCTCGTTATCTGCTCCTGAGCCTCCTTTGGCACACGGGACGAGGAAGCGGCGACTCGCCTGCTCTGTCCCGATAGGCGACCGCTGCCCGTGTTATCAGCGTTTTATCTGTCACGTGCCAGGCGAGAGAAATACACACTCACATGGGCCCAAACGCCGAAAATCTGCCTGCAATTAGCAGAACTGCTGTTTCACACATTACTGAAACGTGACAGCACGCGGAGGAGCGGCTTCCAGAGCGTCAGTGCCTCCGCGTGTTCAGCCGCTGTGTTTTTTGGGGGAAAAGAGATTTTAAAAGGGCACTCACAACTTAAAGGTTTTACCTAGATCTTCCTCAATCCCCAGCTGCAGTTTCTTCCCCTCCATCTTCTCGATGTCCTCGTCGTTGAACTTGTACCACTCGCCCGTCTGCGGGTCCTTCACGTGGGCGATGTAGTGCCCCGAGTAGGCGCTCACGCCGCGGTGGATGAGGACGGCGCTGAGTTCGTACACGTAGACGCCGTCTGGGAGGAGAGCAGCGGTTACACAGTGCTCGGCATCAAAAAGCACACGTTTTGTTTTCTTTCCTAGTGCTGAGTTTTTTCACAAAGCAGCGGATAAAGGTTACATGCAAACTCGCATCTCTCTAAGACCTCGCTAAGCAGGTTGGGGCTTCCACAACGCACTTAATGAGGCTTCACAGAATCCCAGAGTGTCAGGGGTTGAAGGGCCCTGGAAAGCTCATCCAGTGCAATCCCCCCATGGAGCAGGAACACCCAGATGAGGTTACACAGGAAGGTGTCCAGGCGGGTTGGAATGTCTGCACAGAAGGAGACTCCACAACCCCCCTGGGCAGCCTGGGCCAGGCTCTGACACCCTCACCGGGAACAAGTTTCTTCTCATCTTTCAGTGGAACCTCCTGTGTTCCAGTTTGCACCCATTGCCCCTTGTCCTGTCACTGGTTGTCACCAGAAGAGCCTGGCTCCATCCTCCTGACACTCCCCCTTTCCATCTTGATCCCCAGGAATGAGTCCCCCCTCAGTCTCCTCTTGTCCAGCTCCAGAGCCCCAGCTCCCTCAGCCTTTCCTCACACGGGAGATGCTCCACTCCCTCCAGCATCTTGGTGGCTGCGCTGGGCTCTCTCCAGCAGTTCCCTGTCCTGCTGGAGCTGAGGGGCCACAGCTGGACACAAGATTCCAGGTGTGGTCTCCCCAGGGCAGAGCAGAGGGGCAGGAGAACCTCTCTGACCTACTGACCCCCCCCTTCTAACCCACCCCAGGTCCCATTGGCTTCCTGGCCACAAGGGCCCAGTGCTGGCTCATGGTCATCCTGCTGTTCCCAGGACCCCCAGGTCCCTTTCCCCTACACTGCTCTCTAACAGGTCATTCCCCAACTTACACTGGAACCTGGGGTTGTTCCTGCCCAGATTCAAGACTCTACACTTGCCCTTGTTCTATTTCATTAAATTTCTCCCCGCCCAGCTCTCCAGCCTGTCCAGGTCTCTGATGGCAGCACAGCTTCCAGTGTCAGCCACTCCTCCCAGCTTGGTGTCATCAGCAAACTCACTGATAGTCACTCTGTTCCCTCAAACAACTCTTGATGCAATTTTTTGCCAAGAAGAGGATTGAGAGGAGATGTCCTCTCATCGGCTGAGGGGGGGTGAGTGAAGTTAGAATCATAGAATCATTTCAGTTGGAACTGACCCTCAGGATCATCGAGTCCAACCATAACTCTAGCACTAAGCCGTGTCCATAAGAACCTCGTCTAAATGCCTTTTAAACCTCTCCAGGGACGGCGACTCCACCACTGCCCCGGGCAGCCTGTTCCAAAACAACAATAAATAAGGAAATGCAATGCACAAAACTTACTTTTTTGTTCCATAAAAGGCTCCATGTCGAGCAGCTCGGAGAAGCCGATGTAGGTGTTGAGTTTTTTCTTATGGCCAGTTTGTCTGTGCAGAGGCAAAGCTTCAATTCAGGGGACAATAAGAAGTGTTCCCATCTCAAAATACCCCCATCCATCCCAAAATACCCCCGTCCATCCCAAAATACCCCCGTCCATCCCACCCTGCGTCCCCAGAGCAGCTCACACACGCGCTCGAGCCTCAGCCTCTCAAACCAGAGGCAGGAAAAGCAGAGCAGGCGACTCCCCAAGTCTCACCTGTCGAACACGAAACGCATGAGCTGCAGGTTGAGGGTGCAGGGAAGGCTCAGCAGCCTGATCTTCCTCGTGGCGTTCTGCTTACTCTGACACGTTTCACAGAAGTAACGATTGTCCCCTTCTAATTTTTCTTCCTGGGGAGGGAGCGAGAGCGAAAAGGAACATCTTGAGAAGAGGTTCTCTCTGAAAACAGCCTAAACTATGCAACTATGAGACTCAAAAGCACGGAAGTTGTTTTAACTGCTTAAATCTCTACCCAGTTGCTTTCCAAAATAATTCCTTGGTTAAAAATGTGTGGTAATAAATGCGCTTTACAGCACGGTTGCTCGCACCTCAAGGAATATTTTAGGCCGAATCTTGGGCTTACATGACTTGGTTTGCTCTCCTTTTGACTGAGTTTACACTAATGGAAAAAGAAAATAATTAAACAGCCCTTTTACGAGCTCACATGGCCCAAGTTAATGTAAAGCCTGGAAACTACAATCCTCTGTGCTCAGCCAAACAACTGCCACCTTGGAAGAGTCGTTGTCTACGCCCAAGTAGATCTAAGGGCAGGATTAGGCCAGAGGAGAATTCCAGCTGCCCCAGACAAGGTCGGCGGGTGTTTCACTCCGAGGAGGAGCGGCCAAACCTGAAGTTTCAGGATTTTAATGCAAACCTTTTTCATGGCAAGCGGAGTGACCGGTTTGCCCAGCGCGGCTGCGAAGCCGCTGCCCAACAGCTCAGGTGCAGAGTCACGGTTGGGGTTAGTTCTGCCCTAAATATTTGTAGTTGAATCCACGCCTCGAACCTTTAATGCGTCTTAACTGGAGATCTAGGCAAATTTTCCAAGCGGAATTAAGAGTACTTGCAGCTGTTCCCACAGCTATTCTGGCCCTCCCGAGTATTTTTGAGAGCATGTTTCAGAGCGGGAATGTCTCCTGTTGCTATGCAGATGAGCACAGATAGAGAAAACGCAAAAAGCGGCCGCTCTGCTGGTGTCACCCAGGAAAAGGACATGAGGAGTGTTCATCAGACGTTTCCCCATCTTTGCTGGGAAAGGATTTTAACTAAACAAGCGCTTTTTAAAGCCGTAACACGCGCGTGTGCTACCCTCCGGTGGCCTGGAGCTGCTCCATGACTCAGTCCTCGTTGTCTGGAAAAAACCCACATTTCCTTTTGTGTGCATGTGAGACAACTGTCTTTTTGCTCCAATATCAACCTCAGAGGCTGTTGATTGAAGAAAAGGATTAAAACACCTTGCTAAGAACAGCAGGACTCAAAACCCGTCGAGCTCGTACCTTAAGAAATTCCGTGATACAGTCTGTCAGCTGCTTGTGCCCTTGGATGTTTAACTCCAGCTCGTAAAATTTAGACATGAGTTTGGACTCCCTGCCACACTGGTTGCAGCTAGGATTAAAAATAAAGACAGAAACAAAGACTAAACCACATGAGGTTCGTGTGTCTGAACTCCCCAGCCATTAGGAAACGACTCTTTGAGCTATAAAACCAGGAGAAGAAGTTAAGTTGGAATTAACGCGGTTCACATCACCACGACAACTCCGCAAGGTATAACAGCATCTACCACGAAACACAGAAGCGCTTGCTTACAATTCACGTACATCATTTTATGTGATTTTTGGAGAATGCAGGAATGCAAACGCGACACCTGAGCGCTCTGTTTATCTGGACTTTACGCTCCATTAACTCACTTGCAGGTTTAATTGGTGCATTTTTAGGAAATGACTAAAATGGCAACACCTGAAAAAAGTTGCAGCAAAGCTTACCTGCCTGCTCAAGCTCTTAGGAGGGCTCTTCCCCCCCTCAAATTGTTCTAAAATGTTTAAATATTTACAGAAATGTTCCTCCCAAAGACCAAACACTTACACCGTGACGTAGGCATACTCCCCACAAAACTGCTTTTGCACTATGTTGCGAACATCTGGGTTTTTTTGTTTCGATAAAGTATCCTCCAGCAGCGACATGAACAGCTTGGAAAACTCCTGGGCGTCCTAGGAGAGAAAGTCGAAGTTAACAAGCCGCACAAAGCCCAATCACAACCTTGTCGCTAATTTACTGCAAATTACCCACAGCTTTACACACGGGCTGCGTCGTGCTCGGAATAGAAAAAAGACCAGTCGGGAGGACTAAAGAAAAAGAGGAATTTGGCTAAAATGAGCGTGAGGCCCCTGGTGTGAGTTCACGTGGCTCCGGGCCAGCTGCGCCGGGTGCTTTGACTCCTGTCCCGCTCCTCGCAGAGCGCTGGAAGGAAAAAATACCCTCCTGCAGAGCTTTCTGTCCCGTTAACGCTGGTTTTGCAAAGCTCAGTGTGCAATACGAGCTGCCCTTGCTTGTGTTATGGGTGAGATGAAAAACAAAAACAGCCTAAAAATGAGAAGTGGATTTTTCCCCGCCGCCTTGTACTGCTCGGGAGCTTCCCCAAGCTCATCTCAAGGCTTTTCTCTCCCACCCTGGTGCTCCTTCGCTCTCCACTTCTGAAAACAAACAGGTTGTGGCCTCTCTCAGCTGTCCTGTAGTGTCACCAGCCGGCAGTAACCGTGTCCTCCCAAGGAAACACAGGCCAGCGCTCGGGCTCTTCCCCCAACAACCTCCTCTGACTTCTCCAAGCGGATTTTCAAGCCGTGTCCTTCCCCTGAGCCCGCAGAGCCGGCTGCAGCGCTCGCCCCTCTCTGACCACCCTTTCCCTGCCCCACACGCTCGTGTTGGACCTTGGCTGGCTCCCAGTGACCCCAACAAATGTCTGCTGGCCCCACCAGGTTTCTTCAGCCCCTGAACCACTCACCAGGGAGGAGCAGCCCATAAAGCACCTGCCAAAAGGCCCTCCAGGCAGATTCAGCTCCCACCCTGCACAGTGCCGGGGTTCATCAGCCGCTAACAACCGCTCCCATCGCTCCCAGGCTCCTCCTGGCCTCCCCTGGCTCCATCCAACCTCCCTCAGCCCCTTCTGACACTCCGGGTTCCCCCTGAACCCCCTGGGCCCCTCTGGGATCTCCCTGATCCCACCAGACTCCCCCTGACTTCCCTTGGCTCCCCCTGACCCACCTGAGCTCCTTTTGGCCTCCCTGGGCTCCCCACAACTTGCCTCACCTCCCCCTGACCTCCCTCAGTCCCTCCTGATGCCCTTGGGCTCCCCCGGACACCCCCAGACTCCTCCTGACCTCTCTCAGCTCCCCATAACCTCCCCCAGACTCACCTGACCTCTCTGGGCCCCTCTGGACCCCCCTGGCCTCTCCCTGACCTCCCTGGGCTCTTCCTGACCCCCTGGGCTCCTTTTGACCTCACCAGGCTCCCCCTCACCTCACTGGGTGCCCCCCATCTTCCCGCAGCTCCCCTTGACCCCCACTGTCTCCTCTTGGGCTCCTCCTGACCTCCCCCAGCCCCTCCAGACCCCCCAACCTCTCTCAGCCCCTCCTGACACACCTGGGCTCCCCCTGACACCCTCAGACTCTCCCTGACCTCCCTCAGCTCCCCATGGACTCCCCCTGGGCTCTCCTTGACCTCTCTCAGCCCCACTTGACACCCCTGGGCTCCCCCCCAACTTCCTTCAGCTCCCCCTATTCCCCTGGGCTCCTCCCGAACCTCTGGTGCTCTCCCTGACCTCCCTCAGCCCCTCCTGACCTCCCTAAGCATTCCCTGACCCCCTCGACCTCCCTAAACTCTCCCTGACCCTCCCTGCGATCCCCCCACCTTCCTTCAGCTCCCCCTGAAGCCCTTGTGCTCTCCCTGACCTCCCTAAGCTCTCCCTGACCCCCCCTGACCTCCCTAAACTCTCCCTGACCCTCCCTGCGATCCCCCCACCTTCCTTCAGCTCCCCCTGAAGCCCTTGTGCTCTCCCTGACCTCCCTAAGCCCCTCCTAACCACCCCCCCGGGCTCCCCTTGACCCCCTAGCATCCCCCTAACTTCCTTCAGCTCCCCCTAAGCCCCTTGTGCTCTCCCTGCCCTCCCTAAGCTCTCCCTGACTTCCCTGGGCTCCCCCTGACCTCCGGCACCAACGGGACGTCCCTGAACACAACTTTGTGTCTGCACCGTGCAGAACCCAGCTCAGGAAATGCTAAAATAACCCAAAAAAGGGCAGTTTCAGGCTGCTTTAAAGGACGCAATCCCGGGCAGGACGCGCCTCACGCCCACCTGCTGCTGCCCCGTGTCCAGCCCCAGAGCCTTGACGAAGCCGGAGGGGTCGATGTAGCGGCGCTTGCTGTTCTGCAGCAAGGCGAACAGGTACTGCAGGTGCTCGCAGATCGTCTGGGGCTCGTAGTCTGCGAAAACAACCAGTTGCGCGAGTTACAGCAAATTATTTGAGGCAAGAGACAATCCTTCCAAGTAATTGCTCGTTATTCCTCCGTAAGGCTAAGTTTAACGATTATAAATATGATTTTTTGAAGCTGTTTTAAAGTACTGTTAAAACTGAAGTGGCTCATGTCAGCGATGACAGCAAAGTCAAATATCACAGAATCAATTAGGTTGGAAAAAAACCTTAAAGTCATCGAATCCAGCCATAAATATCCCACAGTGCCACGCGTGAGCTGCAAGTGAATGGTTTCAGCAGCAGGCAACGATTATCCCGTAGCAACAGCTTCTTATTTACCCTAAACAGCAGGATGTCATTTAAAAATACTGTAAAAACAGAATAAATCAGGCAGCTGCCCTGATGGAGAGGGCACCTATAGCGCTATACCATTTACCCAAAGGTAAATCACTGAGCCCAGTGTGTCCACTCTGAGGGCACTGGGAGCCTCATTTGTACTAGAAACCTAAATTTTTGCCCTGCGATGCGATGATTTTGGCTCCGCAGAAGCGCAGATCAGCCCCAGCCCATGTGCTTCTACCGCAGCACCATCGTTACACTGGGAACCAATTTGGGAAGCAGCCCAGTAAGAAACAAACCCAAACGGGATTTTTCAACTGATTTAAGAAAAAACTCGGATGGTTTGTTCCCAAAGGCGGGTGATGGACTCAAAAACGCCACCATGGAGAGGGGAGGGGCGGCTGTAGCTTCACCCATCGATTCTCCCAATAGACGTTGCCATAAAACGCATAGAATTTTAGGAGAAAAGGAGCAAAACAGCTCCCGTTGGCAGCAGACTGCCTTCCACCCACCTTTGTCGCTCGGGATGCCCTCTCCGGTCGCCAGCATGCTGCAGGTGCTGGGACACAAGTAGAGGGCTTGCCGGAGCTCCAAGTTAAGAAACCACATCTGCAAGAAAGTGTTGACGTAGCACGTGGCGCCGAGGTTCGTTAAGCCCACGAACGCGTTCTGCCGTGAGAGAGAAAATAATCGTCACTCGCCGCTGCCGAGGAGCAAAGAGAAATCCAGCAGCTGGGGAAACGCCGCTCGTACAAACAGCGCGTCCCAAACTCTGCGGCTGCAGGGGGACGCGAGGTGTCACCCCCCTTGTCCGCATCATCCCCCACAAGGAGTGGGAATGGCAGAGGATGGTTTTTTTGGGGCTCCTACCTTCTTGCGGCGCTCGCAGTTGGGGTCGTCAATGTTGTGGAAGCTGTTCTCGTCGATCTCGCCCAGCCAGACGTGCTCCCCGATGCCCACCAGGCAGTTGGGGTTCCCCCGGCAGTTCCTCCTGCAGAACCAGCACCGCCACGGCTGTCACCATCACCCAAGGGACGCTCTTGTCCATTTTTGGGGGGGGTGAGGACAAGGGGGACCCCATAATGCTAAACAGAAGGGGTGGGGTGGGATATGGGTGTCCCACACCTCCCAAAAATGGTGGTTATGGACAAACAAGGAGAAATAAAGGGGGAGAAAAAAGGGGCACCCCGCGTAAAGTACAGGACCCAGGATTGTCCCTGGGGAGCCAGGTGGGACAGTGGCCCCCACAACCCTGTGGGGGAACCTATACTTGGGGAGCCAGGTAAGAACCCAACACAAGCCTGCGGGGGTTCTCCCAAAATCTGGGGTGTCAGGCACAGACAGGAAGAACACCCACAATCCCAGGGGGGGTCCCCAATACCTGGGAAGCCAGGTAGAGAGAAGGGTCCCCCACAACCCCAGGGGGTCCCTATAATTGGGAAACCAGGTAAAAAAAGGGACCCACCACAACCCTGGGGGGATCCCCTATATTTGGGAAGCCAGGCACAGAGAGAGGTCACCCACAATGCTCAGGGGATCCCCAATACCTGGGAAGCCAGGCAGAAAAAAGGGTCCCCCATAACCCCTGGAGGTCCCTATATTTGGGCAGCTGGATATGAAGAGGGACCCAACAGAACCCCAGGGGGGTGTTCCCTAAATCTGGGGTGCCAGGCACAGAGACAGATCACCCACAACCCTGGGGGGGGTCCCCAATACCTAGAAAGCCAGATACATAGAGGGGTCCCCCACAACCTCGGGGGGGTCCTCTATATCTGGGGATCCAAGCAGGGAGAGGGGCCCCCACAATCCTGGGGAATGGGGGTCCCAAAGAAAAGGGTGTGTGGGGTCCCTAAGAAGGGGATAGGGGGGGGTCCTGAAAGGGCGCGGAGCTTCCCCAGCCTCACGGGAGGGACGTGGGGACCCCCAGCCCGGGGGGTGCGGGCCCAGAGGAGGGAACGGAGGAGCCCAGACAGGGGGTGGGGGGGTTGGGTCCCCTGTGGGCGCGGGCACGGGCCGGGGAGGGCGGCGAAGGCCCGGGCGGTCCGGGGTTACCGGCAGGCGCCGCGCTGGCAGGGCTCCAGCCGGACGCGATAGGCCGCTTCGATGTGCTCCTGCGCCACCTCCTCGGGCGGCACCGTCTCGGTCCAGCGCCACGCCGCCTTCTCCAGCTGCAGCCGCGGCGCCATGGCCGCCGCCCCCCGCTCCGGCCCGGGCCCGGCCTGGCCCGTCCGCTCCGGTCGGGTCCCAGCTCCGCTGCGGCCCCGGTCCCGCCCGGCCCCTCCCGCCGCCGCCGCCGCCGCCGTCACAGGGCTGGTGACGCGCCCAGCGCGACGCGCTGACGGTAACGGGCTGCGACGCGCGACCGCCTGGGCGGGGCCTGAGCGACGCGCCTGGGGGCGGGGCCTGGCGCGCCCGGCGGGAGGTGGCTCCGCCCACCCCGACAGCGCGAGCGGAGCGCGGGAACGTGTGTCGGTGTGTCAGTGCGTGTGTCCGTGCGCGTGTCTGTATGTCCATGTGTGTGTGTCCGTGTGTCCCCGGGGCCCCGTACGGCCGCCGCCCTCCCGCACCGTCCATACCGGACCCCACACCATAGCCCCCATACCAAACCCCCGCCCCACACCCTCCCCATAGCCCCCATACCATACTTTGCTCCACATACTATATGTACTCCATCCTATAGCCCCGTGTCATAACCCCCCGTAGCATACACCCCCATACCCCCCATACCATAGTCCCCCCCCATACCATAGCCCCTCTATACCATCTCTGCATCCCCATACTATACACCCCCAGAATCCCATACCACGCCCCCTCATACCCCCCCAGACCCCCATACCGTACCCACCTGCACCCTCATACGGCCCAGCAACCCCTATACCATCCCCTCCCCATATCACACCACCACTAACCCCCCCTTCAGGGACCCATACACCCCCCATAGCACCCCCCACCCCCCATACCATACACCCCTCAAACCATGCATCCTTGCACCCCTATACCATAACCCTTCCATCCCATACCCCCTACACCCCCACGCCATAATCCCCCCTGCACCCCCCACACATAATACACCCCCCAACACCCCATACCTATGCCATACCCCCCATACCATATCCCCCATGCCCCCCCGGCGCAGCCCCCACAGACACAGCCGCTGGTTCTCGCTCCTTTAATGCTGCCCCCCCGCGGGGTCCCCGCCAGCACCCGATTGTCCCTCGCGTCCCCCCCACCGCCACCCCAGGGGGCACCAGGCGGCACGGCCGCCCCTGCACAGTTTCGGGGGGGGGGCGGGGGAATGCGGTGGGGGTGGGGGGGGTGTAAACATTTTTGGGGGTCCCGGCCCCCCCCCCCGGTGTCACCCCGGGGCAGCGAAGCACCGTTTCCTCCTGGCTTTTGGTTTTCTTTTGGAAAATAATAACATTGGCCAAATTCCCCCCAAAATATACTTTGGGGAAGGTTAGGAGGGGCAGGGGGGGGCGGGGGACCCCCCCACCGCGCCGTGCTGCAGGTCGATGGGGTGCGGGGGGGCCCCGGAGGGCGCCAGCACCAGCCCCCGCACGCACCCGGTGACACCCGAGCTGAACTTGCCGGCGGTCAGAGCGCGGGGGTCCGGGGCACCGCCTGGGGACACGGGGACATGGGGGACATGTGGGTGTGGGAGCTCACCTGGTGTCCCACCCCGTGTCCCTGCCCCTGTCCATCACATGTCCCGTTGCATCATGTCCCCACCCCATGTCCGTCCCCTGTGCCGTGTCATGTCCCATCATGTCCCCACCCCATGTCCATCCCATGTCCCATGTCATGTCCCACCAGGTGAACCCACGCCATGTCCATCCCCTGGGTTACGTCCCATCATGTCCCCACCCCATGTCCCACCAGGTGAACCCACGCCATGTCCATCCCCTGGGTTACGTCCCATCATGTCCCCACCCCATGTCCCATCAGGTGAACCCACCCCATGTCCATCCCCTGCCTGTCCCACCACGTGTCCCATCTTGTGTCACATCCAGGTTCTGTCCCATGTGCCATCATGTGTCCCCATCCCCTGTCCATCCCATGTGACATTCCACGTCCATCCCATGTGCCATGTCATGTCCCATCAGGTATCCCCACCCCATGTCTGTCCTGTGTCCCCTGCCCATGTCTGTCCCATGTCATGCTGCATCATGTCCCCACCCTGTGTCCAACCCCTGTCCCACCCCATGCCTGTCCCCTGTCCCACCATGTGTCCCATCCAGGTTCCATCCCATGTGCCATCAGGTGTCCCCACCCCCTGACCCCCTCATGTCCCTTCCTACTTCCACCACATGCCCTGTCCCATGTCCCCTCCTGTGTCCCATCCCGTGGCAACCCTGTGCCCTGTCCTACAGCCCATCAGGTGTCCTTCTCCCACATCCAACCTGTATCCCCTCCCATACACCACCCCTTACCACATTCTGTCCCGTGTCCTGTCCTGGGTCCCCTCCTAAGTCCCATCATGTCACCCCTCCCATGAGCCAGCCCATGTCCCATCCTGTGCCCTGTCCCACCATGTGTCCCAGCCCGTGTCTCACCCTGTGCCCTGTCCCACCACATGTCCCAGCCCATGTCCCACCCTGTGTCCCATCTTTTGTCCCACCCCATGTCCCACCATGTGTCCCATCTCATGTCCATCCCACGTCCATGATGTGTCCCACCATATGTCCCAGCCTGTGTCCCATCCCGTGTCCATTCCATGTCCCACCCTGTGTCCCATCTTGTGTCCCATTCCCTGTCCCACCAACGTGTCCCATCCCATGTCTATCCCATGTCCCCCGCTGTGTCCACAAGTGTCACCGTACCCACGTAGACGCTGCCTTGGGTGTTGGCCATGACGTTGGTTCCTGGGGACTCTCCGGTCACTGGCTCCTCCCCATCCACCTGCAGCCGCCCGCGCCGGCCCTCCCTGCACAGCACCCATCAGCACCCATCAGCACCCGTCAGCACCGCACCCCGACCCCCCGGCCCTTCCCCGACCCCACCCACCTTGTCACCGTCACCCGGTGCCACTCGCCGTCGTTGATGGGGTCTTCAGAGACGATGGTGGCCTCGCCGCTGCCCAGCTGGTAGCTGCAGGGGTGGGAGAGGCTCAGTGTGGGGAGCACCCTTGGGTGACATGGGGCACCCTGGGGTGACGCTGGGTGTCCCCGCTGACCTGAACACCAGGTGTCCGTCCTTCAAGCCGAGGCCGATGAAATCTTTGGCTTTGCCGCCCTCGCTGGGCTCCTGCGGGCACAGTGGGGGTGTGAGGAGCACCCTGACTCCCACCCTGAGGTTCCCTTCCCGCTGGTGTCCCCCTGCTCACCGCCCCGTGCCACAGCAGCAGCCCCTCGGCGCTGTCTGTCCGCAGCTCCAGCTCGATGGTGTCCGGCGCCTCGGGGGGGCTGCGGGGAGAGGGGGACGGTGCGGTGGGTGCAGCACCCCGGGAAGGGTGCAGCAACCTGAGCTGGGTGCAGCACCCAGAAAGAGGGCAAGACCGTGATGGATGCAGCACCATGAGAAGGGTGCAGCACATTGGGATGGGTGCAATGGATGCAGCACCCTGGGAAGTTGCAATGCCATTATGGGTGCAGCACCCCAAGAAAGGTGCAGCACCCCGGGATGGGTGCAGTGGGTGCAGCACCCTGGGAAAGCTGCAGCACCCCAGAATGGGTGCAAACGCATGATGGGTGCAGCACCCTGGGATGGGTGCAGTGGCTCAATGGGTGCAGTGCCCCAGAAAAGATGCAAGACCATGATGGGTGCAGCACCCTGTGAAGGGTACAGCACCCCGGGATGGATGCAATGGATGCAGCACCCTGGGTTGGGTGCAGTGCCATGAAAGGTGTGGCACTCCAAGAGGGTGCAATGGCTGCAGCACTCTGGCAAGTTGCAAAGCCATGACGGGTGCAGCACCCTGGGAAGGCTGCAGCACCCCAAGAAGGGCACAGCACCCTGGGATGGGTGCAATGGGTGCAGCACTCTGGGAGGGTTCAACACCATTCTGGGTGCAGCACCTGGGGAAGGGTGCAAAGTGGCAATGGGTGCAATGCTGCAGGAAGGGGCGCAGCACCCGGTGAGGGTGCAATGCTGAGGGAAGGAAGGGTGCAACTCAGCGGGGAGGGTGCAGCACCCCGGGAAGGATGTGAGTGCTGCAATGGGTACAACACCACGGTGGGCACAATTCTGCACTGGGTGCAATGCTGCGATGGGTGCAACACTGCAGGAAGGGGTGCAGTGCTGCGGGACAGGGTGCAGCACCCACTCAGGGGTGCCCGTCCCCACTGTCACTCACCCGCGGGGGAAGAGGTGACCGGGCAGGGCCAGGTACGATCCGTCCTGGAAGGCGGCGCTGAACTGGCCGGGGGCGTCTGTGGGGAGAAGGGGGAACAAGGGGGGGGCACCCCCACCCGTCACACCCGCAGCATCACTTTTGGGTGCAAAAGGAGGGAAAACGGGCGCAGAGACCTACCGCCACCCCCGCTGCCCTCCTGCCAGTCCTGCTCCAGCTCCGCCAGCGCTGAATCTGTGGGCGAGAGGGATTGGGGACGGGGTGGCATGTGTCCCCGCCACGTCCCCAAGTGTCCCCAGGCGTCCCCCACTCACTGTGCTGGCAGAGGGGGCCGCTGTAGCCCGGCGGGCACAGGCAGGTGTTGTCCTTGCAGGTGCCGCCGTGCAGGCAGGGGTTGCGGTGCAGGCAGCGGTCCTCCTCCTGCTCACAGTGCGGCCCTGGGGACACGGAGGGTGACAATGGGTGACACAGGCGGGTGCAAGGCTCTGCTGCCCTCCCTGGTGTGCTCTTGCACACACATGCACGTGTGAGCACGCACACGAGAAGTGTGTGCACGCACAGCACCCACGGTGCACCCTCGTGCACGCCACGCACCCGTGCAAACGTTGCACGTGGATGTGCGGTGTGTACACGTCCACACACACGCGTGCACGGCAAACCCTGTGCACAGCACCCACGCGTGCACACCACGTGCATGCACCACACAGCAGACGCAGACACACGTGCAGCAGATGCACCCGCGCGCAAACGGCGCACACGGTGTGCACAGCAGCCTTGCACGTGCACCAAATGCACTCACACACAACACACACCCACAGGCGCTGCAGATGCGTGACAGACGCACACAGTGGGTGTGTGCAGCAGATGCACCCGCTGGCAAAATGCTCACACGTGCAGCCACAGTGCACGTGCAGCACGTACACACTTGCAGTACACGCACAACACACACATGCATGCTGCAAATCCACCATGCACAGTGCACACACAGCATA
Source organism: Streptopelia decaocto (assembly GCF_964273445.1). NCBI lineage: Eukaryota > Metazoa > Chordata > Aves > Columbiformes > Columbidae > Streptopelia > Streptopelia decaocto. The sequence continues at coordinate 1,583,025 of NC_138675.1, read as the reverse complement.
TGTATGTGCAGCGCTCATATGTGAATGCACAGCACGTGTGCACAGTGCACACACTTGCATGCACAGCATATGAGCACTGCATGCATGCATGTGCTGTGCATGCAAGTGTGCTGTACGTGCACATATGAGCACTGCATGTGTGCGTGTGCTGTGCATGCAAGTGTGCTGTACATGCACATATGAGCACTGTGCATAGATGTGCTGCGCATTGTGCATTTGCAGGACACGTGTGTGCACACACGCATGAACAGCACACGTGCATGCAGAGTGTGCAAGCATGCACAACAGGTGCACAACTCATGCACACAGGCACGGACAGGGTATGTTCCCACGTGCAGGCACAGTGCACACGTGTGCACAGCAAACACACACCCAGCACACAGCCCGCATACATGTGCAGCATATGCGCACACGTGGTACATGCACAGCACACGTGCATGCACCATGCAAACGCATCACGCACAGTGCACACGCACGCACAGCACATATACACGCAATGCTCATACGTACACGCACAGCACGTGCGTGCACAGGGCACACGCATGCACAGCACCCGTGCACAGCAAACACATGCAGCGCACACACACAATCTGCATACGAATGCACAGCACACACGCATCCTGCAAATGCACAATGCACAGCACCTCTATGCACAGCGCTCATATGCACATGTACAGCACACACGCATGCACAGCACACACACGCAGCACACGTGCACGCACAGCACATGCGTGTCCTGCAAATGCACAATGCACAGCACCTCTATGCACAGTGCTCATATGCGCACGTACAGCACGCTTGCATGCACAGCACACGCACACACGCAGCACACGTGCATGCACAGCACACAAGCTTGCACATATAGCGCACATGCACACACAGCCCACGTGCACGTACAGCGCACATGCTTGCACAGCGCACACGCACGCACAAGCAGCACCCACAGTGCACACGCATGCACAGCACATATACACGCAATGCTCACACGTACACACACAGCACGTGCGTGCGCAGTGCACACGCATGCACAGCACACGTGCACAGCAAACACATGCAGCGCACACATGCAATCTGCATACGAACACACAGCACACACGCATCCTGCAAATGCACATGCACAGCACCTTTATGCACAGTGCTCATATGTGCATGTACAGCACACACACGCAGCACACGAGCACGCACAGCACACACGTGTCCTGCAAATGCACAATGCACAGCACCTCTATGCACAGTGCTCATATGCATGTGTACAGCACACACACGCAGCACACATGCATGCACAGCACACACGTGTCCTGCAAATGCACAATGCCCAGCACCTCTATGCACAGTGCTCATATGTGCATGTACAGCACACACGCATGCACAGCACACGCACACACGCAGCACAGCACACAAGCTTGCACATATAGCACACATGCACACACAGCCCATGTGCACGTACAGCACACATGCTTGCACAGCGCACACGCACGCACATGCAGCACCCATGGTGCACACGCATGCACAACACATATACACGCAATGCTCATAAGTACACGCACAGCACGTGCGTGCACAGTGCACACGCATGCACAGCACACGTGCACAGCAAACACATGCAATCTGCATACGAATACACAGCACACACGCATCCTGCAAATGCACAATGCCCAGCACCTCTATGCACAGTGCTCATACGTGCATGTACAGCACACACGCATGCACAGCACACGCACACACGCAGCACAGCACACAAGCTTGCACATATAGCACACATGCACACACAGCCCATGTGCACGTACAGCGCACACGCTTGCACAGCACACACGCACGCACATGCAGCACCCACAGTGCACACACATGCACAACACATATACACGCAATGCTCACACGTACACGCACAGCACGTGCGTGCGCAGTGCACACGCATGCACAGCACACGTGCACAGCAAACACATGCAATCTGCATACGAATACAGAGCACACACGCATCCTGCAAATGCACAATGCACAGCACCTCTATGCACAGTGCTCATACGTGCATGCACAGCACACTTGCATGCACAGCACACGCACACACGCAGCACGCATGCATGCACAGCACACAAGCTTGCACATACAGCGCACATGCACACACAGCCCACGTGCACGTACAGCGCACACGCATGCACATGCAGCACCCACGGTGCACACGCATGCACGACACACGCCCACACACGTGCACGGCACGCGCGTGCCCAGCACACGCGCACGCCCAGCTCGCACACACGCTGCGCACACGCCAACGTGCCCACGCCGGCACTCACCGCCGAAGCCGGGGGGGCACAGGCAGCGGTGGGCAGCGCCGTCGGGCAGGGGCAGGCAGCGGCCCCCGTGCAGGCAGGCAGCGCGCAGGCAGGGCGACGGCTGCCCGCACTGCCCCACGCCGCGGCTGCGCAGGAAGCTGTACCCCAAATCCACCTTCTTCCCGTTGATGGACACCTGGCGGGGGGAACACACCAAATGGGGGGGTCAAGGAGGGGACCCAGGAGTCCGGGTTGGGGGGGTGGGGGCGGGGGTCTCACCTCTCCGATGCAGCCGCGGAAGGAGACGTTGGTCGGGGGGCGCAGGGGCGGCTCGGTGCCCCCCAGGTACAGGGGGGAGCGGAGGTTGAGTCCTTGGCTCTTTCCGGGCGAGGAGCGTTTCACCGGGGTGGCGTCATCCACCACCAGTGTCCCGTCCTTGTGCACGCGCTCAGCTGTCACCCGGTGCCACCGGCCCAGTGCCACCGGCTCGGCGCTGCGGAGAACCGCTGGGCCTGTGGGGACGGACGGGGTGGTGGCATCACAGGGGGACACTGGGGGCGCAGAGGGAGCTGAGAGGTTCCCTGGGTGATGCTGGGGGACTCTGGTGGTGACAGGGGACACCAGGAGACACCCCTAATGCCCAGGGACCCTGGCAGCACCTGGAAACCTCAATGGGACCAAGGGATCCTGGTGACACTTGGGGACCCCAGTGGTGCCAGGGGTCCCTGGTGATGCCCGGGGACCTCAATGAGGCCATGGGACCCCGGTGACTCTTGGAGACTCCAATGATGGCACAAGACACCAGTGATGCGTGGGGACTCCAATGACACCAAGGGACTCTAGTGACACCCCAGTGGTGGTGCCTGGGGACCTCAGTGACACCAAGGGACCCTAGTGACACCCTGGTGGTGATGCTTGGGGACCCCAATGATGCCAAGAGACCCTAGTGACACTTGAAGACTCCAATGCCACCAAGGGACCCCCCTAAGACTTGGGGACCCTAGTGGTGCCAAAGGACCGCAGTGACACTGGGGGACCCCACCAATGCCCAGGGACCCTGGCACTTCCCGTGGGGCCCAGTGGTGCCAAGGGACTCCGGTGACACTTGGAGGTTCCAATGACACCAAAGGACCTTGGTGATGCTTGGGGACCCCACTTGTGTCAAAGGACCCCAAGGATGCCTGGGGACCCCAATGATGCCAAAGGACCCTAGTGACACCTGGGGACCCCACTGATGTCAGGGGACCCCACCACAGCTCAGGCACCCCTATGATATTGGGGGACCCCAGTAATGCCAGCTCGCCCGCAACACCCAGGGTCCCAGTGCCACCCACCTGAGCCCAGCTCGTAGCGGAACTCGAGGTGGCCGCCGGCCATGGCCAAGGCCACAAAGTCCTCGACGGGGGCGGCTTTGCCGGCGCTGAAGAGCAGGAGCCCGTCGGGCGCCAGCGGCAGGAACTCGGCGTCCACGCGCAGCTCATGGTGCACGTTGGTCAGGGGTGGGTAGGACACGAAGGCCCCGGCCTCACCGAAGGACGGCACGCTCACCGCCTCGCCTGCGCAGCCCCGTCAGCACCCCGCGGGGACCATCTCCCCAGGGTGTCCCCAGGGTGGTCCCCATGGTGGGGCCCAGTTCTCCATCCCCTTAGTGTCCATCTCTCCAAGGTGGGAACTCGTCCTCCATCCCCATCTCCCTGGCATGGGACCCAAACCTCCAGCCCCACAGTGACCCCATCGCCTGTGGTGGGACTCCATCCTCATGGTGCCCATCTCCCCAGTCCCATGTCCACGTCCCAGGAGAGGCCCCCACCCTGTCCCTGTGACCCCATGGTGGTACCCAGACCTATGCTCATCTCCCCAGGGTGGTCCTCAGCCTGTGTCCCTAGGGTGGTCCCTAATCCCCCATCCCCATGGTTAGTCCACAGCCCCATCCACACCTCCCTGTGGTGGGACCCAGTTCTCCATCCCCATAGTGTCCATCTCCCCATGGTGGGAACTCATCCTCCATTCCCATGGTGCCCATTTCCTGTGGTAGGACCCAAACCTCCAACCCCATGGTGCCCATCTCCCCAGGGTGGTCCTCAGCCCATGTCCCCAGGGTGGTCCTCAATCCCCCATCCCCATGGTGCCCATCTCATGTGGTGGGACCCCATCCTCATGGTGTCCATCTCCCTGGGGTGGTCCCCATCCCCATGTCCCCAGGGCACTACCCAGACCCATGCCCATCTCCCCACGGTGGTCTCCACCCCTGTCCCTGTGTCCCCAGGGTGGTGCCAACCTTGCGCCCATCTCCCTGGGGTGGTCCCCAGCCCTGTCCCCACGTCCCCTGGATGGTCTGTAGCCCCATGTCCATCTCTCTGGGGTGGCCCTTAGCTCTGTCCCCATGTCCCTGGGATGGTTCCCAGCCACGTGTCCATCTCCCTCGGGGGGTTCCCACCCTACGCCTGTGTCCCCAGGGTGGTCCCAGCCCCATGGTGCCACATCTCCCTGGGGCGGGACCTAATACCCTATCCCTATGGTGCCCATCTCCCCAGGATGGTCCCCTGCCCCATTGCCATATTCCTGCTGTGGTCCCCAGCCCCATCCCCATGTCCCCAAGGTGGTACCCAGTCCCATGCCCATCTCCCCAGGGTGGGACTCAGCCTGTGTCCCCACGGTGGTCCCCAGTCCCCCATCATGCCCATCTCCCTGGGGTGGTACCCAGTGACCCACCTCCATCCCATCTGTGATGCCCGTCTCCCCAGATGGTACCTAATCCCCTGTCCCCATCAGGCCTGTGACCCCAGGGTGGTCCCCAGCCACATCCCCATCTCCTCAGGGTGGTCCCCACCCCATGCCCGTGTCCCCAGGGTGGTGCCAGCACCATCCCCATGTCCCTGCAGTGCTCACCCTCAGTACACCTGTCCCCAGCCTTGCCCAGGTGACAGCGGCAGGTGTAGCCCTGCCCGTCCGGCCGGTTGACGCAGGTGGCATCAGGCCCACACGCCTCTGTAGGGTGACAAGCCATCAGCACCCATCTGGGGAGGGACTGGGGGTGACATCCCCGCGGGACATGGCCACCTTACCTGGGTGACAGTGCAGAGCCCGCGAGTACTCGCAGTTGCTGCCGGTGAAGCCGTGGGGACAGCGACACACGTAGGTGCCACTCTCAGCGTCCTGACACACGCCGCCATTCTGGGGGGTGACACGGGTGTCAGCGACAGGTGGGGATGGGTGGGCATGGGTGGGCAACCCCCGGCACCGCCACCCTCACCTGGCACGGCCGGTCCTGGCAGGTGGGACAGCTGGTGACACCGTGCGCCTGCAGGTCCATGTCCCCAAAAGCCACCTCCTCCCCTTGGATGCGCAGCTGGCGCACGCATCCTGCAGAGGGACGGGGATGGAGGAAGCCGGGGGGCTGACACGATGCTCAGCGCCCTCCCCCGCCCCCCAAAATCCCGTCACTCACCCACAAACCCGCGGCTCAGCCCCGTCTTGGCCACAGCGCTGAAATCGGGGTAACCCCCCAGGAACAGCTCCTCGTTCAGATCCAGCCCCTGGAACTTCCCCTGCGGGCACAGGCGGGTGGGCACCTCCTCCAGCACCCTGACCCCCACCCCAAATGCACCAACCCCCCTCCCCAAAATACCTGGGAGGTGCCATTAACTGGTGGGTGCCCGTCCAGCGCCAGCGACCCCCGGGTGAGGTTGCGGAGCAGCCGGACGGTGTGGAACTCGCCCAGGCGCAGCGGCGTGGGGTGCCGGATGGTGGCCATGCCCGAACCCGCGTCAAACCTGAGGGGTATTTTAAGGAGGACAATGGGTGTAGGAGGGTGCTGGCACCCACTTCCCCCACCCTTAGCAGCCGCTGATGGGTCTCACCGAAATTCGGGGCGGCCGCCCACCAGCCCAAAGGAGATGAAGTCGGCGCCGCTGTTTTTCCGCTGCCCGTTGTAGAGGAGGAGCCCTGGGGGGGATCAGTGGGTCAGGGAGGGTGGTTCCCACCCCTTGGCAGGGTGTCACCTTCATAGGGACCCCAAAACATGCCCAGGATGGAGGAGAAACCCCCATAAGGGGCGAGGGGGGTGGTTGAGTAGAGAATGGGAGGTAGAGAGAGGGAGGATGGAGGAGGAAAGGATGGAGGGGATGTGGAGGGGACATGGAGGGGATGCACGGGGGACACGCAGGGGACATGCAGGCAACACACAGGCGACACACTCACCATCGGCAGCGTCAGGTCGGAAGGCGATGACAATCTCGAATCTCTTGTAGGCGTCCTTGATGGTGGGCAGGGGGAGGAAGGAGTGCGGCGTCTGCCCGAAATAGGGGACCAGGTGCTCTGCGGGGACAGGGGGATCAGGAGGGGTGCAGGTACATCCCCTCCCACTCTTCCCGTCTGTTTGTCCATCCGTCTGTCCTCACCTCGGACCTTGAGGACGTAATACGCCGTCTCCCGGCCGCGGGCGTTGGTGGCGGCGCAGGCGTAGACGCCGGCGTCCTCGTGGCGCACGGCCGGCAGCGTCAGGACGTTCCCCTCTGCCCGCGCCCCCGCCGGCAGCTCCCCCTCCAGCTGCGGCACAACGGGGGGGTCAGCACCCGTAGGGAGGGTCAGCACCCATAGGGTGCCCCCTGCCCTCGCATCCCCATCCCCGCACCCTCACCTTGCTCCAGGTGATCTCCGGCACTGGGAATCCTGACGCCAAACAGGGCAGAACAGCCGCCGAACCCACTGCCACCTCCTTCACCTCGGGCTGCCCGGCGATTTGCGGGGCGGCTGGGGACACGGCGAAAGTGTCACCATCCCATGGTGACATGGTGTGCACCCCCAGCGCTGTGTCCCCAGCCCTCACCTTGCACGTGGAGGATGAGGTGGGACTGGACGGTGCCCACGGCGTTGGCGGCGGTGCAGCGGTACTGCCCCGCGTCCGCCCGCTCCACCCGCTCGAAGGTGAGGGTGCCGGCGCGGACCTGCACCCCGGGCCGGATGCGACCCCCCACTTTGCTCCAGGTGACATGGGGACGGGGTTCCCCCAACCCCAGGCACTCCAGTTCCACCGCTGTCCCCGCCAGCACCGTCTGCACCGCCGTCCGCACGTTGATCAGCGCCCTGGGGAGAGCTGGGGGGGGAGCGGTGGGGTTTTGGGGTGCCCCCTGGTATAGGGGGATAATGCAGTCTGGGGTGACAACGAGGGGCGTGAGAGATGGGGAGAAATGGGGTGCTCAAGGGTGTGGGGAGAAATTGGGGTGTTGGGGTGCTTGTAGGTATGGGGAGAGATTTGGGGTATTGGGGTACGCATGTGCATGGGGAGAAATTTGGGCTATCCGGGTACTCTTGGGCATAGGAAGAGATGGGGAGTATTGGGGTGCCCATGGGCATGGGGAGAGTTTGGGGCTATTGGGGTGCTCATGGCCATGGGGAGAGATTTGGGGTGCCGGGGTTTTCATGGGTGTCAGGAGAGATTTGGGTCACTGGGGTGACCACAGGCATAGAGAGAGACTGGGAGTGCTGGGGTGCCTGTGGGAATGAGGAGAGTTTTTGGGTATTGGGGTGCTCATGGGTGTCAGGAGAGATTGAGGGTATTGGGGTGCCCACAGGTACAGGGAGAGCTGGGTGTATTGGGGCACCTGCAGGTATGGGGAGGATTTTGGGGTATTGGGGTGCTCATGGGTGTGGGAAGAAATAGGGGGTGCTGGGGTGCAGGGAGAATTGGGGATACCAGGGTGTCTGTGGGTGTGGGAAAATGGGGGTACAAGGGTGTCTGTGGGCACAGGGTGAGTTTGGGGGTACTGGGGTGCCCACAGCTATGGAGATGGCAATGGGGGTGCCTGTAGGGTTGGAAAGAAATTGGGGGGTACCAGGGTGTTGGGGGATGTGGGGAGAGATGGGGCTATCTGGGTGCCTATGGGTGTAGGAATTTGGGGGGCACTGAGGTGCCCAAGGGCATGGGGGGTGGGGGTACCAGGGTGTCTGTGAGGATGGGACAATGGGTTGGGGGGTGCCCCTGGATTTGGGGAGCTGGGGTGCCAGTGTTGTTGAGGACAGGTTGGGGGGTGCCCGTGCCCCCCGTTCGCGGGTGTCACTCCTACCCTGGACGCTGAGGGTGGCCCTGTCCTCGGCCTGCACGCCCGGGGCGCTGGCGCGGCACACGTACACCCCCTGCGCCCCCCACGCCAGCTCCGGGATCCTGTGGGGACACGGCGGCGTGTGGGACCCCGCAGGGGGGACAACAGGGGGGTCCCCACCGCCCCGTCCCCTGTCCTTACCGCAGCACCCCATCCCGCACACTGTGGGTGGGAGGCAGCTCCCCGCCGTCCTTCAGCCACTCCAGACGCGCCTGGGGGTCCCCTGAGACGGTGCAGGCGAACTCGGCGGTGCTGCCGACCCCCTGGACGAGGCTCCCCGGTGTCACCCGTACAGTCAAGGGACCGCTGCCGCCATCGCCACTGTCACCAGCGTCACCTGGGCGGGATGCAAAGCCCTGATGGTACCCCGCGTCCCCAGCGAGCAGCGTCCCTGCTTGGGGAGGGGGTCTCACCATGGACAGCCACGTGGGCGAAGGCCTCGGTGGTGCCGACGCGGTTGGTGACGAGGCAGCGGTAGGTGCCGGCGTCGGCAGGTAGCACCGGGCTGATGCGGAGGAGGCCGCCGCGGTGGGCGACGCGTGCCGAGAGGCTGCCGTTGACCTTGTCCCAGGCGTAGAGCAGCGGGGGGGTGCCGTGGGCCAGGCACTGCACCTGCAGCGCGTCGCCGGCGCGCACCGCGCTCTCCTCCGGCAGGCTGGTGGCGTATGGTGGCGCTGCGGGGATGGGCGGTGCTGTCAGCACCCGGCAACAGCCGAGATGGGGCAAAAGGTGGTCGATGGGGCAAGGAATGGGTCAACTGGGCAATGAGTGGGTCAAGTGGGCAATGAGTAGGTCAATGGGGCAATAACGGGACAACAGGGAATGAGTGAGTCAATGCGGCAATAATGGGACAACAGGGCAAAGAACAGGTTGATGGGGCAATGAGTGGGTCAAGTGGGCAATGAGTAGGTCAATGGGGCAATAACGGGACAACAGGGAATGAGTGAGTCAATGGGGCAATAACGGGACAACAGGGCAAAGAATGGGTTGATGGGGCAACGAGTGGGTCAAGTGGGCAATGAGTAGGTCAATGGGGCAAAGAATGGGACAACAGTCCAATGAGTGAGTCAATGGGGCAATGAGTGGGTCAACGGGGCAAAGAATGGGGCAATGGTGGGAGGGTGTGAGTGAAGATGGAAGTGGGCATGTGCTGGGATGGACCAGAGATGGATGGATCCACAAGGGGAAGGACGGATGCAGGGGTGAGAGGGGAGATGGAGAGGTGGATGTGAGCTGGGATGGACAAATGATGGGTGGATCCACAAGGAAGGGATGGCTGGAGAAGTTAGGAGATGGAGAGACGAGCGTGTGCTGGGATGGATGAGAGCTGGACCCATCCACAAGGGAAGGGATGGATAGAGAAGTTTGAGAGGAGGTGGAGAGATGGATGTGGCTGAGTGATGGTTGCATCCACAAGGAAGAGATGGATGGATAGAGGAGTTTGAAAGGAGATGGAGAGATGGGTGTGAGTTGGGATGGATGAACGATGGATGAATCCACAAGGAAAGGACAGCTGGAGAAGTTTGAGAGAAGATGGAGGGATGGGCTTTTGTTGTGATGGTTGAGTAATGGATGAATCCACCAGGAAGAGATGGATGGTTGGAGGGGTTTGAGAGGAGACAGAAAGGTGGATGTGAGCTGGGATGGCTGATTGATGGATGAATCCACCAGGAAGGGGTGGATGGAGAAGTTTGAGAGGAGATGGAGAGATGGGCGTGTGCTGGGATGGACGAGAGATGGACAGATCCACGAGGAAGGGACTGACAGTGGGTGTGAGAGAATCTGGAGAGCTGGGTGTGAGCTGGGATGGATGAGTGATGGATGAACCCACCAGGAAGGGGTGGATGGAGATGTCTGAGATGGGGAGCTGGGTGTGAGTTGGGATAGATGAGCAATGGATGAACCCACCAGGAAGGGGTGGATGGAGATGTCTGAGATGGGGAGCTGGGTGTGAGTTGGGAGGTTGAGCGATGACAGGTCCATGAACAGGGGATGGATGGAAGAGAGCACAGACATAGAGATGGATGTGTACAGGGGAGGGAGAAGCAGGAGGACACATCCATGAGGAACAGCTGGATGGAGGAGCTTGAGGACATGGAGAGGAGGAGCCGTGCCAGGATAGATGAAGATGGATCCATGAGGAAGAGCTGGATGGGAGGGTGGGAGCAGTGACGGAGATAGAGATGTGCCGAGGAAGGACAGAGAGGAGCCACAGATGGGTGACGGGGCAAAGGAGCCGGTGGAGATGGCAGGAGGGACCCAGGGGCCACCCCCACCCTCCCGTCACCCCCTTACTCTCCACGTCGAGGGTGATGAAGGCCTCGGCGTAGCCGGCCGCGCTGCTGGCGTTGCAGATGTACTGGCCCGAGTCCTGCTGCGCGGCGCGGGGGATGACCAGGCTGCCGTCCACCACGCGGTGCTGCCAGGGCAGCGGCGCCCGCAGCTTCGACCACTCCACCCGCGGCGCCGGCTCCCCTGCAGCCAACACCGGCGTCCATCACCGCGGCGTCAGCCACCGCGGCGGGACGTCCCCTCCGCCACTGCCCACCCGGTACCTGTGGCCGTGCAGTGCAGTGTGGCGGTATCCCCGGCCACCACGGTGATGCTGGAGGGTGCGGTGACCTGGGGGGCACCGGGCTGCTGCTGCGCCGTCTCCACCGTGACGTCCACCCGCGCCTGTGCCGAGCCCAGGGCGCTGTGTGCCGTGCAGACGTAGGCGCCAGTGTGCTCCGGCTTGGCCGGCGAGAGCTGGTGGAGGGGACACGGGGTGGGTGGGGAGCGCCCGGCACCCACTGGTGTCCCCCACACCTATGGGTGTCCCCGCGCACCTGCAGGATGGCCTGGCTGTCCATGTGCAGCAGTGTTTGGTGCTCCACCTTCTGCCGGGAGCCTGGCCGGCTCCAGCGCACCAATGGCCGCGGTTCCCCCCGGCCCAGGCACTCCAGGCTGATGGACTTGCCCTCCTTCACCGTCACAGGCCCCGGTGGCATCACTGATACTGTAGGGGCACCTGGAGATGGGGGAAGGACATCAGTGTGGGGAGGGGGACACCATCACTAAGGACGTTGGCATGGCCATGGGGCACCATCACCCTGGGGACATCTGGAGCACATGGAGGACGTGGGGGTGGAGACACCGCCACTGAGGATGTTGGCATGGCCATGGGGCACCATCACCCTGGGGACATCTGGAGCACATGGAAGACATCAGTGTGGGGATGGGGACACCACCACTAAGGACATTAGCATGGCCATGGGGGCACCATCACCCTGGGGACATGTGGAACTTGGGAAGGACATCAGAGTGGGGATGGGGACACCACCACCCCAGGAACATCTGGAGCACATAGAGGACATCAACATGGGGATGGGGACACCACAGCCCCAGAGGACCTGGAGGACATCACCATAGGGACGTGGGCACCACCACTCCAGGAGCACCTGAAGCACGGAGAGGACATGGGGATGGGGACACCAGTACACTGGGGGCACCTGGAGCACACAGAGGATGACAATGGGGACACCATCACCCTGAGGGCCTCTGGGGGACATGGGGACAGGGACACTACCACCCTGGGTCCACCTGGAGCACATGGAGGGCATGAGGACACCCACCAACCCAGGAGGATCTAGAACACATGGGAGACACCAGCATGGAGATGGTGGTGGGGACATCACCACGTCGGGAGCATCTGGAGCCCATGGAGATGGGGACAGGGACACCGTGGCCACCTCGCACCTTGCACCAGGAGGTTGACGACGCTGCTGGCGACCCCGAAGCGGTTGGAGGCCACGCAGTGGTAGGCGCCCTGGTTGCCCACGTGGGCACCAACGATGGAGATGACGGAGCCGTTGGCACTGATCTTCACATTGTCTGGGGAAGGAGGAGCTGTCAACAGCAGGGCCACCCTGGGGACCGTGCCGGGGCCACCCTGGGGACCACCGTACCTTGGAGATGTTGGCCAGGTCCCATCCGCCACGTGACGTTGACCGGGCGGGCGCCGTCGTGGACACGGCACTTGAAGGTGGCATCTTCACCTGGTGCCACCGCCATGCTGTGCGGGTCAATGGAGATGATGGGGCTCTGCAGACCTGCAGGGACAGGGATGGGGAAGCCACCAAGCTCACCCGTGTCCCCCCAGTGTCCTCCCTCGCCCTATGGCCACACTTACGGTAGCTGGAGCTGTCACGGGAGGTGACGGTGACTGTGACGGTGGCCTCGCGGGTGACACTGCCTGTGTCCGCCCGGCACACGTACTCCCCCGAATCAGCCACTGAGAGCTGTGACAGCCGCAGGCGGGACCCCGAAACCTGGCGACACAATTGCAGGAGTGGTGGCGTCAACTGGCTACACTTGGCCACCGTCCCTCAACCTGCCGGTGTCCCCACATACCTGGTGTTTGGCCGGGAGGGTCCCCCCGCGCTTGTACCAGGTGATGGTGGCCTGTCCCTGCCCGGCCACCATGCAATCCAGGTCCAGGGTCTGTCCCTCGGTGACAGAGGACGCCGAGGACTCGATGCGGATGGGCGGTGTGACACCGGCGGCTGCACGGGCAGAGTGGAGGGTTAGCGTCCCCACTGGTTCCCAGCAGCACTGGGCACCTTTCCCTGTCCCCCCAAGGGTGACACTCACGGTGGGACAGGCTGGCTCCGTCATCGATGGTGACAATGAGGGACGTCTCCTGCGTGACGCCGCCCGATGTCACCCGGCACACGTACTCCCCCGAATCGGCCGCTGTCACCTGGGGGATGCGCAGGCGGGTGCCCGACACCTGGGAGGGGACAATTTGGGGACACGTCAGTGGCAGAGAGCAGAGGGCAAGGGCAGGATTTGGGGTGACCCCACGTGTCCCACCTGGTGGCCAGCGGGCAGGGAGCCACCGCGCTTGTACCAGGTCACCGTGGCGGGACCCGATCCGGCCACCAGGCAGTTGAGGTCCAGGGTCTGTCCCTCGGCAATGGCCGAGGACGAGGACTCGATGCGGAGGGGCTGGGACACGCCTGAGGCTGCAAGGGACAAAGAACAGGGATGTTTGTCACCGAGGTGCCACCCGTCTGTCCCCAAGCGCTGCCCTCATACTCACGGTAATAGGCACCGGTGCCACCGGGCACGGTGACGATGACAGACGCCTCCTGTGTCACAGTCCCCAGCGTCACCCGGCACACGTACTCCCCCGAATCAGCCACTGCCACCTGGAAGAGGCGCAGGCGGGTGCCCGACACCTGGAGAGGTGACAAGTTGGGGACACATCAGTGTCAGGCACAGGGCTGTGCCCTGTGCGGTGACATCACCTCCCCAGTGTCCCACCTGGCTGTTGGGGGGCAGAGCCCCCCCGCGCCGGTACCAGGTGACATGGGGGTGGCCCTGTCCTGCCACCATGCAGTTGAGGTCCAGGGTCTGTCCCTCGGTGACAGCAGCGGACGAGGTCTCGATCCGCACCGGTGGTGTGACACCGACAGCTGGGGGTGACAACGGGGTCAGTGGGACAGCCACTGTGTCCCTGTCATGTCCCTGTGTCACCCCCGACCTGTCCCCAGTACCGTAAGAGGAGCCGGCGCCTGTCTGGATGGTGACGATGAGGGACGTCTCATGTGTGACACCGCCCGATGTCACCCGGCACACGTACTCCCCCGAATCAGCCGCTGTCACCTGGGGGATGCGCAGGCGGGTGCCCGACACCTGGGGGGGTGACATGTGAGAAGGTAACACAAACCCCTCAGAACCCAAAAAAAACCCTTTTCCACCCCAAATGGCCCCTCTGATGTCCCGTACCTGGTGCTTGGCCGGGAGGGTCCCCCCGCGCTTGTACCAGGTGACAGTGGCCTGTCCTTGCCCGGCCACCAGGCAGTTGAGGTCCAGGCTCTGTCCCTCGGCCACGGAGGAGGAGGAGGACTCAATGCGCAGCGGGGGGGTGACACCGATGGCTGGGGACAGAGAAGGGAAGGTCACCTCAGGAAGACTGTGGCACAGTCCCCCTGTCCCCTCTGGTCCCCACTCACGGTAGGCGCTGGCCCCGCTGGGCTGGATTGTCACCATGATGGATGTCTCCTTGGTGGTGGCCCCACTGGTCACCCGGCACACGTACTCGCCCGAGTCGGCCGCTGTCACCTGCAGCAGCCGCAGCCGGGACCCGGACACCTGTGAGGAGGGGACACAGGCGTCACCGGGGCTATTTGGGCTTGCATGGGGCCACTTGGGCTTGCACGAGCCACCTGGGCTTATATGGGTCACTTGGGCTTCCACGGGTTCACCTGGGCTTCCACTGGGTCACTTGGGCTTGCATGGGGCCACCTGAGCTTATATGGGGTCATCTGGGCTTGCCTGGGGTCACCTGGGCTTGCACAGGCCACCTGGGCTTGCACGGGGCCATCTGGCCTCCCATGGGCAACCTGGGCTTATATGGGGTCACTTGGGCTTGCATGAGGCCACCTGACCTTGCATGGGATCACTTGGGCTTGCATGGGGCCACCTGACCTTGCATGGGGCCTCCAGGGCTGGCACGGGGCTGGCACGGGGCTGTGCATCAACCCCAACCACCCCCTTGGGGACATCCCCCTCCATGTCCCCTACCTGGTGCTTGGCCGGGAGGGACCCTCCACGCTTGTACCAGGTGACAGTGGCCTGTGTGGGGCTGGCGATGACGCAGTTGAGGTCCAGGGTCTGGCCCTCAGTCACCGGGGATGACAAGGACGACGACTCGATGTGCAGGGGGGTCGTGCTGCCCGGGGCTGGGGACAGAGACTGGTTAGAGACTGTGGCCACCACCACGTGTCACCCTTCAAGGGGCACCATGAGCGCACACATGGCAGCTTCCCCAGGGATCCAGTCATCCCAGAGCCAGGGACACCGCAGGGCGGTGTTACCACCCCATGGGTGACGTCCCCTGTCCCCTCTGGTCCCCACTCACGGTAGGCGCTGGCCCCGCTGGGCTGGATTGTCACCATGATGGATGTCTCCTTGGTGGTGGTCCCACTGGTCACCCGGCACACGTACTCGCCCGAGTCGGCTGCTGTCACCTGCAGCAGCCGCAGCCGGGACCCGGACACCTGCGGGGAGGGGACACAGGTGTCACTGGGGTTATTTGGGCTTCCACGGGGCTGCTGAGGCTCCAATGGGGCCACCTGGGCTGGCAGGGGGTGGCAGGTCAAGCGCAACCACCCCCTTGGGGACATCCCCCTCCATGTCCCCTACCTGGTGCTTGGCCGGGAGGGACCCCCCACGCTTGTACCAGGTGACAGTGGCCTGTGTGGGGCTGGCGATGACGCAGTTGAGGTCCAGGGTCTGGCCCTCAGTCACGGTGGACGGGGACTCGATGCGCAGCGGGGTCGTGCTGCTCGGGGCTGGGGACAGGGAAGGGAGGGTGACACTGGTGACTGCGAGCGTCACGGTGCACGGTGACCCCCTGCTGGCACTGTCACCCTTCATCCCCACTCACGGTAGGCGCTGGCCCCACTGGGCTGGATTGTCACCATGACAGCAGATTCCTTGGTGGTGGCCCCGCTGGTCACCCGGCACACGTACTCGCCCGAATCGGCCGCTGTCACCTGCAGCAGCCGCAGCCGGGACCCGGACACCTGCGGGGAGGGAACACGGGCATCACCAGGGCTATTTGGGCTTGCACGAGCCACCTGGGCTTATGTGGGGTCACTTGGGTTTCCATGGGGCCATCTGGGCTTCCACTGGGTCACTTGGGCTTGCATGCGGCCACCTGAGTTTATATGGGGTCATCTGGCCTCGCATAAGCTACTGGGGCTTACATGGGGTCACGTGGGCTTCCATGGGCCACCTGGGCTTCCACGGGGGCCACCTGGGCTTATATGGGGTCACTTGGGCTTGCATGAGTAACCTGGCCTTGCATTGGGGCCATTTGGGCTTGCACGGGGCCACTCAAGCGTGCACAGGGCTGTGCATCAACTCCAACACCCCCCCTTGGTGACATTGTCCCCTACCTGGTGCTTGGCTGGGAGGGTCCCCCCGCGCTTGTACCAGGTGACAGTGGCCTGTCCCTGCCCGGCCACCACGCAGTTGAGCTCCAGGCTCTGTCCCTCGGCCACGGTGGACGATGACGCCTCAATCCGGATGGGGACACCCGAAGCTGGTGGCCCTGGGGGAAGAGGACAGAGCTGTGACCACCCGTTGGGGACCGGCATGTCCCTCTCGGTGCCACCACGCCTCGTCTCACCATAGGACGAGCCGGATCCAGCCACCACAGTGACAACGACAGACGCCTCCCGCATGGTGGTCCCCAATGTCACCCGGCACACGTACTCCCCTGAATCGGCCGCTGTCACCTGGGGGATGCGCAGGCGGGTGCCTGACACCTGGGAGGGGACAATATGGGGACACATCAGTGCCGGAGAGCAGAGGGACAGCACAGGATTTGGGGTGACCCCTCCGTGTCCCACCTGGTGGCCAGCGGGCAGGGAGCCACCGCGTTTGTACCAGGTCACCGTGGCGGGGCCTGATCCGGCCACCAGGCAGTCGAGGTCCAGGGTCTGTCCCTCGGTGACCGACGGGGACGAGGACTCGATGCGAACGGGTGGTGCTGCCCCTGCAGGGAGGTAAATGGGGGACGTGTCGGGGGGCTGCGGCCCCCCCAAACCCTCCCTGAACCCCACCAGTTTCCCCCCACTCACCTGGCACCACGGCCACCTCGATGGCAGCGCGGGCCGTGCCAGCGGCGCTGGTGCCCACGCAGAGGTAGATGCCACCATCGGCCACCGTCACAGTGGGGATGACCAGCGTGGCGATGTCACCCTGCTCGGTGCGGGACTGCGGTGGCAGGGCAAGTGTGAGCAGCGCCCATGGTGCCCCCACACCCCCCAGGAGCACCCAAGGGTGCTGCCCCAGCTCACCTGCTGCGGCAGGGTGCCCCCCTGCTTCTCCCAGGTGATGGTGGCAGTTGGGGACCCGGCGACGCGGCAGTAGAGCCGCACTGTGGAGCCCTCCTGCACCTCAGTCCGCTCCGGGCTCACCTGCACCCGTGGGGCATCGGCCGCTGTGCAAAACGGGGGGTCAGGGTGGCATCGGGGGGTGGGGGCAATGGGGACAACGTGATGATGGGGACAATGGAGGAGAGAGGGATGATGGGGATGATGAGAACAATGGGGATGATGAGGGCAATAGGGACAACAGGATGATGGGGACAATGGGGGTGACAGGGATGATGGTGACAAGGACAATGGGGACAATGGGGACAATGGGGACAATGGGGATGACAGGGATGGTGGGGACATTGGGATGATGGGGACAATGGAGGCAAGAGGGATGATGGGGATGATGGGGATGATGAGGACGGTGGGGACAATGGGATGATGGAGACAATGGGGATGACAGGGATGATGGGAACAATGAAGACAATGGGATAATGGGGAAAATGGGGGTGATAGTGATGATACAGACCATGAGGATGATGGGGACAATGGGATGATGGGGACAATAGGGGTGACAGGGATGATGGTGATGAGGACAATGGGGACAATGGGGATGACAGGGATGATGGGGACAATGGAGGTGAGAGGGATAATGGGGATGATGAGGACAATGGGATAATGGGGACAATGGGGATGACAGGGATGATACAGACCCATGAGGACGATGGGGACAATGGGATGATGGAGACAATGGGGGTGACAGGGATGATGGGAACAATGAAGACAATGGGATAATGGGGAAAATGGGGGTGATAGTGATGATACAGACCATGAGGATGATGGGGACAATGGGGGTGACAGGGATGATGGTGATGAGGACAATGGGGACAATGGGGATGACCGGGATGATGGGGACAGTGGAGGTGAGAGGGATAATGGGGATGGTGAGGACAATGGGATAATGGGGACAATGGGGATGACAGTGATGATACAGACCATGAGGATGATGGGGACAACGGGATGATGGGGACAATGGGGATAACAGTGATGATGGGGAGGATGAGGACAGGGGGATGATGGGGACAATGAGGGTGTCAGGGATGATGCAGGCAATGAGGATGATGGGGACAATGGGGGTGACAGGGATGGGGCATGATGGGGACAATGAGGGTGATGGGGATGACAAGCAGTTACAGAGACAATAGCGGTGACAGGGATGACGGGGATGATAGTGACATTGGGGGTAAGGGAGTTGGTGGGGATGAGGGGGATGGACGATGGGAGATGACAGGGATGATGTTGACAGCAATGAGGGGGTGATGGGGACAATGGGCGTGATAGGGATGATGCAGGTAATGAGGATGACGGGGACAATGGGATTATGCGGATGGATGATAGGGATCATGGAGGGTGACAGGGGTGACGGGGACAAAAGGGCAGACAGGGACGATGCAGATGATGGGGACAACGGGATGATGTGGACGATTGGGGTGACGGGGATGATGGGAAATGATGGGACAATTGGGATGGGGATGATGTGGATGGACCATAATGATAGAGACGATAGAGATGAACCAGGATGATGGGAATGATGGGGATGAGGATGCTGAGGCTGGACAATGGGGATGACAAGGACACGCACCGTGCACATGGAGGAAGGCCCTCGCCGTGTGCTGCCCGGCGCTGCTGCGCGCCCGGCACGCGTAGTGTCCCTCGTCACCGGGCTCCACGGCGCCGAAACGCAGCGTCCCCCCCTGGACCACCGCCCGCGGCGGCAGCGTCCCTGCAGAGACACAGCCCCACGTCACCACCACGGCCCCAAACCCAGTGTCGATGTCCCCCCCGTCCCCGGCAGCACCTACCGAGCCACTCGAGGGTGGGTGTGGGGCTGCCGGTGCCCACGCAGCGGAACTCGGCCGGCTGCCCCGGCGCCACGCTCAGCTGCGCCGGCTCCACGGCGGCGGTGGGGGCAGCGGCGGTGGCGGCTGCGGTGATATGCGGGGGGGGCTCAGGGCTCGCCGGGCCCCCCCCCATGGTGCAGTGGGGGCGGTAGGAAGCGGGGGTGGCGTGGCACAGCCGGTGGGGGGTGTGCGGTGCAGCCCCGGCGTGCAGTGGGTGCGGGGGGAGCGTGGGGACCCCCCAGAGACCCCCTGCGATGACTTACCTGGCCTGTGCCCCTCCATGAACTCAACGGGGCCATAGAACATCTGAGTCTTGGAGGGGGCTGCAAGAAGGAGGGGGGATCTCAGGAGAGCGTGCCCATCACCCTGGCATCTGGGCATTGGCTTTCCCATCATTCTGGCACCTGGGCATCACCGCACCCATCGCCCCGATGACTGGCATCACTGCGCCCAGCATTCTGGCAGCTGGCTGCTGACTATGCCCATTGCCACAGCACCTTGGTGTCTGGGCAGCAACCCTGTCCATTGCCAGGGCATCTGGTTAGTGAATGTGCCCATCATCCCAATGTCTGGGTGCTGGATGTGGCCATCACCCTGACATCTGGGCAGTGAATGTGCCCATTGCCCCAGCATCTGGGTGCCCAGGGTGCCTATCACCCTGGCGTCCAGGCACCAAGTGTTGCCCAACACCCCAGCATCTGGGTGCCAAGTGTGCCCATCACCATTGCATCTGGGCACCCAGCCCATCCATTGCCCCCACATCTGGGTGTCCTGCCCACCCACCGCCCCAGCACCTGGGTGAGTGTGCCCGTCATCCCGACATCTGGGCGCCGAGCCAGCCCATCACCCTGGCGTCTGGGCACCCAGCCCACCCTTCACCCCAGTGTCTAGGTGCTCAACCTGCCCGTTGCCCTGGCATCTGGGCAACCAGTGTGCCCATCACCCCATTATCTGGGCACCCAGCCCACCCATGACCACAGCAACTGGGCAGCAAGCCACCCCAGCATCTTGGCTCCCAGCGTGCCCATCACCCCGTTATCTGGGCGCCCAGCCCACCCGGCACCCTGGTGCCCACCCTGCACATAGAGCGTGGCGGTGCCCTGGTCCATGTCCAGCATGTTGGAGCCGGTGCAGACGTAGACGCCGGCGTCCTCGGGGCGCACGCGCCGCAGCGTCAGGATGCCGTTGAAGTCGACGGCGCCGGGCGGCAGCGAGCCGTGGCTCTGCCGCGTCCACACCAGCGTGTAGGCGGGAGACTGCGGGGGGAGAGGGGCCTGAGGCCACGGCGATGGGCGCACAAAGGGGTGGGGGGCACTGCAGGGCTGTCTGCGCACCCAGTGGGGACAGGTGGGCACCCAGGGGTGAGGGGTGACCCGTGGAGGCAGGTGGGCACCCGAGAGTGCTCGCAGGGGTCATATGGCTGGATGGACACACAGGGGTGTCCCTGTGCACCTTGCGTGTCCCCATGGACACACAGTGGTGTCCCCATGCCCTGCATGTCTCCATGGGCACCCAAGGGTGTCCCTGTCCCCTGCATGTCCCCATGGGCACCCAGTGGTGCCCCCATGCCCTGCATGTCTCCATGGGCACCCAAGGGTGTCCCCACGCCCTGCATGTCCCCATGGGCACTTAGGGGTGTCTGCACACCTTGGGGCACCCAGGGGTGTCCCTGTACAGGCTGCATGTCCCCATATCCCCACAGGCACCCAGTGGTGTCCTCATGCCCTGCATGTCCCCGTGGGCACCCAAGGGTGTCCCCATGCCCTGCATGTCCCCGTGGGCACCTTGGGGTATCTGCATGCCTTGAGGGCACCCAGGGGTGTCCCTGTGCACCCTGCATGTCCCCATGACCACCCAGGGTGTCTCTGTGCCCTGCATGTCCCCCTGAGCACACAGGGGCGTCCCCATGCCCTGCACATCCCCAGGGGCACCCAAGGGTGTCCTCCCACCCCGTGCTGTGCCCCCCACCCCTCACCTTGCTCTTGGCAGTGCAGACAAAGGTGACATCGGCCCCGGGCTTCACCCGCTGCACCCGCTTCTCCTCCACGGTGACGGTGATGGGCTTGTCAGGGGTCTCTGTGCCCGGACAGGAGAGCTGAGCCCCGCTCCCCCCCTTCGTCCCCATGTCCCCCCCTCGGTGACAATGACCTACCGGTGACAATGACCTCGGCGCGGCTGGCGTTGCTGTACCGCAGGTTGCGGCAGGAGCAGACGTAGACACCGGCTTCGGAGGGCTGGATGCTGGCGAAGTGCAGCTCCTCACCTGGCGGGGAACACGCAGGTGACACCGCAGTCCCCCCACCTTGGGGACACCCCTGTCCCTGAGCTACCCAGTACCTTGTCGCCGGCTCTGGGCGCCCTCGGGGAGGGGTCGCCCGTCTTCCCGCGCCCAGTGGTAATAGAAGGGGGGCTCTCCGGTGGCGTGGCAGCGCAGGGTGACGGCGCTGCCCTGTGTCACCGCACTGCGCGGGGGGTGCACGCGCACGGCCAGCGGCACCGGGGACCCCGCGGGGACACACGCCTGGCCCCGCACCGTCGGGTCACCCACATAACCAGGGGCGCAGCTGCGGGGGAAAAGAGGGGGTGAGAGGATGTTGGGGGGTATAGCAGGATGGGTATGGGGGGATAGTGGGGGTGTATATTGGGGTAAGAACATTGGGGTGGGGATATTGGGGTGCAAATAGTGGGGTGATCCCATTGGGGTGCAAATAGTGGGGTGAGCCCTTCGTGGTGCATATACTGGGGTGAGCACATTGGGGCACAAATATTGGAGTGAGAATACTGAGGTGTAAATAGTGGGGTGAGCCCATTGGGGTGGGGATATTGGTGCAAATAGTGGGGTGAGCATATTGGGGCACAAATATTAGGATGAGAACATTGGGGTGGGGATATTGGGGTACAAATATTAGGGTGATCCCATTGGGGTGGGGATATTGGGGTGCAAATAGTGGGGTGAGCCCTTTGTGGTGCATATACTGGGGTGAGCATATTGGGGCACAAATATCGGGGTGAGAACATCAGGGTGGGGATATTTGGGTGCAAGAACTGGGGTGAGCCCTTTGGGGTGGGGATATGGGGGCTGAACATATTAGGGTGGGTACCTTGGGGTGGGTATAGTAGGGTGAAAATATTGGGGTGCAACATCAAGACGAGCATAGCAGGGTGGGTACAATGGGGTGAGCCCACCAGAGTGACTATACTGGGGAGGTATATTGGGGTGAAATGGGGTGCATATTCAGGGTGGGTACGTTGGGATGAACATATGGGGGTGCATATAGAGGGGTCAGCCCATTGAGGTGCATATATTGGGGCTGAGCATAACGGGATGAGTATATGGGGGAGGGTATAAGTGGGGTGAGCTTATTGGGGTGCATATATGGGGGTGAGCACATTGGAATGAGCACTTTGGGGTAGGTATAGGAGGAGGAGAACATCGGGGTGAGTTCATGGGGGTGAGTATTTGGGGTGAGTATATCAGGGCTGGTATATTGGGGTGAGTACAAGGGTGAGGAGTGCGTTGATGTGGGTATTTTGGGGTGAGTATATAAGGGTGGGTGTAAGGGTGGGCATTTTGGGGGGGTATTTTGGGGTGGGTATATCAGGGTGAGTATATTGGGGTGAGCACTTTGGGGTGCGTATAGCAGGAGGAGAACATTGGGGTGAGTATATGGGGTAGGTATTTGGGGTGAGTATATCAGGGCTGGTATATTGGGGTGGGTACAAGGGTGAGGAGTGCATTGATGTGGGTATTTGGGGGTGAGTATATAGGGGTGAGTGTAAGGGTGGGCACTTTGGGGGGTATTTTGGGGTAAGCACATCGGGGCGTCTATATGAAGGTGGGTGTAAGGGTGAGCACGTTGGGGTGGGTCTATCAGGGAAGCCCATCGGGGTGAGTATGTTGAGGTGGGTAAGTTGGGGTGAGTATATGGGGGTGAGCACCCTGGGGTGGGTGTGTTGGGGTGAGTATATGGGGGTGAGCACCCTGGGGTGGGTGTGTTGGGGTTAGTATATGGGGGTGACCGCTTTGCGGTGAGCACTTTGGGGTGAGCACATTGGGGAGGGTGTGTTGGGGTGGGTACAGGGATGAGCACATTGGGGCGGGGGCATCAGGGGGGTGTATGGGGGTGAGCTCATTGGGGTGGAGATATGGGGTGGGCATATGGAGGTGGGTATATTGGGGTGTGTATATTGGGGTGTGTATATTGGGGTGACTATATGAGGACACCTTTGTGGGGGTGTGATATCAGGGTGAGTACATGGAGGGTGGTATATCAGGGTTGGGGTAGGGGGATGGGTGTATGGGGGGTGGTATATGATGGGTGGGTATAGCAGGGTAGATATATGGGGGTGAGCTCATTGGGTTGACTATATGGGGGTGGGTGTATTGGGGTGGGTATACAGGGGATGGGTATACAGGGGATGGGTATATGGAAG
Organism: Streptopelia decaocto; assembly: GCF_964273445.1. Taxonomy (NCBI): domain Eukaryota; kingdom Metazoa; phylum Chordata; class Aves; order Columbiformes; family Columbidae; genus Streptopelia; species Streptopelia decaocto. The sequence goes on along the minus strand of NC_138675.1, from coordinate 1,559,446 downwards.
TGGGCCCATCAGGTTGGGTACATGGTGGGTGCTATATCAGGGTGGCTATATGGAAGGTGGTATATCAGGGTGGGTATCTGGGGGGTCGTATATCAGGGTGGGTATATGGAGGGTGGTATATCGGGGTTGGTATATAAGGGTGGGTGCTATATTGGGGTGAGTATCTGGGGGGTGGTGTATCAAGGTGAGTATATAGGGGGATGCTATATCAGGGTGAGTATATGGAGGGTGGTATACTCCCCCTGGTATAGCCACCCCAATATACCACCCTCCATATACTCACCCTGATATAGCATCCCCCTATATACTCACCCTGGTATAGCTACCCCGATATATGGGGGGATGGTATATCAGGGTGGGTATGTAGGGGATGGTATATCAGGATGAGTATATGGAGGGTGGTATATCAGGATGAGTATACGGAGGGTGGTATATTGAGGCTGGTATATCAGGGTGGGCATATCGGGGAGGGTATATGTGGGTGGGTATATCGGGGCGACTATATGGGGGTGACTACAAGGGGGTGGGTGTGTGTGGGGTGCCACAGCCCCTCACCGCTCGCAGTACTGCCCGGCGTAGCCCGGCTCGCAGGCGGTGCAGCGGTACCCGCCGCCTCCCAGACTCTCACAGGTCCTGGAGAACCTGCGGGGGACACAGGGAGAGGTGGGGGCGCGTCCCCTCCCCAGCACCCCCCACCCCAGCACCGGCACTCACTGGTTTTCGGGGTACGGGAGGGGACAGGCGCAGGGCTGGCAGTCCTCGGGGGTCCCGGCGGTGGCATCCCCGTAGAAACCGGGGGCACACTGGTCACAGAAATCCCCCGCTGTGTTGTGCAGGCATCCCTGGGGGGGGACACACAAATATTTGGGGGTGCACACGTGTGATAGACACTCAGCCCCCCCAATTAATGCGGATGGAAGGACTCACGGAGCAGGCGCCGCTCTCGGGGTGGCAGGTCTCGGAGTGGCCGTTGCACTCGCAGAGCTCGCAGTGCCCCAGGTACAGCCCACCCCCAGTGCGCGTGTAACCGGGGGCACAGTCCTGCCGGGGCAACAGAAATATGGGGTTCAGAGTTGTGAGCCCCCCTAAATAGCCCTGGGAAGGGGGGTGATACTGGGGGTAATACTGGGGGTGATGCTGGGTGTGATACTGGGGGTGATGCTGGGGTGGTGCTGAGGGTGATATGGGGGTGATGCTGGGCATGATGTGGGGGTCATGCTGGGGTAATACTGGGGATGATGCTGGGGTGATGCTGGGGGTGATGTTGGGGTGGTGCTGGGGGTGATGTTGGGGTGGTACTGGGGGTGGTGCTGGGGGGTGATATGGGGGTGATGCTGGGCATGATGTGGGGGTCATGCTGGGGTGATACTGGGGTAATACTGGGGGTGATACTGGGTGTGATACTGGGGTGATGTTGGGGTGAAGTCGGGGCGAAGTTGGGGTGATATTGAGGGTGATTTTGGGAGTGATGTTGGGGTGATGCAGGGGTGATGCTGGGGTGATTATGGGGGTGATGTGGGTGATGCTGGGGTGATACTAGGAGTGATACTAGGGGTGATATGGGGCTGATGGGGGTGACGCAGGGGTGACATTGGGGTGATGCTGGGGTTCACCTGGCAGGACAGTCCCTGGTACCCAGGGGGGCAGCGACACTCCTCCACCTCGGGGGCGGGGGGCAGGCCGGGCTGGGGGGGCACGGCCACCTCCATGGTGACATCGGCGATGCTGGCGGCGGCCGTGCTGGTGGAGTAGGTGGCTCGGATGAGGATCTCGTCCAGGTCGGCCAAAGCCATCATGAGATGCTCCCGCGTTGCCGGCTGCCCGTCCGGGCGCTGCCAGTATTGCTGCAGGCAGAGGAGGGGGTCAAGGGGGGGCACAGCGGCTTGGGGCACCGTGGGGACAAGGGACATTGGGGACAAAAGCCACCAGCATCCTCTTACCTCCCGAAAAACGATCTCAAAGGCCTGGGGGGTGCGCAGGGGCAGGTCGGGCTGGTACGCCACCAGTGTGATGTCGTTGCCCTGTGGATATGGGGGGTCAAGGGGAGGTCCTGGTGTCACCATGTCACCCCCCCAGTGCCACCCCAGCACCCCTGTACCGTGATCTGGATGTCGGCGTCAGGCAGGGGGGCTCCCTGCCCCCCCGGGGTGTAGGTCAGCGTGTAGCGGAGGCGCCCGCCGTAGGAGCCCACCTGTGTGGGGACGGGATGGGGACGGGATGGGGACGGGATGGGGACGGGATGGGGACAGGGAAAAGGAAGAGAAAGGAAGAAGATGGGGATGTGGCCAGGGACGGGATGGGGAAGAGCATGGGTAAGGGAAAGGGACAGGGATGGGGATGGGATGGGGATGACGGGATGGGGATGATAGGATGGGGATGATGGGATGGGGATGATGGGATGGGATGGGGATGACGGGATGGGGATGACGGGATGGGGATGACGATGGGGATGGGGATGGGGATGACGGGATGGGGATGACGGGATGGGGATGACGGGATGGGATGGGATGGGGATGACGGGATGGGGATGACGGGATGGGATGGGATGGGATGGGGATGGGGATGGGGATGGGGATGGGGATGGGATGGGGATGACGGGATGGGATGGGGATGGGGATGGGATGGGGATGGGATGGGGATGACGGGATGGGGATAACGGGATGGGATGGGATGGGATGGGATGGGATGAGATGGGAATGGGATGGGAATGGGATGGGAATGGGATGGGAATGGGATGGGATGGGGAAAGTGCAAGGGAAGAGGAAGAGGATGGGACAGGGTGGGAGAGGGATTGGGATGGGGAAGGGAGGAGGAAGGGGGTGGGAATAGGACAAGAATGGGGATGGGGAAGGGGAATAGGATGGGGTTGGGATGGAAAAAGGAAAAGAAAAGAGAAAGGAGAGAGAAAAAAGAAAAAAAGAAGAGGAAAGAGGGGAAGGGAGGAAAAAGGGGGAAAAAAAGGAAAAGGGGGGAAAGGTGGGAAAGGCAAAAGATGAAAAATGGAAGATGAAAAGGGAAGAAGGGAAGAAGGGAAGAAGGGAAAGGCAGGTGATGGGGAGGTTGTGCCCACCTCCTGTGGGGCGAGCACCCAGAGGTGCCCCTGGACATTGGGTGCAGCCACTGGGCTGGGAGCTCCCACGGGCACCCCTGTCCCTGGGAAGGGGGGACGGGGACACCCCCGTTACCTTGTCCCCCTGATAGGGGGGCGGCAGCTGCCAGTAGTAGGAGTCGGGGGGCAGGTCCCCGAAGCGGTTGTAGCTCAGGCGGGGCTGGGGGGGCCCCGGCTCCACGGCGAAGCCGCTGCCCACGCGGGTGCTGCGCTGCCGGTTCATCAGCGCGAAGCCCTGGGCGTCCCCAGGGGCGAAGGGCGTGCGCACCTGCGGGGGGACGCGGTGAGCAGGGTGGGGACAGCTGGGGACAGCGCGGGGACGCGGGGACACTCACGGTGGCGCGGGCGCGGGCGGCGCTGGCGCAGTGCTGGACGATGCCCATGCAGAAGCAGGGCAGGCAGCCGCCCGCCTCGCCGGCGCTCAGGTGGAAGTGGTGGGGACGGCAGGTGGCACATTGGGGACCCTCCACGTTGGCCTTTTTTAGCGGGAGGAAACAGGGTGGGTGACATGGCCCCGTCACCCGCTCTGGCAGGGTTTGGGTGGCAGGGACAGGGCTCACCTTGCAGCGGCACCGCCCGTCGGCGTCACAGCCGTCACCGACGCTGCCGCGCGGGTCGCACTGGCACTGGCCGGTGGGGACACCCGGTGCTGGGGGGGAGCAGCGGTCACACACAACCCCCCACAGTGTGGGGACACCCCCTTGTCCCCTCCCCATGACACTCACCTCGGCACGGCTCCCCCCGCGGTGGGTCCCCCACATACCCGGGTGCGCACCTGTGCGTGGGGACACCACAAAAAGCCGATGAGGAGGGGAGACACACCCCAAAACTCACCGCCCCCTTCACCCCGGTGCCCCCCGGTACCTCTCGCAGAGGCGCCCGCTGTGTCCCGGGGCGCAGGCGCTGCAGGTGGGCTGCCCGTCACTGTCCTCGAAGCAGCTCTTGGTCACCCTGCGAGGGGACAAGGGAACGGGTAACCCCCAGCCCGTGTCCCCAAGGACATGGCAGGGGCTGGGGGGGCACCTACTGGGTGTCACTGGGGGGTCCGTGGCAGGGACAGGGCTGGCAGTCACCCGGGGTGCCGCGGGTGGCATCACCGTAGTAGCCGGGTTGGCACTTGTCACATTGGTCACCCTCTGTGTGATCCCGGCAGCCCTGTGAAGGAGGGGGTGACGGCGTCGGCGGCATTGCCACGGGTGTCACCAGGGCGTCCCCAGTGTCCCCAGCTCACCTGGCAGACGCCAGTCTCGGGGTGGCACTCACTGGCGTGGCCGTGGCACTGGCACGGCTCACAGGTGCCCAGGTAGAGCCCGGCGGTGCTGCGGGTGTAGCCGGTGTCACAGTCCTACAGGGGGGACACGGGGACAAGTGGGCCACCACTCAGTGTCCCCAGGGCCCTGGGGAGGGGACAGCGAGGGGCTCACCTGGCAGGAGGCTCCGCGGTACCCAGCGGGACAGGCACAATCCTCCACCTCCAGTGCTGGTGGGCGGCCGGTGGCGTGTGGCACCGCCACATCCAGGGTGACATCGGCCAGCCTGCGGGGCGAGAGGGGACGTCCCCACCGCCCTGCCTGCCCCTGTCCCCATGTCCCCAGTGTCCCCCTATCCCCCATACCTGCTCTCCTCCTGGTGATCTGAGTAGGACGCCCGGATCATGAAGAGGTCCACGTCGGCCAGCGCCATCAGGAGATGCTCGCGGGTGGCGTCGCGCCCGTCCGCCCGGCGCCAGGCACGCTGCGGCCACAACCGGTGGGTGACACCGCGTCCCCGACCCCACCCCGGGGTGGGGGACACCCCCGCCGCTCCTCACCTCGCGGAAGGGCACGGTGACCGCGGTGGGGACGCCGGCGGGGGGGCTGGTGTCGGAGAAGTGCTCCAGGAGGATGCCGTTGCCCTGCAGCAGCACGTCGGGCTGGCGCGGCAGCGCTTGGGCGCTCGCCGGTGCCCGGTGCGTCACCGTGTACCGCAGCTCGCCGCCGTACGATGTCACCTGCGGGGTGGGATTTGGTGAGGCTCAGCCAGGCTTGGGGATGGATGGTTTGTCCCCCAGGCGTCCCCAGCGCTGCCGGCACCTTGTCCCCGGCGAAGGGCGCGGGCAGCACCCAGTAGTAGACGTCGCGGGGCAGCGTGTGGAAGGCGGTGAAGAGCAGCTCCCGCGGTGAGGAGAAGCGGGTGCCCTCGGCCACCGTGCGGGTGCCGGCCAGGTTGGCCAGGCTGAGCGGCGGGGACTCCTCGGCCGTGAGTGTCACCTGCGGGGACAGGGAAGGGGTTTGGTGGGCACGGCATGGCACATCACACCATGGCACTTCACACCATGGCATACCAACACATGACATGGCACAGGACAATGTGACACAGCACAGAATGGTGTTATATGGCATGGCACAACACGGCATGGCATGGCGCAGCAAGGCATGGCGTAATGTGGCACTACATGACATGGCACAACATGGTGCTACATGACACGGCACAGCACTCCATGGCATGGCATGCCAATGCGTGACATGGCACAGGACAATGTGACATGGCACAACGTGGCACTACACGGCATGGCATGTTACAGTGTGGCATAAAATGGCATGGCAAGACACCGTATGGGACAGCATGGCAGGACATGACAGCGTGACGTAGCGCTGCATGGCACAGCATGGCAAGACATGGCACAACGTGGCAGGACACGGCACGGCCTGAGATGGTATGGCATGGCATGGCATGGCAAGGCACAGCGTGGCATAACATGGCACATAATGGCATGACATGGCATGGCAAGACATGGCACATGATGGCATATAATGGTGCGGCATGACATAGCAAGATGTGGCAAGACATGGCACACAATGGCACAACATGGCAGGGTCCAGATGACATGGCTTGACATGACATAGCATGGCAAGGCTAAGCGTGGCATAACATGGCATACAATGGCACAGTATGGCAAGGTCCAGATGACATGGCTTGACACGACATAGCATGGCAAGGCTCAGCGTGGCATAACGTGGCATACAATGGCACAGTATGGCAAGATGTGGCATGTGATGTCATATAATGGCACATAATGGCATGGCACAGCATGGCAATACATGGCACAACACAGCAAGACATGGTACACAATGGCACAACATGGCACGACATGACGTGGCAAAACATGACATAGGATGGCACAACGGCACAGGATAGCACGGCATGGTACAGCACGGCTCGACATGACATTGACTGGCATGGTGTGGCAAGACATGACATAGGATGGCGCAACATGGCACAGGATAGCACGGCATGGCATAGCATGGCTTGACATGACATAGACGTGGCAAAACATGACATAGGATGGCGCAACACGGCACGACATGGCCCGGCGCGGCCCGCAGCGGGTACCTGGTGGCGGCTCCAGGCAGAGCTGGCGCAGTGCCGCGAGACGCCCATGCAGAAGCAGGGCAGGCAGCCCTCGGGGTTGGCCGCGCTCAGGTGGAAGGTGCCGGCGGCGCAGGAGTCGCAGAGCCGGCCCCGCACGTTGGGCTGCGGGGACAGGAGGGTGGGTGCCCAAGGAAGCGGGTGGGAGCAGCTGGGGGCTGGGAAATGGGGGGCTGGGGTGGGGGGTGATGTGGGTGGGGTCTGCTGCGGAGTGGAAATTGGGGTGGGGGGTGGGTGATGGGGGCTGGACTGGGTGCTATGGGGGACTGGAATCGGTGCTATGGAGGGTTGGCATGGGTGCTGGGAGGATACTGGACTGGGTACTATAGGGAAACCCACTGGAAGTCCCAGGGATTGGACTGGGTGTTATGGGGGCAGACTGGGTGCTATGGGGGACTGGAATGAGTGCTGGGGAGGCACACTGGGTGCTATAGGGGAACCCACTGGGTGCCCCAGGGATTGGACTGGGTGCTATGGGGACAGACTGGGTGCTATGGGGGACTGGAATGGGTGCTGGGGGGGTCAGACTGGGTGCCAGGGGATGAGACTAGGTGGGACTGGGTGCTGGGAGGGGACCGAACTGGGTGCTATAGGGGATCCCACTGGGTGCCCCAGGGATTGGACTGGGTGCTATGGGGACAGACTGGGTGCTATGGGGGACTGGAATCGGTGCTGGGGGGGTCAGACTGGGTGCCAGGGGATGAGACTAGGTGGGACTGGGTGCTGGGAGGGGACCGAACTGGGTGCTATAGGGGATCCCACTGGGTGCCCCAGGGATTGGACTGGGTGCTATGGGAACAGACTGGGTGCTATGGGGGTGGGACTGGGAGATGGGGGGGGGTTGGGATGGGTGCTGTGGATTGGACTGGGTCCCATAGGGATCAAATGGGGTGCTACAGGGTTTGGAATGGGTGCTGGGGGGGGTTGGAATGGGTGCCCCAGGGATGGGACTGGGTACCATGGGGGTGGGACTGGGTGCTGGCAGGGGAACCAGACTGGGTTCTATAGGGGAACCCACTGGGTGCCCCAGGGATTGGGCTGGGGGGGCTGGAATGGGTGCTGGGGGGGCAGACTGGGTGGTACAGTGGATAACACTGGCTATGGGGATGGGACTGGGTGCCACAAGGGGCGTGCTCAGAATAGTGGGGATGAGACTGGGGACCCCACTGGGTGCTACAGGGGGGTCACACTGGGTGCTATATGGGATTGCACAGGGTGTGGTGGGGGATGGGAGCACCCAGCCCACCCCCCAGCGTCCCTGTCCCCACCTTGCAGCTACAGGTGCCACCAGCTCCATCCTTGCCCCCCCGCGCATCGCACTTGACCAGCTCCTGGCCTGCAGGCAGTGAGAGTGAGGGTAGGGGCACCCATGGGTGGGGGGTGGCACCCATGGGTGCACGGGACCCCACAAGCAGCCCCCAGCACTCACCGATGGGGGTGCACTTGCCGCCCGGCTGGATGGGGTCACCCTCGTAGCCTGGGGCGCACCTATGGGGACAGAGGGTGGTGGGTGGGGGGTGTCGGGTGGGGGCGTTATGGGGACCCCCCTCCACCACAGGGACCCCCACCCACCTCTCGCAGCGCCGGCCGGCGTAACCGGGCGCGCAGGCGTCGCAGGTGGCCTGGCCGTCCGTGTCCATAAAGCACGACTCCGAAAACCTGCGGGTGACGGTGACGGTGACACTGGGAAGGGGACATTTCACTAGGGGGAGGTCTCCTGGGGTTGGCACCCACCTGCGGCTTGGCTCAGTGTAGGGACAGGGACACGGGTGACAGGCGGTGGCCGTGCCCTTGGTGGCATCACCGAAGAAGCCGGGTTTGCATTTCTCGCATTGGGGACCCTCTGTGTTGTGCTGGCAGTTCTGCAGGGGGACACATGTGACGTGGGAGGGTGGTGACACCCCACCACGTCCCCCTGTCACTCTGTCACCCCCCCTTCCTTACCAGGCAGTGCCCAAAAACAGGGTCGCAGGTGCTGGAGTGGCCGTGGCAGCCGCAACCGGAGCAGGTCCCCAAGTAGGGTCCCCCTGTCACCCGCTCGAAGCGGGCAGCACAGCGCTGGCACGACAGCCCCGCGTAGCCCACGGGGCACCTGGGGACACAGCAGCGTGATGGTGGCATCGCCATGGCGGTGGCACCAAACCCACCACCTCGCCGCCAGCGGTCACCTGCACTCCTCAACGTCCCCGGCCAGTCCCAGGCCGGTGTCACCGGGGCTGGTGACGTCCATGGCCACGTCGCTGAGCCCCACGCTGGCCATGCGCCCGTCGTACACGGCGCGGATGAAAATGCCCTCCAGCCCCTGCAGCACCAGCAGCAGCAGCTCCCGGCTCACCGGGTTCCCCGCCTCGTCCTCCCAGTGTTCCTGCGGGTGCGGTGACACCCGTGTCACCCAGGGGTGCCAGCGCTGGCATCACCCGCTCACCAACAACACTGGTGTCACTCGCCTGGCACCACCAGCATCGCCCACCTGCCACCAGCAGCATCGCCCCCACCACCATCGTCATCACCATCACCATCGCCCACCATCACCCCCACACCCCCATCACACACCCACACCCCCCCAACATCACCCACCATCATCATCACCCATTTGGCGCCAGCACCACCATCGTCTCCACCCCATCATCGTCACCCCTGCCCACCACCACCCATCACCATCATCATCACCCACCATCATCACCATCACCCACCTGACACCAGAATCACCATCACCCCCCCCCACCATCACCATCCCCCATTTGGTGCCAGAATCACCATGACCCCCCTATCATTGCCACCCACCATCACCCCCCTATAACCTCCCCCATCACCCCACCACCATCATCATAAACCATTTGGCACCAGCACCAACATGATCCCCCCACACCACCCCCCATCATCACTCATCTGGCACCAGAACCACCATCACGCCCCACACCATCACCCTCCCACCATCATCATCACCCCCCTACCATCATTATCATCAACCATTTGGCACCAGCATCACCATCATCACACCCCATCATCCTCCCACCATCATCCCCCCCAACCATCACCATCCCCCTCCACCTCCCACCCACCTCGGTGAGGGGCAGGTGTCTCCGGTTGGGGACATCGGGCTGGGTGGCCCCAGCGCGCGCCCGCAGCTGCCGCCCGTGTCCCTGCAGCACCACGTCGGGGTGGCTGGTGGGCTCGGGGGGGCCCCTCCCCAGCCGGTACCGTACGCCGTAGCTCAGCGCTCCCCCGTAGGCATCCACCTGCACCAGCGGGACGTCAGCGCCCGTGCCGCCGCTGTCCCCAGCCCCTTGTCCCCCCCGCTGTCACCTTGTCCCCAAGGAAGGTGTCAGGCAGTGCCCAGAAGGCATCGAGCGCCAGGAAGCGTCGGGACAGGTCCAGGAGCTGGAATTCCTCGGCGCCCGCGTCCACGTGCAGCTGGGTGGCCGAGAGCACCGGCGAGGACGGCGCCGCCAGCACCGTCACGTTGACACCTGCGAGGACAGGCTCAGCGCCCGCCGTGCCCCTTGTCCCCTGCCCCTTGTCCCCAAGACTCACCCTTGAAGTCGTCGGGGCGGTCGAAGCGCAGGTGCAGGCGGTGGCGGCGCCGGGCGGTGGCGCGGCAGGAGGTGGTGACGCCGAAGCAGAAGCAGGGCCGGCAGCGCGATGTCCCCGTCACCTGGAAGTGGCCCTCGGGGCACGGCCCTGCGGGGGACAGCGGGTGACGGGGACGGCGCCACGGCCAGGGGGGCAGGCTGGGGAGGGGACGGCGGAGGGACGCTCACCAGGGCGGGTGACGGTGAGGATGCTGTCGGGGATGCCGAACACCATGCCCAGGTTGTTGATGGCCTCGCAGGTGTAGGCGCCTTGGTCGGCTTCTTTCACGTCCCGGATGGTCAGTGTCCCCTGCCCGGCCTCGCTCACGATCGACACCCTGCACAGCACCCTTGGCACCCAGCACCCAAAACCAGCACCAGCACCCCGGGAGGAGCACAGCCCCGCTGCCCCCCCTGCTCACACCCAGGCCCCGCCCCCAATTCAAGCTCCGCCCCCAACTACAAGTCCCGCCCCCCTTCAAGCCCCGCCTACCGTGTAGCTCCCCGTCCAGAGCCCTCTTGGCCCTTGGCTCCGCCCACCACTTGAGGCCACGCCCCAATTACAAGCACTGCCCCGCGTTTAAGCCCCTCCCACCACCAGAGGCCCCACCCCCAAAGCCCAAGCCCCTCCTACTACCGCAGGCCCCGCCCCAAGCACAAGCCCCTCCCACCACATCAGCCCTAAAGCACAAGCCCCTCCCACCACAGACCACACCCCAATCACAAGCTCCTCCCACCACATCAGCCCTAAAGCACAAGCCCCGCCCACCACAGACCACACCCCAGTCACAAGCCCCTCCTTAATGATAAACCCCTCCCATCATAAGCCCCACCCCCTCCTCCAAGTCCCTCCCACCGAACCCCACAGCTGACTGCCCTTGCCCCTGCCGACCAATCCCCTTAGACCGCGCCCCTTATGCCCCGCCCACCGGGCCCCGCCCACGGAAGCCCCGCCCACCTGTGGCTGCTGGGGGTGTGGCCCCAGTTGAGGCGCCAGGTGATGATGGGGGTGGGGACACCGGTGGCCACACAGGTGAAGGTGACAGTCTGTCCCGGCACCGCCCGCACGGACTCCCGCGGGAGCGTCACCACCTGCGGGGGCACTGCCCGCCCCCCCGTGTCACCAACATTGTCACCGTCACCACCAGTGGGGACACTGCCCGCACTCCCATGTCACCAACCCTGTCACCATCACCACCAGTGGAGGCACTGCCTGTCCCCCCGTATCACCAACCCTGTCACCATCACCACCAGTGGGGGCACTGCCTGCCCCGCCCCGTGTCACCAACATTGTCACCATCCCCACCAGTGGGGACACTGCCCGCACCCCCATGTCACCAACCCTGTCACCATCACCACCAGTGGAGGCACTGCCAGCCCCCCCATGTCACCAACATTGTCACCATCCCCACCAGTGGGGGCACTGCCCGCACCCCCATGTCACCAACCCTGTCACCATCACCACCAGTGGGGGCACTGCCTGCCCCGCCCCGTGTCACCTACATTGTCACCGTCAGCACCAGTGGGGACACTGCCCGCACTCCCATGTCACCACCTGCCCCACCAGCACCGTAGGGACCGGGGCACCAGCACTTGGTCCCCAGCCTGCTTGGGGACAGTGTCACCAGTGGGGCACTGCTCAGGGACAGGGGCACTAGTACCGGGTCCCCACCCTGGCTTGGGGACAGGGTCACCAGGAGCAGCTTGGGGATGGTGGCACCCAGGGGCACTGCTTGTGGGACAGGGTCACCAGCACCAGGTCCCCAACGTATCTCAGGGACAGGGTCCCCAGTGCCGTACCCAGCACAGTGCCATGACACAGAGTCCCCAGGCACAGTGTCCCCAGCCCAGTACCGTAACAGCATCCCCAGGCACAGTGTCCCCAGCACACCACCACAACAATGTCCCCAGCCTGGTGTCCCCAAGGCAGCTTGGGCACAGTGTCCCCAGCCTGGTGTCATGGCACAGGGTCCCTGGCAGGCCTGGGGGTCCCTTGCACAGGTTGGGCACAGTGTCCCCAGCCTAGTGCCATGCCACAGGGTCCCCAAGCAGTGTCCCCAGCCCAGTACCATGTCACAGGGTCCCTGGGTGCAGTCTCCCCAGCCTGATGCCATTGCACAGGGTCCCTGGCAAAGCTCGGGCACAGTGTCCCCAGCCCGGTGCCACCACATCCCCGGCACAGCTGAGGCACCGCACCCCCAGCACCGGCACCGCGTCCCCGGCACTGGCCGAGCTGTCCCCCCTCCGGCAGCGCTGTCCCCTCCCAGTGTCACTCACCGCAGCCGACCTCGTCGGAGCGGTCGGGGCAGTCGGGCTCGCGGTCGCACTGGTAGCTGGCGCGGATGCAGGTCCCGCTGGCCACGCACCGAAACTCCGCCGGCCCGCACGCCGCGCCGGGCGCTTTGGTGGCTGCAGCGGTGACAGCGCCACGCGGTCAACCGGGCGGCGCGTCCCCGCGCGTGTCCCCAACCCCGCGCGTCCCCAACCCCGCGCGTCCCCAACTCACGGCAGCCGCTCTCGTCGGAGCCGTCGCCGCAGTCGTTCTCGCCGTCGCAGCGCCAGAGCTTGAGGGCGCAGTGCCCGTTGGCGCACTTGAACTCGTTGGGTTCGCAGGGCGAGGGGGTCCCTGGGTGACATGGGGGGGGTCAGCACCCACAGGGTGACCCCCGAAACCCCAAGCGTCCCCCCTCCAAACTCACCGCACGCCTCCTCGTCGCTGCCGTCGGCGCAGTCGGGCTCCCCGTCGCACACGTAGTCGCGGGGGACGCAGCGCCCGTCGGCACAGGCGGCTTCGCCCGCCTGGCACCCGCTGTACCCCCCCGGCACGGCGGGTTTTGGGGGACGGGGGGTGTGGGGGCGGCGGGGGGGTGGCGGGGGGGTGGTGGCGGCGGTGATGGTGCTGAGCGGGCGGGTGGTGGCGGCGGGACGGGCGGTGGTGGCGGGCGCCCGCGTGGAGGGGTCTGCGGGGATCGGGGGGTTATATGGGGGTACAAGAGAGGGATATGGGGTGCAGGGGGGTAATGGGGGGAAATGGGGGTTGCGGGGGTGTAGGGGGGTTATGCAGGAAATGGGGTGAGAGGGGGAAATGGGGATGCAGGGGGAGTCTATGGGGGAAATGGGGTGCAAGGGGGTTATGGGAGTGAAATGAGGGTTTGGGGGGGCTATGCGGGGGCTATGGGGGTGCGAGGGGGCGATATGGGGGTGCAGGGGAGTTATGGGGGGAAATGGGGGTTGTGGGTGTCTAGGGGGGGTTACGGGGGAAATGGGGGGGAAATGGGGTGAGAGGGGGGATATGAGGGGTTTATGGGGGGAAATGGGGGTGTCGGAGGGATATGGGGGTGCAGGGGCTTGTGGGGGTGTAGGGGGTTATAGGGGACTATGGGGGGGAAAGGGTGCGAGCAGGTGATATGGGGTTGCAGGGGGGGATATGGGGGGAAATGGGGGTGCGGGGGGAGTCTATGGAGGAAATGGGGTGCAGGGGGGTTATGGGGGTGAAATGGGGGTGTGAGGGGGCAATCTGGGGGTGCAGGGGGACTTATGGGGGGAAATGGGGGTGCAGGGGGGTGTGGGGGAGTCTATGGGGGAATGGTGTGCAGGGGGGTTATGGGGGTGAAATGGGGGTGTGAGGGGGCAATCTGGGGGTGCAGGGGGACTTATGGGGGGAAATGGGGGTGCAGGGGGATGTGGGGGGCTATGGGGGTGCAGGGGGAGTCTATGGGGGGAATGGGGTGCAGGGGGGTTATGAGAGTGAAATGGGGGTTGCGAGGGGCCATGAGGGGAAATGGGGGTTCAAGGGGGCAATATGGGGGTGCAGGGGGATTATGGGGGTTGTGGGGGTGCTGGGGGCAGTTACGGGGGAAAGGGAGGTGGGGGGGGGGGCTATGGGGAGAAACAGGGGTGCAGCGGAGTTCTGGGGGTCCAGAGGGGTTCTGGGGGCGCAGGGGGGCTCTGGGGTGCAGGGTGTTTTTTGGGGGCGCAGGGGGGCTGTGCAGGGTCCCTGGGGGTCTCACCGCAGCCCATCTCGTCGGAGCCGTCGCGGCAGTCGTGCCGCCGGTCGCACCGGTACTCGCCGGCCACGCACTCGCCGCTGCCGCAGCGGAACTCCAGGGGGGTGCAGGCGCGCGGGCGGGGGGTCACTGTGTGACAAGCCATGCGATCCATGGGGTGCTCCGAGCCCCCCAACCCCCCCAGAACCCCCTGGACCCCCATTCCTCCCCCTCCCGGTGCTCACCAGCCCCCAGGTGGCGGAACTGGAAGCCCATTGGGGACGTGTGGTAGGAGGCGATGGAGCCCCCGGCCAGCAGGTCCCGCAGGACCCCCCCCAGCTGCGCCGCGTCCCCGTTCCCCTCCGAGCCCACGTCCAGCTCCACGAACACGTCGCTGTCCACCTCTCTGGGGGGGGAAATGGGGGGTCAGCACCCCAAAAATGCTCTGTTGTGCACCCCAAGCTTCCCCTGCACCCCTAAATCTCCCCGTTGATTGCTGGATGGGTCTGTACCCACAAATTTCGCTGGCAGCGCTAAAATCTCCCTACATCCCAAAACCTCATGTGTATCCTCAACCTTCCCTGCACCCCAAAACATCCCCTACACCCCAAAACCTCATATGTATCCCCAAAACCTCACATGTATCCCCAAAACCTCCCCTGCACCCCAAAACCTCGTGTATCCTCAACCTCCCCTGCACCCCAAAACATCCCCTGCACCCCAAAACCTCATGTGTATCCTCAACCTCCCCTGCACCCCCAAACCTCACCTGTATCCCCAACCTGCCCTGTATTCCCAAAACATCTCCTGCACCCCAAAACCTCCCCTGCTCCCCCAAAAGTTCATCTCTATCCCTAACCTGCCCTGCACGCCCAAAACCTCCCCTGCACCCCATTCTTCCCATCACCCCAATCTTCCTCACAGGCCCCCCAAAACTTCTCTGCACCCCCCAAACCTCCTCACCACCACTAACCCCTCTATAGCCCCCCAAACTTCTCCATTGGCCTCCCCAATGCTCCCCGGACCCCCAAAACTCCCCTGTACCCCCAAACCTCCCCAGCACCCTTAAACCCCCCAACCAAAACTCCTCAGCCCCCCCAAACCTCCCCTGCACCCCCAACCCCTCCACAGCACCCCCAAACCTCCCCAACACCCCTACCCTCCCTATAGCCCCCCCAAACTTCTCCATTTACCTTCCCAATCACCCCAATTCTCCCTGTGCCCCGAAAGCTCCCCAGCACCCCCAAAGCTCCCCATCACCCCTAACTCCCCTATAGCCCCCCCAAACTTCACTATTGGCTTCCCCAATTACCCCAATTCTCCCTGTGCCCCCAAAGCTCCCCAGCACCCCCAAAACCTCCCCACAGCTCCCCAAACCTCCCCTGTACCCCCAAAACCTCCCCATCACCCTTAAACCCCTCAACCCAAACTCCCCAGCCCCCCGAATCCCCCTGCACCCCCGTCACCCCTAGACCCCTATAGCCCCCCCCAACTTCACTATTGACTTCCCCAATCACCCCAATTCTCCCTGTGCCCCCAAACTTCCCCAGCACCCCCAAAACCTCCCCACAGCCCCCCCAAACCTCCCCTGCACCCCCAATCCCCCCCAAATCTCCCCAGTGCCCCCCAACTCCCCATCACCCCAACCCCTCCACCCCCCCAATTCCCCTTGCACCCCCAAACCTCCCAAGCCCCCCCCAAATTCCCCCAGGCCCCCCCAAACCGCTCACTTGATGAAGACTACGCTGACCACCTGCTCCCCAGGCACCTTGTAATACTCCGACTCCAGCTGATTGGAGGGGGACAGCAAAAAATGGGGGGGTCAGCGTGGACGCTTGGGTGCCCCCCACCCCCAGCACCCCTTCCCGGAGACCCCCCCTTTACCGCATCCACCACGGCCTCAGAAATCTCCCGGAACTCCTCGGATTCGGGGTCCTCCAGCTGCCGGCTGTAGTCGATGCTGCGGGTGAAGTTCACCAGCGCGCGGAAATAAACTGGGGGGGGATGGTGAAAAATGGGGGGACGGGGGTTAATAATGGGCGAGGGGGTGAAATCCGCACCCCAAAAAATACCCCCTGTGACCACCCCCCGCATCCAGATGTGCCCCCCTCTCCCCCATGCAGATGTGCCCCCCATCCAGATGTGATGATATCTGGGGTTGGTGGAATATATAGGAGTCAGGGGGAAAAGTGGGGGTGTGGCAAAGGGGGGGGACCCCAAAATGTGTCACTTACTGAGCGAGGGGTCGTCCTCGGGCTCGGCCACCACCATGCCCGCCGGCGCGGGGGGGGGCCCGGGCGCTGCCCCCCGAGGAGGAAGAGGAGGAGGAGGAAGAAGAAGAGGAGGAAGAGGAGGATGGAGACAGAGCTTGAGAGCGGTGACAGGGGACAGCCTGGGGACAGGGGCCACCCCACGGCGTCCCCTTACCAGTGGGTGTCAGCCCGACGATGGGGACATGGGTGGTGGTCACTAGCGGCCAGGTGACACCGCTGCCATCCTCGCCGCTGCCATCTGCAATGGGGACAGTGTGGGTGGCACCAGGGTGGCACCTACCCATGGTGACATCTACCCAGGGTGGCACCAACCCACCCGGTACCACCGTATGGCTGGATGGCACCAGGTCCCACTGCCATCTGCAATAGGGACAGTGCGAGTGGCACCCATGGTGGCACCTACTCGTGGTGGCAGCAACCCACCTGGTGGCACCTTAACACTGGATGTCACCAAATCTCGTTCCTGTCTGCAGTGGGGACAGTGCAAGTGGCACCCAGGGTGGTACTCAGGGTGGCACCAACCAGGGTGACAGCCACTCGTGGTGGCACCAACCCTCACAGCGTCACCTTACTGCCAGATGCTATCAGATGCCACTGCCATCTGCAATGGGGACAGTGCGAGTGGCACCCAGGGTGGCACCCAGCCATGATGGCAGCCCCCAGGGTGGCACCCACGCGTGGTGACAGCCACCCATGGTGACACCTTCTCGTGGTGGCACCCAGTGCCACCTTTCCACCAGATGCCACCATATCCCACTGCCGTCTGGACGAGGGACAGTGTGAGTGGCACTTTGCCCCTGGTGACATTCAGCCACGGTGTCACCAACCCACCCGGTGCCACCTTAACGCTGGATGTCACCAAATCTCGTTCCTGTCTGCAGTGGGGACAGTGCGAGTGGCACCCAGGGTGGTACCCAACCATGATGGCACCCAGCAGGGTGACACCCACCCATGGTGGCACCAACCTTCACAGTGTCACCTTACTGCCAGGTGCCATCAGATCCCACTGCCACCTGCAATGGGGACAGGGTGGGTGGCACCCAGGGTGACAGCTACACAAAGTGACATCCACTTCACGGTGACACTCACCCACCCGGTGCCACCTTACTGCCAGATGCCACCATGTCCCGTTGCCATCTGCAATGGGGACCGCAGGGGTGGCACCCATGGTGACACCCACCCCCTCATGGCACCCAGTGCCACCTTTCCAAGAGATGCCACCAGATCCTGCTGCCATCTGCAATGGGGACAGTGGAGGTGGCACCCAAGCGTGACGGCACCCCCCCATGGTGACAGCCACTCATGGTGACACCTACCCATGGTGGCACCTGGTGCCACCTTTCCACCAGGTGCCACCAGGTCCCGCTGCCATCTGCAGTGGGGACAGCATGAGTGGCACCTCCGGGGGCACCCACCCATGGTGGCACCTACTCATAGTGACACTCCCCACGGTGACACCCACCCAGAGTGGCACCCACTGACCTAGTGCCACCTCACTGCCAGATGCCACTGTCATCTGCAATGGGGACCGCAGGGGTGACACCCACCCCCTCATGGCACCCAGCGCCACCTTCCCACCAGATGCCACCAGGTCCCGCTGCCATGTGCAATGGGGACAGCGCGCGTGGCACCCAGGGTGGCACCCTCCATGGTGACAGCCCCCACGGTGTCACTCACCGCCGGACGCCACCAGGTCCTCATCGTCGGAGAGCTGTGCGTAGTAGCGGCGTCCCCGCGTCCCCCCGACGTGATCGGCCACCGTGTCCTCGGGGAAGGAGGTCTCGGCCACGCCCCGGGTGCCGCGGGTGACCTGGGGGGGACACACCGGTCACCCCCCCGCTGGGTGTCCAGCCACGTCACCGCGGGGGGGACACGGGGGGCCGGGCCGGGGCTGCATTGCTGCACGGTGGCGTCACCGCGGGGATGAGCTCATCGGCCCCTGCATTCCTGAGCGCCACGGCAGCGCACACGCGTGTGCAACGCGGAGAGGGGGAGAGCGGGCTGGGCACACACGCGTGCAACGCGGAGCGGGGGAGAGCGGGCTGGGCACACGCGTGTGCAACGCGGTGGGGGGAGAGCGGGCTGGGCACACGCGTGTGCGACGCGGAGGGGGGGAGAGCGGGCTGGGCACACGCGTGTGCAACGCGGGGCGGGGGGAGAGTGGGCTGGGCACACGCGTGTGCAACGCGGAGGGGGGGAGAGCGGGCTGGGCACACACGCGTGCAACGCGGAGCGGGGGAGAGCGGGCTGGGCACACGCGTGTGCAACGCAGGGCGGGGGGAGAGCGGGCTGGGCACACGCATGTGCAACGCGGAGGGGGGGAGAGCAGGCTGGGCACACGCGTGTGCAACGCTGCACATGCGCACGCTGACACGCGGCTGCACGCACGCGGGTGTGCACCATTGTACGTGTGCACCATTGTACGTGTGCACCGACACAGGAATGTGTGCATGCTGCCACATGGCTGCACACACATGTTTGCACCATTACGTGCGTGCACAGACACAGGGATGTGTGCGCACACTGACACGTGGCTGTGCAATGCGTTTGCACCTTTATGCATGTGCACTGACCTGGGGATGTGTGTGTGCACGTGTTTGCACCATTACATGCCTGCACAGACACGGGGATGTCTGCGTACACTGACACATGGCTGTGCACACACATTTGCACATTTGTGCAAGTGCGCTGACCCGGGGATGCGTGTGCACACATTTGCACCATTATGTGCATGCACAGACACAGGGATGCGTGTGCACACTGACACGTGGCTGTGCACATACGTTTACACCTTTATGCACATGCACTGACCCGGGGACGCGTGTGCACACGTTTGCACCATTATGTGCACGCACCGATGCAGGGACACACACAGCAGCGTGTGGCCGAGCATGCGTTTGCACCACTACATGTGCACACGGGCACACGTGCACACACGGACACAGGGTTGTGCACACGCATTTACACCACCACACTCCTGCACCAACACGAGGACACGTGTGCACAATGACACGACTGTGCACGTGTGTTTGCACCACTGCACGTGTGCACCAACACGAGGATGCGTGTGCACAATGACACGGCCATGCACGTGTGTTTGCACCACTGCACGTGTGCACCAACACGAGGACACGTGTGCAAAATGACACGGCTGTGCACGTGTGTTTGCACCACCGCACGTGTGCACCGGCATGGGGACGCGCGTGCACACGTGTCGCCGCACGCGTCAACCCGCAGCTGTGCACACGCATTTGCACGCACATGTGTGCACCGGCACGTGACCGCGCACACCCATTTGCACCGCGCTACGTGCGCACACGCGCAACACCCCACACACGCGTGTGCAGTGACAAACCAACACCAAGCGTGCGCTCGCCCCCGTGTGTGCACCCCCACGGCGCCACGTGCCGTTTGCACCCCCGACCGTGCACACACGCGCGTGTGCCCCCCCGTGGGTGCCCCCACCCGTGCGGTGCCAGCGTTGGGTGCCCCCCCGCCCCGGCGCCCGCGGCGCCCAGGAATCCGATGGGGCAGCACTTTGCTGTGCAAACAACGCCGGGGGATTAAGCGGGTGCGCGGGGGGAGAACGACAAAAAGGGGGGACAAGGGGGGACGTGGCCACTTGCCCACACAAGGCGGGGGGGCCGCAGCGCCCCGTGGGTGCCAGCACAGCCACGGCTGCTCAGGAGGGGGGTGCAGGGGGGAAACTGAGGCACGGAGGAGCCCGCGGGCGCAGGGAGCGTGCGGGTGCGGCGCCCCTTCTCCCCACACGTGCGCCGAGCGTGGGGGGTCTCTGCTGTCCCCACACACACACTGAACATGTGGGGTGTCTGCCCCACTCCCCACACGTGCACCGAGCGTGTGGGGTCTGTGCGTCCTCTCCCCACTCATGTACTGAGCATGTGGGTTCTCTGCCATCACCCCCCACATATGCGCTGAGCGTGTGGGGTCTCTGCTCTACCTCCCCACACATGCAACGAGCGTGTAGGGTCTCTGCCCCCTCTCCCCACACATGTCCCGAGTGTGTGGGGTCTCTATTCTCGCTCCCCACACATGCACCAAGCTGAGGGTGCTCAGCCCCACTCCCCACACACGCACTGAGCTCATGGGGTCTCTGCTCTAACTCCCCACACATGCAACAAGCGTGTAGGGTCTCTGCTCTCCCCACACACGCACTGAGCGTGTGGGGTCACTGCTCTACCTCCCCACACATGCAACGAGCATGTGGGGTCTCTGCCCCCTTTCTCCACACATGTACCGAGTGTGTGGGGTCTCTGTTCTCACTCCCCACACATGCACCAAGCTGGGGGTGCTCAGCCCCACTCCCCACACATGCAACGAGCATGTGGGGTCTCTGCCCCCTTTCCCCACACATGCACCGAGCTCATGGGGTCTCTGCTCTCCCCACTGAGCAAGTGGGTTCTCTGCCATCACCCCCCACATATGCGCTGAGCGTGTGGGGTCTCTGCTCTAACTCCCCACACATGCAACGAGCGTGTAGGGTCTCTGCCCCCTCTCCCCACTCATGCACTGAGCATGTGGGGTCTCTGCCCCTTCTCCCCACACATGCACCAAGCTGAGGGTGCTCAGCCCCACTCCCCACACACGCACTGAGCGTGTGGGGTCACTGCTCTAACTCCCCACACATGCAATGAGCATGTGGGGTCTCTGCCCCCTTTCCCCACACACGTACCGAGTGTGTGGGGTCTCTGTTCTCACTCCCCACACATGCACGAAGCTGGGGGTGCTCAGCCCCCCTCCCCACACGTGCACCGAGCTCATGGGGTCTCTGCTCTCCCCACTGAGCATGTGGGTTCTCTGCCATCACCCCCCACATATGCGCTGAGCGTGTGGGGTCTCTGCTCTAACTCCCCACACATGCAACGAGCGTGTAGGGTCTCTGCCCACTCTCCCCACACATGCACCAAGCTGAGGGTGCTCAGCCCCACTCCCCGCACATGCACCGAGATCATGGGGTCTCTGCTCTCCCCACACATGTACTGAGTATGTGGGTTCTCTGCCATCACCCCCCCACACATGCACTGAGCGTGTGGGCTCTCTGCTCTAACTCCCCACACATGCACCAAGCTGGGGGTGCTCAGCCTCACCCCCACACACGCACCGAGCATGTGGGGTCTCTGCTCTCCCCACACATGCACTGAGTGCGTGGGGTCTCTTCTCGCTCCCCACACATGCAACGAGCATGTGGGGTCTCTGCCCCCTCTCCCCACACATGTCCCGAGTGTGTGGGGTCTCTGTTCTCACTCCCCACACATGCACCAAGCTGGGGGTGCTCAGCCCCACTCCCCACACATGAACCGAGCACATGGGTTCCCTGCCCCCTCTCCCCACACCTGCACTGAGCTCATGGGGTCTCTGCTCCCCCCACACCTGCACTGAGCTCATGGGGTCTCTGCTCCCCCCACACCTGCACTGAGCTCATGGGGTCTCTGCTCCCCCCACACCTGCACTGAGCTCATGGGGGTCTCTGCTCCCCCCACACCTGCACTGAGCTCATGGGGTCTCTGCTCCCCCCACACCTGCACTGAGCTCATGGGGGTCTCTGCTCCCCCCACACCTGCACTGAGCTCATGGGGTCTCTGCTCCCCCCACACCTGCACTGAGCTCATGGGGTCTCTGCTCTCCCCACACACGCAGGGAGCGGGGGGCGCTCAGCCCCCGGCGGGCAGGCGGAAGGGCAGCTGCCTGTCCCGCGGGTCACCAGCGGTGGCCGGGGAGGGGACAATCACCCCTCTCCTGTTACCGGAAGCCTCCCCGCGCCGCGGCCCCGCAGCCGGACGCCTGGGTTCCCCCGCCGCCGGGGCACCGCGCCCGGCCGGACGCCACGGCCGCCGCCGCCGCTCACTTTTTCCACTGGCCGGCCCAAATCCTGCCCCGCACCCTGGGGACAACGGGGGGGCTGAGGAAGAGGAGGGTGAGGAAGCGCCACCCTGGCCCACGTGCAGCTTCGCTCGACTGACCTCGTGTCCCAAATCTGGGGGGGGGGGGGACGGGACGGGACTCAAACCCCCACCCCAACTTGGATGCGTCCCCTTGTCCCAAGAGCAATGACCCCCACCAAATCTGGATTTCCCCCCCCTTACTTCATCCGGCTGAGGAAGAGGAGGTGACGCACAGCAGGAATAATAACCGGGGGGGTTATTAATAGCAGCCCCCCCAGCCTTATTGTTCCCCCAAGGTCGCGGCTACAAGGTGTTTCCCCCCCCCCCCAAAAAAAAAACCCTATTCTCCTCCCCTGGGGATCCCCAGGGACTGAGGGACCCCGCTGAGGTGCTGAGCCACCCCAGGTTTGGGGGGGCCGGGACCCTCCCCCATGTTTTGGGGGGGCTGCCAGTGCAGCTGCCGGGATGCTGGTCCCTGGGGGGGGGCACAGGCAGCTGCTTCAACCCGCCCCCGGTGATTTGGGGGTGAAAACAGCTGCGGGGTCAAAGTCCCTCCCACGGGGGGGCCCCAAAATATGTCCCCCCCCCGCGCCGCATTCCTCCCTGCTGGCATTGCCTAATTTATACCAAAAGAGCCGGCTTTGGGGTGGCGGGGCGGGGGAGAATGGGAACGCCCCGGGGGCACAGGGGGACCCAGGCGTCCTGGAGGGGACCCAGGCGTCCTGGCGGGGACCCAGGCGTCCGGGCTGGCCACCCCCTGCTCTTCCTCCTCCTCCTCCTCCTCCCGGCCAGGCCATCTTTGGCGATG
Organism: Streptopelia decaocto; assembly: GCF_964273445.1. NCBI lineage: Eukaryota > Metazoa > Chordata > Aves > Columbiformes > Columbidae > Streptopelia > Streptopelia decaocto. The sequence goes on along the minus strand of NC_138675.1, from coordinate 1,536,387 downwards.
GGAAAGAGCCGAAGCGCCGGGAGCGCGCGGGGCCACGTGCGCCTGGGACCTCGGGGGGGGGGCTCTGGGGGGTCCCCAAATGTCCCCAAGGGTTCCCACGGGGGACACGAGCCCCCCCCCCAGAAGTTTGGGGGCGAGCGAAGCCGGCAGGAGCGCGCACACGCGTGCACAAGCGTGGACAAGCACACGCGAGCGTGCAAGAGCGAGCGTGCAAGCACGAGGGTGCTGGGAGCGCCCGGGGGGTGCGTGTTCGTGCACACGCGTGTCCCCCCCACCCCCCCTGGTTCCCACCCCTTCCCCCCCAGGCCTGGCAGATCTTATCGCACATTCCTGCTGTGCCCTCACCCCCGTTAACCCTTCACGGCCCGGGGGGGGTGGGGGGGCACCCCCATCACCTCCCACAGCAGCCCCCCCCTGCAGTGGGTGGGCCCCCCCTTTGTATTTTTTAAGGGGGCACATTCCTCAGCATCGAGATGGGGAGGGATATTGGGGTGCCAACCCAGCAGGGTGTCCCCAGATCCCCCTGTCCCATGGCAGAATGGGGCGGGGGGGGTGCAAAGTGGGACCCCCCCACACACACTCCATCCCCACCAGCCCCCCCCGGGCCGTGGGTGGGAGCCCCACGCGGGGGGGCAGCGCTGCCAGCATGGCCCCGAGCAACAAGGCCCCCTCTGTTCTCAGCCCCGGGCACCGTCCCAGCCCCAAACCACCCCCCCCCGACACAGGGGGGCCCCCCCACATCACCACCAGCCCCCCCACCCCACTTGTGGACCCCTCCTCAAATAGGGGGTTCCCAGCTCCCCAGCACAAACCCACCCCGCGCCCCCCCGGGGGGCACCCAGAGGGGTCACCCCCCCACACCCTGCACCCCAGCTGGGTGTGACCCCCCAGGGACACCCCCACACACAACCCCCCTCCCTCCCGGGGGGGTATTTCGGGAGGCGTTATTTTTAGGGTGGCCGGCGCCACCCGTCACCCTTTAAATTTAGCCAAGGCGGGAGAGGGGGATGGGGTTTGGGGGGGGGTAGCACCCCAAAAAAAAAGGATGTGCTCCTATGTGTGCCCCCCGCCCCCCCAGGGCGAGGGGGGCAGTGGGGTCCGGGGGGGTCACAGCTTGACCTGTGGGGTCAGGGACCATGGGTGGCTTTGGGGGTGATGGGAACCCCCGACCCCAGGGCTTGGGGGACCCTGAAGGGACAGGGGGGTGACAGGGACCCCACTCATCCCAGGGGGACCCCAATTCCCTGAGGGGATGGGGGAGTAAGGGGTCCCCGTGTGCCCCGGGTTCATGGGGGGCCCCAATCCCCAGATGGGACAGGGCATGAGGATGGGGACCCCTTGGTGACCCTGGTTCCCTGGTGGGACAGGGCAGGATGTTGGGGTCCCCACATGCCCCTGGTATGGGGGGGACACCCCAACTCCCTTAGGGACCGGGGCAGGGTGCCAGGGACCCCGCATGCCCCTGGTACAGGGGGGGTGACACCCCAATCTCTTAGGGGACGGTGATTCCGCATCCCCTTGGTGCTGGGGGACCCCAGTTCCCTGATGGGACAGGGCAGGATCCTGCAACCCCTGCTCCGGGGGGGATACCCCAATCCCATAGGGGACAGGGACCCCACACCTCCTCAGTGCCCAGGGGGACCCCAATTCCCTGCCAGAGCAAGGCAGGGTCCCCACATCCCCCTAGTAAGGGGGTGACACACCCCAATAATTCCCTCAAAGCACGATGTTGGGGACCCCACAGCCTCCTGTAGCTCAGAGGAGGGGACCCCAATTCCCTTCAGGCACAGGGCAACCCCCCAAAATCCTTTAGGGGACCCCAATTCCTGCAAGGGAGCCCAACTTCTACAAGGGACCCCAAGTCCTGAAAAAAAAAAACCAGTTCCTGCAAGTGACCCCAACTCCTGCAAGTGACCCCAAGTCCTGCAAGTGACCCCAAGTCCTACAAGGAACCCCAACTCCTTTAGGGCGCCTCAACTTCTCCAAGTCACCCCAACTCCTGCAAAGGATCCCAACTCTTGCAAGGCAACAGAACCCCATGGGGGACCCCAGCTCCGGGGGGGGATTCCCAGCGCCGCGGGGGAACCCCAAGCCCTTCAGGAGCCCCCAACCCTCGTCCGGGACCCCGGCTCCCCTGGGGCCCGCGGGGACACTCACTCCGAGGGCTCCGAGCAGCAGGAGGGCGCCCAGCGCCGCCGCTCCCCGCGGCCCCATCGCCCGCTCCGGCCCCGCCGCTCCGGCCGCTCCGGTCGCTCCGCTCGCTCCGCGCCGCCGCCCGCCCGGTCCCGGCCCCGGGGCCGCTCCGCCCATCCCGGCCCGCGCGGGGCGGGGCCCCGGGGGCGCGCACAGGGCTGGGGGGGGCACGGGGGGGACGGGCACGAGCATGGGGGGGGCAGCGCTGGGAACTCGTGCGGGGACGCGGAGAGGAACGGGGGGCAGCTCCGTGAACTTGTGCGGGGACACGGCGGGCGGAGTGGGGACAAGGGGGACAGCTCTGTGCGCGCTCAGGGGGACGCGGGGGGGGCATGGGGACACCGAGGGGTGCAGGGGGACACCTCTGGGAACTTGTATGGGGACACCAGGTCCGTGGAGACACTTCTGGGAACCTGCAGGGGGACACGGGAGTGCGTGGGGACACCGGGCGACAGCTCTGTGCACGCCCACGGGGACAGCGGGGGGAGTGCATGGGGACAGCGGGGGGGTGCGTGGGGGCACCTCTGGGAAGGGGACGTGGGGGGCGTGGGGACGTGGGGAGAGAACGGGGAGCACCTCTATAAACTTGTGCGAGGACACGAGAGTGCGTGGGGACACCGAGGGTGCAGGGGGCACCTCTGGGAACTTGCAAGGGGACACGGGGGTGCGTGGGGACAAGGGGGACAGCTGTGTGCACGCCCACGGGGACAGCGGGGGGCACCTCTGAGAACTTGCAGGGGGACACGGGGGGACGTGGGGACACCGGGGGGTGCATGGGGGCACCTCTAGGAAGGGGACACGGGGGTGCGTGGAGACACGGGGGGACAACGGAGGGCACCTCTATAAACTTGTGCGGGGACACCGGGGGGCAGCTCTGTGCACGCCCACGGGGACACGGGGGGCGTGGGGACAACGAGGGGTGCAGGGGGCACCTCTGGGAGCTTGCAGGGGGACACGGGGGGCGTGGGGACACCTCGGGTGAAGGGGGAGAACATCTGTGAACTTGCACGGGGACACGAGGTGCGTGGGGACACCGCGGGGGGGGAAATGTGGGACAGCTCTGGAAAGCTCCACGGGGACACGGTGGTGCGTGGGGACCCTGTGTGGCAGCTCTGTGAAGGTGCACAAGGAGACGAAGGTGCCTGGGGACACCTGGGGACACCTCTGTGCATGCCCACGGGGACACCGGGGAGACCTTTGTGCACACCCACAGGGACACGGGGGGCGTGGGGACACCACCTGTGCCACATACCCGGGGACACAAATACTCCTGTGAGAGGTGCCCAGGGTGACACGGGGGTGACACGAGGGGGTATGTGGAACATGGGTGGGGGCTACGAGGGAGACAGGGCCAGCGGGGTATGGAGTCCATAGGGGACACAGGGGTCATAGGAGCTGTGGGGACACCAGGAGCAGGGGGGGTATGGGGTCTATGAGGGACACAGGGGTCATAGGGGCTGTGGGGACACCAGGAGCAGGGGGGGTATGGGGTCTATGAGGGACACAGGGGCTATAGGGGCACCAGGGGCATGGGGGCTATGTGGGATATAGGGCACTGAGTCCATGGGGGCCATAGGGACTATGGGGGAAACAGAGGCAGGGGGCTATGGAGTCCATAGGGGACACAGGGGTTGTAGGGACCATGGGGGCATCAGGGGCATGGGGGGTATGGGGGCTATAGGGGACACAGGTGATAGGGTCTATGGGGGGCACTGGGGGCATGGCGGGGTATGTGGGCTATAGGGGACACAGGGGTTATAGGGGATGTGGGGACACCAGAGGCATGCGGGCTATGGGGGCTACAGGGCACTGAGTCCATGGGGGTCATAGGGGCCATACGGGGACACAAGGGGCCTGGGGGTTTATGGGGAACATGGATGGGAGCTATGGGGAAACAGGGGTAGTGGGGTATGGAGTCCATAGGGGACACAGGGGTTACAGGGGCTATAGGGGCACCAGAGGCATGGGGTGCATGGGGGCTATAGGACACTGAAGCCATGGGGGTCATAGGGGCCATATGGGGACACAAGGGGCATGGGCCAGTATGGGGAACATGGGTGGGGGTTGTGTGGGACACAGGGGTAGTGGGGTATGGAGTACATAGGGGACACAGGGGTTATAGGGGCCATGGGGACACCAGGGGCAGGTGAGTATAGGGGCTATAAGGGACACAGGTTATAGGGGCTGTGGGGGCACCAGGGCCAGGGGGGTATGGAGTCCATAGGGGTACAGGGCTCTATAGGGTCTCCGCTGGCTGCTCCTGGCCGGGTGCCCCTGCCACGTGTCCCCAAGCCCAAGGTCACCGGCTCCCCCGCAGCCAGGTGGGTGCCGGGTGCCCGTTCCCAGGGCTGCCCTTGGGCACCCGATACGGGGGGGGATTTAAGGCCGGCGGCCACCCCCAGGACACCCTGACTGAGCTGGGACCACAATGCTGGGCCTTCTCCTGCTGCTGGTGGCTGGTGGTGAGCTGTCCCCAAGCCCCCCCATGTCCCCACACCCCCCACCCATGTCCCCAACCTCAGGTGGGTGACAGGTGCCGTGTCCCGCAGGCAGCCGCGCCGCGCTGGTGCCGAACCAGCGGGTGGTCAATGGGGAGGACGCTGCACCCTATAGCTGGCCCTGGCAGGTGAGGGGGCCGGGGGACAGGGCGGGGCGTGGCACCCATGGGTGCCGTGGCACCCACCGCTGTCCCCGCAGATCTCGCTGCAGTACGAGCGGGACGGCACCTTCCGGCACACCTGCGGGGGGAGCCTCATCGCGCCCCACTGGGTGCTGACGGCCGCGCACTGCATCTCGTGAGGGACCCCAGACCCACGGCAGGGTGCTGGGGGTGGGGGGTGCACAGGGGTTGTGCGGGGATGGGTGGCGTGGAGGGGATGTGGGGTGCTGGGATGGGTGCAGGGGGCAGGGGTGGGTGTAGAGGGTGCAGGGATGGGTGGGGGTTGCAGGGGTGGGTGTAGGGGGGATGCTGGGTGCATGTAGGTTGCACAGGGATGGGTGCACAGGGGGCTGCAGGGTGCAGGGGGGGCGCTGGGGGACAGCGAAGGGTGCAGGGATGGGTGGGGGGATGCAGGGTGCAGGGATGGGTGTCAGAGGAGGTGCAGGGTGCACAGAGGTTGTGCAGGGGTGGGTGCATGGAGGGGATGGGGATGTAGGGTGCTGGGGGTCAGGGGTAGGTACAGGAGGGTGCTGGAGGGTGCAGGGGGGATGCAGGGTGCAAGAGGGGTACAGCAGGGATGCATGGGGGGCTGCAGGGGGATGTGGGGAGCTGGGATGGGTGCAGGGTGCACAGAGGTTGTGCAGGGTGCAGGGATGGGTGCAAGGAGGGGATGGGGCCGGCAGGGTGTCCTGGGTGCAGGACGGGTGTGGGGGTGCTGCACTGCAGGATGAGTGCAGGGAGGGGTGCAGGGTGCAGGAAGGAGGTGCAGAGTGTAGGATGGGTGCATGGGGGTGCAGGGTGCATGCAGGGGGTGCAGGGATGGGTGCACATGGAGGAGGTGAAGGGTGCAGGATGGGTGCTTGGAGGGGATGGGAGGTGCATGGAGTGGGTGCTGCAGGGAAGGGGATGCAGGGATGGGTGCACGGGGGGTATCGGGGGGTATGGGGAGTGCAAGCTGCATAGGGGGGGTGCTGGGTGCAGGATGGGTGCAGGGGTGATATACAGTGCAGGATGGGTGCATAGGGGGCTGTAGGATGCATAAGGGGCTGCAGGGTGCAGGATGGGTGCAGGAGGGCTGCCACATCCCCTGATGTCCCCTACTGTCCCCGCAGGTCCTCGCGCACCTACGAGGTGGTGCTGGGCGAGTACGACATGAGTGCTGGGGAGGGCACCGAGCAGCGCATCCCCGTGGCCCCCGCCAACATCTTTGTCCACCCCAAATGGCAAAGCTCCTGCCTGTCTTGTGGGTGAGCAGCGTCCCGGGGCGGGGGGGTTGGGGACATTGTCCCCAGCACCCCCCCACCCCGTGACACGTGTCCTTCACGGCAGCAACGACATCGCGCTGCTGAAGCTGCAGCACCCGGCGGTGCTGAGCGCTGAGGTGCAGGTGGTGCAGCTGCCCCCCCCGGACAGCGTCTTGCCCGACGGGTACCCCTGTTACCTGAGCGGCTGGGGACGGCTGAGCAGTGCGTGACGGGGGACGAGGGGACACGGGAGGAATGGGGAGATGGAGGGACGGGGGATGGATGAGGAGATGGAGGGAGGGAGGGATGCTGACATGGAAGGGGAGATGGAGGGACGGGGAGATGGATAAGGAGATGGGAGGGGAGATGGTTGGGGGAATGGATGGAGAGATGGATGGGGAGATGGATGGGGAGATGGATGGGGAGATGGAGAGATGGGGAGATCAATGGGGAGATGGAGGGATGGAGAGATGGATGGGGAGATGGATGGGGAGATGGAGAGATGGGGAAATCAATGGGGAGATGGAGGGATGGAGAGATGGATGGAGAGATGGATGGGGAGATGGAGAGATAGTTGGGGAGATCAATGGGGAGATGGAGGGATGGATGGATGGATGGATGGATGGATGGATGGATGGAGAGATGGAGGGATGGATGGATGGATGGATGGATGGATGGATGGATGGATGGATGGGGAGATGGATGGGGAGATGGAGAGATAGTTGGGGAGATCAATGGGGAGATCAATGGGGAGATGGAGGGATGGATGGATGGATGGATGGATGGATGGATGGATGGATGGAGAGATGGAGGGATGGATGGATGGATGGATGGATGGATGGATGGATGGATGAATGGCCATGGGACAGCCAGGGCCACCAGACAGGCCCTCTTGCCCCCCTGACCCCCCTGGCAGCGGGGGGGCCGCTGCCCGATCGGCTGCAGCAGGCGCTGATGCCCGTGGTGTCCTACGAGCGCTGCACCCAGCCCGACTGGTGGGGCTCCCTCGCCATCCGCCGAACCATGGTCTGTGCCGGCGGCGCCGAGCAGGCCGGCTGCAACGTGAGTGCCGCGCTGGGGTGGGGGGGACACCAGCCGGGAACCCCCCTGGTGCTCACCCTGCACCCTGTGCTGTACCCCAGGGCGACTCGGGGGGTCCCCTGAACTGCCAGGGGGCTGAGGGGCAGTGGGAGGTGCACGGCATCGCCAGCTTCGTCTCGTCGCTGGGCTGCGACACCCCCCAGAAACCAACCGTCTTCACCCGCGTCTCCGCCTTCGAGGGCTGGATCGCCGAGGTGGGGACAGGGGACAGGGGTGCTGGGGCAATGGGTGCCAGGGTAGCAGGAGACTCATGTGCTGGGTGTCAGCGTGCCTGGGGTGACAGGGAGCTGGGTGCTGACGTGCCAGGGCACTGGGGTGCTTGGGTGCCGTGGTGTTGGGGTACCGGAGTGCTGGGTGCAGGGTGCCAGCGTGCCAAGGTATCAGGGAGCTGGGGTGTTGGGGCGCTGGGTGCCAGGGTACCAGGGTGCTAGGGTGCTGAGTGATGGGTACCAGGGTGCCAGGGCGATGAAATGCCATGGTTTCAGGGTGCTGAGGTGTCAAGGCACCAGGGTGTCAAGATATCAGGGTGCCTGGGGTGCCAGAGCAGCAGGGTGCTGGGATACTGGGGTGCTTGAGTGCCATGGTGCTGGGTGCCAGGATGTGGGGGTGGCAGGGTGCCATGCTGTTGGGGTGTTAGGGTGCGGGGTGCCAGGGACCAGGGCACTGGGGTGCCATGGTGTTGGAGTACCAGGGCATCGGGGTGCCAGGGTGCTGTGGTACCAGAGAACCGGGGTGCTGGGCTACCAGGGAGCTGGGGTGTTGGGGTGCTGTTTGCCAGGGTGCTGAGAGATGGGGCACCACGGTGACATGGTGTCAGGGTGCTGGGGTGTCATGGCACCAGGCTACCAGGTGTCAAAGTGTCAGGGTGCCTGGGGTGCTGGGTGCAGGGTGCCAGGGGACCAGGGGGTTGGGGTGCCATGGTGTTGGGGTGCTAGGGTGCAGGGTGTTGAGGTCCCATGTTGCCAGGGTCTTGGGGTGCTGCAGCACAAGGGTGCCAGGGGACTGGGCTGCCAGGCTATGGGAGAGCTGGGCTGCTGGGATGTAGGACCCCAGGGTGCTGGGTGCCAGAGTTCTGCGGCACCAGGGTGTCAGGGACCAGGGTGCCAGGATAGTGGGGTGCTGGGTGCTGGGGTACCAGGGTTCTGGGGTGCAGGGTCTGGGCTCTGGTGTACCAGGGTGCCACGGTGCTGGGGCTGGGGGGGGGTGCCTGGGTTCTGCACCCCCTGAGCAGCTTCTCCCTTCCAGATCATGAGCCAGAACTGAGCACGGTGACGGTGACAGTGACCTCCCGGTGTGGCATCGGGCAAATAAACCCGCAGCTCTGGCACCGCGTGTGTCCCTGTGCTGGGCTGTGGGGACACCCGGGGAGGCGTGGGGAGCACCCAGGGGTGCGCAGATACCATGGGGGGCACCCAAAGGCACCCAGGTGCCACGGGGACAAACACCCTGAGGTGCCCTGAAGCCACGGGTATGGGCACGCAGCGCTGCCACTGTGACACAGGGACGGGCACCCCGAGATGCCCCAATGCCAGGGGGATGTGCACAGGCACCAGCCCTTCCGCTGAGCGCTGGTGATGAGCACCCAGCGCCATCCTGTCACCACCACGAATGGGCCCCCTGAGGTGCCCCGAGGCCCTGGGGACGGTCCCCCCCGGGTGCCCCAAGGCCGGGTGCCCATGGCCGCCCTTCTCTCCCGCCGCCTCCTGCCCTCCCGTCGCTTCGCAACCGCTGCCAGCGCGTGACCGGCGAACAAAGGGCCCTTTCACCCACGACCCCGCCATGGCTGGCACCCCTGGGACCCCCAGGTCACCCCCGGGTCCCCCGTGGGGATGGGTGCTACACACACCCCCCGATTCCCCCAGGGACCCAGGTGGAAAATTCCTGCTGCGGGGCACCGGGGCTGTGTCAGTTTTATTGTCCCCTTGTCACGGTGCCCCGGGGACCTTTGCTCTCCCCACCGTGTCCCGGCATCACCGCCGGCGGCCGCCCCGGCCCAGCCGCTATCGCGGGCCCTTTGCTCGAGGGGCCGGGGGGCGCTGAGGCCACCCCAACTCGTGACACCCTCCAACCAGTGGGTGCCGCCCGCCGGGGGACCCAGAGGGGGGGACCCAGCCCAGGGGCACCTGCTGAGCCGGCGCTTTATCGGCACAGAGTGGGGGGCACCGGCTGTGACCCCCATGGGGACGTGACAGCGGTGACGGGGCCGAGGTGTCCATTGGGTGCCATGGTGCTGTGCCCAGGGGTGACAGCGGGCACGGGACGAGGGGACACGACGGTGCCCGGGTGCTGGGGCTGGCATGGGTGCCTTGAGCGTGGCATGGGTGCTGTGAGCTGGTATAGGTGCTGTGAGCATGGTATGAGTGCTACAGGCATGGTATAGGTGCTGTGAGTGTGGTATGGGTGCTACAGGCATGGTATAGGTGCCGTGAGTATGGTATGGGTGCTACAGGCATGGTGTGGGTGCTACAGGCATGGTATGGGTGCTACGGGTATGGTATGGGTGCTGTGAACCTGGTATGGGTGCTACAAACACGGTATGGGTGCTGTGAGCAATGGTTTGGGTGCTATGGGCATGATATGGCTACTGGTACAGGTGCTGTGACCTGCCATGGGTGCTGTGAGCATGGTATGGGTGCTATGGGCATGGTATGGGTGCTGTGAGCCTGTTACAGGTGCTATGAGCCTGGTATGGGTGCTGTGAGCATGGTATGGGTGCTGTGAGCCTGGTACAGGTGCTATGAGCCTGGTATGGGTGCTGTGAGCATGGTATGGGTGCTATGGGCATGGTGTGGGTGCTGTGAGGTTGGCATGGGTGCCACAAGCATGGTGTGGGTGCTGTGACCCTCATACGGGTGCTACGAGCACGGTACAGGTGCTGTGAGCCTGGCATGGGTGCCACAAACGTTCTATGGGTGCCCTGAGAGTGGAATAGGTGCGACAAAACACAGCGGGGGTGCTGTGAGCCTGTCACGGGTGCTACGAGCCTGGCACGGGTGCTGTGAGCCTGACGTGGGTGGCACAAGGCTGGCGTGGGTGCTGCAGGCACGGTATGGGTGCTGTGAGCACAGCGCGGTTACTACAAGCCCGATATGGGTGGTGCGAGCCAAGGATGGGTGGTGCGAGGCTGGCACGGGTGCTGTGAGCATGCAATGGGTGCTGTGAGCATGCAATGGGTGCTGTGAGCGTGCAATGGGTGCTGTGAGCGTGCAACGGGTGCTGTGAGCATGCAATGGGTGCTGTGAGCATGCAATGAGGGCTGTGAGTGTGCAGTGGGTGCTGTGAGCATGCAATGGGTGCTGTGAGTGTGAAATGGGTGCTGTGAGCATGCAATGGGTGCTGTGAGCATGCAATGGGTGCTGTGAGCATGCAATGAGGGCTGTGAGTGTGCAGTGGGTGCTGTGAGTGTGCAGTGGGTGCTGTGAGCATGCAATGGGTGCTGTGAGTGTGAAATGGGCGCTGTGAGCATGCAATGGGTGCTGTGAGCATGCAATGAGGGCTGTGAGTGTGCAGTGGGTGCTGTGAGTGTGCAGTGGGTGCTGTGAGCATGCAATGGGTGCTGTGAGTGTGAAATGGGCGCTGTGAGCATGCAATGGGTGCTGTGAGCATGCAATGAGGGCTGTGAGTGTGCAGTGGGTGCTGTGAGTGTGCAGTGGGTGCTGTGAGCATGCAATGAGGGCTGTGAGTGTGCAGTGGGTGCTGTGAGTGTGCAATGGGTGCTGCGAGCATGCAATGGGTGCTGTGAGTGTGCTGTGGATGCTGTGAGTGTGAAATGGGTGCTGTGAATGTGCAGTGGGAGCTGTGAGTGTGCAATGGGTGCTGTGAGTGTGCAGTGGGTGCTGTGAGCCTGCAGTGGGTGCTGTGAGTGTGCAATGGCAGCTGCGAGTGTGCAATGGCAGCTGTGAGTGTGCAGTGGGTGCTGTGAGTGTGCAATGGCAGCTGCGAGTGTGCAATGGCAGCTGCGAGTGTGCAATGGCAGCTGTGAGTGTGCAGTGGGTGCTGTGAGTGTGCAATGGGTGCTGTGAGTGTGCAGTGGGTGCTGTGAGTGTGCAATGGGTGCTGTGAGTGTGCAATGGCAGCTGTGAGTGTGCAATGAGTGTTGTGAATGTGCAGTGGGAGCTGTGAGCGTGCACTGGGTGCTGTGAGAGTGCAATGGGTGCTGTGAGCCTGGCACGGGTGGCCCACACCTGGCACGGCTGCTGCAAGCCTGGCATCGGTGCTGTGACCTGGCACAGTGTCCCCAAGCCTGGCACAGTGTCCCCAGGCCTGGCACAGCGTCCCCAGGCCTGGCACAGCGTCCCCAGGCCTGGCACGGCCCCCGGCCCCCCCGGCAGCTCCTCCCTCGCCGGTGGTGCCAGGCGCCTCCGAAACCCCCGTGTTCTCTGGCCGGACCCACCCCCGCGGGTGACTCAGCCGCGAAGCTTTTCCTTATATAACGCGGCGTCGCGGCCGCGCCGGGCGAGCGCCCGAGCCCTCCCTGCCTCAGTTTCCCCTTCGCCGACCTCTCCCTGCCTCAGTTTCCCCTCGCCGAGCCGCCCCTGCCTCAGTTTCCCCGCCGCAGCCATGTGGATGGTGTCCCCGCCGGTCGGTAAGTGCCACCTCCATGCCCCCGATGCCCCTTCACGAGGCATCTCCTCCCTCCTCACCCCCCCCACCCCCCAGCCTCCAAAAATCGCCGTTTTGGGGGGTTTGGCGGAAAAATTGGGGTCGTTGGCCGAGCGCCGCTCGCTCGGCGCCGTGAATTGGGACAGAAAAGGGTGAAAAGAACGAAGCGGCCCCAAAAAATCAGGTTGATTCTGCGCCTCTTCCAGCTCAACCCCCTTTTCTCCTCGGCCCTGGGGGGTGAGACCCCCCCCCCCCCAGGACACATAATCCCCCCGAGATCACTTGGGAAGAGCCAAAACCACCTTTTTTTCCCCCCAAAACAGTAATAAAAAGTAGTGGCGCAGGGTTGAGAAAGTCCCTCCTGCCCTTTCTTTTTGGGCTTAGAAACGCCAAGAACGGGCACGTATGGGGGGATCGTGAGGCTGCCGGTGCAGCCGCAGCACCGGTGACCCCCCGGGGGGGCCCCGATCCCACTCAGCGCCGGGGATGGTGCCAGCGAGCCCCAAAATGGCTATTTTTGCCCATTTCACCCTCAAAACCCACCAGATCTGCCTCAAAGGAGTGAGGGGGACGGCGCCGGGTGATGGTTTAACCCCCCCCCCAAATAAAACCCCCCAAAAAGATCCCGGAAAATCCAACGCAGCGCAGCAACCGCCCCGGCAGGTCGGGAGGGATTTTCCATCCCCAGCCCGTGCCGGCGGCGCGGGGCGCGGTGGCCAAAGGTCCCAGTGCCGCCGCTCACGTCCCCACGTCCCCCATATCCCCCGTCACCCCGAAACGCAGCGCTCGAGCTCCATCCCTCGCGATCGCAGGTGTTTCTATGCGCGGCGGGAGGTGTTTTTGGCAGGGGCTGGGGGGGGCGCGGGGGGGCGGCTCTTGTGTTGCTCTGACGTGCTGTTTTCTTGCAGATGAAGGATCTCCCCAGCTTTGGGACCGCGGCACAGGCAGGGTGCAAAGCCCACTAGTAGGACATGACCCTTAAACTCTGTCTCTAAAGCTTAGCCCTATAGGTATATAAGACGCATCAAGCTTCAAAGCGGGGTTGGCTTTTAGTCTTAAGCTTGGGTTTGGATTTGTTTTGCGGTTTGTTTTGTTCATTTCGGCAGTTTGTGTTAATTTGTTCGGTTTTATTTGCACGTCCAGTGGGTAGATAAGAGGCAGGGCTTGCGAAAAGAAAACCTATTAAAATAAAATGGAAAATAAAACCCACCGCTCGCTTCAAAAAGCTTTTGGGGCTTTGGTTTGAGGAGGGGAACGGCCGGCGAGGCTCCCGCAGGCGCCAGCACCCCCGAGAATAACCTAGAATAGCCTAAAATACAACTCCTCCAGCCCCTTCCCAGCGCTGGAGGGGGGAGCAAAGCGCCGACCCGCGACCTCGGGGGGGTTTAAAGGATCCCCCCCCGTGTTGGCGAAAAGGCGGTTCGGCCGTTTCACCGGCGGCTGCGGCGCTTTGCAGGTGTTTTCCAGCCCCCGCAGAAGCTGTTCCTGAGCGCGGGCCGGGGCCGGGCGCTGGAGTTCATCCGGAAGAATGCGGCCAACGGGCTCTCGGTGGCCAACCTGGTAGCCGGTTTGTCCTCCGTCCTCTGCAGCCTCAACAGGTGGGGGCGCGGTACAAGGCGGGGGCGCGCGGTGGGGTCGGAAAGGGGGTTTCACGCCCGTTCTGCCCCCCCCAGGCAATACCAGTACTCGTGCTGGTTGCTGCTGGTGGGGTTCCTGCTGGATCTGGCCGACGGAGCCGTGGCCCGGCAGCTCGACGCCTGCTCGGCACTGGGTGAGTGGGTCGCGCCGCCCCCAAACCCCCCCCCCAAATCGGGCCCCAAAACCCCCCTGAGCCGCCCGTTTGCTGCCCGCAGGTGCGAAACTGGACGATTTTGCCGATTTTACCACTTTCGGCTTGGCCACCGCGCTGCTGCTGCAGCCGCGCGGCGTCCTGGACGGGCTGCTTGCCGTCGCCTACGCGCTGGCCGTGTTCGCGCGCCTCTGCTTCTTCTCCAGCGGTAAGTCCGGCGTCTCATGGCGGGGGGGGCGGTTTTTGGCGTGGTCCCCCCACCACAGCTCAATGCCCGGCACCCCACAGGGATCCCCTTCACCTACCGCGGGCTGCCCTGTCCCTACGCGTCCTCGCTGCTGGCGGGGACCTTCCTGCTGACGGGGGGGGACGTCACCGTGCTGCGCGTCACCGCCGCCGTCATGGGCGTCTTCATGCTGGACCGCGGCTCCTACCCCCACGACAAGGTGCTGGAGTCGCAGCTCTGGAAAAAAGTGGTTTACGCCGGAGGTAGGATAATTAAAACGAGGTAATTAAAGCGCCGAGGGGGAAGGGGAGGATCCTGACGGTGCTTTCCCGGCGCAGGGGTGGTGACCGTGCTCTTCTCGCCGGCGGCGGTGGCTTCGGTTTACTGCGTCGCGTGGTCGACGTCCTACATCGTCTTCCCCTTCGCCGTCTGGAGCTGCAAATCCCCCTCCTCGCCGTCACCTAACGCCCAATAAAGCCTTCGTCTTCCTCCTCCTCCTCCTCGCTCTCCAGCGCCGTCTCCTCGGGGTCCCCGCTCCCCAGATCGAGGAGCCCGTAGAGAAAAGCAAAAGGGAAATAATTAAGCGGGAGGAAAAGCTCCGCTCAGGGTGAGGCCCCAAAACAGCCACCCCACCCTCATGGGGGGTGAGCAAACCCCCCGTGGCAGGGACCCCAAAACCCCTCCCCACATCGGGAAGGCGAAATTTCAGCTTTGCTCCCACCGTCTGTCGGGAATTTACCACAAGGGGGAAGGTTCACACCCCCAAAATCAAAGACCTCCCTTGATTGTCGGGGGGGGGAATTCACCGATCAAACCTCCAGAGGGTCTTTTTGAAACCTGATTCGCCAGGAGCGTTTTGATTATTTATTATTTGAACCGTCACCATAAGGAAATGATCTCTCTGATGTGTTTTATTCGCCCCCCCCGCCCACCAGTGTTTGTTCACGGGGCGCAGGAGGGAGCCGGGGGTGAACACGCGGGTTTGAAGCCGCCGATCCGAACTCTCTGGAAAAGCGGCGGCTGGAAAGCGAAGGGCGTGTGGGTGGAGGAAGGAAATGAAGGTCAACCCGAGAGAAACACCCGGGGGGTCCCCGGGGAAGCCCCCGCGGTGCCGAGCAGCTGCGAGAGCTGGACGTGGACCCCGAATCGCGGCCGCGGGGGGGGCAGGACCCTTTTACCCCCCAGGGACCAAACCGAGGTCACGCCGGTCGCGCTGGCGCCCAACGGCCACAGCTGCTCTGGCACCCGGCCCCGCCGAGGGACCAGGAGAGACATGGAACCACCACAGCTTTTATTTTAGAAAAAACAATGACCAAAAGAGTGGTTATTTGGTAAATAAATAACAAAAGGGGTTAGAAAAGCGGCCGCGCAGAGGCGGGGGGGGTATCGCGATCCTCACTCTCCGGACGCCTGCATCTGCTTGCAGAAGGAGTCGAACTGCTGCTGCTCCAGCTCCGTCATGACGCGGTTCAGGGCGTAAATCTGGAAGCGGGGGGGAATAAAGGTGATGGGGGCGGCAGGATTCGGCGCTGGGGTCGCCGTGCGGCCCCCTCGCTCACCTCCGCCCGCTGCCGCTGCTTCAGCTCCTGCTGGGCCGATTTCTGCTTGGCTTTCTCCAGCCGCGCCGCCGGCTCCCGCGGCTTCGGCCGCTCCCTGCGCGCCCCCCCGCTGGGCTCCATGGCTGGGGGGTGGGGGGGTCACCCTGCGGTCCCCCCATATCTAACACCAGCCCCATCGCCCCCAGCCCCACACACAGCCCCCCCCGGGCCTCCCCCTGGGGCTGCGGCTCTGCCCCTGCCAAACTGCCCCCCCCAGACCCTGACACCCCCACAGCCAAACCAGGGACCCACAGGGGACACCCTGAATCCCAAAAGTGCCCCCCACACACCACAGGGACGCTAAGCCCCATAGATCCACCCCCCCGAGCCCCACAGCCCCCCCCAACCCACGGACACCCCGAGGCCCAAAAGTGCCCCCCCACACACACCTCTTAAGCCCCACAGGTGCCCCACACACCCCACAGTGACCCTGAGCCCCACAGACACCCCCCACGCCCCCCTGAGCCCCACAGGAGCCCCTCACAGCCTCCCAGGTCCCCCCCCAGACCTACACCCCCCCTCCCGAGCCCCACAGACCCCTCCCACAACCCACGGACACCCTGAACCCCACAAGTGCCCCCCACACCCCACAGGGACCCTGAGCCCCATAGATTCCCACACACACCCCCTCCTCTGAGCCCCACAGCACCCCCGCCCAACCGACGGCCAACCCAAGCCCCAAAAGTGCCCCCCACATCCCCTCTGAGCCCCACGGGTGCCCCCCCAGACCCACGGACACCCCGAGCCCCACAGGCTCCTCCCCACAACCCCCCCACATTCCTCAGCCCCCTCAGCTGCCCCATCTCTCCCCAAATCCCCCCCGTCACCGGGCCCCCAGCCCCACGACACCCCCTGTCCCGCCCCCCGGCCCCTCACTGTCCCCCCGCTCCCCGGTACCGGCGGGGCCGCGCTCGGGGCAAGATGGCGGCGCAGCCCCGCCCCCTGGGCGCGCGGCCGCGCCCTCACCGCCGGCATTACGCATGCGCGGGAAGGCGCGCCCGCGCCACCCGGGCTGGGGCCAGAGAGAGGGCGACGGGCGCGGAACAGCGCCCCCTGGCGGGCGGGAGGGGAACCGCGGCACCCCCCGCGCTCCCATTATGATCCCAGTGCCCCCGTTTGTCCTCAGTGCGCCCAATTACCGGCAGCTTCCCCCCGCACCATCACACCTCCTATATGTGGCACTCCCTGTATAGCCCACCCCTGTATATCACACCCCCTATAGATCATACCCCCTATATATTAACAGCACAGACCCTATACAGCCTGGTACATGCGCAGGACACTATAGCAGAGCCCTGCTCTCCATGTCGCATCCCCCCTATATACATATACCCCCTCATCCCAGCCCCTCCCCACAGGCAGTATCCCCTATATGGGAGCTGCTCCTATACGTCGGCAGTACCCTCTATATGGACCATTCCTTGTCACCCTGGCGTCCCCAGGGCTGTGCCACCATGGCGCAGTATGGATTGGCACGGTGCACCATGCAGCACGTGCGGTGTGTACAGCACGGTGCAGTATGGCATGGAATGGCATGGTATGGCACAGCATGGTGCAGTACATATGGTGTGACGCACCACAGCGCACCATAGCGCAGGGCAGTATGTATGGCACGGTATAGCATGGTGCGCAACGGCATAGTGGTGTGTATATGGTGCAGCTCAGCATGGTGCACAACGGCACGGAGTCGTGTGAATGGCACAGCATGGTACAGACGGCACAACGCAGCACGGTGCTGTACGTATGGCACGGCACATATGGCACAGCACAGTGCAGAACACATGGTGTAGCACATCATGGTGCAGCACGGCACAGTGCAGCACATATGGCATGGTGCAGTGCATATAGTGTGGCACAGCACGTATGGCACGGCACAGCATGCATGGTGCGGCACACCACAGCGCCATACAGCACAGTGCAGGATGGATAGTGCGGCACACCACGGTGCCATATGGCACGGCACAGCACGTATGGCTCATGAGGGTGCAGTATGTACGTCATGGCACACCACAGTGCCATATGGCATGGTGCAGTATGTCTGGCACAGCACAGTGCGGTACACATGGCACACAATGGTGCAGGACGTATGGTGTGGCACAGCATGGTGCCATACAGCGTGGCACAGCACGTATGGCACAAAAGGGTGCAGTATGCACAACACGGAGCCGCACGGCACGTCCCGGCGCAGCCCCCGGGGCTCTCACCACCCGGCCCCTTCTCTCCAAATCTTTTATTGCAGCAGCCCGGCCCCCCAAGCCCCCCTGGAAGCACAGCCCAGCGACGGTGAGGCCACAACGGCCGCATCCTGCCCCACACCGGGGCCAGTTCCTGCGGCAGGATCAGCCCAAACCTCCCCCGAAACACCGGTGGGGAGGGGGGGCCGCGCCGAAGCCCCGTCAGATGCGCACGGTGTTGATGCGCAGCGGCTGCACGTTCTTGCCGTTGGCGTGGCTCTGCCCGGGGCTGAAGTAGGAGCAGAGCTTGCCGGGGAAGCGCTCGCGGAAGGTGTAGAGCCAGGACATGTCGTCGGCGTTGTAGAAGATGAGGAGCCCCTTGTCGTAGTCCAGGAACACCCCCACCTTCTCCAGCTTGCCCTTGACATTGAGCCGCGTCCAGGGCTCGGTGCAGGCGCTGTACTGGTTGCCGTCGTGCATGACGATGCAGTAGAAGCCCCGGCTGGGCTGGATTTGGATGCTGCCCTTGCGGGTGACGGCTTCGTGGGCCAAACCGATCATCCACTGGGTCTTCTCGGAAACCACCACCTCCCAGTAGTGCACCCCCCCGCCGAACGCCTGCGCCCCCAGCACCGACACCTCCACGTCGAAGCGTTTGGGGGAGTCCTGCAGCGGTTGGGGGTGCAGGTTGCCGTACGCCACGATGGTGCAGTCGTCAGAGAGGATCAGGCGGTGGTGGGCAGTGCCGGGGTCCAGCGTCAGGGCTGCTGGCACTGGGGAGGGAGCGGGGACACAGGGGGACACGAGGACAAGAAGGGACACAGGGGGACATGAGGACAAGAGGGACACAGGGGGACAAGGGGGGACGAGTGTCAATGCAGGTCCCCAGACCTGGTGCAGGTGGCTCTGCCCCACCAGTTTGCAAAGCATGGCAGTGCCGAGGTCACTGGTGTGTCCCCACCCTTCACCAGTAGATGTTCTTGTCTCCTCCTCTGGCCGGTGTGTCCCTGTCCTTCACCAGTGTGAGCTAGCATGTCCCCATCCCTCTAACAGTAATGTCCCTGTCCCCATCCCTCACCAGTGATGTTTCTGTCCCCATGTCTCACTGAGGCGGTCCCTGTTCCCATCCCTCACCAGGGTGTCCCCCATTCCTTGCTGGTGTGTCCCAACCCCTCAGAAGCGATGTCCCTGTCCCCATATCTTGACGGTGTGTCCTCATCCCTCACCGGCATGTCCCCATCCCTCACCAGTGGTGTCCCTGTCCCCACCTTTGCCAGTGCATCCTTGTCCCTCAACACTGACGTCCCCACCCCTGTCCCTTGCTGGTGCATTCCGATCCCTCACCTGAATGTCCCTGTCCCTCACTGGTGCTGTCCCTGTCCCCATCCCTTGCTGGTGCATCCTCATCTCTTCCTGGGGACATCCCTGTCCCCATCTTTCACCGGTGACGTCCCCATCCCTCACCAGTGCACCTGCATCACTCACCAGTGATGCCCCTGTCCCTATCCCTCGCCAGCATGTCCCCAGCTCTCCCTGGTGCTGTCCCCATCCCCTCCCTCCCCAGGAACCCCCCATCCCCGCACCCTCACCGGGGTGGATGTCCTGGAACAGGGATTTCCAGATGGTGAACTGCAGCGGCCCCATGTACTTGGAGGTGGGGAAATCCTCGTAGGTCAGGTTGGTCTCGTGGATCTTCCCCTTCAGCCTGCGAAGGAGATGATGGAGAAGTTGGGGACAATACGGGGGACCCCGGTGTCATAGAATTATTTTGTTTGGGAGAGACCCTCAAGATCAAGCCCAACCATTACCCCAATCCCTGTCCCTGAGAACCTCATGTCCGTCTGTCCAGCCCTCCAGGGATGGTGACTCCAGCACTGCCCTGGGCAGCCTGTTCCAATGCCCCACAGCCCTTTGGGGAAGAAATTGTTCCCCACATCCAACCTCAACCTCCCTTGGCGCAACTTGAGGCCGTTTCCTCTGCTCCTGGCGCTTGTTCCTGGGGAGCAGAGCCTGACCCCCCTGGCTCCAAGCTCCTTTCAGGCAGTTCAGAGATCAGAAGGTCTCCCCTCAGCTCCTGTTCTCCAGCTGAACCCCCCAGGTCCCTCAGCCGCTCCATCACACTTGTGCTCCAGCCCCTCACCAGCTCCGTTCCCTTCTCTCCACTTGCTCCAGCACCTCAAGGCCTTTCTTGCCCAAAACTGACCCCGCTGTCCCCTCGTTGTCACCCACCTCTCGGAAAGGGATGCCACGCCGGCCAAGAAGATGTGTTTGTCGGCCTCGGCCAGGCGTTCCTGCAGGATCTGGCTGCCCTCCTGCACCTTGCGCAGCTGCTGGCTGTAGCGCTGGATCTTCTGCTCGATGTCCGTCAGCGTCCGCGCCGTGTCGGCCTCCAGCTCCTCCAGCATCGCCTTCTGCCGCTCCCGCAGCAGCCGGTGCAGCCGCTCGAAAGCCTCCCCAATGGTCACCCGCAGGCTCTTGGCTGAGGACTTTTTGGGGTGCAGGTGGTTGTTAAGATTCCCCCAATCCTGCCCCAACCGTTCCACAAATCCATAATTCCCCCAATAAACCCCATTAACTAAAATTACTCTGAACGCTCCAAGCACCCAAGGATGGATATTTGACCCAATATCCCTACAGAAAAGCTAAAAAAATCCCATTGCTGTTGGGGTGGAGAGAAAATGGAACCTCGCTGAAAGTTGAACCCCTGAGCAAGAGCAAGGAGATAAATATAAAATAAAAATTAACTAAAAAGATAAATAAAAGCAGCCCCAAAGGGAATAAAAGGCAGCGTGACAGGGAGATTCATCAACCTGCTAGTGGTTTTCAGGGTATCAAGGAAGGAGAAAATGGGGCAGAACCACAAAACTGTGGGGTTTGGGGTCTTTGGAGGTCCCAAAATCAGGTCGGTGAGGGTGCGGGATGGGGGTTTTTGGGGCACGCTTGTACCTTGGTCTCAGCCAGCTGCCGTTTGAGGAGCTGCAGGGCTTCAGTGTGGCCGCGCTCGCTCTCCTGCAGCCCCTGGAGCTGCTCCCTCAGCTCCCGCTGGAAAAAAAGACAGAAAATAGGGGATTTGGGGGAAAAAAGGGATCCCAGCAGGTGGCTGTCCTGATAGACCTGGCTCATGGGGTGCGGGGTCCTGGGAAAAGGGGTGCAGGGGGTGGCGGGCGCATGGTCAGCGTGCGGATTGACAGACAGACAGATGGGAAGACACCACAGGGCTGAGCCTGACAGGGCCAGAAAAGGCGCATGGACAGACGGACAGGAGCTGGCACCGAGAGGGGACAGAGGAGCTCAGAGGAGCAGCTCAGGGAAGGGATGATGCTCCAGGGACAGGGAGGGATGGAGGGAAGGAAGGAAGGGATGGATGGAGGGATGGACGGATGGAGGGATGGATGGATGGAGGGATGGATGGATGGAGGAATGGAAGCATAGATGAAGGGATGGAAGGATGGAGGGATGGACAGAGGGATGGATGGAGGGCCAGAGGGAGGGATGGATGGATGGATGGATGGATGGAAGATGGATGGATGGATGGATGGAAGATGGAGGGATGGATGGAGGGATGGAGGAATGGATAGAGGGATGGAAGGATGGATGAAAAGAGGGATGGAAGGATGGATGAAAAGAGGGATGGAAGGACAGAGGGATGGATGGAGGGGAGCACACACCTGCAGCTCCTCGAAGGCATCATCCACGTTGGTGACCTGGTGCTGCTCGTGCATGGCAGGCTCGTCGCAGAAGAAGCAGACGACGGCGCGGTCGGTGAGGCAGAACAGCTTGACCTTCTCGTGGTCTTTGCAGGGGAAGGGGCTGCGCTGGGCGCCCAGGATGGCGTCCAGGGGGAAGGCGCTGTACCGCTCCACAATGTTGGCCAGTTTGAGGCTGGGGGCCAGGGTGGGCTCGGTGAAGGTTCGGCGACACTCGGGGCAGTCGCGGGTGCCCTGGGGCTCCTGGCGCACCCAGTGCTCGGTGATGCAGCGGCGGCAGAAGTAATGCTCGCAGCCGAAGCTCACCGGGTCCTGGTAGATGCTCAGGCAGATGGAGCAGAGCAGCTCGTCCTTCAGGCTGCAGGCCATGGCACGGGGCTGGGGGGCTCTGGAGGGGGGGAGATGGTAAAGGGGGGTCCTGGGGTGAGGGAATGGGGGGCCTGGGTGCTAATGATGGGGCTGGAGTGGGGGGAATTGGGGATCTGGATGCAATTGGGGGAACTGGGGGAGTTGTAATGAGGAGAATTGGAGGGTCAGGCTGCAATGGCGGGGGAGAAATGGGGAGGGGATTGGGGGGGTTAGGCTGCAATGAGGGGTGCAATGGTAGGGAATTGGGGAGTCTGGATGCAACGGGGAGACTGGGGGGATTGTGATGGGGGAGGGACTATGGGGTCTGTATGCAATGGGGGACAGGGGAGTTGCAATGGGGGGAATTGAAGGGTCAGGCTGCAATGAGAGAGTGCAATGGTGGGGAACTGGGGGTTCTGGATGCAATGGGGGGACTGGGGAGATTGTGGTGGGGGAGGGATTATGGGGTCTGGATGCAATGGGGGGACAGGGGTGTTGCAATGGGGGGAATTGTAGGGTCAGGCTGCAATGGGGGGGTTCAATGGTGGGAAACTGGAGGGTCTGGATGTAATTGGGGGCCTGAGGGGGTCGTAATGGGGAGGGATTGGGGGGTCTGGATGCACTGTGGAGGTCAAATGGCGGGGAATTGGGGAGTCTGGATGCAATGAAAGGACTGGGGGGGCTGTAATGGGAGAATTGAGGGGATTGGATACAATGGGGGGACGGGGGGTGAGGCTGATACGCGGGGACCCGTGGGGGACGGATGCAATGGGGCTGCAATCGGAGGGTCCAGGGATGAAGCTGCGGGGAGGCCGCACCGATGGGACCCGGGTTCGAGACCGCTCCCCGCTCCTCACCCCGCCAAGGCCCAGGTTCGAGACCGGGCCCCGCCTGTCCCGGCCGCCGGTGCCCGCTGCCCTCACCCAGCCGCAGCGGTGCCGGTGCCGGTTCCCGGTGCCCGGGGAGGGGGGAGCGATCCCTCCGCCTCACAGCGCGCCCCGCCGCGACGGGCGGGGGGTGGAGGAGCAGGAGGGGGCGGGGCCGCGCGGCACTTCCTGCCCGCCCCCCCGCAGCCACAGTGGTACCGCCCCCGCCCCATTGTCCCCCGCGCGGCGCGGCCCACCGGCGCGTACCACCGCCCGCCCGCGGGGGGGGGGGGGGAGCTTAAAGGGGACGCGCCGACGTTTAGGGGGGGAGGGCTTAAAGGGGCCGCGGCGACATTTTGGGGGGCGCTTAAAAGGGCCGCGACGTGAGCGACCCTCAGCTCCGCAGCCCCCCCTCCCGCGGCACCTCCACCCGTGTCCTGTTCATCTGTCTGTCCCGCCAGCTGCCACTCACTCACCCAGCCTGCCCTGGGTCCGTTCTTCTGTCCGTCCATTCGTCCCTCAGGCCCCATCCAGCCATGTCCCCGTCTGTCCCTTATTCCATCCATTTGTCCATCTGTCCTTCCGTCCCTCTGTCCCACCCGTCCCTCCATCTGTCTGTCCTGCCACTCCTCCACCCACCCCTTTGTCTCTCTGTCTGTCCCTCTGTCCATCCCCCAGCCTTCTGTGCCCACCAGTGTCACCCCCATCCCACCCCCACCCAGAGCAGCAGGGGACCCGTGGGGACAAGGGACAGGGGACACTGGCACAGGTATCGCTGAGAAAACACCCAGGTTTCCCCAAATTTTACCAAGTTGGCCAAAAATCACGTTGAGAGGAGTTTTGGGTGATGAGCTCCCACTGTCCCCTCCTGTGTCACCGTGACGCTTGGCCGTGGTGGGACCTATGGGGATCTTTGGGACATATGGGGTCCTATGGGGACCTTTGGCAGCACCGGTTGCCCCACGGCAGCACTTTTCCACCCCCCAAAAGTCCCTGGGGAGCCCTGGGGACCCATCCGGTCCCACCACAGGGCCAAACAAACACAAGGATGGGTCCCCCCAAGCCTGGGACAGGATGGGGACAGCAGGCGGTGGCTGGATGGGGACGATGGAGGCGGAGCCGGGGGGGACACAATTCCCCAGGGGGGGTCAAGCTGCATATTTTGGAGGCGACGTGAATGCCTGGCCGGGAGCCAAAGGGAACAAACTCCTCGGTTTTCGCCCCAAACCGCCCCACTCCAACTGCCAGTGCCTCCCTTTCCACCACCCCCACTGGGTGCTCCCCAAATCCCTTCCCCTTCTTTTGGGGAATAACCACCCACTTGGTTCCTCTTCCCGCCAGGCCCGAAAAGCTTGGAAAAAGCCAAAAAAATAGATATATAAACATAAACCCACATGGGTTTGTTTTTTTTTTCCTTTCTGCTTGTTTTTCTGCATTAGGAATTCAGGTCTTGTCTCCCCGCTGGGACCCACCAGGGACCGAGGAGTGGCTGAAATTATCTCATCAAAGAGCCGGGAACGGGGCCGGTTCTACCAGAGGAAAAAAAAAAAACACCGTTTTTCACCCCAAATCCAGCCTGGCTCAGATTCAGGCCTGGAGGTCCCAAAATGGCTTGTTAATGGTTTATTATTTAATTTATATCCCAAAATACCTGGGAAATTTGGGCTACGGGGAACATCGTCCTGCTGGACCGCGTGGCGGGCAGCTGGGATTGCCCACGAAGGGAAACCGTGTGTTTGGGCAAACAGGGAAATTAATCCCAGTTAATTAGTAAATTGGCTTCATTACCTCCCAGTAACCCCAGTGCAAGCTGGGGGGGGCTCCACTGTGCCTTGATTCTCAATTTTTTGGGGGTACGCAGCCGCTTTTCAGCTCCGGCGTGCCGAAGAATGCCAAGACGGGGCGAGGGTTTTGGCTGATCCGGCGATGCGCCCGTCGGGCAGGGAAAACCCGGCTGCTTCCCACGTGTGCCGCGTGTGCCGGCTGTGCCCGCGGGACGCTGCCGGGGAGGGAGGCCCCTGAGCCACGGTGCTGGAATTTTCCCCCCACCGCCGGAGAAACCGGCGCTGCCGGCACCACGGGCACGCCAGGACGTGCTCGCTTGGCTCGCGGTGTGTGCGCCGCCATCCCGGCACGGCTTTTCACCACGGCAGAGCGCACCTCGCCATTCCAAACCTCCTATTATGGCAGCCCACCTTCTTGCTGGGTTTTAAGCCTGGCCTAGCTAGGCTTGGCTTAAGAAGTCCCCTCCTGAGGGTGTCACAGGGATTTTAGCCAAACCCCCTGCACCTGTCCATGGAGGGTGCCGAGATGCACAAAGCCGCCCCACGCCGCTGCTTTTCATCTCCTAAGTGCTTTGCAAACATTAACTAATTAATCCTAATTAACTCATTACCTAATTAGAACTAAATGGCCCGCCCTTTCACAGGGAGAAGGGAAGCTCATGCACCCTTGTTGTTTTAATTCTCCCCCCTGACCCAACACCCCCAAATCTCCGCTGGCTTTGCTCCAGCATTGGCGAGGACCTTGGCACCTCCTGCTCGCTGTGATTCTGGGGTGAAAAACGTGTTTTATGGGTTTGTTGACCCCGAGAAGCCGGGAATGTGGATTTTCACCCATCTGGCCCAAGCAGCACCGGGAACACCAGCATCACCGATGCCCAGCACGGCCACTTGTCGTGGGGAAACCTCCTCTGGTGCAGACAGCGGGTGCTTTCACCAGCTTTTTACGGAAAACAAGGGATTTTGTGTGAAAGAAAGGAGCACGAGGGGGGGATGGAAGAGTTTTGGAGAGGCATTTCCTGAAGGAATTCCTTCCCGCTGTCCCCAAGACACAAACGAAGGCTTTGGGGACACCCAAAGAGCCAGAGAGGAGCCCCGTGTCACCCTTTGTGGACCAGGTTTTCCCACAGGGACACCCCGGGTGGCCCCACACAAACATCTCCCCTTCCCCACCCAGGCATCCGCGGCGGTTTTACCAAGCGCCGGTGGTGCCGGACAGATCCGGCTTGACGGTGACACCGCGATGGGACGGGACCATCGTCCCCGGGGCGCTGTGCAGGTGTAGCGGCTCCACCGAAAACCCTGCGGCGCCGATTTGCGGCTGCGATTTACCTCCGCTCCCGCCTTCCTCTCCTTTTAATCGCGGTCGGATCTATCCCGGGGGCAAAACCAGCCTTGGAACCGTATTTTTTTCGGAAGGCGAGAGCTTATTTCCTCCATTTTGCAACCTGGGATGGAGACGGGCAGGGTTTTATTATTCTTATTTATTTATTTTTTTATCTCCGCATACCAACCACCTCCCCAGGAAAGGGGCCCCTTTCCCACACCCAAGATTAAATCCACCCAACATAGGGTCAGAAAAAAGCCCTGAGCGTTGCTTATCTCGGCCAGTCTCAACACGGACGGTCCCAGGAGATGTTCACCCACCCTTGATGGACCCCAAAGCTCAGGGGTGATCCATACTGTGTCCTCCCACCGCAGATTTGGTGTCAGACACCCCCCGCAAAAGTCAAGAATCACCTAAAATGGTGCAGAGGTTTAAAGCCACCGGTTTCATAATCACGACAAAAAAAAATCCCAACAGCCGAAAGCCCCGGCGCTGCGGGAGGAAGCGAAAGCACCATGAAAGTAAACCCAGCGAGGGGGAACTTGGTGGCATCAAGGATGGATATCGGTGGTTAAGGGACATCAGGGAAGCTCTGAGATGTTCCGGTCCCTCCTGTGTCCCGTTTTGGGGTAACACCAGCACCGAGCACAACTGCTAGGTGTCAACAGCTGAAAATCAGATTAAAAGGGGTTTTTTGAGCTGCTGGCTCCGGTTCTCGGTTGAGTCATGGATAATTAATGGATTTGGGGACCTTCCAAGGCAGGGAAATGTTGGGCAATGGGGAGGTCCAAGACCAGTGGTGCTAATGAAGTGGTGGGGATGTGAGTAGGGGACACGGCCAGACCTGAGAGGGCACTGGGGAAGTGACAGCACCTGTTCCTCGGTGCCATCACCTTGACCAGGACTTTCCCTGGGGTCCTCATGCCCAGGGCAAGTGCAGGTGGACCCCACACTTTGGTGAAGGCCCCCTGGAAGCTCACCCCATCCCCATCCCACCTCATCCCATCCCTATCCTATTCCTTCCCAAATCCCATCCCATCCCACCCCATCCATCCCATCCCATCCCATCCCACCCCACCCCATCCCATCCATCCCCACCCCACCCCATCCATCCCATCCCATCTATCCCATCCCATCCCACCCCACGCCATCCACCCCATCCCATCCCTCCCCATCCCATCCTATCCCACCCCATCCCTGCTCCTCACCACTCAGGCTCATCGTTTGGGTTTGCTAATTACAGTTCCATCCACTCAGGGCATCCCTCTCCTCTCCATCACCCTCCATGATGCAGTGTTTTGAGAAAACATAACAAAAAATCCCCAATTTTGGAGTTTTAAAATTATTTTTAGTTTGGAAACTCAGAAGCAGCATCATCCCCTGGACCTTGTGGAAGAAGAAGGAGAAGCGGGTGGGTTTTGCCCCCACTTTTGCTTCCCTTATGGGCCGTATCTGCTGATTTGGGGCATGGGGGGACATATGGATAAAATTATGAGAAAAAATGGTAAATATATATATATATATATTTAAATGGATGCTCCCTGAAAGGGATGTGGGGAGGATAAAACAAATGGGGAGGCCCAAGGGGCTGCCAAAGCTGGGGGGTCTGGGGGGACCATGGGGGTCTGCAGAGGGGATGGGGGGAGACCCTGAGAGGGGTTAGGGAGCCCCCAAGGAAATGGGGTCTGAGGACACCTGGGAGTGCTGAGGAGGTTTGAGGGGCTGAAGAGAGTTATGGGGTGCTGAGGAGACCTGGGGGGCTGAGGAGATCCAGGGGTGCCGAGGAGATTGGGGGAGGCTGAGGAGACCAGTGGGGGCTGAAGGAACCTGGGGGGTTCTGAGGAGATTTGAGGATTCTGACAATATTTGGGGGGGCTGAGGAGATTTGAGGGGACCTGGGGAGCTGAGGGGACCTGGGGTCTGAGGAGAACTTGGCAGGGCTGAGGGAGATCTGGGAGTGCTGAGAACTGGGGTGGGCTGAGGAGATCCCCGGGTGCCGAGGAGACTGAGGGGAGACTGAGGAGAGACTGAGGAGACCTGGGAACGCTGAGGGAACCTGGGGGGTTCTGACAAGATTTGGGGGTTCTGAGGAGATTTGAGGGGGCTGAGGAGGTTTGAGGGGACCTGGAGAGCTGAGGGGAACTGGGGTCTGAGGAGAATTTGGGGTGTGCTGAGGGAGATCGGGGAGTGCTGAGGAGACTGAGTGGGGCTGAGGGGATCCAGGGGACTGAGGAAACCCAGGAACGCTGAGGGAACCTGGGGAGTTCTGATGAGATTTGGGGGTTCTGAGGAGACCTGGGAGCACTGAGGGAACCCGGGGGGTTCTGATGAGATTTGGGGGTCTGAGGAGACCTGGGGAGCTGAGGGCAACAGGGGCCTGGGGAGGACTTGGGGTGCGCTGAGGGAGATCTGAGAGTTCTTAGGAGATCTGGGGAGCTGAGGGGAACCTGGGTTTGAGGAGACCCAGGAACGCTGAGGGAACTCGGGGGGTTCTGAGGAGATTTGGGGGTTCTGAGGAGATTTGAGGGGGGTGAGGAGGTTTGAGGGACCTGGAGAGCTGAGTGGAATGGGGGTCTGAGGAGAACTTGAGGTGGGCTGAGGGAGATCTGGGTGTGCTGGGGAGACTGAGGGGATCCAGGGGGACGGAGGAGACCCAGGAGGGCTGAAGGAATCTGATGGGGTCTGAGGAGATTTGGGGGGGGGCTGAGGAGATCTGAGGGGACTTGGGGAGCTGAGGGGAACTGGAATCTGAGGAGAACCTGGGGAGTTCTGGTGAGATTTGGGGGTCTGAGAAGACTTGAGGAGCTGAGGGGAACCGGGGTCTGAGGAGACCCAGGAACGCTGAGGGAACCTTGGAGGGTTCTGAGGAGATTGGGGGGCTGAGGAGATTTGGTGGGGCTGAGGAGATTTGGTGGGGCTGAGGAGATTTGGGAGGCTAAGGAGACCTGAGGACCTGGGGAGAACCGGGGTCTGAGAACTTAGGGTGCACTGGGGGAGATCTGGGAGTGCTGAGGAGACTGAGGGGGGCTGAGGGGATCCAGGGCACTGAGACCCGGGAGCACTGAGCGAACCCGGGGAGTTCTGATGAGATTTGGGGCGCTGAGAAGACCTGGGGAGCTGAGGGGAAGCGGGGGCTGAGGCGACCCGGGAGCACTGCGGGAACCCGGGGGGGCTCTCAGAAGCTTCCAGGGGCTCTGGGGGAACCCGCAGGACCCCGTCCCCTCCACCCCTTTCCCGGGGGTGGGGGGGCCGGCGCTGCCGGGCTGGGCGGGGGTGTGGGCGGCGCGGGGGCGGGCGGCGGCGCGGGGCGCCCATCTTCTCCGTGCGGCGGAGCCGGCGGGACGCGGCGGGGGCAGCATGGCTGTTGGTATAGGAAGTGTCTTTTTTTTTCCCCCCCTTCATTTTCTTTTCTTCCCCCCCCCTCTTTTTTTTTTTTTCCTCCTCTTCCCTTCCTTCCCCCCGCTTTCCCCCCCAACATCCATCCCTCCAAAACACCTCACCCCCCCCAACCCAACCCCTCTCACCCGGGTACGAGCGGGGGGCGGGCGGCCCCACACCCCCCCCCCTTCCCCCCCTCTCCCGCGCTGCGTTTGGGTGCTTTATTTCTTTTTTAACAATTTAAATGATTTTTTCTCATTTTTTCTCACATTTTTCCCCTCATCCCCGCCTCTCCCGGCAGACGGTTTTATT